>NC_068561.1:23728588-24340618 GCF_022201045.2 Citrus sinensis
AAATAATAAATAATAGCACAGCGGGGCATGCATGCATGCATGAATAGGTTTGGGGTCATTTTATGTGATTTTTCTATTCGAGCGTTGGCCGCCTGAATGATTAGTCAAGTGAATCAAATTTGAATTGGTCTCTCTTTGACGAGAACCAGTCGGTCATCTACTAATATACTTTATGAATAATATATTTTATGTTATTTTTCCTAAAGGTTTTGGAGACTCGCAATTATGTGGACTTCCATGATATGTTCACAAATGCTTAGCTGAGCAAATATACAAAAACTATGTACCGTAGGGCAACGTGATTTGGTCAATTCCGCTGTGGCTGGGACCCCTCGAGATGAAGCTAAACAATCATCTTTTCATTGTTTTGTTTATTCTCTTCTCTGTTGTGGTTCCGTGTGTGACCAGATTAAGTGTATCATTGCCATTGGGATATTTTGCTTCGTGCAAATTCAACTAATGCCTGATTTTTTACGAAAAAATTTCGGTGTTTCCTATCCCCGGAGTTTAAATTTCTGTAATTTGGGCTTGGGACAGAGGCCCTTGGTTCCCATTAGGCCGCGGCTCTATTTCTTGGGCTTTTAATAATCTAAATACTGAGTTTGTGTTGGGGCCGGGCGAGACACTAATTAAAAAAAGTTTTCCCACTTTTTATCTCATGTTTTCATAATAAACAATAAAAAATAAAAGTGAAAACGATAATACAAGCCATTCAGAATGCCATGAATTTTAAGTAAGTATCCTCCAAAAAGGAAAAGCAAGTGCGTGGAAATGGCAACGTGAATGTGCTGATGCCACCGTATTCGTGTAATGTTTCCAAAAGAATCATTTCACAGTCAAAGAAGAAGACAACGACGAAATGCTTGTCCTGTTTCTATGTAGTTGATGAAACACGCTCGCTGCTGAGATAAGTCATCTAACTACTTGTTCACTTAATTTGTTCTTTGAATCTTCCTAAATTAAATAAATATTTTAATTAAAAATTTGATAAAAGTTCTTTTTAAACGGTATAAAATTATTATTTTAAACTATAAACTTGTAATTTTCGCTATAGATTAATGGGATGTATTACCAAGTTAATAAAGATACATTTTTTTTATTAAAAACAATTATATAAATTTTAAATAATTTGAAAAAAAAAAACTTATATTTATACAAAATTGATGCATAAGTATCATATTTTTGTTTTATGTAAATCATGTTTAAGTTTATAAATTATAAGGACAGAGTTTACTTAGATAATTTCATTCATTTAGAACAGAATGCCTTTAATTTTTAACTTCCGGTCATTGTTGTTTTACCAATCAAAATTAATCTTGTCAAATTTTTAATTACGATACCAAAATTTGCAGTGTAATATTAAGAAAAAGAAAAACACATGCAATTAGCACACGTATTATATGAGATTGATTTTTAACCTTCTTTCATTGTTGTTTTACTGATCAAATTTAGTCTTGTCATATTTTTAATTAGAATACCAAATTTTGTAATGTGATATTGAGAAAAAGAAAAACACATGCAATTTTGCACACACATGACCGCATAGATTATATATTGGGTACTAACTTTACATCTTGTCAGAATATCATCATCTTAATTATCTAAGAAAACATATATAAATTTCTTTAGATCATGTTTGTCCACAATAACAATAAAGTAGATAAGGTTGAAAACATCTCACATCAGTAGCTAGATTTCTTCACAATTTATTTAGAACAGAATGCCTTTGATTTTTTAACCTTCTTCCATTGTTGTTTTACTTAGCTTATAAAAATTAGTCTTGCATATTTTTTTTAGTTATAATACCAAACTTTGTAATGTAATATTGAGAAAAGAGAAAAAACACATGCAATTGGTATACACATGACCACATAGATTAGATACGAGGTACTAACTCCGTAGGTAGTCAAAATATTATCATCTTAATTATCTAAGAAAAACATATATAGATTTCTTTGAATTCTGTTTGTTCATATATAGTAAAATAGAAAAGGTTTGAAAAATCTGACATCAGTACTTAGATTTCTTCACAATTTATTTAGAACAGAGTGCCTTTCATTTTTAACCTTCATTCATTGTTGTTTTACTTATCAAAATAAATCTTGTCAGATTTTTAATTTTATTACTAAAATTTGTAATGTAATATCAAGAAAAAGAAAAGCACATACAATTAGATTTCATTGGATTCTGTTTGTCGATAGTAAAGTAAATAAGGTTAAAAAATCTGACATTAGTCTCCAACAAAAAAACATGATTTCATTTTTCTTTCTGACACCAATTCACAAAATTAACATAAATCTCGAATTTTGGTGATGTAAGATCGAGTCATAAGAACTAAGAATAATAATAAGAAAAATTCTTTAAAAGACAATTGTTGAATTTATGAAAACCCATATATCATCAAACAGACGCAACAAATGATTAATTTCTTTGTACTGTTCAAATATAATATAAATTAGCTAAATATTTTGTAATAAAAAAAAATTAATGAATATTTCTAGTATCATAACAAACAAATTCATTAAAGAGGAAAAAACTCGTGCTCCATTATATACGTGGCGACTGCATGCAAGACCAACTTTGCAGCAAAACTACAAAACACTTTTCATCATCAAAAACGTTACAGAAGATGAAGAAAATTACAAAACGCTAAAAAAAGAAAGGAAAAAAAAAAATTCCACACAGAGTAGAAGAGAGAATAGATTCAAAATCGCAGGGCCACAAGACGAAAACTCCTGTCGGTCGTGGGACCCACAAGTCCACGTGTCCCGGCTGCATGGCCACGTATCCATAAAGTACGAAGAAACGCACGAAGTTAGTTTCTTCTCTCCCAAATTTTCCACTTAAAATATCGACTCAAATTCGCAAGTACGTATACCCCTCGATATCGAGTCAATTCAAACGCAAGTTCATGAAGAGTGCCATTTTCTCGTGAGATTCTTTTCTCGAGAAAATGATGATGAAAGCCTAACTGAAAGGGGAGAAAAAATAAATAATAATAAGTTGATAAAAAGACACATGCGTTTGTACATAAATAGGCACTGTACTTCACTTGTCACCCATCAACAAAATCTTCGGCTGCACAGAAAACCCAGTTGCGCTTTCTCTCAACAAAATGAAAATGGCGAAGGTGAGCCCTGTTTTTGAAGGCAAGATAAGCGGAGGAGGGGAAGAAGATGAAGAAAAAGAAGCCGGGCGGTCGAGGATGGCCAGGGAAAACGCGAAAGCCAGGATACGTAACATTAGAAGAGTGAGTGTCAGAGCTCGGCGTCCTTATCAAAGAAGGATGATGACAAGATCAATGGCTGCGATGAGTTCTTCTTCATCATCATCACCACCACCATCACCACTCGACACTATCAAAGAGGACGAGCAGGAAGAGGAGGATCATCAAGAAATGAACAATAACAGTAAGGGTAAGGAGGAGGTGGTTGAACTTAATGAAAAGGAGAAACAAGAAGTGATTGTAAGTGATGAAAAGGAGAGGGAGAAGGAGAAACAAGACGTGATTGTAACTGATGAAAAGGAGAGGGAGAAGGAGAAACAAGACGTGATTGTAAATGATTCAAAGGAGAGGGAGAAGGAGAAACAAGACGTGATTGTAAATGATGAAAAGAAGAGAGAGAAGGAGAAACAAGAAGTTATTGTAATTGATGAAAATGAGAGGGAGAATGAGAAACACGAAGTGATTGTAATTGATGTTGATGAGGTAGAGGATAAGCCTCAGGCTGAGGCGGAGGTGCCAGCGGCGGCTGGTGATGGTGGTGTGAGGGAGAAGTACTATTGTTGGCCAAATGGGTGGTATGATGGGCTAGATGAGTGGCCGATGACGTGGAGCTATGAGGAGGAGTGGCTTTGGTCGGGGAGGGGATTAGGGTTTGGGCTGACTAATCCTCAGTGGGAGTACATTGACGGAGTGGGTTGGATTGATAAGAGACCCTGAGTCTGAGTGGTTAAATGAAACCGGAGGTGCGTTCATGTTCAATTGTGTCCCCTATATATAGAAGAGAATCTCTGTCTTTATTAATATGTCAGTATGATGTTTTGAGTATATATGTAACTAAACATATGTAGCTAGCAAGCTAGTGTATCAGTGCATGTAGTTGGGTTATAAATAGTGTTTTGTTGTGTCGAAATGTGAATTTAGATATGCTTTAATTAGTAATTATATAATTAACTAGCACATTCAATCTCTTTGCTGTTGACATATAAGGGGACATTGATTACAGCATATACATATACACAGGCTAAATCCAACATATATTAATCTCTCGCAGCAACCTTCAAATATGAGATTGAAATGGGGTTTTGAATTATATTTTGGTCAGTGATTGCGTGAAATGTCGATAATTCAATGGAAAAACATGTTAATGGGCATGTACGTCAACTAATTAATGAGGGTAATGACATAGGAACCATGATCTTCTATCTTAATATTATTAGATAAGATTGTAAAAATAGTTAAAATACGTTAATCATAAATTGTTATAAATGCACAAAATCATATATGATGTTTCGAAGTTTGTAGGAGAGTATATTCATTTATATAGCGGCTCTAAAGTCAAAACATTTTACATTAGATTTGATTGTTTGGCAGCCTAACATATATATTTAGATTTGGATTCCTTGCTTTAAACTTGAAACCACTGTATCATTATCCCCTAATAATTTGATAGCTTACATATATGCACAAAATCATATATGTGTAGTAGCCGAGCATTTTATTTGATAGCTTTTAGTTATCCTATAAGCTGATACATACAATTGTACATAGTGTATATGGATCAATTTATTAGACAAATAATTAACGAAAGAATACCGTTAAATATTACTTTCTATATGCCTTTTAAGTAACTGAAAAATCAAAACAAAAGAATTTCAATAACTGTTTTTAGTGATTTTCTTTAGTTAAAAAAATGACCGAGCATGGGAAATTTTTTTTAATTACAATAAAATTTTTTTATCAAAGAGAATACCTAACTGTTTTTAACTATAGTAAGAAAAAAAAAATACTTCCAAGATCATGGGACAAAGGATGAGATCTCGATAAATTTGTGCGTATATATCAGTATATGGAACGTCATTCATTCATACAACCAAGCATTTCATTTTTTCATATAGATGAGAATTCCTGTATTCTTGTATTAATTTATCACGAGAAACTTTTTTTTTTTCAATTTGGATAAGACAAATTAAGATGCGTAATTAAGCGTTGACTTAAATTGGTAACAAATTAATTTTCAATGAACTTATAAAAATAATTCACAAGTGTAGTCTAAGCCTCTAATTACTTGACATAACCTACATCCGTATGAATGATTTTTTGCCAAATTCCCGTGAGCAATTCGGCATTTGGATGCTAGGTCAATGTGGTCCTGAACAAGAAATGCCTTAATGTTATAGTTAAATGGTAAGAAGTATTAATTTTGTAGCTTGTTTAAGGAGTTGGAATATTGGCACACCTCTAACATTCTCTTCAAACCCCCTTTATGCATATATATATTCTTTTTAATTCATAAAATAACCTTCATTTGCTGTACTTTCTTAATAAACCATGTGTTAGTAGTTTGAAAAAAAATATTATTAGGCTCTCTCTCTCTCTCTCTCCTCTCTCCCATTTCAAACCATTTTTAATTTCTTCTTTGTTACATCATTCATGAATTTTTAATTTTTATTCCCATCTCTCTTTATTTTCTTAGCATGTAACAACTGGAGTGTACATATAAAGATAAATAATGCATATATGAAAGAAAAAACTTCGCATAAGTAAACAAACTTCACAAAATTATTTTTTCTACAAAAATTTAGTTTATATTTAGATCAAATCCTTATTCCATGACAATTCACTGTTCAAACTTTGTAGATTTAATGAGTTTATAATAGATAAAAAGGTAAAGAAAATATAGTTAGGTTTAATTAGATAAATTTTATTTTTAATGTAATTTAAAATATAAAGGATAAATTTGTAAATTCAAAGCAAGAGGGGTTTCAAAAGAGATATGGAGGGGTGCCAATAGCGTAACTCTTGTTAAAGTTCTGAAGTGCGCGATTTTGAATATTCTAAGCTTGCATTTGTAATATGAGCTTTCATATATATATATATATATATATATATATATATATATATATATGTTGATAGAAATTATTTGAATGGCGGTTATGACTGTAATATGAACAAAAACTGTTATACACAGCCGCAAACCACTAACATATTGCAAGGAATATATGTGTGTGATAGTATAAATAAAACAAACATAGGATCGAATATACGTACATTAGTGTTTCTGTAAGCTAAGAAATAATAAAAGAAATTGCCTCACGGCTTTATAAAATGTTATAATTTTCTTATTGTCAAAATACTTAAATAGACAGATAGACGCTCATAACCCCTTGATTGGATTCCCTTAACTTTAAAGCAATTTATCCACTCATACAAGATAAAAGCAAATTCTAAATTGAAAAGCGTTACCATTACAACCCGGCTTTCCATTCTACTGTGACAAGGATTACTCCTTGTTTTCCTAATTATTTTCTCTTCTGCATTAATTTATGATTTCCTTTAAGACTACTTATATATAAAATTGTAATGTCATCGAGGCAAAGCTATTTCTCAAGCAATCAATCGATAAAACTTTCAGGCTTTGGCAAATTTGAAGGTCGATCCCCTCGCTCGAAGTGATCAAAGGATATAGTTTAGTGGAATTTGACGTGGCACCCCCTGCTTTCCTCATCGTCAGCTGCTGGTGGCCTTGACAGAATCAGACATCACTTAAGGGCCCCTGCGTGGTTTTGATATAGTTAGAGATAGAGAAACTGGAAAGTCCAGGGGCTATGCGTTCTGTGTTTACCAACATCTTTCAGTTTCAGTGATTGCATGCGCTACCCTGAATGGGATAAAATTGGGAGATAAGGCTCTCACTGTTAGACGGGCAAATCTAGATTGCCTCGGGGAGGAGGGGCGAAAAATGTTAAAGAAGGTGAGGATGATAGAATGGTCTACAAGGTAGGGTCGATACAATTCTCCGAATTCTAATTGAAAGGCCCATTCAAGTCGAGATTCAATATAAAATTTTATCCCAAATTTAAAATCTAGATTGAGATTCGGAACTCAATTTTATTTGGATTTACTGTTCAGGACATTTGAAATCCTGATTGGGATCCTAAATATTTTCAAATCAGGGCCTTTAGAAGCATCTGACAAGTTGGTTTGATCAAGTATATAATTTAATTTATTATTTTAAAATCAGGGTCTTTAGAAGCATATGATAAATAGATTTGATTAAATAAATAATCTAATATGTCGGTCATATGAATATGACAAGTCCATTTAATAAACATGAAGCATATGACACATCGATCATAAGTGTATGGCATGTTGTTTATTACAGAATCTACTGTGTACGACAATAAACTCACATCATCCAAGACATTCAGGGATCATAATATATTTTTTATCTTGATTTACTGTTCACAACAATATTTATGATTTTTTTTTTATTCCATTTGATGTCTCTATTAGCATTAGGATTTTGTTTTAGGATTTTATTTTATTTTGTTAATGTTTTTGTTTGGATTTTAATTTACGATTTCAATTATTATTTGGTATTTCCCTTGTAACCCTATTAATAGCGATGTCCTTGGACTTTCAAATTCAAATTTAAAAAAAAAAAAAAGGATGATGCCATATATCAGAAGGTATTGTTTAATTGGGGATTATTCCATTATTACTAGAAAATGCTGATGGCCGAGTGTAAACTTCTTGAAAATGACAAGAACTCGTTTGTAAAACACAACCCTCAAGTTTGGATTGGGATGGGAGTTAGGAGATGCTAAAGTCAATTTCATACAAAATTGAAAATTTCAATAAATTACAGAGAAACTTATCAAATTTTGAAAAACCTTAAAAGCGATGTTTGTTTGAATATGACCATTTAGCTTATTTTGTCACCGATTTTTTTTCAGACATATTTCTTTTATTAAATAATACCTAAAAATAAATTAATTACAGAGAACTTAAATATCACAAACCGCCAAACTTGCTCTTTCTATCCTAAATATTGTTACGGACTGTTAACCAATTTCTTGCACTATACATAATAGATGTCTTGTTTAAATTCTTTGACCAGATATTTAACGAAGATGGATGAGAGGAGAGAGAAAGCGTGTATTAATGATAAAAAGTAAAAAGATTAATGTCATTTAATTTATTAAATCCTCACCGTTGATATGTTTTAAATCTAAAGGCTTAAAATTAATATAAAATTAAGTATAATTTTAGAGGGACGGACTTACCACTTGAGCTTGACTCCTACGTGTCAGTTTAATGACCTTTTGATATCCTTTCATTTCAATCTAATGGTCTGTTTACAACAAGAAAAACTAACATCAAGGAGTTGCTTTCGTCTCTCTTACACTGTCGCCAAAGACTTCATTCGTTGACGGGAAGGCGAAGCAAAATGTTCTGAATCAAGAGAGGGTGTGTGAAACATTTCAAGCATCGGAGATAATTTATAATCAATGCAGTAAGAGAGACTAAAGAAAGCATACAGTTCTTCTTATCACCAACTTTATCTCGTTAAAGGGATGTCCACAAGTGTAGCTATCGAAGATTCATCACTGACCTATGGGCACACTTTTTGAAGATTGTTTAGATAAAACATGATCCACTAAACTTTGGGCTGATAAATGATGAAAAACAAGTAAGCCACTGACAGGACAAACTTAATTATCTTTATGATATGTAGATTTGAGTTCTTGGTCCAATTTAAATCAACTAAAGTAGCATGTACAGTGAAGTGGCTCAGGCTGTTAATTAAAAAACTAATCTTAGTTTTTGGAGTGAGACTAATCCTCAATTTAATATGTTTACTTAATTATAAGCTGGGATGTCAGAATTATGATCTGGGTTTGAATTCTGAGAGTAAATTGACGCAATAGAAAGTGAATGTACCGTGCCTTCATTGGCCGAAGATTTTGAATTCTTCAAAGAATCAGATGTTCTTTTTGTTTATAATTGGACATTTTGCAGGTCATGACACGAGGTAACACACTGAAAATTGCAGAGCATTTTCATCATCTTCATGAATAATACGTTTGGCTATCCAAATTAAAGCGATCGATTCTCCAAGGAGCTTGGAATCCGGCACAGGTTTTGAGGGTTCATTTGTATTTATTATTTATAATTTGATTGTTCTTCAATTGGGTGCTCAATACCTACAGCTCCACAACAGAGAAATTATGACCAACGAATGATAGAGATGATTGGCAAGAATCATAAAACTACTCTTTTAATTCCAGTAATTCTCACTCATTAAACTGAACATCCGAGACCCAGATTAATGAAACTGAAAACAAAGGATTCAATTATTAAAATATATATAAAAAAAAAAAGCCAAAGTCGGGGAGAAAACCAAAAAAGTTTGAGCAGCAGCAACAGCAGCCTAAGTACAAATTAAACGCAAACCGAACCCCCATTGATCGAATGATCATTATGGGGGTTACACATAATAATAATCAACAATATTGCATGGGTGGTTACACAAATTTAATTGGGAACCTAGACGCCTGGTGGCTTGGCAGCAAGGAAACTGATGCACTGCACTTGACGCTTGTTGTCAAATCCGATAATTCGGACGAATGAATGTGGGTATTCCTTCTGGACCTCCCCAACCTCCTTCAAAACCTGGGTTGCATCTGTGCACCCATACATGGGCAGCTTCCACATTGTCCAGTAGCGTCCATCGTAGTATCCTGGTGAGCTGTGGTGCTCACGGTACACCCATCCTTTCTGCAGTCACGCCACCCAAAAGAAAAAACAAAAAAAAAAAAATCAAATATCACCACCCATTTGCCTGATAAAATCCGCTTAACCCAAAAGCTTAGATTTTAAGTAAGCAATTGTTAATGCAGGTTTTGATATTGAATGGATATCTCTGACCAATAGATTCATGACATGTGTAATTTTTCTCCTAAAGCACATAGATAAGGTTCCGTCAAAATAATAGTATATATTAAGAGAGACAGAGAGAGAGAGAGAGAGAGAGAGAAATGACCTCCAACTCGAATTCCAAGCAGGGAATCCAGCCGGAGCGGAGAAGGTAACTGATTTCCTTGAGCAAAGCTTCATCGGACAGTGGCGGGAGGTATGAGAGAGTCTCGAACTTCTTCAAGCCAGTTGGTGGCCACACCTGTAACATACAAGCTCACAAGAAAATTAATTAAAAACATAATTGAGAGCTAAAAGAAGAAAGCCGTCAATTTAAAGAAGCAAAAGAAGAAATGAATTCTTGTATGATTATGATGATGACCTTCATGCATTGGACTCTTCCGCCGTTGCTTGCAATGGAAGTAATGTCATTGTTGGTCTTCTTGGTTGCTGGGAAAGCAGAAGAAGACTTGAGGCCGGTGAAGGGGGCGACCATGCTGGCCTGAGCAAGGCTGGCGCGGTTCGCGGTGGCAACGGTGGTCGATGAGATCATTGAGGAAGCCATTGGTACTTGCTCCTTCTTCTAGCTTTGCAAGTTCTTTTACTTAATAGGAGGATGCTCAGTGGCCAGTTGGTTTATATAATGATACAGTCAGGCTATCTCATATCTTATGGACAGAAATTTCTGAACCAGATTTCGGATTAATTCGGAACGTTGGATTCGCCAAGCGATGACATCGCATCATAATGACCACATAGGGGAAACAAAAATTTTTGAATGTTAGCCTTATCATTAAGCACCACAATGACAGTGCCACGTGGACAAGGTCCATTATCTTATCCCATCCAATGGAGTACGTGAATGTGTGATGATCGTTCGTTGGCTTCATTTTTTCTCCTTGTCAGTCTTTCTTTTGTATGATTTTGTGCCCTCCATTCCTCTCCTCTATTCAAAGCCTTTCAAAAAAATCTGAACGTTCAGTCATGGGGAAACTTTATGGCCGTTCCTTCTTCATTTTTTAATTCAAAAAATAATTAATAAAGGGTAAGGTAAATGAATCAAGTTAATTGGTACATAAGAGATGGTAGTGGGTGGATAAGGGTAAGATCTATCGTGCTCTAAATTTAGATTTATGATTAAAAAAAGGCAAATGTTAAGTTACAATAATTGTAACATACATCTTTCATGTGAACCACATAAATTGTGGGTCCTACAATTTTGTGTGGTTCACATGAGAGATGTATGGTACAATTATTGTAACTTAGAGGCTCTAAAAAAATATAGATTTGTATCTACTCCAAATTTACATGGATATGTATTTTTTATTCTATATCCAAATCTATAATAATAATAATAATAATAATAAAGTTTCTAAACCTACTTCATATCTATCATGAATTTATCAACTTGAAATTTTCAGCAAGTTAAATAATTTTTTTGATAGATTATATAAAAGAAAATGCACAAACTTCATCTTTAATAAACTGTAAAACCCAAAAAAGAAAAGTAAAAGATTAACAAAGTTTTTTTTAAAAAAATAATAATAAAGATTATAACTATAAATATTGTAACTTATAAGTGTGACTTTGATGATAACAAAATTTTGAGCAAAAAAACAAAGATTGTAACCATGAATATTGTAACTTACCAGTGTGGCATTGATTTTAATAAGTGAAGTATAAAAGTTTGTGTTGATTGTCAAAATAGTAAATCATAGATAGCTAAATATTTTTAGAATAAAACGACAATTAAAAGGCCCACTAATTTTAATATGGATCTGGATCCAAAATCTTAAGTCCATACCTCTTCCAAACTCATCTTGGTTCCAGAATTCACTTCAAATCTGTTTTAGACCAATCCATTTAGATTTGGATAACGTGGACCATGGATCAGACCAGTCCAATTGCCATTTAGATGCCTTTTTTTTTTTTTTTTGGGGAATATTTAGATGCATTTAAATTACATTTATTAGGCCAACTGGTAGGGCTAAAGTAAGGAATGTATTCGATAGGAGCTATAAAATCGACATTATCAGCAAATAATAACAGATCATGACTTCCGCCGTTAGATTTAAGTATGGTGGCAAAATAACCCAGTGTGACATTCTTCTATAACCAATAATTTTACAAGTTAGAAATATTTTTCCTTCAATTGATGAATACATCACATTTTTTTCGAACAAATAATTTTAGAAAAAGTACTAACTTGTGAAATAATGTAGTAGCTATTGTCATATGATTTATTGCTCAACTTTTATTGAAATATATTTTAATCTACCTCCATATTTAATGAAATATTAATCCCCTTGAATTGGCTTGCAAATCTTATAATAACTGCTTAACTCAAAAATCAATTGAATTTTGACAAGCCGATTTAAATCATTTGGAATGATGCATAGTATGATCACTGACGTCCACTCTCTAATTTTGGTGGGAAGATATTTAAATCTCCTAATATAATTACAAATGAGGGTAGACTTCTTCTTCTTAAAAAGTACCACAAATAATTAATGCATGTATGCTATGTGTAGGTTAACTAGCAATTACATGGTGGTGATCGTGCGCACATACGTAGTCACCGCCTATCCGGATGTTTAATTGAGGTTTATTAGAAAACAATAAACAGATATAATAGGCTGTTGATTTAGCCGCATCGTCCGAATTAACTTTCAGTTTTTCATTAAATCTATCTTTTAATTATTTTAACAAATTCCATTAGCAACCTTAACCATACCACTAACAGACTTAAATCATCAAAACAAAAAGACTTTTCATACAAGTGTGTGTGTGTGTGTGGTTTTAACATTTTTTTTTTTTTTAACCACTGCTAGCTGAGCTTTGCAAAACTAACATATAAGTTGAATCTTTACAGCTAAAATGATAACAACATCTTAACAAACCTAAATAACTTCATAACCAATACTGCGCAGGATATATATATTGCACCCAAATTCGCATAACAAAAACTCGTATCCATTAGCTGTTAAAGATAAACATAATACATGGCTTACAATATCGCAAGTGCTTTTAATAAACTGCTTGTATGGTGCTTAATTGTTGTAGCTTTGAGCAATGGGATCCGAGAAGCAGAAGCCATATTTGAAGCCTTCGGAGGATGTAAAAGATATTGTCATGATGATCTGCATGTGAGTTCTTACGATTGCTTCTTCTTCTGCATTTATCGTTGCACACCTTCAATCGGAGGCGGCTGCGATGATTACGATACCTCTGGTGGTATGAATGCTTTTTCATGGATTCCTTCAAAATTTCCTGAAACTTTGAATTTTTTTTTTTTTTTTTTGAGTCACTTTAGAATTGGGCTAATAAGCGTCTAGTTCAGCACTTTCTTTTAAGATAAGCAATGGAATAATAATAATAATATGATGACGTATTTTGTAAATAATTTCACATTCTTACCTTTTCTTCCAAGAATTGGGTGGCACCATCCAAACAAAACTGTTGAAATAATAGCTAAATTGTTGATTCATTTGGTGGAGATGTAATGGTACACACTAATTTTAGACTTAATTCATATGGGGGCGGACGTGCATTAGTTTAACATTTATTTGTTGTTTTATTAAAAATTAGGAACTCATATGTTATCAATTAATCCTTTTTATAAAAAAAAATTATTATTACTATTAACTATTATCACGAGTACACTCAATTCACGTCCATATCGTTTCTTGTTCTAGCAGCACATGCAACAGGAGTCGAAGATATAAGTCCGTCCATCTCGGAAAACAAGTTAGGTGCAATTGCTCGTCCGGCATCGTTCTTAACGAGGTCTCGCAAAATCAAATCTTAAGTCAACTAATTAAAGCTTTCCTTTGATTATATATATATATATATAGCAGCTAATTAGTTAAGGATAAATATTCAACAATAATTCTTTATTCGTTTCTCGTATATAGCAACTTTTACAGCCTGAAATGGGTGGAATTATTGAATTTGTTTAAACTGAGTTCTTTCTAGCATGCATGTTTAATTTTATTTCGTGGTAGCTAGAAGATGCATGTAGGTATTGTTGTTTGTAGACTTGAAAGACTTTGATGACTTGAAATCAAATTAAAGATGTAAGGCCTAGGTAGGGGTGGGCATAAACCCACAACCCATGGGTTTATCCAAACTCAAACCAAATTAAATGGTTTGGGTTGGGTAAATCAAGAAAATGGGTTAGATGTGAGTTTTATGTAGAAAACCATTTCATTATGATTTGAGTATGGTTTATCCATGGGTTATGGACAAAACCCCAACACTCAAATTTTTCAAATAAAATAAATGAAAACAAAATAAATGAACACAAATAAGTGAAAGACCACCATTAATTTTTTACGGCATGATCAATTGTCAACAGTTAGAAAATGAAAATAACAGTAAAAATAAATTTAAATTAAATAAATATTGTTGTAAATAACATAATTTTTTTTTCTTATTTATAAAAATAATTCCTCCAACATGGAAGGATCATCATAGAAAGAGCAGGAGACTCTACTAAGAAGAAATTTATTATTTATCTTATAATAAATTTTTATTTGTCATTCAAGTTTTCTTATAATAATTTTTTTATCATTTGACTAATAATTTTCTTATATATTTATTATAAGAAAATTTTCACAAAATAAATAAGTATAAAAAAATTTTATTATTAATTTTTTTGTTCATATCAAAACATATATTTCTTATTTTTAATGCTTTATTTTTTATTTAATTTCTATTCATGTGATTTATTTAATTTAGAATAAATATAAATAAAAGAGTAGTTGAAAATAAGAGTAATATTGTAAACTTATACTATTATGGGGGTTTTTGGCCATTATAAAAGCAGAATGGGGAAAAATAATATATGTTGATTACTGTAGGGGGAAACTGGCAATCTTCTTAAAATTAAACATATAAGTAGATAACATAACGCAAAACTACCAAAACGATAAATAAAAACAAATATTGCATAATTAAATAAATAACAAGTGGCAAAATTTATTATTAGATTGTTAATGTCAAGTTTGTGAAAGTTTATTATTAAAGTGTACGTTCTTATTTATTGAGAAATAATAATTTTTGTGATTAAACTTTATTTTGATTTTCTAGTATTCTTTAATTTAAGGATTAAGTTATTGTAAAATTTATAATTTTTATCCACTATATTTTTTATATTTTAATTTCAATTTAATAATTAATAAAAATTAATAATTATTATAATTTTGATATAATTAAATTTTATTTAAATAAAAATTATTTTGATAATAAAATTCAAACAAAACCCAAATGATTTGGTTTGATTTGGGTTAAAAATATGTGGGTTGATTTGGGTTGGATTCAAATTTTTATGGTTTAGTTTGGGTTGACTTAAAACCCAACCCAAACCAACCCATGCCCACCCCTAGGCCTAGGGAATATGGAACAATGCACCTCGGAAATGAGAGCTAAACAAGTGCCCAAGAGGCCGAGACAAAGGCATCATCTCAATAAAATTGTAAGTTTGTTAAAGATTTTACAAATGCTTAATTATGTAGTTAGAAATTTTAATTTGAAGCCATGCACATACACACACAGTGGAGGATACATATTGAATTGTGTGTGTGTGTGTGAGTGTTAATTTATTTATTGGTTGCATTAACTTGTTTTCAAAACGGTATATTAACAATTAAAATAAAAAATACTCAATGTAATATTCATATAATCAAGATAATAGTTCTGTTCATGAATCTAATTGTTTAAATTTTTACTGTTTCGATTATATATGAAAGATCATATTAACTTTTCATTTTTAATTTCTTAACTTATATACTCTTGGAGCACAAGATAACATAATCTTGATAGAAGAGGTCATTATGTAGTTTGAATGTTCACGCTCTACAAGTACATGAAGTTGAGCTAGTTAATGAATTTGGGTTAGTTATTGATATATAACGTTTGCTCAAATTCATATCTTACAAGCCGTTTGATAAATTATAGTTATATAACAAGTTTGGTTCTCATATATCTACATGCTTCATCATGGTGTCACACATGGCATCCATTTTGACAAAATTAAAATATATTATATATCGAAGGAGGATTTAGATCATTGTTGAATTAAGCTTTGTGAGAACTTTTTTTAAAAAAAATAATATTGTAATTACTACTTGTTGAACAAAAATTAATATGTAAATTACATATATATCTTATACGAATACAAAAACACACGTTTGACAATAAATTATTGAAAACTTAATATAATTCAACTTAACACTACATCCAAATTCCATATTTCAGCTAATTTTATTTTAACTTTATCAATATTTCCAATACTTATTGGTCACAAAGTATAAAATTGAGCTTGGAAACTTGAACCGGATTCATATTTGCCGACATTTGAATTCAACTGGCTCAAAATACCATTTGACTCGAAACAATGTGTGATTTACTAGAACGAATAAAATATTAAATATCAAAAAATTATCTTAATCTATGGAAGCTGATGAGATGGGAACTATTTTTTTTCCTTCCCCCTACAAAGCATAAGATAAAACTGGGCAGGCAAGTGTACGTGGCGCCAGAAAGTCAAACCAAAGCATTGATTTGGTAATTGACAAAGTCAAATTGAAATTAAAATATAAAAAAGAAACTTTAGATTAGACACAGAAATTACAAAACAATGGGAAGGTAGGTAGCTCAAACAGAATTGGAAAATTATTGGCTTCCAAATTCTCAGAGAGCCGCCCATTTTCTAGATAACGATCATAGCAATTGGAGCCCCCCAATACTCCGGCTTTAAGGAAAAATGTGAGCCCGTCCACGCATCAGTTGGCGGTTCCCAGTTTTTTTTTTTCTTTCTTGCTCCAAAAAATATATATATAGTTTAATCCAAGGTCCAAAAATAAAACAAAAGTTCGATTTGACTATGGATGGCAATGGGGAGGAGAGGGGAGGGGACCAATCTCCCCGTATCCATCCCCGATATTTTGCGTATGTCCCCGTCCTCTCTCCGTTCCTGTCAGAATTACTTGAAAGAATCCTAATTCTCTCCCCGAATAATAACAGGGGATCCCCGAGAGTCCCCGATCCCCTTATAACTAATACGTTTTTTTATTTTCGATTTTGAGTTAATCATATTAAAATAAAAAATTCAAATAAAAGTAAAGTTCGAAATATATCTTATATTAATATCCATTACAAAAGTCACATACATTAAATTAGTAAGTAACGCAGCATGCAAGGGATACAAACTTCTTTTACAAACTATCATGAATAAATTAATAGTTTAATACAAAATTGTTACAAATAAAATTAAATTTAGATTCAAAATTAACTTTTTCAATGGTGGCATTGACACTTTATAAATGTGGACTATTCCCTTTACAACACAATAGTTAAATCGGAGCAAATCAAGAGCAAATATTATATTAGATTAGATTAAATATTAAAATTGTGATTCGCTATGGGCAATTATAACATATAAAAATAAATAAATAATAGATTTAAGTTTAAAATATTTAAATAATATTAAAATTAAAAAATATTTAAATAATATTAAAATTAAAAAATTTTGAGCTAATAGAATCTACTCGGTCTTTTTAATGTCCTAAATAAAAATTTAGGACTTTAATTAGTTAATTAGGCCTAAAAATTTAATAATATAAATATTTTGATATTTTTTTATTTTTACCAATATTTATAATTTATAATTTATTATTTATTTACTAGTAATTTTAAAAAATTAAAATGGGGAAATGGGTAGGGGATGGGGATTCCACCTCATCCTCGTCCCCTCCTCGAATAAGAAATTGGGTAAAAAAATTTTCCCATCCCTTCCCCGAATAAAAAATTAGGTATGAAATTAACCTCATACCTTCTCCGAATGGGGAAAATCTCCGAGGGTACCCGTTCCTGTGAGGATTTTTACCATCCCTAGATTTGACCGACGGACTCGATTGATTTTTGAGGATACAAAGATAGGCTCGATTGATTTATGCGATCAACTAAGTTAATATAATTACATATATTGCTTTATACATGCGGATGTATATGATCATTTCAAATTAAGTGATAATTATTATACACGACTTATTATGTCGTTGGAATCTGGATATTATACAAGAAAAATGTTCTCTGTCGATACTTCTTCTAATTAATTAATTTATTCGGTCTTGTTAATTAGACTTGGCTTCGAATAAAAATATTTCTTTCTAGTTATTCCATAAAGCAAAGTTCACATGTAATACAAGTTCGTTGTCCTTTGTATATCGCCTAAGTCGAGAATATAACAATAAAAATAGGGAAAATGATTGATACACCCTGAATATTTATAGAAAAGGATACAAAATTCCCTAACATTTAAAAAAAAAGACATTTAAACTTTAATTTATTAACAAATTCAGTTAATTTTAATAGAAAATTTATTTTTCAACTTATAATTACTATTATCTCCTTCTACCATACAAGTCAATGTATTAACGTTCCATTTTATCCATAAATTATTAATAAAATTGCGAGCATACCCTTATTCATAAGTGTTGGAATTTTGCTGTGGAAATTCCATTTAACATATTGTTTTTCCAATTGCTCATTCTTCTTTTTCTTCTTCTTCTTCATCAACAGGTGTTCATGCCGCTCTCCATCAACAGGTTTGCTTCTTCAATCTCGGTAATTTCTTCTTGCAAGAGAACTCAATCCCCCAATTTTAGTTCCAATCTGCAGCAATTAGAATTGTAAATAAATATATAGATTTGTTAACAAGAAATTAGAGGATCAACGGGAAAGCCAGTAACTGCCCCATTTGCGAGAATTCGAACCACTCTTGCAGCCTGCGTGAGTTACAAGCATCTCTAACTATTAAGCTTATTGTGCCTTTTTATTTTCTAAACTTACTTACGCTTGTTTTCTCATTGAAAACAATGCATTTTGTGATTTTTGGAGGAGGGCTTTTGAGTAAATTTATAGGTTATTATTAAGGAAATTTACCATATTAATCATTTAATTATTTAAACAAGCCAAATCTTTAACAATTAAGGTTTAAATGTCTTTTTTAAAACGTTGATAAGTTTTGTATCCCTTGTTGAACATGTGCATGCATGTAACAAATAATTCCATATGACTAGCATGTAATTTTTTACTTTTGACATAAAGTTGTTGAGTAAGTGAAAGATATAGTAAGTGGGGGCAAGCAACTTTTGATTTCGGCACTAAAGTAGAAAATGGGAGAAAATTTATATTATTTAACGCCCGTCACTCTTGATTTTTTGGGCATTACCTACTCTATAAATAGAGATTTCATTTGGCCTCTTCAATCATCTCATTTTCTCCAATTCAAGTGAAAGTGCCGAGAGTTGAGAGTATTGAGAGCTTTGAGCTCTAATTTTAATATTTTTTGAGAGTTTGAATGTATTAAAATTTTTAATTTTAAGATAAAATATTACCTTATTTATAACTCATTTTCACTAATAAAATATCAATCTTTTTCTGATCGAAATGTATATTAAAAAAAAAAAAAAATGCGCCCATAGAAACATGAACAAACCCGGAAACCGGACGCTAGTTTTGCCCAAAAGTACTTCCTCGAAACCGGGAGCAAATGAGAAAATGAAAAAGGGTAACCAAAGAAACGGTATCGTTTCCCAAATATAATATGTGGCGACTCTGACAATCTTCCCACGCGCTGTCTCTTAGCTTTTTTTCTCATGAATTTTTGGGAACTTCTTTTCTTTTCTCCTGTTTTGCATGTGTCCTACTGTCCTCTGTGTCTCGTCGTGCATGTCTTTCGTTTAATTGCTTTCCTGGTTTTTTTTTTTTTTAATAATTATTGGGAACGTTTGTTATTTTGTTTGTCCTTCGGCCTTTGCTTCAGATGAAGGGTAAAAACTAAAAGGGCATGGTATTGGTGTCTTGTGGTTGGGTGGGGGTTATGTGCAAAAGCTTGCTTTAGGCCTCAAAAAGGAGTGCTTTTTTAGTGTCTGTTCGCTCAAAATGCCAAAGGATGAATGCATATATTTATTCAAGCGGATATTATCAAATATTCATTAGAAGTTTATTAATATGTCAAATTATTATCAAGATCTTTTAATAATTATATTTTATCACTAAATATTTCGACTATTATTATTTTACTACTAAAGTTCTAACATTGTTAAAAAAACTGCTGAGATTATAACAGTATTTAAGGAATTTTCCAATTGAAATTATTTTCTTATTCTTCTAGTTCTTTTTACATATTTTATCTTTTTTTTTAGACATATGATTTATGAGCCTTTCTTTGTTTTGTTTATTTAAATTATTAGAATTTTATTATATTGAAATATTCACTAAATAGAATTCTAAGCTTTCTAACACTAATTGTAAAATTTTCAATTAAGAAAACAAAAAAAAGGCTCATAAATAAGATATCTTGAGAAAAAGACAATAATTTGAAAAAGAACTAGGAAAACAACTTTAGCTTAAAATTTCTTAAATACCTTATGACACACCAATAATTTATTGGTAATGTTAAGATTTTGGTAGTCAAATGATAACAATGGAAATATTAGATGGTAAAGTATCATTGTTGGAAAACTATTGTGCCGATATGTCAGGAAATTTTGGTAGGTAATTTGACGCAAGTTGTTTGTTGAGGTCACCAAACTAAACATCCAGTTCAAGAGGAGAGAAAATTTAAGAAAAAAAAAAAAACAGATTGAATATTTCTAGTATTTGATTAGTTATAAGAATCATAATATCATCATATTGTAGTATAAACATTAATTCTATAAAGCTCATTTTGTGTGATGTATAAAAAATGTTGGTAAATTAATTAAGATTTTTTTTTTAATTTGAGTGCCTTTTTTTATTTTATAGATTTATACGATAATCTAGAATAGGTTGATATCTCTTCTGACCAATATATTCAAAATTTGTCATGGCTTTTTTTTTTCACAAGATTAAATTTATCTGAATTATTTCTAAATAGTTTTGGTTTCTACACCCTTTCATTTGAAAAATTAGTGAACTATGAAGAAGAGAAATCTTAAATAATGAATATTTTAGCTGTTAACATTTTGACGAAGTGATGGGGAGTTAGTTCAACATGATTGAGGGTTGTTAAGTCCACTCGAGCTTATTTTTTTTTAATACAAATACACATGTGCAATCAATTAAAATGGATTTGATTGATTCTTTAAAATGTGAACCTAGATTGGCGGTTAAGGTTGTCAACCAAATGGCCCGAGCCTCAGCCTATTAAATTCTCCAACGAACAGTTGCTGGTATTTTAATTAATCAAATTAGCCACTTTACTAGATCATTATTAGATTCTTAATTTAAACAAATCAATTGATGTGGGCCATTTAAATCCAATCAGCTCCTTGATTATCTGAAGAATAATCTTGGGGGGGATGAATCTATGAACAAACAACATTAAAAATGTAGAAGGAAAGATAGAAGAATGTTATTATTTTACAATTGATTCCGCAAGTCGAGTCAAAGAAAAAAAGAACAATAAATTATGCACAGCACAGCATTATGATTGCAATGTTATATACTTATATGCCCCAGTAGAGGAAAGTTTCTAGGATTTTTACTTTTGTGCGAATTGCGATGATGGTTTTCCGAATTTTTAGTAGCCGCCCATGTTGTTTAACACAGGGTTAAAAGAAAATTAACATTTGCAAAAACAGCCTAGTAGAGTTACCATTCTTTCTTTTTCTTCGAAGTCACATGGCAAATCTTTAGTTGTCACCAATGAGTGGTGATGGTTGTATTTTTTTTTTGGGAAATTTTTAATCTGTCCCCAAATAAATTGACATTTTGCACCACGCGCACTAAAAAAATTGACGTGTCGCACCGCGCCTTCAATTCCGTTAATTTTTTTGTTATTTCTAACGGCTCCGTCTAACTTTTAATTGAATGACAAAAATGCCCCTCTATATAAAAAAAAATAAATTTTTAGCTCATTTAATTTTTTAAGGCTTTTTTTTTCAATTGCAATAAAAAAATTTCTTATTACATGTACATTGTCACCACTATTATTTTTCCTTTAATTTTTTAAGATTTTTATTTCAATTGCAATAAAAAAAATTTCTTGTTACATATACATTTGTCACCACTATTATTTTTCCTTTAATTTTTTTTAAGATTTTTATTTTAATTGCAATAAAAAAAGTTTCTTATTACATGTACATTGTCACCACTATTATTTTTCCTTTAATTTTTTAAAGATTTTTATTTCAATTGCAATAAAGAGAATTCCCATTAAAATTAATTTGAAGGATGAACTTTCAATTTTACCCATCCACCGTTAAACTTAACTGAGAAAATAACGGAATTAGGGGCGCGGTGCAACAAGTCAAATTTGTTGGAGATGCGGTGTAAAATGTCAATTTATTTGGGGGTAGGTTAAAAATTTCCTTTTTTTTTTGGATTTGAAATTTGTCCAAGAAATTAGGTTTGGTAATATAAATTTTCAATGATGATAATTAATGGATTAAAACGAAAATTATGTTGTTTTTGAAAAAAAAAATTGAAAATTGTACAATTAATTAGTACTTCATTGAATTTTGTGATACTTATGATAACCAATTGAATAAATTGAAGTTAAAAAGCGAATTAGTCCTTAATTCCCAAGAGCTAATTCAAAGAGCGTCACATTCACAATTTCCTAAACTTCGGTGGCCATATAAAAACCAGCGAACAAGCCGCAGGTTTTATCGAAAGGCAGTTTTAACAAAAACAGAACAGAAACGAAGGATTTAAAAGAAAAAAAAAAAAAAAAAACAAGTTTCCTAAAAACCTGGAGCTGTAAGAGGAACCAAACGGGAGAGCTGGCGTTTCCCAACATGACGTGGCAACTAATTTTTAGATTCCACTCTCTGACACTCTGAACGTGGTTGCCACGCGCTGCTCCTACATCCTGCATGGAGTTTTCCTTTTGGACGCTCTTGCATGCGCTTTTCGCCATCTTTCTCCCCATTCTCTTCCACGTGTCCCCGAAAGTTCTGAAGAATCAGAACTTTCTAGCCATACACTCTTGTCCTTTTCTTGTATGTATCATGTAGGTATGCGTCTCTCTCTTTTATTCTTTCAAATTTTCCTGATTCGTGATGTTTTCTCAATAAATAAATATTCGAAATTAGAGAAATTACTTCAAATAAATGAGAAATGTACACCACAAGATATTATTAGCAATAATTGAATTTCTATCTTTAAATTTAGAAAAAAAGATACGTGTGAGAATCGCCCAATCAAAAGGTAATTTTCGTAAATAGTCATGTAGATCGCTGAACTTGAATAATAAATTTTTTATTATTATAGAGATTTTAATATGATCCAACAAAGGTTTGGATGCTTCTATTGATTTTTATATTATGCTAATAAAAATGAAAACGGAGGAAGCAACAAAAAAAAAAAAAAGATGGCAATTGGCTGTCAAATTTGGTCTTATGCACAGCTCGTTCTACTCTCCTCTTGCAAATTCCAAAACCGTAAGCTGCTTGCATCGATATCCAAACTTCTTGATAGAATCGCTAAAATAATTATGCCAAGACATGTGACAAAATGAGATGATAATATCATAGTATAGAATGAATCAATGAAATGTGAAAATATTAAAATATATTATGTCTAGACGAAGGTAGGAGCTGAGTTATATTATCGCCAAATTAAAGATGATGTTACTCTAACAAGACTCGTAAATGGATAATATGATAATTTCGTGATGATTTATGAACTAACTATAAAAAAAGTTTTTCTCTTATTATTATTATTATTATTTAATGAAATCTTAAAAAAGTTGAGCAGTTGAGATGAGTCTAACTATTAATATGGAGGAAGATAAAATTATGAGTGATGATATATTTACAAACTCTTATATAAATTTATTTTGTACAAACTAATTTAACAGTAACTCATTGGTTGAATAAATATATAAAATAATAAAAATAAATCACGTGAATCAAAAGATATTTAATACAACTAATTTAATTATAATACATCAATTTGTAAAAAAAAAAATTGTATAAAATTATATAATTATATTATTACTCTAAAGTTATATAACTTATTAGCGCCGAACGGCAGACAATTGTTGAAATAAAAATGCAAGTGAAATATTAAATTAGATTTTCATTGTTTTGAGAAAGTTTTTGCAATATTAAATCGAATGGTGGGTGACGCCAAGCTGTGAAAACAAAAACAACAATAAAATAATAAATGTATCAGAAAATCCAGGAGCTTCACGCACTACATCCTGCAAGTTGGTTATTAAAAAATTGTAGTATTAAAATTATCCAAACGGAGCAAGTTGGTGAAACCCAGAAAAGCCAAAAGAAGTTAAAGTTTGAAACGATGGGACAGCAGCTCCACTAATGAATTTATTAATATTTATGAATAAACGAAAAAGGAAAACGTTCAGTCTTTTTTTCTTTTTCCCCTAGTTAGTAATTAAAAGTACCCACTTTGCTAGCCAGGAGAAAAAAATGAATTTGAAATCATGTGGTACGAGATGGAGTCATCGTCTTCCAATTTCTTCGCGGCCGCCTGTTCATTTAAATATTGTATTAACAACTATTAGATGTTAAAGAATTAGTACCCACATGCGATTATACAATGTACCCATATAATTTAAGAATAAATTAATGTTAATGGATTTATAGTTTTGGACAACAAGTTTATCTATTAGCAATTTGGGCATAATTATAAATTAATATGAGTTGACGGGTGGACATTGCCTATAAAATTATATCAACAAAGAAAAAAGGACAACAATACAAAATCTAAGCAGATGCTTTTGATATTGTCTCAATTTTAATCCAACGACTGTTGGTTTGTTCAATTGCTTTTATACATAAACACAAATTACGTAGAATAATAAAAATATATAGCTTCGAGAAAATATTTGTTTAATTTTCAGTAATTCATATGAGATTTTAACCCCGTTTGATTAATAGATAAGGGCATATGTGCATTAAAAAAAATTAAAAATTAAAACAACTAGTAGTCTAAGATGTGAGAAAATTTTTAACTCTCTGTAGATTTCGTTTAGACATTAAAAAGAAAACTTTACTACTCCCTTTCCATTTCTTACAATCGGACAAACACTTACTTAAAATTGTAAACAATGGCAACAAGACATTACCCATAGTTAAAGCCAACAGATTTACTTAGAACTAGTATAGTCCACTTAACATTAATCAAGTTAAAAAGCTTAATATACAAATGCAAATACCTAATCCAAGTTTAGGGTCGTGTCTTTAAGGATAAGCATTGAATAACAAAGATCTCCAAAAAAACCGCTGGCTAATGGTCTCGTAGTGCGCCCACAGTCCCCAAAAACCGAAACCCGGAAACCGGCAACGGGTTTTTGGCCGAAGGCGGTTTTGAACTAATTAACACAAAGGCTTTCCCGAAAACCCGGAGCTTTATTTTTTTTAATTTCTTGTTTAAACCAGGGACCTCCACCGTGGGCCCGTCCCAACCCCCGATATGTGGCGATTCGACCGCACCCTGCCACCTTTGACGTGCATGCCACGCGCTCTTCTGTTCCTGCCTTTCTTCTTTATTTTTTGGACCTACTTGCATGGCTCTCTTGAAACTTTTCATCCACCTGTCATCATTTTTTAAATTCCCATTTTACCCCCCCCCTTTTTTTTTTTTTTTTAAGTTCAGTTTTGTATCGTTGTTCACGGTAACTGAGAAATTCAAATCATGTTAGTAAACAATTGGGTTATTAATTTACTAAATAAGTTTTTTTTTTTAAAATAGAAATACAATGTTTTGTATGCACGACTAGATATTAATACAAACGAAATCATAAATAGAGTTTGCTTTATTTAGTGTCGTAAAGTATGCTAAAGAAATCAAAATTAATTGATCAAGCCTAATCCATAAACATAATAACAATTTTGATTTACTAATTGCAATTCTTTTGAACTTATTCTAATAATATATGCTTAATTAGGCACATTTGGACTCAGTTCAATTCTGAATAATCTTTTGCATGATCGAATTTAAATTGACTCTTAAAAGAATTAAGTAAATTCCGATTACATTATCAACAATTATTTAGATTATGCTTAGAAAATGTTAATGAAATTTGAAAAAAGATAAAATCATAAGTATATTGAATATGAATTGAATTTTTAAATTTTATAAAATTTAAGAACTTTATTGAAATTAACAATTTTCTTCAAAGCACTCCATGATAAATTAAATTAAATGCAGAGAAATTTCACTAAATTTTAAATGAAACTCTTATTAACTTACATAATTATATAAGGTATATAACTGTTTTACAACCGTTTGATGACAATCTAATGGCTGTAAAAATACCTTATATTTTTTGGTCCGTTAAATTTTTTTTGAAACGGTTACAACACAAATATGTTTGTTATCTAAAGTAACAAGTGCCTTTAAACCAAAGAATTGAACAATCATCATGATAGGTGGAAATGTAAATAACACGGCAAAGTGTGGGCGAGTGAGCGCCCAGAAACGCCAAACTCGTTTCCATCGATTTCAGAACGAGCAGGTTCAGTAACTTTTGTTGTCACGCAACGTAGACAGTACATGAAGTGCGCCCCCAATACACGTCCGAAACAAATGCACACGACTGGAGAGTCCACGTCACGCGCTGCAAACACCGAGTAGCGAACATCATCGCTTAAATTATTATTATTATAAAAGCTTAAAACTGGTTTTCCAAGTCCTTAACCTCTCCCTGAATGTGGAAACCAGTGTGTTTTGGAGATAAAAACAACTGCATCCGCAGAGTTTATTAAACCTGAGCAAACAAAACCCAGCAGCCCCCTCTTCCCTCTTAAATACCCACTCTTCTCTTGTACTCTCCTCACAGAACGCGCACACATAAAAAAAAAAAGGAACATAAATTAACATTTTCTCATTTCATATTCTCTCCAAAAATACGGACTGTAAAAATGCGTATGAGCTGTAATGGGTGTCGAGTTCTCCGCAAGGGCTGCAATGAAAACTGCAGTATTCGCCCTTGCTTACAGTGGATCAAGAGCCCCGAGTCCCAGGCCAACGCCACTGTGTTTCTGGCTAAGTTTTACGGCCGTGCTGGCCTCATGAATCTCATCAACGCGGGACCCGAACACCTCCGTCCTGGTTAGTACCATTTTTCTTTCTTTTTTTTCCGTTTATTGTTTCCAATCAACTTTTTTAAATACGACGTCGTTAAAGGGGATGAAGTATACTAAATTTTGTGGTGTGTCGTTTGTTCAGCGGTTTTTCGGTCGTTGTTGTACGAGGCATGTGGGAGGATTGTGAACCCGATTTACGGTTCGGTGGGCTTGTTGTGGTCGGGGAGCTGGCAGCTCTGCCAAGCTGCTGTGGAAGCGGTGCTTAAGGGTGCGCCGATTACGCCGATTAATTCCGAAGCTGCGGCGATTGGCCAGGGCCCACCACTGAAAGCGTACGATATACGTCACGTGTCCAAGGATGAGAACTCGCCGGCGTCTGTTGATCGAGTCAAGACTCGGTGCCGGGTCAAGCGAGTCGTGAAGCCGAAAGCTAATTGTAATAAGGCTGAGGTTAACATGGTGGATGAGCTGGCTCGGTGCGCGGAGGAGATGAACCGGTCTACGAGTCACGAGTCATCGCTGAGTCATCAGTCCGAGTTGGCGGTTGTTGAGAATGAGAGTAAGGAAAGTGACAGCATGGTTTCTGCTGAGACAGCTGAGACGGCTTCACTGTTGTTCCGAGCTGAGCCGGAGTCAGGAGCCAAGCCGAGTGAGCGAGTCGGTTGGGATTCTTGCGGTGAGATTGGGCTGGGATTGGAGCTGACCCTGGGGTTCGAGCCGGTTGCGGTGTCACGTGCTAACCACGTGGTGCCCATGAAGAAAAGGAAGCTTGAAGATCGTAGCACGTGCGATGTCGACACGTGTAAGGTGGAGCTGGGGCTAGATTTTCCAGCTTAAGTGAAAAGTGGAGCGAAGCCGTAGAGTAGTGAATGGAGGTGGACAGTTTTGGCGGCTCGGTTCGGCTCTGTGAATGCCCGTCGACAGAGATGTGAATTTGAACTTTTTTTTTCCTCCTTTAAACTTGTAGCTTTTTTTTTTCTTGTTTTAATTTTTTTCTTATTATGAATGAACAAAGAGGTGTACAAATGATGGTTACATGAATAGAGTTGGTAAATTAGTTGAGGGAAAATCACATAATGCCTCAAAAAAAATAATATATATTGTGTTTCATCTTTCGTGCATTGCATATTTGTTGATGATCTTCCATTTTCACTTTTCAGGTTAATTTTATTTATTGAAATTTCGTAGTCCAATTCACTAATTTTATTTATACCAAATTCAACTTCGAGCGAATAAAATGTAATTTTTATCATTGATCGAAACCATGCTCATATTTTTAAAAGGAATCACTTGTTACCACTCAGTAATTATTTCAAATTAAAAAAAATAAAAAAAGTACTTAATTGAAATTAATTTTTTTTGTTCACAATAAGCCTTTTCTTTTCTTTTTTCTTTCTTTTTTGTTTTTGGAGAAATTTTTGTACAACAATCTAAAGGGTCATGCTATCAATTAATATTATCGGACGGTTTTGATGAGACGAGACAAATCCTGAGGAACAAATAACGCTAAAGATCAGAAGCACTTTCAAATACGAGCAAGCATTAGATGCCAAACTAAGCTCCAACTTCCAAGTACACGTTCACCACCTGCAAAAGTGCTTCCATTTTGGCTAACATATCTGCACACGACTGCCTAGTCTTGGCTCTCATTAATTTCTCCTTTCTATAATCGATATCGAGTCATGTCATTTCTATCCAGCATCAAAAATCAAATAGCGGAACTTTTGAACGAAGTGGGAGAAAGAGCTACTAAGAGATTTGACTGGCAACGGCTTTTAACGAGCGGAGTGCCGAGGGTGGCGATACGACATGACTTTGCTAGAGTCACATCATCGAACGTGGATTATTTCTAAGAACACCCACCCACTCTACGGCAAAGCCCAATAAATAAATGCAAGCCAGCCCATTCCCATAACAGCGCCGAACGAAAAACATAAAATTTAAAGAAAGATAAAATAAAAATCCAAAAGAGCCCGATTGGAACCCCAAGGTTGAAGGTCTCCCTTTCCTCTTTCCCCCTTTTCCCTCTTTCTCTTTCTCTTTCTCTTTCCCTCCCCCAAATGGAGAGCGCCACCCGCCCAAACAAGCGGCGATCACTGTTTCGTTAATACTTTTAATTCAAACTTTTTCTGTTTTTATCTATCTCTTCTCTATTAGTTTCTCTTGTGCGTTTCATCTCCTCTCTCACTCTCGCTGTATCAGGTACGTATTAACACGCATTCTCTGTGTCTCTCTTTTAACACTTTCAAAAACCCTAGTTACTGTTACGTAATTCATCTCTTTAGTTTTACTCGCTTCTTTTTTTTCTTAATGAGGGGATTTAATTTTGTTTAAAAAATTGGATTGTTTTATCGAAAATGAGCTAATTTCAACTGTGAAATTTTAATTATCAAGTGCAAATTTGTACTTGATATCTAAGTTGGTGCTTTAATGTAAATATAATACTCAGCTCAATTAAGTTAACAAGTTTTCACGTGACTGATAATGTCGCAAGTTGTGGATTAGGATACTGGTAAAACTTTATCATTTGGAAGATAAAGGTGGTTCTAGAGTGGGATTGTTGTAGTTGATTTTTTTGTGTATTGCATAATTTTATTATATTCGCCGCAGATTTTGTTGCATTATGGATGCAAGTAAGAGGAATTTTTTCAAGAAACGACCGAACAACCAATTCAAGAGAAAAGGGGTTGTTGGCATCAAGAAAGGAAACTGGAGCAATTCTAGCCGTGAACAATCTTTTGGGAATTCTCAACCTGCTGACACTGTCTATCGCATACTTTGCCCTTCTAGAAAAATTGGTGGTGTTATTGGAAAGGGTGGCAACATAGTCAAATCCTTGAGGGAAGAGACCCAGGCTAAGATCACCGTTGCTGATACGATTCCTGGTTCGGAGGAGAGAGTGATTATTATATATAGTTCTCCTACAAAAATTGCTAAAAAAGTGAATAAGGATGATGATTCAGCTGCTGAGACCAAAAAGGAGTCCATGGAGCCTCACTGTGCTGCCCAGGATGCTCTTCTAAAAGTTCATGACAGGATTATTGAGGAAGATCTTTTTGGTGGAATGGCATCTGATGATGACAATGAAAACAGTACCGTCACCGCACGACTACTTGTTCCGAACAATATGGTTGGATGTCTTTTGGGAAAACGTGGTGATGTCATTCAGAGATTGCGAAGTGAGACGGGTGCAAACATACGTGTGCTTCCTGCAGATCGTCTTCCTCCCTGTGCTATGAACACTGATGAATTGGTGCAGGTGTATATCTAGTTCCTTGTTTCCCTTCTTTATTTTGTACCACGAATGCCTATGAAATAAGAATTTATTAATCTTCATAAAGTTGAACCCCTAATATGTTCGTCAAATTTATAAAATACATAGTTTTTTTAATTGTACATGGTGATGAAATATTTACCTATAAATTATATACGTAGTTTTCAGGTTTCTTTATTTGAGACATCATCTCATGGTACTGTGATTGACAGTCAATCATCGATGATGTATGGGTGAAGTCACTCTTATATGGTTACTTTTGATATGAGTTGTGAAATTTTTAATGTGGGCTCTTTCTTGCAGCTTAATAGGTCTTTTTCCTTCTTATGAAATGCTTTCTCTACTGATCTGATAATGATAGCATGAGATATTACTCTTAATTGACCAGATTAATATGTTTTTAAGTATATACTAGTTGAGAACGTTCACTTTATTTCTGTATTTTTTTCTTTTTCCTTCTAGGTGCTATCCCGTTGAATGTTGATGATGGCCTGGGCTAATTATTCGACTGTTTTGGCACTGTGGAATGTTGATGTCAATTTCTATTAGTTTGGATGTACATTTCATAATCACGCCAATGTGTCTGTGGGATCTTGTTGGTTACTTGCATAACTATTATGTGTGGTTGTTGTGAACTTGGTTTGTGGCAACATGCAACTGAATATTGACGCATTTTTGTTCCTCCATTTTGAACGCTAAACTATCCTTTTGTTGATTTAGATTGTGTTAAGGAGAACACTTGGGAGCATGATTTTTTGAGGCTTAGGCTATGTTGATCTCTTAACCCAGTTATTTCAAATGGGACCTATTACTATTAAGAGTTAAGGAAGGCCTTCTCTCTCTTTCTCTCTATCACAAATACTTTTTTATTCTACAATTATTTGATTTTTTCAAGGAGAACCAAGCTATTGAGGTGGTAGTCATGGTTTCTAGATGGAAGGAACCGTGGTATGAGATTTTTTTCTTGTCTCTGGAATTTTGATGTCTATCCGATGCAGTTTGGTACAGTTGGGTGCCTGTTTCTGCTGTCACTTGATGAAGTTGGTACTTCATCTGATATTTTGAGGCAGGAGCATCAAGGGCTTCTTTCTCCAGCCACTAAGTTTATCTTGAGCAGATCACAGGAAAGGGGAATGAATTTTCCTTTAAAGGCTCATTGGAAATTAGTTGACATTGTTTTCACAAATGCATGGTCAGTGCTCTTGCATGCCCAAGAACTTCAACTTTTACCAAAACACTTCCTTGGAAGGTTTTAGAACAATAGGCATTTCCATTCGTCAAAGTATAAATATTATTGATCATGCATTTTGTTTTCCTCTCTCTCTATATAAATACAATTGAATAATATAGGATTTTTTGAGGGCTGCTAGAGGAAGACATTGGATCAATCAAGTTAATCGATATGTTTACATGAATTTGACAGGATTATATCACTGAATGCGTTAGAATGAAATGAATTCAATGTGGGTAGTAACAAACCTTTCCTTAATTTCATGGGGACCTTTGGCTGTGACTTGATGCTTTCTACTGGTTCCAGTGGATTGATGGATTTCTCACTTGAGTTCCACCTTGTCAATCAGCATAGTGAGATGCAGGTACTCTTGTTCAGAGAGGTTCCTGACTGTCTGCTTTCTTAAAGAGATTGAATTGTTAATGTGGACAAAAAGTGGTACAGAAGGAATAATTTTGTGGCGCAAGTTTGAGTTAGTGAAATGTGTGACCAAATGTGAATGCACTTGGAAGATTCAAGCATATCATGACTGAATGGTGGTTGCAAATTGTAAGGATGATATCAGGCATGCAAAAGAGGTGGGTGGATAGACCTTTGCTTACTACATGTCTATCTTGACTAGAGGAATGGCCAAGTGGAAAACACTCTTTGAAAAAAGAAGTTTTTGAGTAGCATTTGTGCTTATCATATATTGATGTTCTGTTCTTTCTTTGGCGTATTCTCTTATTGTCTCTTGATTGTTCCAGGTTTCGTTATATTGTCATTGAGAAAGGTAGATTTGATTATCCTAGCATGGCCATGACATTTAGAGTTCAGGTCAATTAGATTGTTTCTATTGCATGATTTGGTTTAGGTGATCTCAAGTTGGTTGAAACCAAATGCACAGAGTTGCATTTGTTGATTTTTTTTACCTTTTTGAAGGTCTTACACCTAATGAATTCTCTATCCTGCTACTCCATTAGCCCTTCTCATTAGGTTGTGTGTGTGTTTTTCTGAAAGTAGTGTGTTGGATGCTCTAATATGGGCCACTTGTTAGTCTGACCACCCTCTTGTAGTTTTGATATTGTCTTCAGTTGTTGCAAATTTAAAGAAGAAGTCCATCTGTATATCTGAGGATCATATGTGTTTCCTTAAAACTTTTTTATCGCATGTTATTATTATCTTTTGAGTTATTTCAGAAGAGATTCATAATTTTTTGCTGCATCTGAATTGCATAAATTTATGCCTGCACCTCAAACACAAATTTTGAAAATGAATTTAGTGTAATTTATTGTTGTTGATGCTATTTGCTTAGGATTATAGCTTGCGGTTTACAATATCATTTTTTTCATTCATCTTTTGGCTTATGATGTGCGTAGATCTTGGAAACACTGTTATGGGCAATGTTGAGTTGTCTTTTGATTCCCTGTAAAGTGTAATTGTGCTAGCTATTTTGCAGATATCTGGAAAACCAAATGTAGCAAAGAGGGCTCTCTATGAAGTGTCTACTCTATTGCATCAGAATCCACGCAAAGACAAACCTCCTTCAAGCTTCCCTCAGGCTTATGGGGGTCAAAATTTTCATTCCCCTCCTGCACCTATGGCAGATATGCATCCCCTAGGAAATTCATCATGGCCTGCTCGGAATTCTAGTTTGCATGGCATGCCTTCTACGCCATGGATGGGGGGATATGGTGACCAGCCCTCTCGGATGGGTTCAGGTAGCATCAACAGTTGTCCTCCTGGACAAATGGGAGAAGTTTCAGCTGAGTTTTCTATGAAAATTTTGTGCTCAGCTGGGAAAATTGGTGGAGTGATTGGCAAGGGAGGTTTTAATGTGAAACAGCTACAGCAGGAGACTGGTGCCAGTATTCACGTGGAGGATGCACCAACAGATTCTGATGAACGTGTGATTCGTGCCTCTGCTTTTGAGGTCTATATTTTTTTTTCCCTTTTGTTTTCCAGTTTGCTATGTCTCCATGTTTTGCTTCATATAGTTTTTGATCATTGTAGGGATATTGTTTCAGGGGCTTTGGAACCCAAGATCTCAAACTATTGATGCAATTCTTCAGCTTCAAAACAAAACAAGTGAATTTTCTGAGAAAGGTACAATTACTACTAGACTTCTTGTTCCATCAAGTAAGGTGGGCTGCATTCTTGGGCAAGGAGGTCATGTTATCAATGAAATGAGAAGGAGAACCCAGGCGGATATTCGCGTTTACTCTAAAGATGATAAGCCTAAGTGTGCATCTGAGGATGAAGAACTTGTACAGGTGACACGGCGGAACAATGCATTTACTCTTATATTTCCATATTCTGCTGCTGCTAATATTTGTTTGTCATTTATTTGGCTTTGCAATTATTTAAATTAATCCCTGCTTTGGGCATTCAGATCTCGGGAAATTTTGGTGTTGCTAAAGACGCTTTGACAGAGATTGCATCAAGACTTAGAGCAAGAACCCTGAGAGATGCAAATGTCGGAGCAGAACCTGCTCCTGTTGGGCCTGTCCAGCTAGTGGGTGCTGCTGGAGGATTACCGAGCAGAGGACCCCTGCCATCTGGTCCTGTGGGAGCTGGCATTTCTGGTGGATATGAACCTTTTCGGGTATTTTTGAAATTATCGACCTCACTTTTATTTTCCAATGATTGTTTTCTGCCATTATTCTATGATCAGCTTAATCATGAAACTATCTACTTAGTGTTTGTGATAATTGTATCATACTTTAGATTATAGTTAGACATTGTTTTATTTTGTAATAAAAGTGTTGTTGAATCTGGATAAACAGCTACGTACAACACATTTCAAGGTCTTGCATGTTTTCTAAAGGGTTTCTTGTGTAGATGATAGGTTCTTTTTCCTTCCTTATCGTGGTGGAAGCATATTTGTGCACATACACTGATGCAAAGCTTTTTATTTATTAGGTTCTTATTAGACATCTCCAATTGAAATAATAGCAATTGGTAATAGTTTTATAAAGAATAATTTTATATTTCAAGTTTCTTGAAAGTATATTAGTTAATTTGGGTGATTGTTATCCATTGATTTAGTATGATATGCAGTCAATGGAAAATGATGCTCCTTTGGCTGATTTATTTGTATAGGCTTTCTTGACCTAGATCATCGTGTTTAGTATGTTATTAACTCACCTGAAATCTTTTTAATGATTTAATAATCAAGGTTATATTGAAGATTTATTGGTCAATGATAACTAAAGTATTTGTAATTCTCTTCTGAAGGGTGGATATGACTATGAACCTCAGAGTTATCCTCCCCCTCCATCTGCTCCCCCTCCATCTGCTACGGGGTACTGGTTTTATGTAATTATTTATTAATTATTGCAATGGCATGTTTGAATATTGTGATCAAGTTTGACGTCTTGTGCACACTTCAGGTATCCCAATATGAATAGTGCTTTTGAGGCTAGGATCCCAAACAAGGCAGTGGGTTCAGTCATGGGAACTGGGGGAAGCAATATCCCCAATGTTGGTGAGGTAATTTTCTTCATCTCAACTCTGATGAATGAAAGAAATCTGGTATATATACCGGTAGACTAATTCATAATTAAAGATAGTACATATTCCAGTGGGCGTTTTGAATTCCTTGTTGCTCGTTGCAGAGAGCTTTCTATTCATTTAATGCTTATGAATGTGGCTGCTCAACTTATAGGATGCATTTCAGTTCCAGTCTGCAACAAATGAGCTTCTGTTTATCAATTCAATATTCTCAAATGTTTCGGTTCCTATTTACTTTTAATTCCAATATAAATTGGAAACGCAATAAGCCTAAAAGAGAACTTTTTCAATATATTACTTTTTTTGACTTCGAAGTCGTTACAATACTAAATGATCTTGCGTACAGGGTTTTCTTGAATATGGATTTTCTTCTAGAAATGAACAATAATATGTTATGTCAAGGATTTAGAATTGCTGATGGATTTTTCTAAATATCCCTTCATCATATTCTAGGTTGTTGGAGCAAGGGTTAAGCTCCAAGATCCTCATCCTGGTAGTTCTGAGTGCATTGTTGATATCCGAGGATCCTCTGAGCATTTGATATCTGCACATGGTACTTATCAGTCCTTCATGACTTCTGGACAGAGCATGAAAGTTCAACCAAGCTCCTACCAGAACATCAACCCCCAACAAAGCTCCTATCAAACCATGAGTTCTCACCAGAGCTCATATCAGAACATGAATACGCAGCAAAGCCCTTATCATAGTGTAAATGCGCAGCAAAGTCCGTACCAAAACATAAATCCTCAACAAAGTTCCTACCCAATGCACACACATCAGGGGGCCGGGACCAATCCCCATATCACTCCTACTCAAAGTTCTTATTACAGCTCGAGTGCGCAGCAAGGCACATACCCATACTGATTCTGATGTAGGCAAATTTTGTACTATAATATGCAATCATGTTTCTCAATTTAATTAATGATCATAGTTGGTGTATTAGCTGATACGACCCGTTAACCAAATATTTTCCGGCTATGCTGTGCTCGAGCAAACTGTAAACATACTTCTATTCCCCAGGAATTTAGATCTGTCAGTCCTTTTGTGGATCATTGTATAGACAAGTCAATGTTGATTGTTTTTCCCAACATTTCATCTACTGAAAGTTAGAAAAAAAAAAAAAAAAAGGTATGCCGTGGGATACTCCGAGCAGAGCCTCTTAAAGTTCTGTTCAGGCTGAACCTGTGCTAAAGTTTTGATGTACTATCAATGCTAGCTTTTGGTTTATTTCAATGTTAAAAAGTTTTTCACAATTTGGTTTAGTCATTGGAATGTGGTAACCTCTTAACAGTGCTGTTCAGGCAAAACCACTGTTAAAGTTTTGGTGTTCTGTTGACGCTTAAGATATAAACGCATAGATTTTAAGTGCTCGCGTGGTTGACTTCTCATTATGTTTTAAGTCATTTTCAATTTTTTTTTTTTTTTTTTGGTCGATTGGAATAGAGAGTTTTGGGGATTACAGAAGTCAATTCACTGGAAGACATTCAAAATGTCAATGTTTGAGAGTAGAGTTTTCCTCTTATATATAACATTTAAATACTTGTCCATTATAATAATTTTACAATTTTTACAAAAAGCTATATCTAAGGTGTAACACCCTAGGCGAATCCCACATCGGCAAAGCACGGGAGAGATGCTGGGTTTATAAGGGGTGATCCACACCTTAATTGGCAAGACGCATTTTGGGGTGTATTGGCGCCCCAAGAACAAATCCGTGCGGGCCTTGTTAAGACCCAAAGCGGACAATATCTTGTCAGGTCTGGGTTGGGTCATGACATTGTGGTATCAGAGCGGCTCTGCGTGTCCTCTTGAGCGATGGTGGGGCAAACCTCAGCGAGGACGCTGAGTCCCCAAGGGGGGGTGTATGTAACACCCTAGGCGAATCCCACATCGGCAAAGCACGGGAGAGATGCTGGGTTTATAAGGGGTGATCCACACCTTAATTGGCAAGACGCGTTTTGGGTTGTATTGGCGCCCCAAGAACAAATCCATGCGGGCCTTGTTAAGGCCCAAAGCGGACAATATCTTGTCAGGTCTGGGTTGGGTCATGACATAAGGACCTTAAACAGCAAATATGTTTGCAATTTCTGTCCAAAAAATATATGTTTAGTGTATCAGTGTTTGGTGCTTTGCTTCTGCTAATCGTGGCCTAGAAATTATTGCAGCATCTGGTAAAGCGCTTTTCCTGTCCGTGGTTGACTTTGTGTTTACGCAAAACTAATCCAAATGGTACAGAAAAAGTACATGATTTAGGGTCTATAGCACCCATTATATTCATGCAATAATATATGGAATGGATATGCCTACACTGGCTTAAAATTTCATTGAGGGGTTTCAATCTTGAAGAGTAGACAGTCATTTCTCATCTTCAATAAGGGAAGTGCTTTTGCCACTTGACCACTTTTCAAAGGAATTATGGTGGAGGGTTCTGTTTGAAGTATTCAATTTGTTTGCCTTTATAAAACCCACGAGAATTTTCATACTTGTTGTCGTCCACAAATGTATGCAAAAATTAACTCTTGTCATCCCATGTTGATTGATAAGCGTGCACTTGCAATACCAGTTTCTATAACTGCTTTTGCCTTGAAATTTGGCTAATGTATTTTCGTGGGTGGATTTTTGGCGAATATACCTTCAATCTTCATGTGTAATCAAGTTAAAAAAAAAAAGGAAGAAATTCTTGTTGGATTGCACTTCATTAATACAATGCCAAGGCGCAAGAGGAAGTGTATTAACTGTAATTGGTGAGTTTTGTTGTCAGCATGTCACTTGAATTTTTTTTTTTTTTTTTTTTTTGTGGGAAAATTTCTGTGTATTATATTAACGGGTATTTTAATTTTAGGTACGATTATGAAGCATCTGCCTTCGAAAAGATGGGTGTAAATGTATGTATGGTTGATGTATTTGTTGTAGAACAATTTTCAGAATACGCAAGAGTAAGTGTTGCTTGCCATTAGCAAACCGCACAACGCCACCTGTTACTACTAGTTAACCCCCCAAAAAAATGGAAAAAATAAATAACTGAATTATTCTTACTTAAACAGCCTCTTAGACTGTGTGATACAATTAAAACAGTCTAGAAAGATCCAATTGATATTATTATTAAGAAAATTTCTATATATATATATATTCTCTCTCCGTACCAAACACTAACTTGAATGTAAGTGTACTCTTAACTAGTAAGTAAGACATTCAAACATGTTCTTCATGGATCAAAAGGATCCGAGAGGGAAGAAGGTAAAATTAGTTGGCGATAGATTTACCTCATTTAAACTACTTGAAAAGTTATTGAAAAATAGCATTAAAAAATAAATAAAATTGATTGAAATTCGGATTATGTCATCAGAATATTCAAATTTGTCATCCACATAACTTCAAGACATTTAGACCACAATAAATCTCACTGGTTTATGTAGTGTTTTCCACAAACACTCACACACAACTAATAAAGTTAATTTGACACACACGAAATGTAGCTATCAGTAGCTTAAGGTCAACAAAAATGTGAATTCCCTTTCAATTTGATTACCAAAATGCTTCTTTTTTTATCTTGTAGCAGCTGTAGTAATGAGTAATGTCTTGTAGAATATGTCTTCCTTTGAAAAATTGAACAAATTATTAAAGCAGTAATGCTCCTCCACGCCCAGCAAAACTTCATTTTCATACTACCACATGATGATGATCATTATCAACCATCGGTCTTGGACTTTTTTTTTAAAAAAAAAAAAAAATTACTTTTCCTGTGAATTGTCTCATCAGTGACCATAGAGTCCAACCAAATACTGCTTGAGTGATAAGTCAACCAAAAACCATTTTATATTCTTACTTTTTAAAAAAAAAATACCGGGGGTTGTTTTAAGAAAATGAACGTACTATGATAGAAAAAAAATTCTTGGAGAGATCAGGACAATAAATGAAATTTAGCCAATTCTTTCAAAAATTAAATTTTAACCTCCCACATTTATAGATATTTGATTCTAATTTTTTTTTTTGGTTAAATCTAAAATTTCCGACCTTGTTGCACCAAAATCCAGTTATCGAGGTTATTTTCCTTTGATTGCCAATGCATATACACTTTCTGAATTCTTTCACACTTGTATGGGCACAATAATTAGGAATATCCATGAATTTCAAAGTCTAAAATCCACGAACAATAATTAGAGCTGAAATCGTCGGCAAAGCTTTCACATTTTTTTTTATAGTTTATTTTACAATTTAATGTCAAATAGAAACTATATTAATTGCTCTGAGGTCACCATGCACTATGCCGTTTACTTAGGCTCCATCAAAGCCTATGATCGCGAATCATCTTCTGTAATGCTTTCACTTAAAATCTTTCACTTAAAAGACAAAAGTTTTATAGGAAGAGAAGAAAGCTTTCACTTCAAATCTTTCAGTGGGTCTCAAGAAATATTTTAGAAGATACAGCATTAGAGCTTGTAGTGCTTATCAGCAACAAGTTGACAGTTGATTATAATATATTTCAAAGTGGGCGATGGCGATCTTTTTTTCCTTCATAATCCAAGCTACGTAAATATAACTTAGAAACAGCCACACGCGTGCATGCTTATGACAACGTGTAATTATATTATGAGAGAGCTACTTTTGTTATAGTAGCTAGTTAAACTCTAATACATCCCTTAATTTTGGTTAACATACAATCTCTATATGGTTAACATACAATGTCTATGATAAACAATTTTTGTACCAAGTGCTTGTTGGAAATATGAGTCAATATTACTTCTTAAAAGTTCAAAATATGAATAATATTCATGGGTACTGTTCATCTCATTGTTCACCAGTACTATTCATTCAATGCTAGTCACAACACTGTTAGTACTGTTCATTCAATACTATCCATCACTCGGCAGCAATCATAAAATTCATCGAGGTGTACGCAAAGCACTATCCTTAAAACCAATTTCCGCTCCTTTAAGAATATTTCTCAATACAAAAAGGACACAAATAATACGGAATGACCTCCAAGATTAATGCAATGACACTGTTATGAAATTGCACAATAATTTAGAATAACAAAAGAAAATCGATGAAGAAAATATGAGATAAAATGAGAGGAAATAGTTGTACCTTAAAAGTTTTGTATATCTCTTTTATGTGGAGATACCCTCTATAATACTTTTTCTAATTCAATTTGAATTAGTAATTCACTTCCCAAATTTTTTATCCCAAATGATGTGTCATTAATTGGGTGGTTGATAATTCTTTACAAGATTCAAGTGAATTAATTGTATTATCTCACCAACCAATTGATAAATGACACATAATTTGGGATAACTTTTTGGGATAAAAAATTTGAGATGTGTAGCATTACTCTTCATTTCCCTTATTTAATTTGAATTAGTTATCTATATCTCATAATTTGACTCAACTTAAATAATTCGAATCATATTTAGATTTGACTTATTGTTATTAAATCAAATAATGACTAATTTCAAATTAAATATAAAAGCGATTACTCTCACTTCCCCCATATCAATCTCTATGTGCTAGCCTTCAAGCTACCTGCCTAACATGTGAGCAGCGAACCTAACTCGAGGCCAAGTCCATTGATCGAGCTCTCATAATCATGCCACATATGGTGCTTCTACTGATGTAATGTGGTACCTACTGCCTGCCGCCTGACGGCACGGCTTATTTCTCATCTCCAGATTTTGCACACCCAATTAAACCCCACACCAAAAATTCAAGAATTGTATTAATATTTAATTAGAAGTTAATGAACTAAACGTCACGCTTATGTTAGCCTTTAATTCTTCGATTAATTTTATGAACACGCTAATCTTAATCTGAAGATTTTGCCTGAGCCTGAGTCCAAACCTAATCTTGACTTTTTCTGTTTTGCAAGAAAAATTGCCGCAGATCGAGTAGATCGGTTGGCGCCGATACTGTTAGGATTTGCTTTTTGCTTGTCGGTCAAACAAGAATTTCTTGCAGTCTGAGATTTTCTTTAAAATATTCAAAACACGTACAATCATTTGATCATTATCTTTAGTTTTTAAGATTTATCAAGAGATTTTCCTGTAATTTTGAATCAACGGGTTGGATTTTGCTTTATATTTTAATTGTTCTTCAGTTAAAACTTAAAAGAACAATTAACTTGTACGTGTTAAATTGCTGCCATTTTCATGAAGATGAATTTCCATGTTTGTTGTTTCCAACACGTGAATGTAGTACAGTCAAGCCATTCGAAATTTGCCCCAACGGTCGAATCAAGGTTAATTTCTTAAAGTTTGTAGAGATTTTTCTTTCTAGATCTCTATGCGTTTTTTCCAGTGGCGGACCTGCACGTGGGCTGCCCGGTCTAGTTTAGAAACAATCATTTACACTCCTTACTTTTTTAATAATTTAGTAAAATAATAGAGTTTTCATTTTATTCTCATATTTGTCCCTAACTCAACTACCCTTATATTTTCATCAATTTAGTATAACAATAGAGTTTTCATTTTATATTTAAATATGTCCCTAACTCAATTACCCATATGTTTTCATTAATTTTATATAATAATAGAGTTTTTATTTTATTTATAAATATGTCCCTAAGTCAATTATATTATTTTCAATTGAAATTAGTGACTTATTTTATAAAATGATTCAATTATATATTTATTGAATAATTGAAAACATTAGGGTGTTAAAATTTTATTACTGCTTTAATTTATTTTAAAAAGCTTCTAATTAAAAAATATATATGTCAATGTAATATAACATCATCACTAGACTTAAAATTACTTACAGAAATAACATATAGTAACAATTATCAATATTTTCATAAAATTTTAATGTGAATTTTCATATTTTATTTATTAGTTATATTAACTAAGAGGACAAGTTAGAAAATAAAATTTGAGTATTTTAAGAGTTTTTAATAGAAGAATCATCAACTTCTAATTATTTAAAGAGAGATAGAGCATCTGACAAAGAAACAACTGCACCCAAATATTTTTTTGCTGAATTGAGTTGAGTTAATTATTGAAACTTTTGATTAAAAATATTTTTACAATTTGAAAGGATTAATAAATTTTAATTATTTAATTTATTAAGTCGGGTAATTTAGTACTTCACTTCAAGCATAAACAATTTTTAATTGATTGTAATTACATGTATTGATCTATTTTAATTTAAAATTCTTAATTGATTTTTTAATCCTTATATAATTACAAGTTATTATAGGTTGCAATGTCAAATTCTATAATTAAAAAATAATATTTTAAAATTTGAGTTGTCTTTTGTTTTCTACTCTTTTTTATAATTATTTTTGTTTATAGTACATATTTAGAGAGATAAAGTTTATGGTATTCCTGCTTATTTAATATACTTATTTCTACTTATAAATTTCTATGTTCGCTTCAAAATGTAAATTTTAAAATTTAGCTCAGGGTAATATTAAATCCTGGATCCGCCCCTGATTTTTTCCCCTCTGTTTTTTTTTCCCTTCTGGCTTAATATTTGCTTTGAAACTTAGAACGTTATAAAAAATTATCAAATTATCCAATATTTTTTTAAAAATTCATGGATAATGATATTCTTGTTGTTAACTATTTGTGTTGATAGTAGGCTTACAACTCTACTATTAATTATCAGTAGACATTTATTACACTGTTCTAAAATAATGTTGTGATGTTGTAGATTGAATATCTGAACTCAGAACATGTTAAATTATCAAATATATTTTTAAATATTTGAAAAAAAATTAATCAGAGTCGCAATTCACGATGCTTGTAACCCTACACTGAGAAGTGATCATAATGGCTTTAAAATAGTCAAAAATGTAATCCACAATGCGGTATAAGCCATCAAGAAAGCTCCTTTTTAATTAAGAGAAGGATAACTCAGTTCTTAAAGTGAAAGTTTCGTCTTAGAAAATATCAATATTAATATTTATTACATAAATGCCGAAACCTATTATCATTATTATTACTACTACTTTTTTCACTATTCCATGTTTGATATATGCAAGCATTGATTTTGGATACAACCACTAATTTTATATTAGATTTGTCAGTATTTATCAAATATTTTAGTAACTTTAATTGATCATAATATAAAGGCAGTCATAATTTTATTTATTATTGACAATGCTCCCACTGGTTTTTTTACTTTGTAACTAAGTTCAACTTTAGACTTATTTTTTTCAACTCGAGAGATTTTACTATCTCAACTAACTAGATGTCACGACCACCTCACCCTAGTCACACAGTCATAATTTCTTACCTACATTATTTTTTGTTCAATTTTCAGGGTGCTACTTGTAGTCTAACTCATTATTTGAAATGTCCATTTGTCAAAACAATGTGCTACTTAGGACTTAGGAGCTGCTTGGATTTTTTTGTTTTTTTTTTTTTTGTTTTAAATATTTGTAGCACAAATCTGGCTTTCGCTCGAAAGTATGTAATGAGATATAGTAAGCCACTTGACCTTTGCATATCTAATAATATCAAAACCTGAATCACACCTTTGTAGAAGAAGAAGAAGAAGAAGAGAGCAATTTAGCAATTTTTATAATCATGTTTATGTTTTTTAATTGATTAGTACAAAATAAATTATAATTTTATTGCTGGAGAACAGAGTGGAGGAGAGATGAAAGATTATGATATTGACGATGGTGGTGGTGGCGCATGATTTGATTTTATTATTTGTTTTTTAATACAACTGTTTTTGAGATCATTTTAATAAAAGTAAGTGCTTATTTATATAATAAGGATTTGAAAAAGATGGTCATTATCTTTGCTTTGACCTCCATAAGCTCTTTGTCTTACATTATAAAAATAAAATAAAAAATCACTTTTCGCCACTCATATAATAATACCCACTCGTGCAAGAGGGTAGAAAAGAATGAAAAGATTTCTTGTCTAATCGTAAATCACAATCATAGGATAATTTCTTTTATATTTTGTTTGTTTGTTAATTGTGCTCCCCGAAAAGTGTTATTTGCACGACATATTTATTTTCGTGCTGTACAGAAAACTGGACTCCCTACTTCATACGTTTATACGAGAGTATATGGGAGACAACTTAAAAGTATTTATGCCTCTCACAGACGACTTTCACCCATTAGTGTATTTTGGACCCCTTAACCCCCCACAACCGAAAAAAAAAAATACAGTTCCAATATCAAATAAGAGATCTTGGTGCAGATGTCATATTAAAAAACTACTTGACTTAAACCTATTGGGTAAATGAAAATTATATGATATGAGTTCTGTCACTTCATTATAAATTAAAAATAAATTGGTGTAAAACATCGTTGTATTACTCTAATCTTTACTTATAAAGTGACGATACATCCTCATGAGAGAATAAATAATTAGGTAGCAACTCTATTGTAGAATTAAACTTAAATTTTAACGAATAAATAGCACACTACAATTAATGAATTCCACCACCTTTAAATTAAGGCATGCATATTCCCAAATTATTTCTGGAATATGAATAAATACGAATAATTAGGTATAGAGTTAAGATTTTTAATATAGTTTTTAAAATTACCTTTAAATTAAGGGTTCATTTCTATACATTTAGCTTATTCATTATTTATTATATTAACATTTTCTTTTCTTGTATAATAGCCTTTAAATAAAACGTTATAATCCACTGGTTCACATCAATATTGTCTTCCTCACCTTCAAAGTTTTGTTATTGATCTATATCTTTTCCTGAAGGATACTCATTGCATATGGCATTCTATCACAAGTAGCTTTCATTACACGGGAAAATGAATGGTTATTGACTAGAGAAAAGTAATTCCAATAAGCTATTTAGAATGCTGCTTTACTTTCTCTGTTTCACAAGTGTTCTCAGTTCTTACACATATTTCGTAATTTTTTTTTTATTTTTTAAAAAGATAATTCTCACTTCTTCTTTTTTTTTTTCCATCTTAATTTAATTCTAATTATTTGGTTGAAACAAGTCGATTTCACCCTTGTAATAAAAGATTAAGAGATCAGTTCCTTGTAATACTGAGAAGGAAAATTCTTTATTATGTGTTAGTGCATATAGTTTATGGCAGATTAGTCGTTAAGAGTGAGTGAAATGAAAAAAAAAAAAATATATCTATCAATCAAAAACTCATTGTTCCTTTACTGGTACTAATTCGATTAATCAACTAGTACTTTTTATTATTATTATTATTATTCTCAAATAACAATGACAAGAAATGTTTTGAGGCATTTTTATTTTTCAAAAAGGAAATCGATTCCCTTAGAGATTAAAGGGAATTTACCCTCTCAAACGAGCATGAGTCTCTGGCCTCGTCTATGCTAAATAGACAGGGCCTTATCACTGTCAATTTCTGCCGCAGAAAGCACAAGTTTTGGTCAACCATTAAGCTAAAGTTAAAGATTAATTCAATAACCATCATCATGAGGGGATTTGCTGTGGTGAGAAAAAAAGTGATTCCTATATTCAACTAGTTGATTACGCCTCGTCCTAGCCGTCTTTTGGGCTAATTTTCTTCATATCTGTTCCATAGAAGTAAGTTTTCTTCATATTTGTCCATATTTTCAGCTATCAGTTGCCTTTGCGGAATGCTCACCATTTTCTTTTTCCTTTTCCAACTAAAACACACGCTTCACATGTATCACACAATTCACACAAATACAGTCTTAGTTCGCTTCTTTGTGCCGACAATTAAGTGATTGAAATAAATTGGAATTTTGATGTAATGTAGAAAGTATCGTTATTCATGTATATTTGAAAGGAAAAAGTCCAATCCAACTATAATACGAGGGTGAATTAAGTTTGAATTTTATATATATGCACGTCTTGATCAAATGGTTTTAAACAATAATCTTTAGTTAACCACTTGAATTCAAATCTTATTCTTAGTTTGTTGTGGTTAAAAATTTATAATTAACAAATATTATTTTATGCAGGTTATGAAGAAAATTATGTCACAGCAAGCATTACTTGGAAAATTAATTAGTTCAAGTTATTATGGAGGAGAATTTTCTCAATTAGCTGGTGGTAAATCTCTTCTCTGTGGGCCAAGACGTCTAGGCTGCATCGTAATTAAGAAAGTTATTTAGACACGGCCCCACAGATTTTCAATTGTAATTATTAGTTAATTGATTGTAATAAACATATATACGTATAACTCTTTGGAGGGTGATTGTAATATATTTGACTGAACTAAAAACCACAAGCTCACCGTAAAATTAACACATCACGTAATCTTGTAAAATCGATTCTCTTTAAGCATATACCAATGACTTTTTACAGAATCCCTCTTGTTCATCACCCCAAAAGCCAAATTCGTTCCAAGGACAGGTGAAATATTATAGTCATAGAGAAAAAGAACAAACAAAAATTGTACCTAACGAAGAGCATTATTAGCATTTGCATTTGCATTTGCACATCCCCATAAAATATAAAATGAGCGTGGCAACAGGAATTTTTCGGAACGAGTGACAGAGAAGGAGAAATAATTTAATTAATACTCGGTGGTTGAACAAAAAGAAGAGTCATGTTACCATCTATAGCCCGCGAGTATGCTACGATTAATTCCACCAACTTTTTTCACTAGTCTTGAAATTTTCATTGTAATTTTCAAATTTTGTCTTTTGTTTGCGTAATACATAAGTTGGGATTTATAAAATAAAAAGATTAAGGATGAATTTGGAATTGAGGTGTTGTAGCTTTTAAGCTACAGCTGCTGTGGGAAAAAAAAATTGTAACTATGAAATAAAAGTTAATAATATCTAGTAAATATAAATTTTAAATAATAATTTTGATGAAATTATTAAAGATATAATAGATTTTTTATTATACAAATAAAAAATCATATTAACATAACTTCCAAACTACAGCAGTTAGTGTTTACCAAATACTTTAGTACTGTAGCTTTTAAGTTACATCTGTCCAATTTCAATCCCAAACGCACCCCAAGACTTACGGAAAATTTGAGATTGATGGTGGATCGACTGAGGTTCTTTCTGAATAAACTTTTTATAAGTAAAGTTTTTTGTGAGCAATTGCTTGTTAATAGATAAGATATGATTGACATTTTCCTTGCAATATTTCAATTCAACCACTTTTCTTCTTATAGATAAAATTATAAGAATAGTGAAATCTGAAGGAGGCTATCTTAATTCCATAAAGGAAAGTGTAAAAGGTTGTAAGTCTCACGCATGGTTGTACGGCAGCCCTACCCGAAAAAAGAATGATAGAAATTTCGGTAGTGGTAGGAGCAGAAGAATCGCACAGACGGGTGTAGGCAGATGATGGGGTGACTTATTAGAAAGCAAAATATATTAAAAGATTCATGGTGACCCTACATTTCTAAAAATCACAAGTTGGCAATTTTTCATATTTTAAAGCTATAAGCACTTTGATAAAAATCAATTGAATTGATTGAAAGGTTGGAGAATAAGTTACCATGATTACTTAAATATATTAAGTGTTATGAAGCATCAAAGTAGAGAGGAAACAAACCTACAAAGTGTTGGCTCCACTGGCAATAGAGTCTCCTTAAGTGATTTGATTGAGTTTGCTCTCCAATTCGAGTCGCAGGGAAGTCGCATTTATTAGGAGAACTTGTGCCTTTTGGTTCAAGCGGGGACTTCTAATCTAGGTTGTGATACGAGCTTAAAGGTACCTCCCACAGTTGGTGCCTTCCCCAAAATAACTCGTGGTTAAGAAAAAAAAAAAAAAAGTAGAGAGGAAACACTTTTTTTGAGCATCTCAAGCTTATCTGAACAGCTCTAAGCTCAAGGACTTCAGTCTTTTAAGTGCCAATATGACTACATAAGGACAAGTTTGTGGCAACTTGATTATAGTTTTATTGGCAAAAAGCAAATCACAATGTATGGCTCTTTAATTTTGAGTGCAATTAATAGCTGTTTTGTAGCTTCATTCTTTTAGTTTCATCTCTATCCTTTCACTATTTATAAATTTTAAAAAATTGCTACACAGCAGTACAATGCTTACAAAATTCAATTCGTGCACTCAAGTATTAATTAAAAAATTCAAATAGACACGAATGCGGAAAAAAATAATCGAGATTTACCCATGAATATGATAAAATCTACAAGAGCTGCCAATGAATATATTTTATTGATAGCTGAAGATTAGACTGCTGATATTTTTATCAACAAAACTTATCTTATCAACAAAACTTATCTTAAAACAAAGCTCAAAACAACCCTTTAATTACAATAATCACATCATTTATTGAATTCGTGAGATGATAATTTTCAGAAGATCTCTAAATTATTGTAAATCCCAACTTACTCTCATTTTATTCAAAAAATAAAGAAAAAAATGAGAATGAGTTAATGAATTTTTTTTTTGTCCTCTTAATAAATTACCATGTCAAACATATTAAACATGATAATAGAATTCAAGTCCTTAGTGATGTGATTTTGTTTTTCCAAATTTAATTTGAGAAAACCTACATTAATTTGAACCGACTTTCATATAAGGTTGTTCCCTGTAGATTTTTAATTGTGTCGTTAATAAAATTTTATATATTAAAAAGAAGATATATGGAAAATAACAATTCAAATAATTCTTGAACTATAAGATTGATAGACCTTTTTCTTTTCTTTTTTTTTTCATTTTTAAAGGTACCGCTGTGTACAAAACTTATTACATCTCTCTCTGTGAAGAAAAGAAAATATTTGGACAATAATTATACTCTTAACAACTCAGCTACAAAATTAATATTGATCTCTCAAGTATCTACTGGTTCCAAGTATACTTGAACTCCATACTTAGGTTTAATTGTTAGAACAACGACAGGAGCATGGCGATAACTGTCTGAAATTGTGAAGTTGAAGCGGGAAATTAGCATAGCTAAGATGATTTTGGCCTCCATCATGGCAAAAGATTGGCCTACACAATTTCTTGGACCGGCGGCGAAGGGGAAGAAATGGCGGCCAGAGGCGAATGTTCTTGAAGCAAATCTGTCAGGGTTGAACTCATTTGCATCTTTGCCCCATAATTCTTCACTGTGATGTATAGCAAGCATTGGAATCCAAATTGATAGTCCCTTTGGGATCAGGAGGTCACCTAACTTAATGTCTTCAAAGGCCATTCTCGGAAGAACGGTAGCCGGTGGGTACAGTCTCAGTGATTCATTTATTACCATATTCAGCTACATGTAATAAAAAAAAAACCATGTTATTCAGATTTATGCATTGACGTCTAATAAAAATAAAAGAGATTAATTAAGCTACTGAAACGAAAGTAAATTACATATACCTTGTCAAATCACTAGCATAGTTCCCTGGACTCTTTCCAAGTTTTCAAATAAGTGTTGTACCAATGGCAATACTATGTCCTTTGACTCTTTTTAACTTTCTTTTTTCCTTTTTCGATTGCGGATTCATACCAGCTAGGCTTCCAAAAGATTTAATCATTGGGTTCTTTAGCATTTCAATTTTTAAATTAGAGAATTCTCTTAAGCGTTTTGACTCGTAATTAATTAGACTATACCTTGAGCAACTAAGTTATAAAATCTAATTTCATGAAGTGGAGATCCATGAACTAAGCCTTGCAAATATTTATTTTATTCTTGATCTTAGTCAATATCATTTTATCAGAAACGAACAAACTGTCCACAAGATTAGCATCACCTTTTGTCATAGGTTTTTGTGTTTAAAATATTGATTTAGTGTTCAATTCAAAACTGAAAATTCTTTGAAATTGTAAAAAAAAAAAAAAATTAAGCAAACAGTTTCTCCTAGTACAATTTGGTATGGATGAAGTTTTGGGTAAATAACCATTTTTGGGTTAGAAGTATGAGAAACGTATTGCTTGATGACTAACTTCTTTTGCAAAACAACAAGAAACAGATCAAAACAAATCAAACCAGAACCAATAATTAAAAAAAAGAAAGAAACTAAATTAATAAAGCTAATAATGAATCAATTTCTTGGCTACCTGAGTGAGTTTAGGGAGATGATCGACAGAAGGAGCATCCCCATTGCAGACTTGTTTTACCTCGGCACGAATCTTTTCTTGCCATGAAGGGTTGCTTGCCAGTAGCATGACTGTCCAAGTGAGTAACAAAGCTGTAGTTTCATGGCCAGCGAAGAAAAAAGTTTTGCATTCATCCATTATTAGTTGAAAATTTAAGCTGAATCCATTGCCTCTTTTATTTTGCATCTCGTTAAGCAACATGCCTAATAAATCATTCCCATAAGAACTGCTTCTGCCAATTTCTACACAGTCTTTTCGGCTTTGTATGATCTCCATTAGCAGTCTCTCCACTTCCATCTTCAATGATTTTATTTCTCTGTTGTATTTACTAGGAAAAAACCTGAAAATAGAAAAAAAAAATCAAAAAATGTCTTTGACAGGGTGAATCTGCTAATGGAAAAGGAATCGATTTAATTAGGGACTAGAACTTTTGATTAGACACAAGAGAGAGAGAGAGAGAGAGGAAAAAAGATTTTAATGAAGATGCTTATAGAAAAATATGGAATCTGATAAAGTGAAAAAAAAAAATTACATCTTAGCAATGAAAAATAAATAAATAAAAAATCTTACCGGCTGCCTGGAAAGCAGAGGTGCCTGCTAGATTGAGCACAGAGGTGTTGCAAGACGGTAAGAAGATGGAAAATTTGCTGTCCTTTCTCATAGCTACTATCGAATTCGGTTCTTGAAATAATATCGGCAGTGAGTCTAGTCATGTATTCTCCAATTTCAAACTCTTTTTGCCCTGATTCTACTGCATTTTGCAGAGATTTGAGCATCTTGTTAGTGCACTCCACCATGTGCCCCGCATAGCTCTAGTGACCAAAACATTCCCAATAAAATGATTAAATTATGTTAGCCAAAAGAATTAAAGTTGATAAAAGTGATCATACGTGATACATGTCATTATTTTATTATACCTTGAGCCTATCTCCCATGAATGCAGGGGCAACAATATGGCGTTGATGGTACCAATCTTCTCCGTTGGCCATTAATAAGCCCTTGCCGATAAAATGCTTTGAACCTTGTTGTTGCAGCCACGATTTTCCAGCTTTTGTGCTGAATTTTGTCAGCAGTTCTTTGATCAAGTCCGTTTCTGACAAGCACATCCTCGGCTCTATCCCATTCCAATATATAAATCTCTTCCCTACATACATATATATACATATATGCATCAACCAAACAGTAAAAAGAAAAAAGAAAAAAAAAAGTTTTTAGTACGAAGAATTGTTGTATGTGTATGTGTAAGTACCGTATTGTTGGGACCAAATAACGTAATGCGGCAAGAGGCGGCCGACGATGTCGTGGTGGATGTGATCATAGTCTTTAGAAGTGGATTGGGAGATTAAGGCGGCCATTTCCAAGATGTTTCCGGTTAAAGGCCGGGGATTAGGGCCACGCACTCCTTGCCTCGCCATAATTTTCTTGATGCGTCTTGGTGTTAGCCAGTAACATGAGAGAGTATCATATGCAACTCTAAACAATAAACTCACAAATATCACAGCAACACTACTAATTAGCAACACCACTATAGCCATGATGATGGTGGTTCACTGCTTTGGTTTGATCAATTTTCTTTCTTTTATTTATTTATTTTTTTAATTGACAACACAACAAAATATTTTCGCTAAACAAGTGAATTTTGTTTGCACACAAAGAGAGGGAGGGAGACGCTATTTATAATTGTGTACGGTGAACAGAGGGGCTCGATACTTCTTTGTTTATACCAAGTGCCACCAAAAAAAAAATAAAATAAAAATTAAATATGGGGTGAATTTTTAATGGTAGTATTTTTTTGTGAGTGGGATGGGATAATTGAATATAGGGTGAATTCTGTACATGCTAGATTTGGGAAGAGTTAAGAGGTGTATGGGTAATTAAGGAGATTAAGGAAAGATTCTTTAGTGTTGTAAGAATTAATTAATTGATTTATTTTAATTAAGATTAACTGGTTTAATAATTTTACGGCTACGAGTAGAGAACGTGTGTAGGCTTAGTGGGTTGACCACTATATCAAAACATAATCCAGCATTGACATTGACATATATGGCAGTTGAATTAAATGAGAATTCTGAATAAGAAATATTTGATGGATTTTTCTTGTGTCATTGAAATTGAATTCTCTTGTTCACCTTATGGTAACAAAATCCAATAACTGTCCTTACTAAAGGAAGCTTATATATTTGATTCATGTATCCATTCTATGAAATATGGGTGAAATTTGCATTCACCGAAAAAAAAATGTTACTTTCCTTTTTAAAGTGAAATTTAGGTTGTAAAAAATAACTGCCTAGTCTAGACCTAGACGATAGGGTTTGAGTAATACCCAATCCACGAATGAGACCAAATCGTACTTCACTTGATAACCCAGATTTCATTAAAAAAAATTAAAAACAATATTTATTCCACCAACTTATTACATACATTTGAAATTTTTAAATATTTTAAATCCATATTTTCAAGCTAAATTTCATTAAAAGAAAATTACAAATAAAATTATATACATAACATAAAATCCGAGTTTTTAGCCTGAAAAAAAAAAAGAAAAGAATGCTAGGTTTTTAAGGCCCAACTTAAGTGTTCAATAAAACATGCTTGGACAGGATACAGGCATTACCATACCTGGGATCAGCACCGGGTTTTTACCATCCTAATGATATCTCACAAGATTTTATAAAGTGATTTACCATTCTTTTCTTGGATAGTAAAAATTTCATAATATGTCTCATAGAGTTCATTAGATTCTAATTAATTGAGTTTTTTTTTCACATTATGTAAATTTGTGTATTTAAAAAAAAATTGTTCAGACAATTTAAATTTATGTCTATTTTAGTGATTATAAAATAAAATAAAATTTATAAGACACAAATATTCTGTTCTTAAAATTCACAACGCTCTTAACAGCACAATTAACTAAACACCGAGATATTTTTTATCCAATTGATCCCACATAAACACCTAGATATTTTTTATCCAATGAATCCCACATAAAGCAGATTATTTTATAAGCAGCAACAAGTCCAAAATTCTACAGTGCGGTAGTTGAGTACCTCATAATAAATTACTTGGTGTTAGATGGTAGGCTCAAGATCTCCACGGAGAGGGGAAAATAACATGAATCCTTCGCCATCCAACTGGAAGGTAACACTCTTCATCAGTGGAAAAATGGTACCCTATTTGTCGGATGTTGAAACTTTAATACCGCTTATTAGGGGAGGGATTATGATATCTACCTGCCCAATTTAAAAACCTAACTCATCTGTTATATTAATTTAAGTCCATTTAATTTATCACTATTTTTCTAATCATTTGTAGGAACATTCAACCACTCATGACCCTTTTTATGCAAAGATAATTCTGGTACTATTCTACACTTACTATTAAATTATCGTCGTGTACATTATGATATGACTAGTTGAGATGGAGATAACAAAAACATTTAACAAAGAAGGTGCAGCATATACATACCGGCAAGAGATGATGATAAACAAGTGTGTTAATTGTTATATATATATGGAAGCAATGTACTTCTAGATCTCGAATCTGGATTAGTCAGGGTCCAATGCGGTCGAGAGACACCGGATGATTTACATTAAAAAAAAAAAAAGTGAGTATTCAAAGGTTCTTAAATCTAAGTTTTGATGATTTAAAAAAAGAAAAACATATATCTCTTTCTAGGGATATTAAGCACATAATTAATTTCTAATCGGTGCCGTCCAATTTAGCCAATGAATGGACTCTCATCTCCATCGTCCCCATAACCTGGCAGGGCAGGGCTTCCCTTCTTCTATAATTGGACTCTGCCGCTGGCGCCAATTCTGCCGTAAAATCACAAGTTCACTCAGCAGTCACCTGACAGTTCACGAATTTTTGTTTATTTTGTTTTATTTCGTGACTTCGTCGTTTCTTTATTTATTTATTTATTTAATTATTATTATTATTAGTTTTTGTTTTCGCATGATTGCTAGCTACTCGCTGGAGCCTAGAAGCGACCACTGATAAAACCCCCGCTACCATTTATCGAAACCAAACAATTTGAACATGATTTAGTCAGAGATTTTCAAATTGACACAAAATGATGTTAACGTCCACATAAACTTTTTGTTTTTAACCCCGCCCGAAAAAAAGAAAAAAGAAATGGGAAAAAAGAATATGATAAAATTGAACGACGCTAAATCCAAAATGCAAGAACATCGTTTTGAAAATCAATCAAATGACTCATCATTATCAAATTATGTTGAACACTTTTTTATCAGTTTCTCTGAATTATTCGATTTCTGAATTTGGTCTTCTAATTGAAACTTGATACTGGCTAAATTTGGTGAGTTCAGAGCCTTCCCGGTCCATGCAAAAATAGTAATTCTTCTTCAATCAGCAGATAGTGCTCATCAAATTAGCCGAAAATTTCTGCACTGTTGCTTTCTTTGCATGTTACTTTCCGCATGCGATTTTCTAATTAGGCCCCCCCACTTCACACTACTCTTTGAATTCTTCATTGATTTTTTTTTTTTCCCTTCTCCATTGAGTTTTGTCTTTTTTAGAATTTTTAATTTTTCTTTTTGAAAGTATTGCATTGTTTCAATCATACAATCTATCATTGGTGTACAGCTTGGTCAAATGCTTTAAGAACAGATAATTCCTAAAAATACCCAAAAAAAAAAAAAATTGGTTGTATCTTACGCACATAAAAGAGAATTACCTTTAGAAGAACATTATTCTTCAATTTATTTATTTTTGAGAAAACGACACTAAACTTTGTATGACTTCTATTTAGGACTGTTCTGAATGTACAATGCAAGCTCACTACTAATATTTTATTTCAGTTGGAAAAATACAGTCAAATGTTTGGGGTGGTATAAGCGCGATTAGGGGGTGGTAACTCATATTAAAGGAGGAAACTTTATGCAGATGCAGAGTTCCATTACGATTAATGGGCGGCTTGCTCAAATATACACTTAGACTTCTGATGTTTGAAAAATGGTCATACGCAGGGACGGATGCTGGAAATTTTAGTTGCAGGGGTGCATGAAAAATGTAGAACAAATTAATATTACAATTTATTAACATCATTTTAAAATAATATAATTTAAAAAATGAAAATATTAATACCCCTTTTTTCACTTGTACTCTTTAAGTGGCATGCTGTTCATGAAGATTTTTTTTTTTTTTGGGTTTTTAATTATTTATGTTGATTGTCATGTTACAACGGCGTGTTATGTTTTGAAGAGCAATAAGCGGCCTTGGAATAAATTTATTCATATTTTATGAAAGTATCTAGTCAAATAAGATTTAGATATATATCCAAATAAAAATAACAAAGAATTTATTAAAGTTTGGTCCAATGTCCTTAAATGATAAAATACAATATTACTTACCTCTTGGGTGTTGCTCAACTGACCGTGTGAATACGCGTAGGTTTCTCATCCCCATCCAAACCATAAAAAATAACAAAATATTAGTTGAGAAATTAAAGAAAGAAAGTAGATAATAAACTAATATTATCAAAGATCGGAACAACAATAAATTTGGAAATAAGTTGAAAATTATATTTTTGAATTGAATATTAAACTAGTAAAGAGAATTATGATTTGTTATTACCTAAGAGGAAAGATAAATTGTACTAAAGTTATAATAAAATTGTAAGATTTTAGAGGTATCAATGACTAAACCATTTACGGTAAAAGTTAAGTTACAAAAGACTAAAGATATTGAGAATATTAATTCATTTAGGAACATCTTTTAACTTCTATTGTAATTTAGTATACAACATTTGCGCATTATTTTTTTTCTTTTTCAGAATTCTTAGAGGTGCCATGGCCTCTCCCCGTCTTTGTGCCGGCCATTGATCATACGCTTTTAATGATTTTACCGTTCGACTAGGTTAGCCGAGAAAACTTTTGACTCCAAAGGTTTTAAAATATATACAACTATCATTTTTTTTTAAAAATTTATCTTTTGATTTCATATTTGGGCTGCATGCACTTATTACCAATGTGCTGAGCAAAATTAGTCCGGATAGATTTTAAATCATAATATTAGCCGAATTATTAGTAATGTAATACTAGAATATTCCTTGTATAGATTTATATGCGTACAAACTTCTATGTAAACTTTTAACTTGTAAAAAAAAAAAGTGATGATAGTTTTATCAACTCTCTCATGACTAAATTATTTATTTTTCAATTTTTTTTTTTATTTGAGTGTGTTCATTCATCTTACCTCTATAGATATTCTATCAATGGTGTGAAAACTGAAAAGAGTCAAAGTTAGGTAAAATAATCACTTATAAATGGAGCTTAAATTTTAACTGTACAATGTTGCTTATTATGTTACCAACTCGGTGCTAATAGGACTGAGAGTTCTGTATAAAAAAGTGCAAACAAGCTTGGGAATATTATAAGTCCGGTACTTATATTTTTTTTGGCTCGGGTTGGCTATATGTTTGTTCAAAAACTTCAAAGCACCCTTGGATTGGAATATAGAGATCCTATAAAAGGCTGCAGCTAATTCACAAGAAAAGAAACCTTTGACTTTGTAGAGAATCGACTTCTTTACTTATCTGCAGGTAGTCAACAAGTTTTTACTTTCATTACCGAGAATCATCAATGCTTTTAAAAGATTCACTAATCAGTGCTCGTGCATGGAATTTGAAATTCGTGTATTCTCATGCAACTTGCATAACTGGGAGACAGCATTTCTGCCTAAATTTATGACCCTGAATTTCTATATATGTACAAAGAGATACATGAATATCATTATATTCCCAAAAAAAAATTGGTGAAGGGAGGTACATGAATATCAATGCATATATGAAATAATTTCATGCAACGTCCATCAAGTATTAAATAATCATATCATCAGTTATATATCCCATGCAGTATTGTCTGGTTCCCTTCTTGTTTGGCACATGCAATCTGCAGCTATTTCTGCTCACAAAAACTGCGGCAATTTCTTTGGTTATCCATTTGAGTGGTACTTTAGATTAATTGGAATGCGTTTTAATTATCCTCCTTAACTGGGTGGTATTATAATTAACTAAATTAACTGGTAAAATTTTTGGAGAAAATATTGTAACTTGCATTTCAAAGTATCACTTGAGCAGTACCATAACCCCGATGTTGGCATGTGTAATTTAGTCGAAAAACTGCTAGATAAATTTGATACTTGTATTAAATAATGAAATTAATTACACTTGATATATTCTATTACGGGTTGAAGAATCCCAACTAGCCAGGAAAACCGATTAGATAAAGGTCACAACCGGCGGTGACTGATTGAATGATTGAGATGCATGTCATAAAAGAAGATACATGCATTCAAAATCAAAATTCAACAAATTCTTACGTGAACCCAGTGCATGAATTGTTTGAAGTCAAAGTAAAATTAGGCACCACTAACTAAATCCCTAGGACCACCACAAACAATTTCCCTTAACTGTTTTTTTTTCTTCTTTTTAATTTTTTTTCTTCTTCTTTTTGTTTTTCTTTCGTGGGAGCAACGTTATTAACATCTAAGGAAGGAAGTTCAATTATGAACAGGTGCCACATTAATTAAAAATATATATTAAATATGGTAGTAACGGTCAAAGTTTCATAGAAATTGGTACAGTTAATTACATGACTAATCTACAAGCTTCATTTCACGTTTAGAAAGCATTCATTAATTAGTAACGCAAGTATGAAAGCATAATTTGAACGAATATATCTCGATTTTTATCATATTCATATTAAATAGTAATAGTAATCATAAAAAAATTAAGAAAAGGATCCCGTAAAGGAGTCGAACTTACATTGATTCGCTCTGCAAAATTTATATAAAATGGTATACATATGTGGTATTCACATTTAGAAAGTTTATCAAGACTTGCTTAGTTTGATAAAGGGGCAGTTAATTAGAGCCAGTTTTTAGAATCTGCATCCTTTAGGACATGTTCTATCTAAAAATTCAGTTCACTTATCTAACGGTTGGGATTGGTGAGTCGGTGCGTGAAACATATCTAACATTATAGTAAAATGGTCCTAAAGTTACTTTACTTAAAGATAATTAATATTAGGGTTGGAGGATGCATTAATTTATGATAAAAGCAAGTATTAAAAAACTTCATCTATAAAGGAAAATGTTTAGAGGGAATCATAAGCTATTAATGATTAAAGATGCATTTCGAAGCATCTTTGCTTCACGTTTTGGTTTAAAAAACATGAAAGTACCTTTTGTTGGGGAAATTTTTGAATTTTTTTTTTTGGAACAAAAGTAATTGTTCGATGTTTTTCTTAAGAAATCATTTCTTATAATAAAGAAAATTCTTTAACTCAAAAAAAAAAAATGCTTTTTGCATTAGTATCACCCATTGCATGCACATTTCGTCTCGTGTAAAAGTTGGGGGGTGGAAATTTTTCTAGAAAGAATTAGGATCTTTCATTCATAAGAATTTACTTATCTTCGGCATAATCTTTTGAATTATGTAAATCGTCATGGCATGCATATATGCTTAAATAGTAATATGTTTTTCGATACAAATGTTCACATTTTTAAATGTGAATTAATGTAGGTGTTAATTGATTCGCATAGTTTAATCTTTTAAAATTTTACAAGAGGGTCTAGGGTTAGAGTCTTGCACCACTGCAGTGGGAAAAAGATTCATTTTGTGTAATGTTATATTTTTTTTAAAAAAAAAAAGAAGTGAAAAGAGTCCAGACAACACAGTTTAGTTAAATATGATTTAAAATGATGTGAAACTAAACAACGTTTTCTATACTTGAGTATGCAGTTTAACATGTTTGATGTTCAAAAAGAATTGTAAAGTTATATTTTATTTATTTTTGTTATATTTCTTTTAGTGTCACTTGAATTAAAGCTCAAATCAGAAAACGTAATTTTTCTACAAGGGCACTGACGATTAGATATCCATTCCGTGCACATTTCATATTATGAGACAAAAGGAAATGAGAGGAGAAGAATTGTTGACGAATTCAGTCAAAAAGGATGGGGAAAGGGAACATTGGCATATGCAATGTTACTCTTAGTTAGAAGGAGCCATTAAAACATTCGCAAAGCAAACGAACATATGCTTATGGAGGTGGGCGCCCTTGTTAGGGGCAGTGTCAAGAGAGGCCCATAAATTGCATAACAAGCCTTGTGGAAAGTTTGATCAAGGCTCTTGATGGTATAGATGCCGTTATGGCTGAGATTAAATCAAATAGATAAAGCAAAGGGACAAATTCCAAATCTAGACCAGACATGTTTTTCCATTGTATTAACCTTTTTTAGTTTTGGAATTTTAATGTTTTCGTTTCCTTTGTTGCAGAAGGGTAAATTTCAAATTATCCGATTACCTTCAATATATCTCTCAAGAACATGAAAACATCAATTTACCCTAAAAATGTGACTATTTTTAATGATTGACCGCTGTTAGCTCAGTAAAATACAATAATTCTTACTTATTTTTAACGATTGACCACTGCAACAATAGTGTTGTTAGGTCGGAATAGTCATGGAGCTGCAAGTTGTCATGGACATTGTGGCTCTCGGCCGCCGCGGGTGCCATAATTGTTCATAGGATTTGGGATTATTATTTCATAGTTTTGGTTTTGGTTGTTTAATTGAGTTATTATTTTTGGAAAATTAGGAATTGTCATAATTTGACATTTGGGATTACTTAAATTATACGCGATGAATAATGTACAAAATAAATGCCACTTTATCATTTTCGCCTTTAAAAATAATAAATAGATAATAATTTTTAAGAGGTAAATTGATGTTTTCACATCCTCAAACATATATTAATAATAGTCACATTAGGTGGGGATAATTCAATTTACCCATTGCAGAATAATTAGATCAACATGGGCAGAAATTGACTAACAATTTCATGCCACGATCTTGTGTTGGGGTTACTAGACATAATCCTATTACATTTTTTAAAATTAATAATAATCCAAACGATCACCTTTTTTTGTGAAAGGTGAATGGAGGAGGAGTTGGTTGAAAATTAATAATACTTCTCACTCTTACATATTAATTAATGTCATATATATATATATATATATATATTTATATAACGACAACTCAAAATTTTTTCCCTGTTTATATAAGTATGTTTCAAGCTCTGGATCTCATGTCAGGCTTTCTTATTTATTTATAAATATACACCAACAAGGTAATTCCATGGTTATTTGAACCTTAAGTCTCATATAAACCTTCGTAGGCGCCAAAAAAAAAAAAAAAGGGCTACGGAGCAGACTATAGTTTTATTTAAGAAAAAAAAATTGTTACCACGGGGGTCATTTTTCTTTAAAATTCATAAGTTGACATGCAAGCTTTCTAGTCCTTTTTTATTTTAAAAAATTTTCTCCTGGACTTATGCCTTAACAACTGTGGTTTACAACGACTAACCTTAATTATTTTCCCGCGGAGCAAATGTCTGTGCAAGCGAGCATTATTTATCGAATGCGGACATTTAATATGAACAGACACACAGAGAGTTGCTGAAAAAATAATTTTGCTCAATTCTTTATACACAGAGTTTGTCGTCCGCACGCTATATGATAAATACAGCATGCAAGTTCCAACCTCCATCCTGCAAGTTAAAATAATCCGATCGATGGTACCACCCAAAAAGATAATTAAAAAAAAAAAAAACAAACTAATTTATAAAAGAAAACAAGGCAAAATCTTGAAGATTGAAAATTAAAAGAAGAGAAATCGATCTTGCAATAACTAATTTGAAAAGAAATATGGCACATCACTACAAAATTTGGAAATATATCCAATGTATTCCCACTATGAATCATTCATCAAATAACTTGACGACCACCATATCTTACATTGCCACATATCTCAGTTTCATTGAAGCAACAAAATCTCAACAAAAAGATGAAAGCATCAGCCTGATTTCAGAAACTCAATAATCAAATGAGCTTCTTTTCCTCATCCGTTGTAGAATGGTCCAATAATGACCACTGCTTTACATTAGTGTAAAATGCAAACACCGCGAATTGATAGAAGCATATGAGCATAATAATTGCTTCAAAGAGGTAAGGAAACTTCTCGGGGGGATGCATGGTTAAGTAAACAATATGAAGAATTAAAGAGGATAAGTAAATAAAGCCATTCATAAAGGTCTTAAATGAGTCGAAATAGTCAAATTTCGTGTTATTGGGTCTTGCATTACGGGGTCTTGCACCATGGCCACAGGGTGCAAGATAAAGAAGCATAAAGAGAGCATGAAGAGCGAAATATGGTAGGACCAATTTGTCACGACAGAGGAGAGGAAACATTGAGAACAAGCCATAGAACATTAACCATTTGAAAGGCCGTCGCTCTTCCAGAGCCAACAGGCTAGCAGGCAGAAGTGGCAGCAGAATGGACTTCTCATGCACTGCAGATTTGAGATGCCAGTGGTAATTTAAACAACTGCTACATGAAATAAAGTCAAAAACAAAGAAAAGAACATTGTACTTACCTTGGAATGAAAAAAGGTAGAATGCAAAAGAACTATTCAGAAGCCCATATAGGAAACCTCTGCTGCTGGGAGCCATTACTTGCTGGACCATTGAGGGTAGACAAGTTAAAACAGTAGCAGTAAGGCTTATAAACTTCAAAGAGTGTACAGAAAATAATCTCTTCCACTTTATGATAACTGAAGAGGTGCACCAGAAGTTTGCCACATAATCCTCGTATATCCCTCTCTCAAAAGGAGCAAGACGGGAAAGAACCTGCAGAAATCACCAATGACTGACCTTAGAGCACAGAACGTTAAGAATAACATCTATTCCACACTAAACAAGATCTTGTAAGCCACATATAAAGTTTCTCACTTTTTCCATTTTTAAAATTATCAAATAGACAAATAGTGGATACTTCTGTCAATAGACACGTGTTTCATTCAAAACTTAAGGGAATATCTATTATACTGAAAATACAAAGGTTTTAGCATTAAAATATTTCTACCACCCAACGGGATAGTTAACATGATTTATATGTTTTTTTCTTGCCACAGAACCTCAATAGATCAGATCAGAAGTGTCACAACCTGTGGTATCTTTATGGCATGATTCCCGAATGGAAACCAAATCTCATTCTTTGTTTTAATCCTACAATTCCCAAAACATAATGCCAGTTTTGACTCTATGGTCATTGTGCACATATTTAATCCAGAAAAAAACAGAACTATGTTATTAACCCGCACAAGCCTAGTAGAGCCAGCAAATTCCCTTATACACAAGAAAAGTTATTGATGTTGTTTACCCCTAAAAGAGCATCTGTTGAATGAAGATACGGCCACCAAACAACGGTAAATGTTCCCAAGACAGTCAAGCCCAATTTTGCCACCCCATGAATCGGATTCTTTCGTCTTAGGCATTTACCCAAGAGGTGGCTGAAGAAAGCAGGTGCATAGTATACACTCATCTGTACCACAACATTTACAATTATAATGATCAAAATTGAAAAAAAAAAAGAAAAGAAAAATTTTCAATTTTGAGAATTATTCTGAAAAAATAAATAAAATGACTCATTAAAATCAATTAGCTATAGAAATGAAATATAATCAGAGATCGCCAGCTGATATATATGTATTATGTAAATAACTAGCAACGTGCTTGGTCTTTCTCAACAATCCAACTCAACAAGCCCATAACCCATTCCCAACTCCAGTTAAAATTCCTCTAATGCAAGTATACGGCCAAGAAATTAGAAATGTTCAATAATAGCTCTACAATCAAAATTACCGAAAACATGCTAGCACCATCTGTCTTATCTTGAAATAAATTAGCCCAAGCAGAAATCTGTCCAATATGCTCAAAAGTCACAAGATTTCATCCATGAGTCTATGATATGATAAAAGATTACATCTCTAGAGATCCCCGCACCTTTGATTTAGTTGATCACATGAATCAGTTATTTACTCAGATTATAGACAGATAATAAAACCTCTTAATGGAATCAAATAAACAGTCCAGGGTTTGACTTACATGGTTTGGAAAGATAAATTTAAAAAGATATAATTGAAAGAAGTTGCACAATAGAGAAATCACCTGCTTATGACTGAGAGCGAGAGTGAATAAGCAACTAGCTAGAAGCTCCCTCTGTGATAGGATGGCAGCAATAGCAGCCACAGTAAGACCTAAGCTGATGCAGTTGTACTGACAACAAAGAACCATATATCAATGAGCAAAAGTGGATTTCTACAATTCAGCATTAAAAGGTATAGAGAATGAGTAAACAAGCAAGTGAAACATCTTTGAACCTGGAAATGGCCATGGTCAATTAATATAAGACATGGATTGAGTAGAAGCATTGCAATGTGCCAAGCACAGTCATTTTTACGGCTGCTGTGGCAGCTACTATGGTACACAAAAGCAAAATAAAAAATTGCAGGAAAAAATATCAGAGTGTCCGAGGACAATACTGTCCACCTCATCAGTAGTTTCCTGCAAGGAAAAACATAGTTTATATATATATATATATATATATATCAAAAAATTGAAAAAAATATTAATAACTCAAGTTCATTATAGGAAAAAAGTATAACAATACCAACCCAACATATGTTTCATAACCACGAGAAGTGAAAAGAGAAACCGAGTCTGGATCAAAAAATCTAAGAAAGAGGCCGTGAAAATAACTCTGGTAAGCAGTGAGGGGAGGGTAGTCAAGACCCCAATAGCTAAGATCATTACTGGTGCTATTACGATACCATTCCAAAACAGGAAGATTGAGAGTGATCTCCATCCAATGCCTTTGCGCCTCGTAGTCCCCAAACTTCGGAGGACTGCCAGCTCCAGAATAAGGATGGAGCGAGACGGCAACTCGGACTAATAATGCAAACACAGAAATACACAAAAATGTAGCTCCGATACCTTTGTGAGTCAACCACCACCATGTATCATCTTCAATTTCAACTGCCTCAACATCTACTTTCTCATTAATCTTCTTCTTTTCTTTCTTCTTTCCCATATCTCCCTCTCAAAAACACCATAAAAACTCAAATTTTCGCAGCATCCTAAATGAAAAAAAAAGAATGATTACAGGTCAAACTCAATGATCAATCTTTAATGCAACAGAAACCAAATAATATGATATTCTATTTTAAACTTAAAATTTTTCGGTTTTTATATTGCTAAAACTGAAAAATCAAAAATTTGGGTAAGTTAACGTGCTTTAACGATCAATTAACGGATAATGGCACAAGCAAAGCACGGATCACAGGTTTGGTTACTGCAAAAAATGAGCGAGAAAAGGAAATTAAAGATTTTGAGTTCAAGAATATTTGTTTTTCTATTTTCTCGGGAACCAAACAACATAGAAGAAGATCAAAGCTTTCAAAGTAAAGTATCAACATACCAGAGTATGATTTGTTCCACTTTCTAATGCTTATGTCGTTGGCTTCGACGGATAGAAAGCAACAACTCAGACACGGAGGGGAGGTTGAAGAGGTAACGAAGCAAGTGAGAACCGTAATGGCTTGCCTATGAGCTTGGGTCCCTTTCCAATGCGTCGGGTCCAGCCCAGCCCATTTTTAGATTTGGCTGGGTCTGTCTGTTTACGTCAAGCCCAACGATTGACTCAAAATGTAGTTTCACACTTCAAGTCAAATTCGTTTTTCTAATTTCAAGTGAAACGGCACAAATTAGAACGTTCTTAATGACAAACACCCTGGACGATAAAGCTTTTGACACGTGCCACACGTGTATGGATAATCCCAAAAATTTGCCACCATACTGTATTTGGTATTTGCTTTGTTGGACGCAGAAATCGAGCTTATTCTTCTACATCTTTTATGGAAGTCTTTGTTTTTGTAGTAACGCTAGATACCCTAAAATTTAAATTTTACATAGTTAAGTTAAATAATTTTATTAACTATAAAATTTATCATTGATGAAGATAACATTAGAACTTAAGTTTAAACACAAATATTGCGGGCTAACATTATTGTCTTTTTCAGTCAGCACATGCTTTCACAAAAGTAGTCCTATCCTTCAACAAACCAACTTCTCAACTTCCACTAGCAACACGACAGCTCACCACCTGAATGTAATTGTTCCACGCGTCCATCTCTCATTGGATATTCAATTACTAAAGTATTATGCCCCGTTACGTGAATATAGCCCCACTCTTCAGTTATAAAACCCGTACAGAGGAGAGATTTCTCTTTCCTCGAGTGACTTTTGCTCGCCTTGCCGAAGAAGAAAAATATCTGATTTCGCTTTCTCAGTGAAAGTGATCGCCGGCGGTAACCAGAGAAGGGGTAATTTGCCGGAGAATCGGAGACTGTTCGAGGGAGTAAGTTTCGGAGAAGATGAAGGTTTTCGTTAAGACTTTGAAGGGAACTCACTTCGAGATCGAAGTGAAGCCCGAAGACAAGGTAGGAATCTTGCTGCCATTTATTAGCTTAATTGTCATAAAAATTCAAATTTTCGTGTCGTTTCTATCTGGATAACAGGATACTAGATTGTTATTGGAACAATTAGGGTTTTAATTTGGTTGTGGGCGTGGTCTTCTTTTGGTTCTAGTGATGTTTCTGAGTGAATTGATTATTTTGTTGGTGTTATGAGAGCAATTGGATTGATTGATTAGCATATGTATTTGGATTTCGTGTGAATTTGTGCTTTGAATGTGTAAATTTGGATAATGTTGGGTCTTTGTTTTGTTACAAAGTGTTATATGTATTGAGTTTGATTAGTGTGATACAGAATTTATACTGCTTGGCGTTTACAAAATAGATGATACTCTCAGAGTGTAATGATCATTTGAAACTGTCTATGAAAAGTTTGAATTGAAACATGTGCCAGCAGCTGCTTGCTGTTTATGCACACTAATAAATACGGTGAATGTGAAGCGTGGCGTAGATGTGATGGTATTAAGCCAGTATGAAGCAGATGGACAACTGTAGATGTATTTGATTTGTTCAAAATGTTCTATAATGTTTGTCGGTGAGAATTTTTAAAAAGTAATTCATTAAATTTTGTTTTGGTTACTTATGTCCGCTGGACATAAGTGTGTTTATTGCTACTCTTATTTCTGGCTTTGACATCTGTTTGGAAATGGTTTGTAAATCGGAAGTCCTATCATTTTGATCGTTAAATTTCTGTGCATTTAATGTTTGTTAAACTGACATTTTCCTCCTCAGGTTTCTGATGTAAAGAAGAATATAGAGACTGTACAGGGTTCTGATGTTTACCCTGCTTCACAGCAAATGCTTATTCATCAGGGGAAAGTTCTTAAGGATGTCACAACCCTGGAAGAAAACAAAGTTGCTGAAAACAGTTTTGTTGTTGTCATGCTGACCAAGGTAAGTTCGGCTGCACCATTTGTTCATTTTCTTTCTATTGATTTTAGAGATAAATGGAAAGAAAGGTGCAATAATGTCATATATAATGTACGTTCATGCATATCCTTTTCAAACTACCAAAAAAAAAAAAAAACAAAGGCTCTCTCTCTCTCTCATCTTTTTTTCTACTTATTGAAGAGGGAATAACTGTGCATTCAGTATAAGGAAGATAAAAGGAGAGGGGAAAAAATAAGTGATCATTCATTTCAAGTGAGAAAACACTTGGGTGAGTGAAAACGCCCTCTAATTTTTCCCTGCAGTTGCTCCTCAACCAGGTTGCGCATCAGCCTATTTATGAATATAGCTTCTGCATAGGACCATTTGTATCCAAGGAACTAAGTCAAATATTCTCTAATGCACTGCTAATTTCAAGTGAGAAAAGTCCAGGCATTTTAATTGCCATCTTAGTTTCATACATAGTTGTTTCTCACCTCGACATTTGTCTTAACATCATCCTAATCATGGAAATGAATATCTTGTGAGTGAAGCTATGTTGTCTAAGATATTGCAGGTAAAGATATATGGGACAAGTCTAGATACCTGTTGATATCTAACAATTCACCCTAAAAAAACCTTAGGTTCAGATGGCTTCACCTTTCATTTCTTCAATTTTCTCCGTTCTGAGATGCAGACTCTTTTTTAACCCATAGCAATATTTTCTATGTCTGGACTGATAAACTGTAGTTTTAGGTTTGTGGCTGCCTATTTTTAAAATAAATTTCAAGAAAGGTAATCATTTGCTCTCTCTCTTATTATCAATACCATTTCTTAAATTTATTTTCCAATTGCACTCTCTTTCAAATGTTTCTAAGGTGTCATAACGATTTATCATCTTGTGGAAGTCAATAATTTATCTTAGAAGTCATGAGAATGTAAAAATGTTTCAGGTTTTATATCTTGTGTAGTATTTTTGTATAAGATTTTTCCTATCTAGACTTTGTAAATGAATTCCTATCTTCTAGTTGTTTTGTTATTACTAATGTATTACAGCTAGATTTGAGTTTTTTTTGTAGGCTCTTTTTGGGTCAAATCACATTGTTTAGACATAAGCCTGACTATTTTTTGGAATATCTGATTTTTCTTGTTGAAACAATTGTAGAGTAAGGTTTCATCAAGTGGGGCCTCAACTGTTTCAGCTGCACCAGCAAATCAGGTAAGTGCAAAGTGCAATAAATGTAATTTAAATTCCTAGCTGCTGCTAGCACTAGTACTGTACTTCTGCAGTACATGTAGTTTATCTCCAAAATTATTTGATGTTCAAAAGCATGTTACAGTAACTATTTTTCTCTAATTTTTATTTATTTGAAGCAATTATTGCATTCATGTTCTGATTGATTGCTTACTTTTTTGGATATTGTTGAATTCATTAGGTTGTAGCTACCAATAAATGAGAGGTATATTTTCCGCCTTATGCATTTATGTGTTGGTAGGTGAGATAATTCTTGGTATTTGAACCAAAACACAAATTTGCTAGAAGTTGGACATTAAAATAAACGGTGCCAGACGTGTAAATTGAAGAATTGAAAATATGACGATAAGATATTTAGTGATCCTTACTATTTCTTCTGTATGAACATTCATGGATTGATTTCTTAAATTATGTCCAAAGGAAAAGAGTAGAAAGAGGAGAGATCCATATCCCCGTTATTATTCTTTTAGGTCTGGTTTTACTCAGATAAATTTTTGGAATTCTTTTTCTGCTAAGTTCCAATGGAGCTCCTTTCCACTGTAGTCAATAATTCCTTGTATCCTTTACATAATCTGTGAAATTTTATGTAAATAAATAGGATTGCTTTTGGCGTTTGAAAGTTCATATAGTTGAGCTACATTTCTTTGTAGGCCCAAACTACAAGTTCTGCGCCTCCTACCTCGACACAACCTACGACTACATCTCAGACTCCTGCACCAACTGTGGCACCGTGAGTTTGAATTCTCGCTCTTTCTTTTCATTCCAATTTCTTGTAGTAGTTTTGAAATACTAGCTTGAATTTTTTCTTACTTCGAAGCTGCATTGCTCTTTATATCGTATTGGTTATTTTTTTTCTTCATCTACCTTATCTCTCTCCCCACTTCTTTCCAAAATATGTTCAGGCCACAATCTGTCCCTGAATCTGCTCCTACTCCTGCTGCTCCTGCTCCTGCTCCAGCTCCAGCTCCAGCTCCAGTCTCGTGAGTATCTTTTTCTAGTTTCTATGAAGCAGTAAGGGTCAGTGTTAAATGGTTGTCATATTGCAATAGATAAGACCATAGGTAGAGTTTCTTTTTCTTTTTTTTTTTTGGGATTAATGTGGAATTGACTATTTTATCCTTTGGTTTGAAGCAGTTCAGTATCAGATGTGTACGGCCAAGCTGCATCAAATCTTGTTGCAGGAAGTAATTTAGAAGCTACTGTCCAACAGATTCTTGATATGGGTGGAGGGAGTTGGGACCGAGAAACTGTTATTCGTGCTTTACGTGCTGCATATAACAACCCTGAAAGAGCTGTTGAATATCTGTATTCTGTGAGTCAGTTTTTACCCAGTTTTGGCTACTTTATTTGTCCATTATTTACTGTAGTGAGCTTTTCTGCAGTGTATGGTATGAAGCTTGAACTTTTTCTCAACATTAATTGTTTTTATTTTTTAAAATTAATTCTTGTTTATAACATATTAAGTTTGTAGATTACTCTGTCACTAATCAATAAACATGTAGATTACTTCGTCACTTAACAATAAACAAGTGCATAAACATATAAACTTTACTACTTTCAATTCTTCCTACTAGTTGGTTCAACTGGTAGATCTCTTGGGGTCATTCAAAAGGTTTGGGGTCTGAGGCTGCTCGCATCAGGAGGAACCCCAAAAAAAAAATGTTTATTATAATTTGATGTTGATGCAAGGGTGAGACCTTAATTTGCTGTACATTTTTCTGTTTTTGTAAATTTGTCAGGGAATACCTGAGCAGACTGCAGTTCCACCTGTTGCTCGCGCTTCTGCTGGTGGGCAGGCAGGGAACCCGCCTGCCCAAACTCAAGCTCAACAACCTGCAGCACCTGCACCTACCAGTGGTCCAAATGCAAACCCGCTGGATCTTTTTCCTCAGGTATACATTATATATCTGGATTTCTGATCACAAGTTTGAACCTTGTCATGAATTTGAGTGATGATTTTGTAATTTATTCCCCTGGAAGCAGGGCCTTCCAAATATGGGTTCAAATGCCGGTGCAGGTACCTTGGATTTCCTGCGCAACAGTCAACAGGTATCAATGATGTTTTACCTGTTTGCCAGTTTATTGTTTATTTGTGATGTTTTCTGGTATTCATATTTCCGCCTTTTATTTCAGTTCCAAGCATTGCGTACTATGGTGCAAGCAAATCCCCAAATTTTGCAGGTGCCCATTATGTTCTGTTTACATTTTAACTTTTATAGAAACATAGTATCTCTTGTTCATTTACTGCCTTTTTCCGGAGGATTCATGATATCTTTCTGTGCAGCCTATGCTTCAGGAACTTGGGAAGCAAAATCCACACCTGATGCGACTCATTCAAGAGCATCAGACTGACTTCTTGCGTTTGATAAATGAGCCCGTTGAAGGAGGAGAGGGGTGAGATGACTCTAATGGTCTATTGCTTTCAATTTGTTTTGACTGATTGATAACTATAACTGATTCTGTTTTGACTACTATCAGGAATGTACTGGGTCAGTTGGCCTCAGCAATGCCACAGGCTGTGACTGTAACCCCTGAGGAGAGAGAAGCTATCGAACGTGTACGTGTATTGCCCCTTTTGACTGATTAAATGCGCTTGTTGGGAGCACTTGAATTTATGGTTTATACTTTTTGATATTTGTATCGAAGATGAGTTTAAGAGGGGTTTGCGCTTTTCTGTCTTTTCATGAATTAGACTCAGAAATGCAAAACTTTCTGGATCTGAAGCCTACAGTTGACTTAACCTGAAATGTTTTTTTTTTTTTAATTTGCAGCTTGAAGCAATGGGCTTTGATCGTGCCCTAGTGTTGGAAGTGTTCTTTGCTTGCAACAAGAATGAGGAGTTGGCAGCCAACTATCTCTTAGATCACATGCATGAGTTTGAGGATTGATTGAAGTCACCCTTTTCTTGTTCTCCCCCCCTTTTTTTTTTTTCTTTTCCATGTTGGGTGCATATACTCTCTTGTGGTTAAACAGTGTCTTATACCAACTATATGCTCTGTGGAGTCTGGAGAACACTTGTCAGGATGTTCATGTCGCTAGTTTATCCTTGGACGCTAACATTTTCTCTATTTATTTCTCTTAAGATGTTTGGTTATAAATTATCATACGCCAGTCTTCATTGGGATATATCTTTTCATTTCTTGCTGCCCTTTCTTTAGTTTATCATTTGTAATCGATGTTCGGCTAGTCCCATAAATGTTCTTTATAAAAATGTCGCCTCGTTTGCTGTTTTTCTTTCTATTTAAAACTCCACCGCAGTGTACAAACGACGAACTAGAAAGCTTGAAAAGCAAGTAGTCAAATGTAGAAATGACTCAATTTAAGAGAGCAGTGACAACTTTGGATCTCATTGTCTAAGCACTGCTGCATGGCTGGCAGAAGGCAAAATTTTCGGAAATTAGATTGGTAAATGGTCTTTGCAAACCTTCAGAGTATGAACTTCCGCCAAAGTGAAAGCCACCAGGTGAATTTTTTATTTTAATAAAGCTGATGCTCAACATTTCCATCTCCATCTCCAGACAGAGAAATAAGTAATGCGAATTTCCTGTGTAGAAGTCTTCTTACAGGTGAAAGCAAAGATATGAGAAATTGCAAGAAACTCTTATTACTGTCATTTATCTGGCCAACTTGCTTTGTCATAATAACTAACGATTCTCGTCGCTTTTTATTGGCATTGATAAATGTTTGAATAATTAACAGAACTAAAATTGAACATTAAACGAGCAAAATATTAAGAACTGACAATTCTATTAACACGAAATATTGTTAGTGGATGACCAAACAATGCTAGAAGTTATCTTGTAGGCCCAAAAAGAAAAAAAAAACTACAAAAGAAACCTACACGGAAACAAAAGAATCAAAATTATCCCCGGAACATTCCATTAAATCTTGATTAGATCCCTCCCCTGTCAACTCGTCATTAATGCACTCAACTTTAGTAACTTGAAGCACAACCACCATCTCAATCACTTGATGCCGAATGTTACTTTTTGCAAGTAACAATGGAGCTGCAAAATCCGAAATCTGAGCTTTTAAGTAGTTGCATTCGCAAGACTGAAGATGCACACCATAATCCCTTTCAAGAATGTGTGAAATGTAGTTGTCTTCATTTAATCTATCAAGAGGAATGCATAACAAGAAACGGAATTCAGGGGTAATGTTTTCAATAAAGTCGTCATCATCATCTGATTGAAGCTTGAGCTTCCACTGATGTGTATATCGGAGCTGGATGATAAGACAAGGATTATTGGGAGATGGGTTTGTTGGTGGATTTTCAGGAGTGATTTCGTATAGGACCGACTCAAAATCATAGGTGATTGCATTTGGCGCCACTGCCATTGATGTGCAAGCTGTAACGTAGAGATAGAAATAGAAGATTGATTAACAGTGTCATAGTACTAGTAATTTATAGAGAATAGCTTCCTGTTCCTGAAAGGAAAGAATGGTTTCCTATTCCTGAGAGGGAATATTGGTTTATCTTTTTCTTCATGGGATTTGGAAACATTTATTAGTTTCCTAATCTGTAATTACTTATTCATAAACGTAGTGTTGTTGGTACACGTGTTAACAGATATTAAATGCTCATTCTTTTCATTCACAGTTTTTACAAATTCCCAGTCGCAGTGAAGCTGCTGCGAGAATGGAAAGAACCCGACTGAATTATAAATTGGGTAATTTTTAAAAACCTCCCCAGAAGTTTGGGTTTGTTGCAAGTAGATGGCGAGAATTTATTTATTTGTAAAAAATCTCTACCGTCAGTTAACTTTAACATTGACCGTTAGTTGACTGTGTAAAGATAATATTACCCTTAACAACAGTTTGTAGACGGAAATAATTAAAAAAAATTAAAATTGTTGGCTATTTTACCCTATTTAAATTATTGATATTTTCTTAAAGTTCCTACAAAAAAAATAAAATTAAAAATTAAAAAATTCTCTTTAAATTATTGATATTTTCTTAAAGTTCCTACAAAAAAGATAAAATTAAAAACTTGAAAATGAAATAGTCATAATCTTTATCTATGATATTGTAAATCTTTGAAATTAACAAAGATAAATTTGTCAAAAAATAGGGTTTGTACTTTTTGCGCCAATAATTTTAATTTTTTTTTAGTTATTTCCGTCTACAAACTGTTGTTAAGGGTAATATTATCTTTGCACAGTCAACTAACGGTCAATGTTAAAGTTAACTGACGGTAGAAAATTTTTTACAAATAAATAAATTCTCGCCATCTACTTACAACAACCTCAAACCTCATGAGAGACTTTTAAAAATTACCCATTATAAATCAATGCAATAAGTCATCAATCGTTCGGGTCCTCAAAAAGCAGAGACAACGAAAAAGTGAAAGAAACCTGCGTTATACTGTCATATATGCAGCCAATGTGATTTGTCAACCAATGATATAAGTGGCATAGCCAAAATTTGATCTAACAGCAGCAAAATTTTAAAATATTTCAGAAAAAAGAAATTAGATACTTCAATTCTAACATAGATTTTATTTTTATTTTTTACGTATGTATAGATATATAGACACACACACACACACACACACACACACACACACACACACACACACACATATATATATATAATTATAGACATTATAAAAATATTTTAAACTTAATTTATTGTGTTTCAATTAGTCTAACAAATTAAAACCATCCCTTTAATGTAACTATCCCACATTTAATATCCTTCAAATAAAACATAATAGAATATTTATGAATTACATAAAAAGTGGTGGCCCATTTTTTTTAATTTAACAGAGGGCAAATTAAAATTGTTCTATCAACAACCCTATTATTTGTGTACATCTATCCCACTTTTGAAAAAAAAAATATTTACAAGAAGTTCACGTAATTTTTGATAAATATAGTTAACAAGAATATTTTTATAATTAATTAATTAAATTATTCTTATTCATTATTGTTATTTTTTTTACCATTAAGGTTGTTTTAATATAAGTTTTATTTAATTATTTTTCATTATGACATAAAATGACTCAAATCGCTCAATTGCCCAAAGAAATATATGTTCTTATATCAATAGTTTAGATATTTAATTTTGTGACATATAATCTAACTTTGAAGTCTAATAACATTTAATATTTTACATGTAAATAACATAGGTTTGGTAGTTTAATAATTTAGAATTGACCATTAGAAACAATGAATTTCATATAAAATAAAATATTGAAGTTAAGTTAAATTTTTGGTTTTTTTTTTTACTTTTTAAGGGTAAAATACTCAAATTAAATTTAGGTTAAACTAATTTTAATAGTCAAATATAATTAAAAAAATTTAAGTTATGAAAAATAAATTAAGATAAATTTAATTAATTAATTTTTTAAACTTTTTTATTTGAAATTTTAAAAAATAATATTAATTATTTATTTTTTAAAAATGAATGGATTTACAAAATTTATGGGGCGGCGAAACAATTTTGGTCTGAATTGAAAAGACAAATTTAGTGAATTTATGGGCCGAGTGGGAAAGTGCCCCTGCTTGTCCGATAGTGACTGCCACTTAATGATACCACAACAGAGTCTAGCTAACTAGCAACGTTGTTAAAGCAGTTAGATATTGGTTCCGTTTTGATACAGATCTAGGAAGCTGAACTTTCAACCTAATTAGCTTGAGAAAAATTAAAAATTCAAATAATTAATTAAGATCAGGGATAAAACAGTGGTGCAACTGTGGTACCGTACCATAGTTGCACCCAATCGTTAGATTTCTACTTATTCAAGTGGACCCTACTCATTTGAGTGGATCCAACGGCTGATACAACTGTGACACGGTACCACAGTTGTACTGTAGCTTGACCCTAAGATCAGACATAGACATAACAAAAAATTTTGCATACGAAAAGTTTCCGAAATTTCATAATCATATTTTTCAATTATGATCAGTACAGAAGTGGTTGTTAGTCAATAGATCAAAAATTTAGACAATATATCATCCACATCAACATCATGGCCATAAAATAAAAATTAACTCATTTGGGTGTCAGCATCTTTCTACATTATAATTCATTAAAAAAATGTACTTGATATTTTTTAAAAATTTCACTTTGCTGCAATGGCAGATAGGGCGCATTTGGGACAAATATGGGGTAGTTGGACTGTCAAAACTTAACTACCAAGGTATTTAGTTATAACTTTTATTTCATAGCAAAAATTTAATTTACAAACAATATCAACTTTTTCTCTACATCTATAACTTTTTTTCCATAGTAATTATATCTTAAAAGTTACAAGACATCACTACTAAATACATCTTTAATTGATCAGTATATCAATTAATATATGGGTCAAGGCGGCTATCTTTTTAATTTTGACGTAAGAAAATTGTATTTGCGATACACAAAGTCTGAAGTAAGGACCACTTTGTTTAAATTCTGCTTAGCTTTAAGCTTATAGAGAATTATACATTTCTTTTGCTTCAAGAAACGAAATTAAATGATTTGTGTCTTGAAACAGAAGCGAATACTTGATCAGCTATTCAGTTAAATCAGTTTGGAGATGAAATCAATAGGTACCTCAATTGGAAACTGTCATTGGGCATACCGATCGCTCTATATTAGGCCTACACCATTGTTATTGTTTTCTCGATATATAGTGGAGAATAAGAATGTTACTAGTGCTAATGTTCCTCTAGCTTATGTTTGATACAATAAAGGAGGATTCTGTGTACCAGCATTGTACATGAGAAAGGAGATTCAACTCGTTTACGATACTCACCATTTTTCTTTCTTTTTTCGCCATTTTTCAATAGCATGTACCGGTTTGGTTATGGTAGGTTAGTTTTATCATTGCGGCCAGCCCAAGCACCCTGTGGGTCAATTCTTTGGGTTCCTTGTACGCTTGGTTTTTGTTCTATTTCTAAAACGAAATGATTGTGACACAACATTGATTTGAATGACCTAAATTTCCATCGATCCTCTGCTGCCATCTGTTAGCAAAATCTCAATGACAAGTCAACATTTTTATTTTTATTTTTTATTTTTTGAGGATAACAATTCACCATAAGATAGAAAAGTTATCGGAATGAATGAGCTACGAAATTAAATTGTAATTTTTCTTTTTCTTTATTCAAGCACAATCACGCGTGAGGTCCAGCCAATTCTGAAGGTCGGACTCTTTCTATTTTTATTTTTTTTTGTAACTATGGCGTTGTTTTTATTTTTCAGATGTTATGTTTACTATTTTATCCAATTATATACATTACCAATTTAAATATCAAATATTCATAAGTATTCTTGTTGTTGTTGTAGGCTTATTTAGTTGATGTTCAACATTTTGATTTTAAATCATTTAGGTTTTATTTGAAATTGAGGTGTTGTAGCGTTTAAATTATAGTTAATGTGGAAAAAACTGTAACTATCAAACAAAAATTAGTAATGTATAATAAATATAAATTTTAAATAATAATCTTGACAAAAAAGTAGTTAATGTTTATCATATACTTTAGTACTATAATTTTTAAGGTACAGCTGTCCAACCTCAATTCTAAATAAATTTTTCGTAGGATGATTATAGACAAACAAAACCTAGTTAGCGAATGATATTTATAGCTCGTTATGGAATGAGTATTAAGGCCATTAAGTAAAGGATATTCATACATTTTGTGCTACAACATTGAGACTTGTTCTCATGTCCTCATAGGGCCCAAAGCATTATTCTCTCTCATATAGTCATATTTCTTATGTCTATTATTATTATTAATAATAATAACAAGTGAAAACTTCATCTCTAACTCTAATAATTTACTAATATTTACAATTAGGCATCTACTTAAGAGTAACTTAGAATTTTCTTTTTTTATTATTATAATGGCATAACTCAGATATCTATTCTTGTATTAAAATAATTCAGCCCACACGACGTTCTGAGTTCCTCATCATCTAAATTCATGTACTGTCGATGGAAATGCAAGATTTTGGTGTTTTGTATGTTGTCCAAATATTCTAACATGTGAAACCTTTCCCTCAAACAAGCAATTTAAAAAAAAAGGCATTTCCTAGGGCTTAATGAAATCAAAATAAGACAACATCAAAATATTTGATGTGGTAGTTCCGTGTTGTCATGTCCCTCTGCTTATCTGGCGATTGACGGCTTTCTTAGGGTCAAAGAAGAAGAAGAAGCGGTCGTCTCAAAATGTTGTGGGCTTGCTGCGGCAGTCAAAAATTGACCCCGTTCACGCATTGTCCCATTCATTCAATAACAAAAGGCGACGGCGTCCCACGCGGCACAATCTTAAGTGCATCTTTGCAACCCAAAAATCACAGGCACCGTTCAGGATCCTTGTTCCATTCGTATAACATAATGCATTAATTGCATGCAAACTTAAAGAACCTTCCCCCTCCTCTGAAGGGTTTTTCGCTTCAGGGTTTTTCTTCTGTTTGGTGCTTATATAAGAAGATTAATCGCTAAGACCAGCAAGAAGCAAAAGAGCAAATTTAGGAGAAACAATTAGAGAACATGAGCAGAAAGCTGGATAGGCTGTTTGGAAGAAGCTTCAATACCTCCAAGTTTAAAACTGTTAATAAACTTGCCATTTCAAGGGCTGCCATTCTCAGGAACCAGCACCAGGCTCGGTATTACTATGCAAGGTCTGATGTTACCGAGCTCCTTAGCCTCGGTCACCATGAACGAACTCTTACTCGTGTTAGTAGTACTCATGTCCCTAATCCCTCTCTCTGCTAATTCTTAATTATTAACTTAACCCCTACTTGATCTAAAAAATTTAAACTTCTTTTCCAGGTTGAGTATATGATTAAGGAGCTCAACATGTTGGATGCGCTTGGAATGATAGAAGATTATTGCCATCTCCTGATAGAAAGAGTCTTGCTTATTCAGAAAAACAAGTCAGTTCATCAAGTTTCATTGATATTGTGCTCTTTTCCTATTTGATCTTTAATCTTTTATTCGATATTAACACGTTTGGATGTTCATTTATTTATATAGGGAATGTCCCGATGAGCTGAAGGAAGCAATATCGGGTTTGATCTTTGCGTCTTCAAGATGTGGAGACTTTCCTGAGCTTCAGAAAATTCGTGAGATTTTCAGATCAAGGTATGGTGCAGAGTTTGATGCTCGTGCTGTGGAATTACGCAACTACTGCGGAGTGACTCCTAAGGTAAAATAAAGTCTAAAGAGTTGAATGATTGGTGTTCGGTGAAAGCAGTTCTTTTGATTAATTCTCTTCTAACGAGTCCTGTCTTTTATGTTTATCCAGATTGTACAGAAGCTTTCATCACGGCGATGTAGCTTGGAAAGCAGATTAAAAGTGCTCAAGGAAATTTCAACTGAGATGGGTATCGCTCTTCTGAATTTGGAGGAAGATACTCGCGTTCCTGTCAAGGTTAGAATAATTGAATGCTGCATAGAATTAGAAGCAATCATTTGTATCAAGCACGATGTTAATGTTTTACTGCTAAATGACTGTATATGTTTGATGATTATAGGAGAAATTAGATATCGAACAGAAGCAACCAAAGCCTATGGAACCAGCTAATTTTAAGGATGATGCCCACAATGTGCCTGAAGAGTTGAACCGGGACGAAAAGTTATCTGAATCAGTTAAAAGGAGGAAATACTACAGAGATGTAGCAGCTGCTGCACAAGATGCTTTTGAATCAGCAGCTTATGCAGCAGAAGCTGCAAGAGCAGCATTTGATCTCTCAAGATCTGAATCACGAGACAACAACTCAGATGATTTTGGTGGTTATAGCCATGGAACAGAAATAGCATCCAACTCTGATATGTCAATGACATCTGACCTTAAAAGTGACAAAGATGCAGTTATCAATGAAGAGGATGAGGATTCAAAAAGTAGAATGGGATTTGACAAATTCTACGATGTTGACAGTTTTAGCTCAGAATCAGGGGATGAAGATGTGACAGAAAAAACCAGGGAGATTCACTTCAAAGAACTGGAAGAGAGTGAAAGGACGGCTGTGAGAGAAAGAATACTATCTGCTTCAAGTTCAGATTCAGATGGCAATATTTTAAGCATGACGAAAAAGTTGGCAGGTGCACATTACCGAAACCAAGAGGGTGGGATTGCAGTAGCTTCAGATGACACTGATAATGACAGTGGAAAGAATCAGGGAAACGTACAATGGCAAAAACATTTTGATAGGAAGCCTAGCTTGCCTTCTAATGCGCACCAAAATACGTCAGAACAGAATGGATTTGATAAGCAGTATCCTTCAGATGAACACATAGATAACAAGCATCAATTACCAGCAGTAAACTCAATGAAATCGCTGGATGGGCCTACCAAAAAGAAGTTGACAAGCACCAAGGATTTTGCAGAGCAATTACATACGCATCAGCATTCAAATATAGACTGGAAGAAATTTTCAGTGAGGACAAGACGAGTGCAGAATGCCTAGAAAGGATCATTGATTTATTACTTTTACACACTTTTGCAGATTCAGTTGTTACTGAGCAAGAGCTTGTAGTTGTTGGTTCCATATTTCTTCATTATTTTAACCGTAAATTCACATTCTACGAACTGTGGCTGCGGGCCATGATTTTGGACAGAAATTATGTATCTGGATATTTTAAGACTCTGACATGCTTCTTCAGTTCAAGGAAACTAACTGCATTCTAGAAAAACAAGCATTATCCATAGTTGATATGAAGTCACGTCATAATTGTAGCCTCATAAAGCTAACACAAGAATGCACTGTTCACATAATCAAACAGAAAAACTCATCTTCCATTAGAATTTGAGAATATAGCAATACAAGCAATATGTAGAAACCTGACACAACATCTCACAATGCAAAAACCTTGCCTTCACAATGTATTGGACATAATTAACCTTGCTGCAAATTGCCACCGCTTGTTTGCCAAAAGTTGATGACGTCAGTGGCCTGATTGAGAAGGTGAATCCTCTCTGTCTGCGAAATCCAGGGCTTGCTATCGAGCAAAACCTTGAGCTCTTCCCACGCGTCTTTCCTCGGCCAAAAGTAATAGGGACTTAAAGGGATTGTCCCATGCCCAGGAATCACTTGATCAAGCGCAATGCCAATGTCATTTTGCATCCAAATGAACTTCAATACAAGCCTTCGTTTCTCATTCGGCTTCACAACCACTCCAAGCTTCTATTGTATCAACAAACATCATAAAAGTATTAAGTAAAGGAACAAAAAACAAAAGGCAAGTGCTTTTGCAAGTAATATTTTGAGAGAATTTAGAAGTAACAAAAAAAAAAAAAAAAACTACGACATTAGAATTTAGAAGTAGGAACTCCCCCAGGCCCATGCTGTTAAACCCATAAAACCCAAAATAAATATAATTTCTTTTTCTCATGAACCAGAGCACTACTAATCAATTTTATTTTCTTATCTTTTACTCCACTTTCTAAGAAACCAAACAGAGACTATAACAATTATAACTGAAACAAAGGATCCCACATGTAAAATCATAAATAAAAACAAACCCACAAAATATTATGTCAATTCAAACCTCTTTTCGTAGTATAATATCGCAATCAGAATCGTCTGCAGGCGGTTCCGGGTCGAGTGTTTGATCAATGGCAGCCGATGAAGATGAGTGTTTGACTCTGACTTGTCTTGTGCCATGTCTTAGTTTCAAGTACGAGATTTGTGGTCTGAGCATGACTGAGGTTTTGGTAAAGGGCTTAAGGGGAAGGTTTTGAGAAGGCCATTTTGCTGTTGCTGATGATGTGTCGGGTGTCAAAACGGCGTTTATATGGCAGTGAAACGACATCGATAACATTTTGACTTGGGCGGAGTCTCTCTGTGTGTATGGATGTCGAAGAAGCCATTTTTATACGCCCAAGTATTTCTATTCGGGATAATAACGTGTGGGGGGGTCCCTGATTGTTTCAGCTTCTCGAGCGAACATATAATTTGTCCATTTGTATTAAATGGGTGGGTTCTTTAAAACTAAAACTATATTATTAAGATGATGATATCTTGCATTTAAAAATCTTCATGTTCCTATATTTTATAAGGTACTTCTGATTTCAATTGTTTGATAGACAAATTCTTCGTTACTTGAATGGTGGATATTTTTTCATCTTATTATTTAACTTAAGGATTTAAAAATAGCTTCAGCTTATTTATAAGCTTAGGTAACCATTTAAGAAGTTTTGATAAAAATTAAGCCTATTTTAAATTCATATATTCAAAATAGACCACCACAAAATTGATTTAGAAGGTTTAATGAGATCCGTTCACTTTACAGCTAAGTTAAACAAAATTGAATCGAGAGGTCTAACATGATTCAATCTATTTTGGATCAATGGATTGTCATTGAGTTGATTTTGGAGGTTTTGGCATGATTTACGATTGGAAATAGTAGATTATAATGCAATTCAGAAAAAAAAGGGAAAGGTTGCCTAGGATCTATTCTATGCCAGGATTTGAGGAAGCATAAACAGTAGTGACCTTGAAGTTATTAATCAGCCCATTTTATGCTCCGGTAAAATTGCCGGATCATTAATCGGACCTGAGTCCAGATATCAAATAGAAGGCCAGGAAGACCAATAATGCAAGGCCTAAAAGAAAGGCAGACCCTGCTTGTTAAATAGATAGCCTAATGGCTATAAGCTGATCAATCTAAGGCCCATTTTCATGAATCTCATCTCATGTGCCCTAAATTCTTCTATTATTTTGAGTTCGACTAAAATCGAGCTATTTAACATTTTATTTTAAGTAAAGAGTGGATGATTCTGTCACATTTGATATTGAGGATGAAGAGGGAAAAAAAAGAAGAGAAGTTTGTGATTACACTATTAAAAAAGTCATGTTTGTATATTTCGTGCCTTTGCTAATTTTGGAAGCATAATAATAAAAGAAGTGCTTATCCTTAAATATGAAAAAAAAAAAAAAATCCCAAAAGAGAGAGTGGAGACCATTTAAAATATCTACCATTCCAGCTAACAATAAAATAAGTGCTTATCTTGGAATATGGAAAAATTTTCCCTAAAGGAGTGAGTGAGCCGAGACCATTTAAAAAATTAACGGTTCCTTCAATTATCATGATTTTTATTTATTTATTTATTTATTCTAAGAAGAAGAATATTGGGGTTGTCCCTTTCGCCCTTTGTTTTTTTGGGTGTTAACTATTAAGGATCAGGATGAATATCTGTTAAAGATTAAGATGTTTTAATTTAAATTAGAAGTCAAAGTTATATATGAGTTAAAATAGCACCACCCACATCTAAAATTGGTTCATCACATATTTATTTTTAATTCCATCACTGTCGTTCCATCCCATCAACCTCAGTCTCCGCCATCAAAATTAAAAGGAAAAATATCCACCGTCTATTTAATTTTTATATATTTTTAAAAAATATACAATTCTTTTATTTTTTGACTAAAATTCACCTAAAGTTATATTTATTTTTTCATTTTTCCACTTCTGTTTGGAATCCGTTAAGAAAATTAACGAAAACTTAAAAAAATGACCATTTTACCCCCAAAAAAATTACAATTTCACCTTAAAAATTACAAAAAATAATTATATTAAATCTAATTATTTTCTCCATCGATCAATAAATAAATTAATTCCACAACCATCAAATGTAGGTTTTTTTTATAAATATGTCTGTAATTAGAATGCTAAATTATAACAGTAGTATTAAAAATAGTCCAATCTCACAAATCATCAATTGAATTTAAGATAAGTAGAGTTTTATTATTAATTGAGTTATAATCTCTAGTAGTTAAGATTTTTTTGTACTTCATTAAAGTACCAATAATGATATTCATAATTAAATCTTATTATTTTTGGTATTTTTTAAGGTGAAATTATAATTTTCGTTTTGGGGGTAAAATGGTCATTTTTTTAAGTTTCCGTTAGTTTTCTTAACGGATTCCAAACGGAAGTGGAAAAGTGAAAAAAAAATATAACTTTAGGTGGATTCTAACTAAAAAATAAAAAAATTGTATGTTTTTTAAAAAAGTGTAAAAATTGAGTGGACGGTAGATATTTTTTCAAATTAAAATGTAAAAATTTATTAGTGTGTTATTGCATTCTGTATGTAAATAAATATACCAGCAGCACACCCACGTGCTTAGAAGTGCTTATTCACGTGAAACCAGCAGCAAGTACTTCTGTCAGCCTGTGACCGAGTCTATCAAGTAGGGTCCACAAAAACGAATGCAGTAATGAACTCTTGAGGCTGATAACATGACACGTCAGATTAGATGTTGTGGATAAATGATGTACATATAATATATATATGCATAGGAAAATGACACATTTAATTCATGACAATTTTTTTTAACATAACATTATCCTGAAAACTGATAAAAATGCCACATGCCAGACTGTCAACAAGTCACTCCTTCATCATTTAAATAAGAAAAAATCTTATAAAAAAAATCAGACTAATATTATTGTATGTAACTCAATCAATTTTTTTTAATTACTTGAGAATAATACTTATTTATTATTGATATATTTATAATTAAATAATTATTAAAATTAATTTTATTTTAAATTTTATATAATACTATATTTTTAATCCTCGTTACTATTCGAGAGATATATAAATCAATTATTGAATTAATAATTTTTCAATTATGAGTTTTCTGAATCAACCATAAAATTTTAAACGAAAGATTTTGTATAACTAAATTATTTTACATGATACAAAAATCTTTTTAAATTAAGTTTGCAATTGAATCTTTAAAAATTGTTGATGCGAGATTCTGGTTGTCCTCGTTCTACGATCAGGGTCTCTGCTCTATCAACTTCACCACAACCAGGATCTCTCCTCGTAAAGCTTCTTCTTCAGAGGTTCCTGCGCACACAGACAGGTCAGAATACGCCAGTTGTTTTCCCGGCGCAAACCCTCTGACGCTCAAGTCAGATATGAAGGTTCGGGGAACGCTTGCTACCAATCTTATGGCTGTTAGGTTGTTTTCTCTCTTTTGCTTAGTTCAAATAGCAAAAAATCTAACCCTTTTACCTTCGTTGGCTACCTTTTTATAGGCTTCCTCTGAGTCTCAGTCTTCCGCAATTTACGCCCGTTGTTCTCCCCACGCTCGGATGTGGATGTCCCATTATCTTCATGATGGGCGAATGGAGATGGACCTCGTGCCTTGATTCTCGGATAGGAAAACACGTCTTGCCAACTGCCGTTGACCGGGTCTCCTCGCCTCGAACCCTAGCGGGAGTGACCCTATGCCTCTAGCAAGGGTTCCGCCTCGCGAATGGCATATTCGTGGACGAGCAGAATATTCATGCTCCTGTTCCCTTACTACCTGGCTCTTACAGGAGACACCTGCTCGCAGAATTCTGCCACCAAGCATTTGCTCATCACGTCTGGTCTCACCGAAGTATTTCCCTCAAACAAAAATCTTATAATCTCAAAAAAAAAAGAAAAAAAAAGAAAAGCGAAGATCATTTAATATCATAACATGAGTTAAATTACCACTACCGTCTGTATAATAAAAACAACAGCTGCTCCTATTTTACGGTGATGGAATTTTATTCCCCAACAATTACAAGACTTGAATCAGTCCCTCATAATGAGAGAGTAGTGGCCAATAGATATCCGTCACAACATCTATAAAAGGAAGATGAAGACCATCCAAACCGCAACTTCATCATCTAACTAATTACTCTCTCTTTTAAAATAAGAATCCATGCGTTCACATTATATGGATATGTCTAACTCTCTTTGCATAAATGAAAATGATTGCTCTCATCTCAGAGCATCAAAGAAGGCCAAGAAGAAGAAGAAGAAGAAGAAGGTGGTGCTAATAATCTTGATGATGATTATATGGGAAACAAATCTAGAAACAACCAGCATGTACTATTTAATTTTTACTTTCATAGTTGAGAAGCATATATAACTCAAAGAGCATCTCGTTAATATTCTTCTTTCTTCTTGTCACTTTACAATTCGATGCAACTCTCTGAACATACACTTAGCTAGGCCGCGTTGGTAAAAAGCCATGTCTATCATGAAATAACAGTTATAACTAGGAAATAAATATTGATAAGTTTTATAAATTTTTTATCAAACCAACTACAAGATCAAACCACTCTTAACTTCCTAATTCGTGGTAAAATTAATAAATGTATAATTTTCTTTTTTGCAGGCAATAGGTGTTGGAATTTAGTCCTGAATGGAACACTCATTTGAGCAAGATAAACAAAGTGACTTGAGTGTCTGAAGAACAGGTTTCTTATAAGATTTTAGAACCTCGACCTCGGACCTTCGTTACTTTCTTAATAAGTTGTCTTTACTTTTCTATATACACAATTTAATTAAACGTTACTTTATTTTAAAAAAAAAATTTTACATGCCATACAATAAATACAAACTAAGTAAATATTTTATGCGATCTCATACCCTTCACAAGCCTTGTAAAATTAATTGAATGTAAAAGCAATGTAAGCGAGAAAGAAAGGAGTTGTATTGATCACTGAATTAATGGTGGTTGCAGAATTGTAACGCAGATCGTGGTGATTGATTTTAGGATTGTTGTCTTTAACCGTTGTAACTTGTAAAGACTAGACTTGTATCAGATTAATTTTGAATCAATAGTTGATTACGATTTACAAATTGACAACCATACCATTAAATTGTTTTCTTAATTTATCCTTTAGAATCTCAACAGTTGCATGCGTTTGTTTGGACTCTTATTTAATTTGAAGACACATCATTTGTAAATTTAGGTGGTAATATTTCAACTTTCATTAGCCCTCACTTTTCAATTAATCTTATTAATTATTTTTAAAATTACCCTTATTTATCATTTTGTTTTAAACAGTTTTTATTTTTTTTTAAAAAAAAAACCAGTTAAATTATAACATAATTCAAAAGTTTGTCTGCAGGTTTCCTCAATCAAATACAAAATAAATTCACCCACTTATGACGGAATATCCAAACTAGTTGAATCATATCCAGACACACAGAGACATTCAAAGAACCATCGCATTAATTTTAACAACTAAAATCCCGCCCTTATAAAATGGAAATTGATAGCGGCAGAACAACTCAAAAAGAACCCACTATACTGAAAATACAAGTGATCTACAGTCACTAAAGCAAAGCGACCACACAATCAAAACCCAGATAGGAGGAGGAAGCTTTAGGCAGGCGACTACTGAGAACAACCAGAGCACGTGCAACAGTTGGCCTCACAACTTCATTGAAAAAGTCAAGTGCCCACATAGAAAGCCTTGTTGAATTCTACAAACAACAATATTTTTATCTTTACTTATTTTTATATTCTTTAATAAGGATATTTTTAGAAATATGTGAGGTTAATTAAAAAGTAGAGATTAGTGAGATAAACTGAGAAGTTCAAATATCGCTGCTTATACATTTAAAGCTTTGTTAAATTTTTTTGTATAAACTGATATAGTATAATTGAATTGGTAGGATTAAATATCTATAAATTTGCATGATTTGTTTTTATTATTTTGTATTTTTATTCAGCCAATAAGTTAATGCCAAATCAGTTTGTACAAAATATCAAATCATTTTTTATAAAATAAGCTTGTTCAAGAGTTTATGGATATATCATTACTTTATCTAAATACATATTTGTATATATTGCAATAGCATTTTTAGTAAACTAGGTCAATTCCATTAAAATTCTATTTGGATCACACAAAAGAGTCTCCCAAAGAGTTTCACATTAATTTAACAAATTCTCCTAGTTTTACCGAATTTTTTAATTTTTTGGGAAAAATTTTAAAAATTTGTAAAAATTGTTTTAGGCCTCCAAGTCAACTCCTGTTTTTCCTATGGTCTAGTTTTAGTAATATCTATTTGCATGCTAAAAATCATTAAGAAATTCAACATCATTACTCTTTTAACTGCAAGATCGACCTCTAACAGCCCAAAACCATGTGTTATAACCTTTCGTAAAAATCTAAGTTTTCTCCACCAAAGCCTTTATTGGGCCATTAAAATGCCTGTCAAAGAGCTTCATTATTAATCCAATCTAAAAAGTCCTCTTATTTTTTTTAGATTTTTTTTCAATTCTATAGAAAATTTTCAAAATTTTACAAAAATTATTTCGGATCTTCAAATTGACTCCTGTTTTTTCTATGGTCTAGCTTCACCAATATCTAATGCATGCAAAACGCTAGCTCAAAATTCAACACCATCACCTATTAACGGCAAAACGACATTTTAGTGGCCTAAAACCATATGCTATATAGTTTTTGGTTCTAGGTCCAAACTCGGCCCGTGAAAAAAAAGATTTTAATTTTTTTCATCAAAACCCTATTTAGGTACAAAAAGGCTTCCCAAAGTGCTTCACTTGAATCCAACAAGTTCCTCTAAAATTTCAATATTATTTTCGATTTTTTAAAAAAGTTTTAAATTTTTTTCCAATCTCCAAATCGACTCACATTTTTTTTTTCCTATGGTCTAGTTATTCTAATACCTACATGTGTACAAAAATAAAAAATAAAAAAAAATTCAACACCATTTTCCTTTAACATTAATACCACCATTTAGTGGCCTAAAATTGTGTAGAAATTAGTTTTGAACCGAAGTTTTTTATTTTCACCAAAACTCTTTTTTTTTGTTGGGGGGGGGGGGGGGGGTCCAAAGGGTTAGATTCCTATTTTTTTTAACATTAATATCAATTCGACAAGTTCTTCTTATTTTTCATGATTTTTGACCATTTTTCAAAAGCTCACAACTATTATTTCGGGCCTAAAATTAGATTCCTATTTTTTTTTTCCTATGGTCCAGTTTCAAGCCTCCAAAAGGTCTCCTTTTTTTTTTTTTTTTTTTTCTATGGTCTCGTTCACAAATATATGCATGAATGCAAAAAATAGCTTGAAATCTGACACCATTACCCTTTAATGCAAAGCCACTCTTTAGGAGCTCAAAATCATCTGTCATAACCTTTGGTTCTGGGACCAAACTAGGATCTGAAGAAAAAAAAGATTTTTTTTAATAAATAAAATCATATTTGAATTATTTAAAAAACTTAAGTTTCTTATCCATTCAACAGGTTCTTCTAATTGTTTGGTGATTTAAAAAAAAAAAATTATTTCGGGCTTCGAAATCAACTCTCATTCTTTCCTATAGTCTAGTTTCATCAATATCTGGGAACAAAAAAATTACTTTAAATTCAACACCATTACCTTTTAACAGTAAATCTATCCTTTAATGGCCTAACACCACGTATGATTATCAAAAGGGCTCCCAAAGAGTTTCATATCAAGTCAACAATTTCTTCTAAATTTTTGGGATTTTTTTTTTAATTTTTTGAAAATTATTTCGGGCTTCGAAATCAACTCTCATTCTTTCCTATAGTATAATTTCACCAGTATTTGTGTGTTAAAAAAAATCAACTTTGTGTGTTAAAAAAAAAACTCTCATTCTTTCCTATAGTATAATTTCACCAGTATTTGTGTGTTAAAAAAAATCAACTTCAATTCTACACCATCACCTTTTAACAATAAAATTGTCATTTAACGGGCCAAACCATGTGTAATAACCTTTGATTCTATGCCCAGAGGAGCCCTCGGATAAAAATTAATATTTTTTTAAACAAAATCCTAATTGGACCATAAGAAGACTTCCCAATGAGTTTCATACCGATTCAACGAGTTGTCCAAAATTTTCGGGATTTCTTCAATTTTTTAAAAAATTTCCAGAAATTTGTAAAAATAGTTCAGACCTCAAATCGACTCCCACTTTTTTTATGGCCTAGTTTCATTAATATCTACGTGCTGTGAAAAACCAGCTCAAAATTAACACCGTCGCGTCGTCACCCTTTAACAGCAAAACTACTCTTTAGTGGCCCAAAACTATGTGCCAATGCAGTGTCGTCTAATTAATCCGCATTTTAACACTACTTAGAAGAAATCACAAAGTTCTGCCACAGTAAATGTATGCTCGCAAAAGAAATTACTCTATTTGATTAATTCAAGTATGCAATATTTGATCCTTATATGCTTGCATTTATTAGATTATGATGTATGTTTGCAAACGAAATCACCTATAAATGGACACTAAAGACAAAGTAACAAATTCTTGTACTACGTTACTACTTAATTATCTTAGCTTGAAGGCGAAACCCCTGTGACAAGAATTATTGCGATCTCTATAAATCTATGGTTGGGATATAATTAATATTGTATTATAAGGTTTCAGTAAGGCTGATGAGAAACAAATATTCGACTTCTTGTGAAACATAATATAGTTTGTGGACTAAGGATTTACAACAAACTCGCCGAGACAAGACAGTTTCCATGGATTTTATTATCTTAGCCTTCTGACAATTTCTTAATACCAGGATCCTCTATGTGTTGTTCATTACTGGCCGTTTTCTTCTCAGCATTTCGTCAATGATTTTATAATCTTCTCCCACACGAGTTCTGGAAGCAGATGATTGTTTAGAAAGTACTTCGAAACCGATTTCATTATCAGCATTCTCCATTTTCGACCTCATGCTCCTTCACTGTATTCACTTCTGATGATCCTTCTTCTCCTTCGACCTGTTGAAGATCAGTTGACAACCGTTCATCAATTTTGTCGGCTAGGCTCTCCTTTCTCTGTTCATGATCTTCTGCTGACCTGTCTTTCACTGATCCTTCCGCGTCTTCAGTTAGTTGAATGCTGTGTGCTATTTCTTCCTTGGCTAGGCTTGCAACTGCTTCATCTTCTATCTCTAGGCTTGACACATTTTCATCTTCAATCTCTTGATCATGATCATCATCACTTGGTTTTGCAATACCAGTGTCCATCTTAAAATCATGGACTACTTCCATATCGTATCCATCATCTGCACTATCTGAAACCAAATTCTGTTCACTGGTTTCTGGATCCTCTGCCTCATTGCTCTCATTCACAATGTCGAGAGGTTGAGAAGGGTCGGATTCTTGAAAGTTCACTTTTCTGGTTCTGGTTTCTGAAGCAGAAGAATCTTCAACTAGGTCAGGTCTGTCGGCCATAATTCCTACTTTTGAATCAGTTTCAGCTGCACCTGTCGAGGCTGGAAAAGACTGGAAAGCGTCCCAATCATCATCTTCATCTTCATCATCTCTCTCTCCAATTTTGTCCTCATCAGAGTGAACTGAGGCAGCTGTTGCCAGTATCTCTCTCTCTCTGCTCACTTCTGGCTGCTCTATTTGGGTGGCCGATGGCAGGGAATCTCTCTCTATTTTTCCACCAGCTGGTGCCGGTAATTTGATTTCTAATGATGGTGCTACAGGTTTCATTTGTAATGGGTTGTGATCTTGTGTTACAGAAGCACGAAGGACCACCTGAAAGAAGAGAATCACGGCCAAATAGAGAATTCATCACATCCATAACAAAACTTGAAAAAAAAAAAAAATTATATGGCTTAGAAATCATATAAAGGTGTAACAATATTTCCAATTTCTACAACAGATGTAATTTGAGCTTGTGCAAATCTCAAAGTTATTTTCAAACAATTTACACCCTTTTCTGAGGTTCTTGGCAGTACAAGGAATAAATGAGATTACATGGTCTTCAAAACATGAAGAAGGTTGCATATCTAAAAAACTATTAAAGCACCATTAGTGGAAAGGATCCAGAATTCCCTAGAACGATGATGGATAAAAGTCACAAGAACAAAAATTTGAGGCTTCAAATAAGTAAAACAGCATGTCACACTTGTTGGGATGGCAATTTTCCGGGTTTGGATATGGTCAATATACATCACTTTTCCCAGAACTTGACAGTGGTTTGGGATTTAGACGGCAATTTTCTGGGTTTGGTTATGAAATGGATTTTATACCTGAACGATTGCCATCCCCAATCTCACAATGACCTGCTACTAAGCAAAAGAAGAGAAATACAAATTTTTTTCTACATATCACACGTGCTAGAGCATGTTTCTTATAAACAATTAATCATCGTTCTTCTTTTCCAACCCAATAAACGCTAGAGATAAAATAAAGCAAGAACAGCACCTGAAGTTGCTGCCTGTGCGTTGGAGGCAATGATAACAAGACATCCTTAAGGTGAACTGCTGAGGAAGGAATTTGAGCAAGATGAGAAACAAGCCTCACAGCAGTGTTTCTTATGTCATTAGCTTCCTGTCATTGATAAAATAATCAGGAGAAACGTTATGAATCAAATTAAAAAAATAGTTCTAGTTTCAATCTAAATTTGGGGCATGATTAACAATAGTACCTGAGAACGGACATCTTCTGATGCTGAGAAGACCATGACAATAGCTTCTAGAAGCAGATTCATAAAACCTCTCTGACATTCTTCAGTTTTTGACACAGTTTGCAGTAGCATCAAGATCCTTAAGCATTCCCCAGCAATAGTCACTGATTCTTTAACTATAGGTTTCTGTGATTATTAGCAACATTGACTCATCAAAATGATAAACATTGAAGTTCAACTAGTTCTTGGATTCCATCCACCCCAATTTCATCAGAAAAAGATAAATGAATGTAAAGAAATGGGATAAGGAAAGAAGGGGGAAATTATTGTGATTTTCCAGTGAAAGATAGAGAAAAGATTTAAAAACAAAAATGAATAAAAGACACACCTTCAACATCTTCCACATTATGGTGAAGATATCTCTAACAAGCACTCCACCAATGAACAACAGTAAGCTGTTGTTTTCTTTGCTCGTGCACCTCTGCACCAAGCTTTTTAGCACTTGCAACCCAATCGCTTGAACCTATGTATGGAAATATGCATCAGCTATTTTTTGGTATTTGGTAATGAATGAGCATTGCTAGATTATCTGGTATCACGGCTACCTGCAGATTTGAATCAGTAAGTACAGTTCTTATACTTTCAGCACAACACTTGAACACAGCAAAACCTATGGGAATACAGTCTTTGTTGTCCCAAGAACATCCAGTTTCGTTAGCCAGTTTGGCCAACGAAACATTTTGCTCAACCGTGAATGCAAGCTTTAGCTGAAGTAGTCTGCCCAAGTCAGATCTCTTATTTTCCAGTAGATGAAGTCCCTCAGTACAATTCTTCATGACATCAGCAATCACATTCAGACAGGAGCCAAAAATTGTTCTCAGATGAATAATTCCATCATCACCAAGTGTAAGAGCATCTGCAAAAAAACTTCCATCAGGTACTAGCTTCCCAACTATATGTAGAAGCATCATAACTCGAGATATTGTTATATTAACGGATTTTCACTCCCATATATTGCATGTGTATTACATTATGCTATTAATTGTGCGTCAGTTTTTTTGATATTCTTGGAGTGCATCTGGGGTCATCCTCCAGCAGATCTTTTTCCCTACTAATAAAATTTATGTTTCCTTTTATACCAAAGTAAAAAATAAACAAAAAAGTTCTACGCATATACAAAATAAATATCTGTTGAGGGGAAAAAAATTGAGTTGCAAAATCAAATCTGGCATAGAACTTACCCTCAACAACATTCTTCAGTAAGGGAACAGCACACTTGATAAATTCAATGGCCTTTGACAGACATAACTCTGTTGAAGCTTGTCTAATGCACCGGTAGCCAATTAACAAAAATGCCAATGCTACAGACATAAACTGCTTCTGCATCTTAAAACAGCAGAATAACAAATCTGAAGGTAAATATTTGAACAGTAACTCTTCAAAAATTATAAAGAAATGTGATCCCAAGATTGCAAATGAATTAATGAGTATTTATGGCCATGAATAAACATAGACCTCCCACCTTTCGTTCAAAATGCACTATTAGTGTCTTTGCAGTTACAAATAAGGGAGATATCAGATCTCCTTGGTTTGATTGATCTGGTGACACTAAATTTGTACTGAAACACAAAAAGAAGCAAAATTTTTAGCAGAGGGTATCTCTGTAATACACTTCATCATATGCTTTACACTGATATTTATTATCAAATGATTACCTCTGAAAAATTTTGAAAAGGTAAGCCAAACAAAGCTCCATCCCCAGATAAGAAAAATTTTCTGATTTGAGAAAATCTTCCGGGCAGTTCTGTACAATCTGTTGATATAGAAATCAAAACTACAACTCAATGATTGTTATGTAAGTTTATATGGAACCCAAATAAAGGACTTCAATAAATATAAAGCATCAATAGTTATTTTTCATCCACATACCATGCACAAATGTTGATATAGAGAACTAAACTTGGTATATTGAAGGTGATAAAATAAACGATAAATTAAAGGGCTTACTTATATGGAGAATAGATTTGTTAATTGTAAATCAAGTAGTAATAAAGAATAATTTGAGAATGGGATATCTGCACAACAGCTAGGGCACCACAAATATTCTAATTCCAGTGAAATAGATAGAACTTGAACCAATTGATGATTGAATGAGAAAAATAGTCTGAACCACAATGTCGCTCATAATCTTATTCAGTAAAATGCAATCAAAATGCCGATCAATTCCTCTCAATCATCAACAGCAAGTCAATTTATACCTGTGATAGGACTGAAATTGCAAGACTGTTCCACGAATTGTCCATGCATATAGAATATAAGAAGACCTACATCCACCAAGAAGATAAAATGGCTCAGATCATATTTGGCAATACCAATATTGTGAGAAGATACTAACTATGTGATCACAGCTATGCAATAAATGTTTATTATTGCCAGAGAAAGTTAAAGCAAACGGCAAATGTTAACCAATCACTTGACCTATACGCTTAAAAGCACTCACAAGAATATTTAAGCTCTACAACACCCTCCCGTAGAATATTTGATTATTCAATAGCTTTGTCACAAGCAAACATTTTTCAGATTGAGTTAGAGCGCATGCTAACTGTTAAAGTACCATTGACCCAAAAACTAAAGCTATAGGCAAAGGTCTAACATTAACACTTGAAGCTCTACCTCCTCAAGTCCAAGGCTGGACTTTTCAACAAGCTTGTCTCTGGTATAGGCTTCTTATTTTACAGTGAATATGAGAGTGTCAGGTGAAACTTTCCTCCAGGGACTACAAGACTGAACAAGCTGTCCACAAAAACCAGGATCAGCCTGGGCTGAACGTCATTCTATATCACTCAAAGCCAGAAGACTACAAGATAATCCCACAGTACAAATCTGTAAATGTCAAAATATGTAAGCCCTAAACTCCCTCCCAATTTAAATTATAAAGAAGAAAGAAGAGTCTCAAAATAGTTCTCATTGTGCACCTTAAAAAAATTATTTGCACAAAAGAATTCATCACATTATCTGAATACATTTTCAACATATGTTAATTAGCATTCATCCAATTTCTTCTATCAATTCCAGAAAATCAACTAAAAAAAATTGAAAATAAATAAATTAATCACATATAGAAAAAATTAGAGAGCTATTATAAAATTTGTCTAACTAACCTGCAACAATTCTTGGCATATATTCACAGTAAGAAAACCTGCAGTGAAAAAGCTTTCAGTTGAGAGGAACTGGAATACTGGTAACACAATCTCATACAACTTCAAGCCAAGTGGATTCATCTCTTTAGTTGGCGAGTCTCCACCAAATTTAGCTTTTGCAGAACCCAATCCTATTCTTTGTTTACTAGGTACTAAATGTTGTCCCTGAAATACAACAATCAAAGCAAAGGCCCATAGAAATCGATAATCCTCAAACTCGAGTTCCACCATGCTGTAACCCGATATTAAGCTACTCTTGGACATATTTTCAACAGTGATTTTGGAAAGTCCCTTTTCATCAAGTTTTACAGGCATTGCATCCAAAGCAACTGCTTGCAAAATAACTGGCCAGGCTTCTTCAAAACAAGACTGCAACTTAGATGAAACCAGCGGCAACTGTATCCCATCGAGAAATGGATTCCACTGCAAGACCCAAGAAACAATGATGAGGTCAGCAGGACCCACTGGTGAAAAGTTCATAAACATCGTGCTTACACTCCAATAAAAGACAAGAAGATATTGACAAGATAGAAGAAAAAGATCTAACAGATTTTTCAAAAATCAAGCTTACTTTTCTTTTGAGATTCAGGCCCAAGAAAATATAACTGTAATCCTTTAGAATCTGGATCCAGTACTTCCCCAGGACACTTGAACTCTTCGAAAACAATGGCAATAATGCAAGAAACTCATCTGGAACCCTATCATGGTGTCTCCTCAAGAATGCATATGTATAACATTTCAGAGAGGCATGTGCAGCTAGAAGTCTGATCTTGATCTGTTTCATATTCAAATAAATCAGTAAGAGACTATTCATCTTATTAAGCAACGTTTTGCAAGATGATGAAAAACAGAAGCAACAATAAACCAATTTGTGCCATCTACGTAAATAGGGAAAAAAAATATTTGAAACTGTAGACTTATGTACCTTGCATGAGACCCATTCTGCAAATGAAGGATAATATAGGTCCTTGAAATCATTAAGAGGTCGTGAAATCAATGAAAATATACGTTTAACTGCAGCTTGATCACCACTAATTATCCCACTTGTCATTATCTGAAATTAAACATTAAATAAAATCTATATGTATAAATAAATTTTTGGAAACTTTGAAAGAAGGAAATCCATTTCCACCTAAAGCACAAACCTTAGTTGCCAGCTGCAACCCTGCCTCCAGAAGGATAGGACCAGATGATGAATCTAATGCAGTTCGAACAGCAGATACAAGTTGTGCCTGAGTTTATACAGTCATAATTAAGCTAATACATCCATAATCAAGAGATTTACGTGGTGCAGGAACAAACTGAACCCTTCAGTACTCATATATTACTATTGGGAACCTAAGCTTAAGCTTTTATGTCGTGTTAACTTTAACACCTATTACTTCAGGTTTGAGGTTTAGTTAAATACTACATAGAGACAAAAACTAAAGATTCCTTAAATCCAACAGCATACCTGATACTGTTCTAGTAGAAGATGTCCAGGAAGGTCAGGGTCTGGTGTCATTTCAAACTGTATAAAAAGTTACAACATTGAAAAAGAATTAAAAATATGAAGTGATGTATTTCTAAAATACAATAACAAGTACTACAGGAAATTTAACAGATACAAGAAAGGTCCAAAACTAAAAGCCAAATACTTTCTATCCAGAATAATGCCATCTGAGCTTATGGATCTACGACATAACTAATGAGTAATGCACATGTCAGCAAAAAGGAATATTTGATATAGCTCTCCAGATAAAAATTACGAAAAATAAAAAACAGAAAAGGAAGATATATTCCAACACAGAAGCATGCATGGACATGTACTAATTTATTTAAACCATTATTAGTGGTCAAAGAATTGGATCAAGGAAAAAGAAAAACATTTTGCTTTTCATTCTATAACTTCAGTTCAAATAAAGTTGATATAAAAATAGTAGAAGGCTATGCCAAATTTAAAAGAAATGAAAAACAGGAGACATATGATCTAGAAAAATAGAAGAATTGCAAAAGCCGAAATTGAGAGAGAAGATAAAGCCTGCAGCAGCCTTTTTATTATTATTATAGCCTAATGGCAACGCAATTCACTTCCTACCCATCTGAGTGTGGTACAGACCCCAGACCTATTTTTTCCACACAAGAGATTTTAGCAACTGAACTTTAGCAGTAAGAAATATAAATAATAGGAGAGAGTAAACAAGTGAGAGTGAGACAAGACTGACTTCAAAAGCTTTTAGACTTCTGGTTATTCTTTATATTTTCCTTTATAACATTTCCCAACTTACAAGGAGAGGCATTGTTGCTTCACTTGAGCAACATTGCCATTTGCTTCAGGTAGCACTTTTAACAACTTTATTTTGAAAAAAGCTGTGTCCCCAAACTATTGCCAACTGAATATTCTGGAGAGCAAATTGAGGTATGAGCCACAGTTCTCAGCAAACCTCAGCAGAGGAATACCTCACCTTAATTCAAGTTGATGTCTCATGTTCAATTGGAATGATCACTGGTTATAGCCATAGCTGGTATCATTAAAAACAAAAAAAAGGGAGTCTTTTCAAAAAATTTCTTTATTGTCATACCCCGAAAGGGAAAAGAAAATAAAAAAAAAAGGGCCCGCATATGTAACTATATTATGAACAATTATGCCTAACTCAATCTGAAGAATGATATACATTAACAAAACATACTAACCAGAATATGTAGGACTGTCACAACTGACCTTGTCTATAATCGTACTCAGAAGTCCCACACCAATTGGCCGCATGTTTTCAAACTGGATTGTACTTATCTAAAAGAAGTTATAGTATTAAATGGATGATTTAATACATAATTCAAAATTACATAGTAATTCAAAACAATGTAGTAGTAAGCTACTTAATTCATATCAATCACCTGATAAGCAAGTGATATTAGCTCTTGCACATGGAGAACTAGCCAATCACAAGATCCCTGCGCATTAGCGCGTTTCTTCCTTGCCGACGAGAGGTCAAAATGAGCAGCATCACTTCCCACAGCTGTTGGTAGATGACTCAAACACCTACAGTGAGACAATTTGATTGAAAAAAACAGATTGAATATATAATAGTGTTCTCATTCAGTACATGAGGAATGTATGAGATGTTGGACAAGTCATGAAGACTTAAAGAGTTTGTCTTTGACTTCTTAGTCCTTTCCGTTCAGGGATTGCTTAAGGCTTTCAGTTGCTGTGAATTGCAGGAAAAATGGCATAAATCCAAAATTTTCTACGCATCTCAAAGCCTCCTTCCAAGATATGCAGATTTTGCTTTTTCTAAATTTTGCGCCATAATTTATAATATACATGCAAAAGCACCCACCATATCACAATGCAGTTGACCCTATGGCTCCAAACATTGACCTTAGACATCAATGACCAATTCCATGAAGAAAACAGAAGAAATTTAACATCTTAACTAACAAAGGTGGCAGTAAATTATCAGAGTTCCTTTAGCCCAAGATATAAATTGCAAAAAATGATAAAGATCAATCCCAAGTACATACCCTAAGTATATAATGCATGATTGGAAACTAAATCCCCTCCCCACCCATATGACCAGGGTCCAAACCCCGGACCTTCTGCAGCAACCAAAGAGGTTTTACTAACTAAACTAGCTGGCACCCACAAGTCATTATTTCATTGTTACATTCAAGTAACTTCATTTATAAATAAACAACAAAGAAAAATGTAAGTGAGGATCTGTTTCATTCATTATCCACATACACATATTCTTTGTTATTGAATATAAGGGATACAAAAACTTTTAAGGAAATGTTGTCGGTTAGAAGTTACCGAAGACAGCTTTTTTGAGAAAAAGTCAAGTAGATTGAATACATAGAAATTTACAAAATGTGATGAAGATGTCCACTAGCCCCAAAAACAGCCTAAGTATTTACAAATAAGAGAGTACCTCCAAACAGAAAGTTTATATCTTGGAAGGACTAAAACAATATCCACATCTGAAATAAAGGCAAGAACTTTCCCAAAAGAGAAAAGCCACCTAACCTAAAACTCCTTCCCAAAGGCAGCTTTTTATTAAAACCTTAAGAACTTGCACGGTCAGAAGACAATAGAAAGTTGCCTTTGTCACTCTCAATGAGACCATAACCAAAATATGTGCATGAAGTCCAAACAGTATCAGCAAAATTTCTGATTGATTAATGGATCAAAAAGAAAATTTACAAGTAATATTAATTAAAACAATGATTGGAATAGGAAAAATGCAGAGAAAAGGGCACAATCACATCTCAGCAGTCCAAACAGTATCATGCTAAATTTCTGATCAATTAATGGATCGAAAAGAAAATTTACAGTAGTACAAATGAAACAATGATTAGAATCGGAAAGATACAGAGAAAAGAGCACGATCACATACTCAGCAGCAAAGACTCTCGTACGATATCTGAGATGCTTGTCTCTATTAGGTTTAACTCTTGAAGCTTCAAATGCATAACCCTGACTTGGCATGTCTTTAGAGCTAGAGACCATGTTTTCTCCATCATCTCCAATAGCTTCACTGTCTGGATCATTTGTGGGATCGCTTTCTGAATTATTAAATTCGGCATTCCCTCTTGATGACATAGAAACAACCTAAATGAAGGTTTAAACATTTTTATTTTTTATTTTTTTGATAGGAAACAAAGAAACTAGTATTAATAAGAACAATATTTACAAAATGTGAACAAGGCACTTTAAATTTTCCATTGTCATATTTCATCATGTCAATTACAATAAGCAGACAATGACTATCATTCAGAAATTCAGAAATTCAGAAAATCAGAAAAGTCTCATGCATAGACGTACATGCCAAATAATTCCAAGAAAAAAACCCTAACTTCAAAAAGTTACGAAGACAAATTAGAGTTAACATCATTGCCAACTGCTCAAGAGAAAAACTCTGATATGGAACTGCATTAAAACTTATCTTGTAAATCAAGGGAACTGAAAAACTTAAAAGTGATCCCTAACTAAAAAGGACAAAGAAATCCAAGACAAACAGCAAAGTCTTCATGAGTAATTTCATCATCAACAGCTGACAAGTCCAGCAGGGAATCTTTTTTTTTTAAAAAAAAAAGGAGAAAAATTTTAAAAGCATATCAAGCATACCACTTCACTCCGTTAGCACTTTGGAAACTTTCATTCTGTATTGACCTATTACTCCATATAATATATATTGACTCTTAATGAGAAGACAGGAGATCATAATAAATGATTTAAGTGACATTCATTGCTCATTTCTCAATTGCCCCATTTTGCAGAATTTGGGGCCTTTGCTTTTTCAGGCTCTGCTCTCTAGGATAGCAGTGACCCAGCTTTTGTTTCTTGATTTTCGGGGAGGCAAGTGCTTGTGATTACAAAAGGACTATGTATTATGGAATTGCTGCGTATTGCAAGTATTTTCAGTTGTTTGATCAGAAAGGAACAGAACTGTTTCCAGAGAAAAATGTTGCACATGTTTTAAATTAAAGGGCTACAGAATATCAACTAAATGTGGAAATCTGCTCATTTTCTGCAAATGTTACGACAATTGAGCACTTGAATACTGAACCAATCATGCAGCAATAGAAAAAACACACATCCAGTAAAAGAACATGAAGACCATCATTCTGCAAGAAAAAGTGCTCACCATGTTGCGGCATATTGACATCCAATGAGAAGGACAAGAAGGGCATGATGCATAGAGCAATCGCATGATTGTAGTACGGACAAGATTCCCAATCCTACAAGAACAGAAACAATCTCCAACCTAAGAATTACTTGTATAAGTGATGACATGATTCTCTTATCTCACATGCACTCCAACTTGCATCAAACGCACAGAGAGCATCTGCCTTGTCATGTTCAAGATTATATAATTTTTAAAGAATTACCTTTATGAAACATTGAGTGAAAGAAGATATAATCTTGTATCAAGGAAAATAATGTATCTAATGAGTCACATCATTCTTGATCAGTAAGCAAGGAAATCAAATGACATTCAAAAATAGCCGCCGCAAGAGCAGAACTGACAAGGTATGTAAAAGAAAATTTAAACCATGCAAATCAAAACTAGGAAAAGCCATACAAATCAAAACCCATTACAACCACCAGCAATTTATGGAAGAAAATATTCTGGAAGCTTTATTGATGCAGGAGGTCTATGGTTTCAGTCAACCTATCCTTTTACCTGTTTCAGAAATTACAGTAGTTTTCATTTAATGCCACAACATTTTGGTACACTTATTTTAGGCAAGGTGGGATCCAACAGGGTGGAGCTCTAAAGGTTCTTTCTCATAACAAGTGTTTCCTTCCATTTTAGAAATAAACCACAACAGCACTGGTGAACTGATGAGATTCTTTTCATATGGTAAGAATCCAGGATTATTTGAAGCCACTATGACCAACATCTACGCAAAAAAGGTTTTCATTTGAGAATCAACCTTTTATAAAGAAAATGGTTTTAGAACTTGATGCTCCACAGAAGATTTAAATAACAGCTACGGCTAATAGTAGATTTCAAAGGAGAACTAATTAGAGTACTGTACAAACAAAACTTGATAAAAGGTATGTTCAATATGTATTAAAAAAAATTAAATTAGTCTACTGCAACTATTAAAAAAAAAAAAATAGTCCCCTTTACATCTCAGAATGTTGGCTTCAGCACCATTCTTTTAAAGGTTGCTTTAGAAAACGGAGGGAAGAGACTGCAGACATTGGCTGGGCAGGCTATAAATTTATGAGGTTGAATTTGGTAAAATGCCATATCAAGGGATGGAATAAAGAAACTTTGGGGATGTTGAAGGGGAAAAACAGATGATGCTTGCTAGAATTTTGGAATTGGATAATTTGGATGCTGAATGGAGGTTGAATGAAGAATCATGAAAAGAGAGGAATGATGTGAAAATCCAGTTTGATCATGCAGTCTTTAAAGAGGAGGTTATGTGGAGACAAAAAGTTAAAATTCAATGGGCCAAAGAGTGGGATACCAACTCAAACCAGATAAAAGGAAGAATGGGATGAAGTTTGGGCAACAGATTGAAAATAAATGGAGGTTGTTTCATTGAAGATGAGAATGGTATCGAAAAAGAGATTTTAGAGTTTTTCAATAATCTCGATTCTAAAGACGAGGTCAACAGGCCGGGATTCAAGGGTTAAATTGGTGTCCTATTTCTGAATCGAAGGCTTCATGGTTGGAGAGACCTTTTGAAGAAGAAGAAATAAAGAAGGGTATACAAGATTGTTGCAGAGATAAATCCCTTGGTCCTAATGGGTACTCTTTGGCGGTGTATCAGGATTGTTGGTAGAGGTGGCAAAAATACATGCCCGGTCCGGACCCGGACCGTACCCGGGCGTTGTGGACCAGGTATTACCCGGCCCGGGTATGAAGCCGGATCGGTCTTGGGCATCACTTGATAAACCCGGAACCCGGATTTTATTAAAAAAAATTATAAAATATATATTATTTTAAATACTTATATTTATTTGACTTATTTATTATACATATATAAAGTTTTAAACACTTAAAGTTTATATTTTCATGTCAAATTTTAATAAATTTAAAACTTATAAAATTACCAAAAAATATAAAATATATACACATATAATATTAAAAATATAAAATTTGGGTACCCGGATTAAAACCCGGCTCGGACCCAGACCCGGACCGGTTGCATCCGGGCAGGGTCCGGTCATTGCAGTACCCGGACCTGGCCCGGGGTTTTGCCATCCCTAATTGTTGGGATATTTTGAAGCAAGATTTGTTGGATGTTTTTGAAGATTTTTACAATTCTGGAGTTGCGAACTTAGTTACTAATTCTACATACATATGTCTTATTCTGGAAAAGGATGAGCATATGAGGTTGAGTGAGTTCAGACCTATTAGTTTGGAGACTAGTCTTTATAAGATCATTGCTAAAGTGCTTTCTTCAAGGCTCAGGGGGTGTAAGGGGAGACTGTTTCTACTGCTGAGGGTGCTTTTGTAAGAGATAGACATATTCTGGATGCTATCTTAGTTGCCAAAGAAACTGAAGAGGAATATAGAAATTCTAGAAAATATGGTCTTGTTTTTAAAATTGATTTTGAGAAAGCTTATGACCGTGTAGATTGGGATTGTTTAGACTTTGTAATCGAAGCCAAACGATTTGGACAAAGGTGGAGATCCTGGATGATGGGTTGCCTTCAATTAGTTAGCTTTACAACTCAATGGAAGACTGAGGGCAAAATTCAAGCTTCTAGAGGCCATCGTCAAGGGCACCCTCTTTCTCCTTTCCTTTTTACTTTGGGGGTAGATGTGCTAAGCAGATTGATGGAGAGGGCTCAGAATGTTAGATTAATTGAAGGATTCGTGATTGGGAAGGACAAAGTAATGGTTTCTCACCTTCAATTGCTGATGATACAATTTTTTTTTTTTTCGCTCTAATGATGAGGAAAAGTTTACCAACCTTGTTAAAGTGGTTGACTTTTCTGTGCAGTTCCTGGGTTGAGACTAAATTTAAAAAAGAGCTCTATTTTAGGTGTTAATATCTCTGGGAACAAGCTGCTTGACTTAGTTTCCTCAGTGGGGTGTGAGAGCGGTGATTGGCCTTTGAAATACTTAGGATTACCTCTAGGAGGGAATCCCAAGGCTGTAGAATTTTGGGCTCCTATGTTAGAAAAAGTTAAGAAGAGATTGGATGGGTGGGAAAAAGCTTGTCTCTCTATAGGTGGGAGGTTAACATTGATTCAATCAGATCTCTCTAGCTTGCCAACTTACCTTGTGTCTCTTTTTTGCATTCCTATTTCGGTTGCTAAAAGAATGGAGAGGCTACAAGGGATTTTTTGTGGGAAGGAGTTGGGGAGGGAAAATGGACCATTTGGTGACGTGAAGTGCGGTGTCTCAACCTATCTGTAAGGGAGGTTTAGGGTTGAGTAATTTGGTTAAAAGAAATAAAGCCTTTGCTCAGTGAGTGGCTGTGGAGATTTCCTTCGGAAGTTAACTCTTTTTGTCATGGGGTCATTAAAAGTAAGTATGGCATGCATGAAAGTGGGTGAGATACTGCTGATGTTAATAGAGGATCCGGTAGATGTCCTTGGGTGTATATATCAAAGGGCAGAAGAGTTGGCTTTTTGTCAAATATTAAGTTAGTTATTGGTAGTGGGCAGAAAATTAGATTCTGGAAGGATGTTTGGGTGGGAGAGAGGATGCTTATTGAGTCTTTTCCTCGGTTGTATAGTCTTTCTTTAGGTCATAATTGTTCTATAGGTAGTATGGTGAGGTTTTCATCAATGCAGTGCAGTTGGGACTTTAGATTCTTTAGAAATTTGAATGACACAGAGCTTCTGATTTGCTTGGGATTTTAGGAGGCTTCAATTCTGATAGCATAAAAGAAGATAAGAGAGCTTGGACTCTAGAAAAATCAGGGACCTTTTCTACCAAATCATACATTCTCAGTCTTATGGATGACTCTACCCCCATTTTTGTTCCTTCTAATCCAATTTGGAAAGCTAAGGTTCCCTCACAGGTGAAGATGATGGTGAGGGCTGTTGCTCAATGGAAGATTAATACTAATGATGTAATTCAGAAGAGAAGACCAAGTATGGCTTTATCTCCGGATTGGTGTGTCTTGTGTAAAAATGCTTCAGAAAGTATTGACCACTTATTTCTTCACTGCCCAGCAGCTTTCTTTTTATGGTCCAAGCTGGTTACAACTTCTAAATTGAGTTCGGCAGAAACAAGTTTTTCTGTTCTCTTGGAAAAAAAATTTGAGACTTAAAGGTTGCGTTGAGGCTTCTGTCTTATGGGATTGCAAAGTTATGGCTATATTTTGGGTAGTATGATTTCCGAATACACACATAACATGCCCATAAAAATCAAGTGTAGGAACCATACTTCCAGCCATTGATGTGTCTTGTGCGATTTTTGCTTCTGATTTTGATACTTCTGTAGCCTCGATAATCAATAGTGATGGTGTAGTATATGTTTTCTTAGATTACAGGCTGCAGGGACCAAAATCATTTCCACCATCTCTTTATATTGTGTCATCTTTCCATTAAAGATGAAGTGATGGTAGTTATACTTAGTTATCATAACATTTAACAGCTGTCTCCAAACGTGGCAAAATTAATGTCAATGAAATGTTGGTCCACATACTAGAGACTTCTTTTAGTAAAAACACCTCAACAACCAGGTGTCTTACATTCAAGACTCGTTGGGCAACATTGAAAGATATAAAGCAAGACTCGTTGCTAAAGGATTCAATCAGATAGAAGGAATCGATTACAAGGAGACTTTTTCTCCTGTTTCGAAGAAAGATTCTTTTCGTATCATTATGGCATTAGTTGCTAATTTTGATTTGGAACTACATTAAATGAATGTGAAAACAGCCTTTCTTAATGGAGATCTAGAGGAAGAGGTTTATATGAAACAACCAGAAGGATTCTCCTCTAATGATGGTGAGCATTTGGTATGCAAGCTTAAGAAATCAATATATGGATTGAAACAAGTTTCCCGTCAGTGGTATTTAAAATTCCATGATGTTATCTCTTCATTTGGGTTTGTAGAGAACTTTATGGATCAATGTATATACCAGAAGGTCAGTAGGAGTAAGATTTGTTTCTTTATTCTATATGTGGATGATATTCTACTTGCATCCAATAACAAAAGGTTGCTTTGTGAAATAAAACAATTTCTCTCTGAGAATTTTGACATGAAGAATATGGGTGAGGCATCTTATGTCATAGGCATTAAGATCCATAGAGACAAATTTCAAAGAATTTTGGGTTTGTCTTAAGAAACTCATACCAACAAAGTCTTAGAGAGATTTCAGATAAAAAGTTGTTCACCTAGTATAGCTCCCATTGTGAAGGGAGACAGGTTCAATTTGAACCAATGTCCCAAAAATGAGTTTGAAAGGGAACGAATGAAAAATATTTCATACGCATTTGCTGTTGGAAGCTTGATGTATGCTCAAGTTTGTACAAGACCTGACATTGCATTTGTTGTTGGCATCTTGGGAAAATATCAGAGTAATCCAGGTTTAGACCACTAGAAAGCTACAAAGAAAGTAATAAGGTATCTTCAAGGGACCAAGGATTATATGCTTATGTATAGACAAACTGATAATTTGGAGGTAATTGGCTACTCCGATTTAGACTTTGCTAGCTGTGTTGATTCACGAAAATCAACATCCGAACATATTTTTATGCTCGCCAGTGGAGCTATATCTTGGAGAAGTACAAAGTAGACTTTGACTGCTACTTCCACTATGAAGGCTGAGTTCATTTCTTGTTTTGAGGCTACCTCGCATGGTGTATGGTTAAAGAGTTTCATATCTAGACTTAGAATTGTGGATTCAATCTCAAGGCCATTGAGAATATATTGTGACAATTCAACTGCAGTTTTCATGGCTAAAAATAACAAAAGCGGAAGTCAAAGTAAACATATCGACATTAAATATTTAGCCATCACGGAATGTGTTAAAGAAAAGAAAGTGGTCATTGAACACATTAACACTGAATTGATGATTGCCGATCCTTTAACAAAGGACATGCCACCACAAAAGTTTAAGGATCATGTAGACCGAATGTGACTTGTTTCCATCATGTGAGTTTCATTGTATATGCAATGTAAAATAAATGAGACTTGTTTTTGTTTATTGTGATGTTTTCTCGCCTTTATGTGCACATTTATTTATATTGAGAAAAAATCAATTTTATTGGACCAAGAATAAACATGTGATTTATTCATTAAGTTAAATTATCATACATGGCTAGTATGTAAGAAGAATAATACATTGTGATACATGGAAGATAATACTCGTTCTTAGAGGACCTATCGCTATGATTCATGTATTATATTTCTTAAGTCTAACGAACTGATATCAAATCAAATGAAATGTTTCAACCAAGTGGGAGAATGTAAGACACTTGGTTGTTGAGGTGTTTTTACTAAAAGAAGTCTCTAGTATGTGAACCAATGTGGACCAACATTTCATTGACATTAATTCTACAACGTTTGGAGCTAGCTGTTAGATGTTATGATAACTAAGTATAACTACCATCACTTCATCTTTGATGGAAAGATGACACAATATAAGGAGATGGTGGAAATGATTTTGGTCCCTGCAGCCTGTAATCTAAGAAAACATATACTACACTATCACTACTGATTACTGAGGATACAAAAGTATCAAAATCAAAAGCAAAAATCGCACAAGACACATCAATGGCTGGATTGAAGAAACTTGAAATTTTGTTTTATAACAAAATGATGGAGGATTACATGTTTCTTTGGGATAGAGTCAAATTCTAAGCTTCTCTATGGGCTCCTATCTCTCCGGAGTTCAAATATGTCTTCCTTCTTTAGTTTAATTAATTGGGAACCAGAGTAAGTTCATTACTTCAAATTTTTCATCTTATAGGGTTTACAGTTCTTGGGCTTGAGGATATTTGACTTTTGTCTTTATGGACTTCTTGTCCCTCCTCTATGTACATTTCCTGCATCTAATATACTTATTTTGTTTATGAGAAAATAATTATAATAATAATAATAACATAAAAAGGAAAGAAGACTGACAGCAAAAATAGAATTCTCAAAAGCACGGCAAATACTCATTCTCTAAATAGAATGCATAAAATGACGAAAAGTAAGCTAAGCACAGAGTATAGCTTTTAACATACTCAGAGTCAGTTTCCTCATCCAGCATGTGGAATAAATTGCCTTCTATTCGCTCTTCAATCACAGAATCCTGTAAGGGTTACTGTCAGCACAAGAATCTAGCACTCTGAGCAGAGACTTTAAGAAGATATCCAGAAAAGAAAAACTGAAAGAAACAAGGAAAAACAAATTTCAGTAACTCACCGGGTCTTTCTCAATCAGATGCCTTAGAGTAGATACAGCCAGATGCCTGAGAATTGGCTATATTAGAGGAAACTAGTTAATATTAGGGAGTAAAATCAAGGAAAAATTTATCTCACATTAGCCTGATTAATCAGTCAGAGTCACAAACCTGTCTTGATGACAAGGTTGAAAGAAGATTTTGGACATGGGAGTGCACAGAAACAGCTTGTGGAGCAAAAAGAACAAGCTGTTGTGTAAAACGAACACTCCTGCCACATTCATAGGGTATTTATTTTGTTAGTACTAATATTTTTAAAACAAACTGAAAATTGTATTAATTGTTAAGGGCATAAAACCATGGACCAGGGGAAGGGAAAATTTTATTCATAGCATGTGGGCAGTATAAAAAGATATTACACTCTTGCACAAGGATCAAAACGAAAATCAGAGGAGATAATACAGAAGGGAAAAAAAAAAAAAAGAGGGCAGACGTACTCAAGCAAAGTTGCTGTTTCTTGCCAGGAGCTAATCTCTGCGACAACAGACTGCAGACAAAGTAATGTATTAAATTCACCATCGCAGCGTAGTATTGAGTTCAAAGATTGAAAATAGTTGTTTTTTCTCTTAAATTAATTTCTTTTGTTTTACCAAAATATTACATAAATGACCAAAACCCAACATGAGTACCTGACACTCATGTGAGTCACCCAGACATTTAGTACCACCTAAAATCAACCAGCACTCACGACCACAGAGGAGAAAGGTAACCAGTTATTTTATTTTAGGACCATTTAGGACTGCTGCACTGCCAGGCTGACACCTATTAAACTGTACAGTTTGTGTCATTTACTAGGTGTTGGGGCTGCTGCACTGCCACAGCACAGCAGTCCAAAACGGGCTTCTATTATATGTTCTAACAAGTAGAGTCCAGTACTAGAAGCCATAGTACCTTGCAGCGAGAGAAGAAAATGCTGCCTGGGGCAAGTTCAGGGCCAAGAACAGCAACAATGGCATTTATAAGGCGTCCAACTCCTTGCTGAAGGTCAACCCATCCATTCTCCTCAGACAATAGAATTTCCATGGCAAGACCAAGTGTTGCCTGCGAACAAAGGTAGACAGGGAAAAACCAAACATTCATGAATTAATGGACGGTGAATTACATAAACAATAGTGGTGCAAGGTCTTATAAAATTTTGAACCTTCATGATGTATTTTATACCTCACAAGACGTTATCCCTGATAAAAAGCTTAACCGAAGAGTATATGTCTAAAGTTGCAAAGCCCAAAAATGGACGGTGCACACCACAATATCATAGTATGTTAAAACAAAGGTACTTTTGTAGCTCACAGAGATTTTTTAATTAGACGTTCAAATTCATTTATTCAGAAATAAGGTCAAACCTTGTTGATTGTCCACTTTCTGCATACAACATTCATAATTGGTGAAGCTATCACATTAAGCTTTTCATTAATTAGTGTCATTATCTATCCAGAAATAAGGTCAAACCTTGTTGACTGCCCACTTTCTGCACTACATTTGTAATTGGTGAAGCAATCACAAATAACATCAGAAAAGGGAAGTTCAGGGAAGGAAGAGAACCAGAGGTTCCACCAATCAAAAATTAGAAAGCCTCTACGAAGAATAGGCTTTGCAAAAAGGACTCTACTAAAACAGATGACTGCTGAATCTCTTCTATGATTGATGAAAGACAAGAGCTTTCATATTAATTTTTCTGTTCTATCTTCTGCAACTGTCAGAAACAACAAAGAAAAGGAAAGAAATCTTTGATCAAGGGCAAAATTAAATTCTCTACAAATCAACTGGATGATTGTGGACAGCTATTGGCTAGAGTTATAGCATATTTTGGTGACTGGTATATATACCAAAAGTGGCTATAAGAGAGAAGAAAAGGAACCGTGACTCACTGACAAATGCACCCATGTTTTAACCAAGAAAGTGATGTGAAATTTCTCTCAAAACTAATATTTAAATTAACTTATGTTCCAATCATGAATGATTCTATTGAATATGATAATTATCTAGGATTAAATTGACTCCAAGACAGTGAAGTGGAAGAATTTCTCTTGATCATAGAAAACCAGTATGAAAAAACATTTAAGAGGCTAAGCTTCCTAAGGCCTTTCAAACATTGTTAGTACATCAAAAGAACCTTTTTTTTTTTAAATCTGAAGGAAACATGCTCCCACTCCATATAATACCCATCTACACAAGCTTGTATTAACCAAGAGACAGCGCTGCAAATAAAATAGTAAAGAACTTCCACTGATCTGAACAATTTAGGTCAAACACTCAAATTGAAGCAATGCTCATACAGGTACTGCATGGTAATCCAGAGAGACATTTAAGAAGGCAATGCATAAAACACAGCAATAATCAAGTATTTGATTACCTGAACATGAGATACAAAGGAAAACCCTGCAGCCTCAATGGTCAAAAGAAGTCCGTGCAGAGACCACATCTGTAAACCTGGGATTGAAGTTTTAGCCAGCAAACTGATTGAGCTCACAGTTGCAGGCACTAAACTTGATAAAGCCATTCCGCCGGCACTGCAATCACAACAGATAATGACAGAGAGATAAAACAGTAGGTTTAACAAATGAAAAATCTGGCGACGTTACAAATCTAAAATGAGAAGCCGCCATTGACAAACATAAAGTCAGCATCGCTGTTCAAATTTCAACACAGCCAGACAACATGTAACTAGCTATTACAAATTGGTAGCTAGCACCATTGTGATTTAAGAAACAACCAGACGTGAAAACAAAAGGTTCTTAAGTTGAATATCTTTAAAGAAATAACCTATCATATGCCTTCTTTCTCCCCCTCCGTTTTTGATAAGTAGAGATCTATTGCGATAATATATGCTCATCTAATTAAACAAGGGAACCCTACAAGATCAACAACCTTGGTAGTTGGGAAACTCATGGGATATTGAATATTCAAGTTGATAGTTACAAGAGGTTTTTGACTCCCAGCTGCTTAGTTGAATCCAATGGTTTTAACCACTCAAGCCAACATTGGGTTGAATCTCATAACCTTTGCTTAATGGAAAAACAGATTTGGTTATATCAATGCATTTAAGACAAAAATGCCATGAGAACTGAGTGCCTCAAACAGGGTTGCCAAGCAACAGATCATGCCAAAAAGCATGAAGTGGCATAAATGCACATTTTCATAACATTTTAGCTTTATCACCTTGAACTTCACTTGAGATTTCCAGGTTCTGCTAACTCACCCAGAGATAATGTATTAAGTTTTCAAGTTCTACTGACATCAAAAGAGGATAATTTCTTGAGTTCCAAACTTGTATTTCTAAGGATGTTTTCCCATATCCACTTCACAGATCACTGAAATAGGAAAAACTACATGCAACATTCTAAATTGGTCTTAACCACCAAGAAGCAGCCAAAAGCCTACTATTATTTTCAGCAAAATAACTCAAGACATGTGAATGGAAATAAGCAGTTGCATATAAATAATAGACATGATGAAAGATATAGAAAAAAAGAAAAAAAAAAAGTAAGCTGGCAAGCAAGATAGAGAGTGATGTTTCACCTGCGATGAATGCAGCCAATGGCAAGAGCAATTGATCCCGCATAGTTTGCATCGGTTACCACTGTTAGGTCACCAAGCAACAATCTAGTCTGCTTATCACCGCAAACAGCAGGTGGGAAAGCGCGCAAAACAGAACAAGGTTAGTACTGATTACACATTGCATATAGGAATGAGACATTAGGAGTGACAGGGCCGACAAAGCACTACAGGTTAACCTCTTTATTATATAGCATCTTGACACAACAAATTAAATAATGGTGCATTTGACAGCAAAAACTTCAGCAATAATATAGGAAACAAAGTTTACTTCAGACAAAATAGGCTCTGGAATTACCAATTCTACCATATTCAGTTGCCCAAAGTGTTTTAAGTTCATACATCCAAAAATAAGATAACGAACAAGAGGCTGAATGATCAATATTGACATAAGCAACATACTCTGAATGGACGTGGTGTGTCACAAGCAACTTCGAAAATCCAAATTCAGGAACATGAGCACACATTTAATATGCTAATTAAACTGAAATATAAAGCTCATAAATGTATACATGTCTTATTATGCATGTTGGAGATTTAGTCAATTAATTGTAAATATTTGGGTGTATCTTTTCCTTTATTATTTGATTTAGTCATAACAAGAAAGCATATATTAGGGAGATATTGTAGGATTAGTTTACATAATTTAGAGATTATTTAGTTTCCTTTTTAATTAGCTTTCTAAGTGTATATATTCTGTCAAAGTTAATGAGAAAGAATAAAACAAGAATTATTAATTCATCAGTATTCTTGTCACATGGTATCAGAGCTAGGTTACTAGTCAGTTTTTTTTTTCTGGAGAACTGCTAAATATGACCTCAGAGGTGTCTTACACTACAGCAGATCAAGCATCTGCAGGATCCATAACCGGATCCTCATCTACACCGTCTTTTGACAGCCACTCTCTGCAAATTACACAACACAAGCTTAACGGACTGAATTTTCGAGAATGGTTTCAATCCGTTATTCTTGTCATCAGGGGTAGAGGGAAGGTTGGCTACTTGACAGGGGCAATAACACCTCCTTTGGACACAGCACCAACTTATAGCACTTGGGAAGCAGAAAATTCGATTGTCATGGCTTGGCTCATCAATTCTATGGAGCCAAGTATTGGACGAACTTATCTGTTTTACAAGACAGCAAAGGAGATTTGGGAGGCAGTCCAAGAAATTTATTCTGATCTTGAAAACACATCTCAATGTTTTGAGATTCGATCAAAGATTCGCAACACCAGACAAGGAAGTCTCACGGTCACTGAATATTACAATTCCTTAATGGAGTTGTGGCAGGAAATTGATCTTTTTTATGAGATGGGATGGTCCTGTACTACTGATGCAGAAAAATATAAGAAAATGCTTGAGAAAGAGCGTACTTTTGATTTTTTGCAGGGATTGAATCCGGATTTGGATGAAGTACGTGGAAGACTGCTCGGGATGAAGCCTTTTCCAACCCTTCGAGAATCGTTTGCTGAGGTAAGGAGAGAAGAAAGTAGGAAGCGTGTGATGATGAATCCTTCCAGCCAAGATACTCCTTCCTTAGAAGCACGAGGCTCGGCTCTTGTAGCAAACAAACAAGATAATGGTCGTATATCTCAGTCGAGAGACAAGATCTGGTGTGATTATTGTAAGAAGCCCTATCACACTCGTGAAACTTGTTGGGACTTACATGGCAAGCCACCTGATTGGAAACCGAAGAAGCAACGCAAGCAAACCAACTCAGCCAATATAGTGGAATCAGATTCAAGCAACGTTGCTGGATTTAACTTCTCAACAGAGCAATTGGAGATTCTACGGCAGCTTCTCAATCAAACTAAGGTGTCAACGGGATTCGAGAGTCAAAACTCAAAGATTCCTACTGCAGCTATGGCACAAACAGGTAAAATAAGTCAAACTTTCCTGTCAAAGTCACAGCCAGCAGGCTATTGGATTGTAGATACAGGGGCCTCTGACCATATGACTGGGTCAATGAATGTCCTTGAGGATTATGACAAGTGCAATAGCAGGATAAATGTGTGGGTTGCGGATGGAAAAATGTCACCTGCAGTTGGGAAGGGCACGGTTTACTTACCGAATATGATATTGAAATCAGTTTTATATGTGCCCAAATTGACATATAATCTTTTGTCAGTTAGTAAGTTAACAAAAGATATGAATTGTGTTGTGACTTTTTTCTCCTCTCACTGTGAATTTCAGGATCGTTCTTCGGGGAAGATGATTGGCATTGCTGAGAAAAAAGATGGCCTATACTACTTCTCGGGAGTTGGGGATTCCAGTAGAGTTAAGTCACAAAATAAAATGTCCATGTCAGTTGTTTCCAACTCTGAAATTATGTTATGGCATCAACGCTTAGGGCATCCAAGCTTTTCTTATATGAAAGTTTTGTATCCAAATCTTTTCGTCAATAAAGAAAATTTTTCGTTTCAATGCGAACATTGTGTCCTTTCTAAACAATCCAGAGTCAATTATCCGCCACATATATACAAACCCTCAAGACCTTTTCAGTTGATTCATAGTGATGTATGGGGTCCATCCAGAACAATCAATTTAACTAGAACTCAATGGTTTGTCACTTTCATAGATGACCATAGTAGGGTGTGTTGGGTGTACTTGATGAAAGATAAATCCGAGGCATTTTACTGGTTTCAACAGTTCCACAAATTTGTCCAAAATGTTTTTCAATCCAATATAAATGTCCTTAGAACAGATAATGGAAGGGAGTATTTCTCAAATGAATTTAACCAATATTTGGGGAATAATGGGATACACCATCAAAGTTCTTGTGTTAACACACCAAAACAAAATGGGGTTGCCGAAAGAAAGAATCGACATTTGTTGGAAGTTGCTCGATCAATAATGTTCACTAGTTCTATTCCAAATTCCTATTGGGGTGAGGCAATTCTCACTTCCACATATTTAATTAATCGTCTACCCTCAAAAACACTTCAATTCAGAACTCCTTTGAGTGTCCTTCTTGATCATTTTCCAAATATAAATTTTTTCAACTCGTTGTCCCCAAAAATATTTGGTTGCACAGTGTTTGTCCATAATAAACAACCCAACCAAAGCAAACTTGATCCTAGGGCTCTTAAATGTGTATTTGTTGGATATTCTCCATCCCAAAAAGGATACAAATGTTATTCTCCTTTTCTCAAAAGATTTTTTGTCTCATGTGATGTAACTTTTTTTGAAAATCAGCCCTTCTATCCCAACAACCATCTCCAGGGGGAGAATTCTGATGAAGATGGTCATTGGGATCCTAGTCTATCTCTTCCAATATCACAAGATGTCTCATTTTTTCCCATGAATTCTACCTTAATAGAACCAGGAAATGTCAGTGTCCAACCACCTCCAGAAAACTCAAGTCCAAGTCCATTTCCTATCCCTAGTCCTATTTCAAGTCACGGTCAAGAGAGAGAAGCAATTTTTGAGAGACCACTTCAAGTTTACTCTCGAAGGCCAAAAGCTTCTCAGCAAGACCAATCATTGAACCAAGAACTAGATCCTGGAGTGAGCAGTGATCTGGACTTGTCGATTGCCATACGAAAAGCGGTAAGAACATGCACAAAACATCCTATTTCCAATTTTCTAACCTGCACAAAGTTATCTTCTGGATTTAGAGCCTTTATAGCAAAGATCGATAGTGTGGTAGTTCCAAAGAATATCCACGAGGCTTTCAAAGATCCAAAGTGGGAGAAAGCTGTGCAGGAGGAAATGAGAGCATTGCATGATAATGGAACTTGGGAAGTAGTTGACCTACCAAAGGGTAAGAAAGTGGTTGGAAGCAAATGGGTTTTCACAGTGAAATATAAGGCAGATGGAGAGGTAGAAAGATATAAAGCTCGGTTAGTGGCACAAGGCTTCACACAGACATATGGGATTGATTATGAAGAAACATTTGCTCCAGTAGCCAAACTCAACTCTATTAGGGTCCTCTTGTCCTTGGCAGTTAATCTAGACTGGGAACTACACCAACTCGATGTGAAGAATGCTTTCTTGAATGGAACTCTTAATGAAGAAGTGTATATGAAGATTCCACCAGGATTTCAGTCTGAAAAAGAACGAGGTAAAGTTTGCAAATTGAAAAAATCGTTATATGGTTTGAAACAATCCCCACGTGCATGGTTCACCAGATTTAGCTCAACTCTCACTCGACTAAAGTACACTCAAGGGCAGGCTGATCACACTATCTTCGTTAAGAAAGGGGAAAATGGAAAAAAAGCCATTCTTATTGTATACGTAGATGACATCATACTTACAGGTGATGATAATGTTGAGATTCACAGGCTCAAGAGTCAACTGAAGGAAGAATTTGAAGTTAAAGACCTAGGACCTCTAAAATATTTCCTCGGTATGGAGGTGGCTAGAAGTAAAGAGGGTATTTTCATTTCTCAGAGAAAATACACTCTTAACTTACTAGAAGAAACAGGGAAGTTGGGGTGCAAACCAATAGGAACTCCACTTGAGAAGAATTGGAAAAGCAAGATTAAAGATAATGAGCCTTCAGTGGATGTAGGAAGATACCAACGCCTGGTTGGTAGACTGATTTACTTATCTCTCACACGGCCTGATATTGCATATGCTGTGAGTGTGGTGAGCCAACACATGCATTCACCTACTCAGAGACATCTAGAGGCTGTAAATCATATTTTGAGGTATCTCAAAGGAACTCCAGGAAGAGGACTAATGTTTCTAAAATCTGAGAGCAGGAGTATCGAAGGCTATGTTGATGCAGACTGGGCTGGAAGTGAAGATTGCAAGTCAACTTCAGGATATTGCACCAAGTTGTGGGGTAACTTGGTTACATGGAGAAGTAAGAAACAAACAGTTGTGGCAAGGAGTAGTGCCGAAGCTGAATTTCGAGCTATTGCACAAGGAATGTGTGAGGTTATATGGCTGGAAAGATTGATGCAGGACTTGCAAATCACAGTTTGCTCTCCCACTAAGTTGTATAGTGACAGCAAATCTGCCATCAGCATCGTGAACAATCCAGTCCAACATGATCGAATGAAACATGTCAGAATTGATCGAAGTTTTATCAAGAACGAAATCAAAGGAGGAGGTATCGATTTATGCTACATCTCTACTCATGCACAAGAAGCAGATATCCTCACCAAAAGTCTACCCAAACCAACTCATGAAAGGTTTCTCAGCAAGCTTGGAATGCAAAATATCTATTCCTAAGCTTGAGGGGGAATGTTGGAGATTTAGTCAATTAATTGTAAATATTTGGGTGTATCTTTTCCTTTATTATTTGATTTAGTCATAACAAGAAAGCATATATTAGGGAGATATTGTAGGATTAGTTTACATAATTTAGAGATTATTTAGTTTCCTTTTTAATTAGCTTTCTAAGTGTATATATTCTGTCAAAGTTAATGAGAAAGAATAAAACAAGAATTATTAATTCATCAGTATTCTTGTCACAATGCATAACTACAAATCCATAAATAAACATTCATATGTGTATGGAGATCATAAAAAGCTACGATTTTTAGGAAAAAAGAAGACATCAGAACATCCAACTGACCATCCTTGCTGTGGATAGATCATTTCCAAGGCGAGCTAAGAGACCAAGGCCCTCACAACACGCTCTCCGTTGTGATGCACAAATATCTCCTTCAGCCAGAATACTCTGCAAATTATGACATTAAAATGTGTGGGAACAGAAGGCAATATGATTATACAAGTTGTCTACACACAGGTTTAGATTAGTACCAGGAAAATAGTCTGTATCGAATTTAAAACCTCTGATCCCAAAGTTTGAGGACGTAAATTCAGCAAAACCTGGGGCATAGATTCAAGTCATGGATTTAAAGGTAATCCTATGCAGCATTCTCTGAAGCATATCATAGAAGGAAGGTAAGCACCTTTAACCCAGCAAGTAAGCCCACGCATATATTGGTTACACTGGCTGCATGCCATGATTGCTTCTTTCCTGCTTTGAGACACTGCTCAATAATTCCAAGAAGCGACACCATGCCACTGCTGTGCTGGGAAATCATAGTCAAAGCTACTTCAACAACATCTGGGACTGATAGTGCAGTAAACAATAACAAACAAAAAATAAGCCGATAGCAATTCCTTACCTGAGAAGCAAACATGATTCCAAAGCAGAGAAGCATCTGGTTCACCAATGTTTTCTTTATTGTCTCCGGCTTCAACATGACACCAAAAAAAAAAACACTCAGCAAATGGCATTAAAGAACAATAAAAACAGAGCAGCAGTAAAAACCCACCCCTGACATTATTATTATTATCATCAGGAAATTGGGAAACTTATAAGAAGAAAAAACTGTACAGAAAGGGAACAAGATATCCACAAAAAGAGAATACAGATTACAAAGAGACTAGGCAATTAAATGCTAATCGGAAGACCAAATTAAGAAAGGATCTACATGACCATGATCTCACAACAAAAAGCAAACCCAAAAGTCACAAAATCACATAAATAAGCCAAAACCCCTTCCCCATTTGGATGAATGAAGAAGAAAGAAGAATCTTGAAATTCTTTAGTAACTAAGACCCAAAGTCAGACTGGTAATTGCACTCTTTGCGATAAAAATCACCTAAATAAACCAAAAAAGAAGAAGTCTATTTGCTCTAGACATAAAATGAGTTAGTTGCAAATCTGTAAGTTTACATCTGCATTTGCATTTACACTCATCACCTACAGATAGTAGATTCCCTTGCTGAATCAAGTGTATTTAATGAATTATCACCCAAAAAAAAAGTGTAGTTTATGAAAAAATAGGAATCCTTGCGAGTCCAGACTAGTTATATAATCTTTAATCTTTTAATTAAAACTTTAGAAAAATTACTTTGATATTGAAAGGAACTACTCTAATGGTCATTTGACTGTGAAAATTCAATAAAAGTCAAACTTTATTTTCTGATAATTCCTGTCACAATCACATGGAAACCAACTCCTATATGCTGCCTAACAAGGTCAAGGCCAAATGTTTGGTATAGCTTCTCCACTGCCTAAAGAGTTTTATTAGTGCTAAAATCTCTTTTGAAATGTTTTTTGTTGTTTAGTTGCAACTAAAGAAAAGCTTATAGAGAATTAAAAAGAAAAAATGTTACATCTAGGAGGAGAAGCTCAAATTTCAGACTTTTACTAGACAATCTCTTTTTGACCCATTTAAAAGACTAAATTGTCTAAAGTATCTTTACTTTATACAAACTTACCTCATTCCTCCACTAACATAACGGATAAAAACTTGTTAGTTTTGCTTTTCCAGCAAGACATATGATCTCGGTACATTTGTGGTATCACAAATTCCAATAGAGATAAAAATTCTAAACTTTGTACACCAATAGAAAAAAATAAATCTAAGTTGAGTGAAAAGGACAGAATGGATAAAATTGCCAAACTATTTCCCATGCCAAAAGTATTGACATTGAACCTTTTGTTTTGCCATTTAATTTTAACAGGAAAAAAAAATTTACAAACAAACAATCAAACAATAGAGAAAAAAATAATTAACACCTGAGGAAAACTAGAAACTTCATTCTCCCACACACAAGGCATGAGACCATCTTTTCCACCTTGAAAAGCACAAAGTTCATCCTCAAACCAGTCCCTGAATAAAAAGAATTTAACTATAGATAAACATCTCTTCACTTTTTCAAACTAAAAATTGGAAGCAGAATAAAAGATTTGAGAAAAATGGTAGCACATGCAACACCATTGAAGTTGTAAGATGACAAGTAGAAGAGCTTAATCCATGGATGTATGGTACAACAATGTCTGAGAAAAGCATAAATTTAATGAGATGAAAAGCTAAACACCTGCCAGGAATCCAAGGTCCTAACCACGCATCTCTTTTGTCTAACAGCAACCTCAAGCATGAGCTTTCCTCACATGCAGAAGCATCCCTTTTTCACGAAACCAGTATGAAGTCTCAGTCATTTGAGAGCAAAAAGAATTCTCTCCATAAAAGAGAACATATATAGTATCTTGTCATAATAAATTGATAAAAGCTTATCATACAAAAAGGAATCCGGATGAGTGCAATTAACCTACCTGTATGGCGTTGTGCATAATTTAATAAGCTGGGGATGGTCACTTTTATATGACACAGGATCAGGGAGGGACTGATAAGCTATCAATGTTCTAATGATGAATATATCCATTGCAGGCTTGATGTTCGGTAGTTCTTTGGCTGCTATTGTTGATATGTAGGACAAAGCCCTGTTTCCCATAAAACATTAGTATGTAGGAGCTCCTTACGACATTTAAAACAAAATAAAATGAAAAAGAACACACATGTCAAAGCAAGAACTGGAAAAAAACATAGCAACTAAAGAAAAAAATGCCTGAGTCATCATACCTACTCAGATATACCATCACTGGTTGAAGTAGAATACCACTGTTAGCAGCATCAGGTGATAAAAAGCACCTTACAAATGCTGTAAGTGCATCAACTGCAGTAGACAACACACTGTAAAACAAAAGAGATATATCAAATCTACACAGCTAATCACAAAAGACTCTTTGACTGAAAAAAAGTCAGTTTGGCAGCATCAAATTATTACAAGAATAAATAACTATAAATCTCTATATTAGAGGACACAGAAATGCTATAAATAGCAAAAAGCAAAAGTGTGTATATAATACCATGTCATAGAAAGCACATAGATAATCGGGAAAAAACAATTCCACCCTCAACCGTCGAACTAAAGTTTCCAAAATTTTACCATTTACATTAAAAAGCAATGCTATAATGGAACAATGACTTAAAGAATATAATTTCAAGTTTTTAGAAAGAAAACCAGAAATCAACTTAATATCTGATAACTTCTGCTTTTCAAAAATAAATTAGACAATCAAGATAGGAGACAAGTAATTAGGCCAGTCTTATTGAATCATAAGCACAAAACAACAGATGTTGTAAGCACTTGAGAAGGCAGTTATTTTGACCATTTTTCTGCCAAAGAGCAGCAAATCAATTGTAATGGATGAATCAAACCATTACATAAACAGCAAAATGGCTCTCCAAGGCACAAAACGGGACAAAAGTGGAAGTGAGAGAAGGTTTTAGGCCTGCTACTGCTTCAATGATTTGTGATGAAAAAAGCATTTATAACAAAATATTTACTCATATACACAAAGAAATAATAAATAAATTAGAGCATCTTTCCTGTTAGAGATTAACTGAAACAAGCAATTTTCAAAAACTAAAATATTTTGGGCAGTAAATCTTTTGAAAAAATTTAATAATACTAAAAAATAAGCCATGCTTATTACAAATCAAATATATATCCCAATTTTGCCCAACTAAAGGCAGATAAACATGCCAAAAAGATGTTCTCCAGTTCAAATGCCTCCTTTTTTCCCCCTTTTCCCGAATCATTCTTACAGTGTATCAGAATGAAATTTCAATAAATATTATAATTGACATTAACTTGTTTCAAAATAGTATTGAGTCCTCCCAAACCATGGTAACCATAAATTATTTAATTTATTTTTTATTTTTTAATAGCAAACTGAGAAACTTTTATAGAATATAAGAAGGGTATAAGGATTACAACAGTGAACCAGAAGTTCACAAACTAAAACCTTCCCTACAGTGTAGAACTCCAAAAACTATACAAAACACTGAAAAAAGAAAACCTCGAAACTTAAGACACTGGAATCATAAATAAATTAGAGCCAAAACCACTTAAGTAAGAACTGCAAACCTTAAACAGTTCGTGATCTGTACTTCTAAGCTGGCTTACCATATCTTAGATGTCAAATCTCCATGTTGCTTAATTATATGTTCTGCATTTCCACTAAAAAGGGTTGCCCATAAGGAAAGAATATCAAAAACTTGATCTTCAAGCTCCTGCATGCATAAAAATATGACAATATGATACTTTTAATGATTACAAGATATTAAGAACATATAGATGCCTGCATACCTCTTTTGGCATAGAAGCTAATAGTGATGATAAAAGCAACCATCCAGCTTCTTTCTCAACTGTCACAGCCAGAGTGTTCCGACTGGATTCTGTAAGCATTTTCTTGGAAACTTCAAGCACCAACTTAGGTAATCTGAGAGCAATAACATGATGATACTTACAGCTTAAGCTAATAAAGTAGACACATTGTATGCAGTTGCAAATACTTTCATTTGATGAACTAGGAAATGAATAGGAGGGCAAACGGAAACAAAAATAAAACAATGAAATTAAGGGATACGGTGAAATATTCGCAGGCACCATTTTTATTTTATTAATTGCATTTTTTATTTTGAAATCTCAATATAATTGGTAATAATAATAATAATCTCCTTAAATTTAATGATTCTATTTTCTAACTAAATAAAGATAGATTTGGATTTTATAATATACGTATCTCTCAATTCCTACATCTACCACCATGTCTGCTTTTTCATTAGGCCTAAAATTGAACAATTATACATTCAAAGCCACCACAAAAGCATATGAATTCAAGGGGGAAGACAAAAAATGGCAACTCCCAGAAAATCAGAAGGGGCATCCAAAGACTGCAGATGGTGGCACAAGCAGGTTTGGGATGGAAATCACCATCCCAGACCAAAACATAATGCGGTAAGACCCCATTTCAAACCCTTGGCCAGGTGGAATTTGGCTGATTAATAGTTATCCTTCAAAAACCTATTTCTCATCGTGTCCAATTCAAATAACTATGAAAAAGAAACAAACAAACACAAATGATCACTGTGATTCAGGACATGACTATCATATGAAAACTTGTCAGGTAGTAAATGGGTGGAACAGATGAAATAGCAAATGTAGAGAGTGCTTCACAAGGTCTGCTGGAGTGTAACAATCTCAAGATTTAAAAAATACTGATAGTACAAAGTAGAAAAGTTCATCACCTGGCAGGATAACCTAGAGGTAATTTTGGCGAAATGAAAATTAATGCTGCTACAACTGTAGCCTGCCCATGCAACGAATCAAGCTCCACCATCAAACTGCTTCCCTATCAAAAATAAATTGAAACCGCTTAATATATAAATTTTCCAATCAACAAATAAATGGAAATGTATACTTAAATCTACAGGGAAAAAAAATAGTTGGTTAAGAAACAGACACCTGTGAAGAAAAGTGAGAATGTTTTGCATGTTACTGAATTATATAGAAATGAGGTGAATTAAGTTCGTTGGATAAGTGGTTCTAGTTGGTACAACTGACAAAATCTCTTGGGATAATCAAGCTCAGTTCCCAAGGACGGGGAGGGGATTTGGTTTTTATTCATGCAATGCTTCAAAGAAAAGGGGAAAAAAAAGTTTCGTAAAATAAGAATTTTTGGACTCAAATCCAAAAATTAGGTTTTAGGTCAATATATGGTCAGGGGACCTCTCTCTTTGTGAGCAATTTCCTCAATTTTATAGATTATGTCTTTCTGAGAAGGTCTCTACCAAATCTAGAATGGTCAAGGATCCCTTTCCTTAGAATGGAGCTGGAATTTTAATGAGAAATTGGAATGATACAAAGGTTCAATAGTAATCAGCCTTCTAGATTTGATGGATTCTTTTCTCATTGATGAGAGTAAAGATGATGATAGAATATTGGAAGTTAGATGTCTCTGGCAAGTCCTCTTCGAATTCAAACTTTTCTTGGTTGGTAGAAGACAAATCTAATAGTGATTGTTGGTAGAAGACAAATCTAATAGCGATTTAATCAATTTGAGATGGTGTAGAAAGTTAATGCTCATTCTTAAGTCCAAATGTTTGCTTGGATGGTATTTCTAGGAATAATTAATACTAGAGAGAAGATTTGTATGAGAAATCCTAAGATGTGTCTTTCCCCTCGGTGGTGTGTTATGAGAAGAAAGAATGAGAAACCAGTAACCATCTTTTTCTTGATTGTGATGCTGCCTCCTCGATATTTTTGCTTTTAGAAAAGGAAGGAAAGCAAAAGCATTATGGAAGTGTGTTGTCTTAGCTCTCTGGTAGTTGATTTGGCAATAAAGAAATAGCCGCATATTGTAGAGGAAAACCATGAAGATGTTAATGGGTTATGGGACAAGATTCATTTCCTTTCTTCATTTTGGGGTTGACTTCCAAGGAATTTCAAGATTCCTCATTCTTTTTCATTCAGCTTGATTGAGATGCAGTATTGCGTTAATTTTACAGGTTTGGATTTTTCCTCCCTATGTCTCAGGTTACAAGGTTTTCTTTTCTCAAAGTTTTGTATAGTTTTTGGTGTTCTAAACCAGGGAAGAATTTAGTTTGTGGACTTCTGGTTCACTTTTGTAATCCCTATTCCCTTCTAATATTCTTTAAAATTTCTATGTTTCCTAAAAGTCCATTGGACTCAAACAGATGAAATTAAAGCAAAATAACACAAACAATTGAAGAAAATGAGAAAAATCATTATAAAAAATTAAAAAAAAGCACCTACACTCATATGACCTTCCAGAAGTCAGCAAAAGAAATTTAATAAAACCTCGGCACCAAAAAAAAGCATACCAAATTCATTATCCAACTCTTATGCAAGAATTGTTTATATACAAATAAAAACTAATTCCTAATTCTATAAGCAAAAGGCAACTTAAATCAGCAACTAAAAGATTTCACATAACAACATGCTTATGTGAGTTCATCTTATCATTGTCAAATGAGTGATTGGCTTCAAAGAGAAAGTAAGACAATATGGATAAAATCACAGAGACAAAAATAAAAAGTTGCAATCTAATAAAGGAAATAATTTGAATTATAAAGAAGTGGCTTAGAAAAAGGGGGGGGGGGAGTCAACAAACTAGGAACCCCAAACCTTGGATTAAGGACTGTAACTAGTATAAAACAGAAACACATGTTAAAATTTTAATAATCACAATTAAATCAAGTTACTACTTTTCATAATTCAGAATATTAAAAGGATTTCAAAATAGGATACCAAAGTAAGCAAAAATACTGTGATCAAGTCACATTAAGAAAGCTACCTTTACCTTTTCAAAGGAAACATTTTCTCTTAAAGCATTTAGTGTTGTCACACCATAAGTAATCAACCCACTGACGCAGGTTGGATCAACTTCAGCCAATGCACGCAGTGTCAAAGCAGCCTCAATGCGTACCTAGCCATAAATTTCCAATTGACAACCCATTACACGAGAAGAATATTAAATATGTTTTCAAACAGATGTCTAAGTACACAAATTGCAGCAGAGCAAAGCGAAATTTCTCAATACAACTGAAAAAGAAACTCAATGAACGGGAAACACAATCAATATCTTACGAGTTGTGAAGAATGAGAAACAGCTGCAACAACTGTGCTATCAAGCACTTCCTTGAATTCAGATGGGACCTGCAAATGCACAAGTCAAGAACTATCTTAGCAAATAACAGAATTTGTGCATACACACATGCATATACATAAAGTGTGATTTTTCCCTTCCTCTTAGAAGGAAAACTAGCACAAATATTTAAAATAATCCAAATTTCATTTAAAAAGGAATCCCAAATTTACCAATCATAGCTGCTTCTTCTACTGAAACAATAGAAAATAAATAATAAGCTTTCTAATCTATGGAAGGCCACAGCTCTATAGGTTTCTCCAAATTCTTAAGTAAAGCATTTTGAATGGCCATCTAACAATCACACAAACAATTCTTGTACCTTTTTAAAAAAAAAAAAATAGGATCACACACAATTCTTGCACGACTGTCCTTTTTTCCCTCTTTAAATAGGAAACTGAAAGTCTATAATACGAAGAGAAAAACAAAACATTTTGGATAGGGACCAGTTGTCTGGGAAGCCAAAAAAAGGAAAAATTTCCTATGAGATTTAAAAATAGATACCTGATTTATCCCTAGACAAATCTAAACCAGCTAAACATTATCCCAAAACCCACTCCAGAGTTAGAAGAATGAAGGAGAGAGTATTAGAAAGTTCTATAGTGAAGCCAATGGGACCCATCAATGTTCTTCTCTCTTTTCTCTCGAAAGTATAATTATTTACTTCTTGCCAAATCACACAAAATTGAGCTGAAAAGTGCATTTCCAAAGGGTTTTAGCTTTGATTCCTTTCCCAAAAAGCAAAATTGACTAGCCCACTTATCTTAGCTTATGCACGATTCTTACATAATGCATCTTGAATGGGTTTAATGAATTCCCCAGACAATCTCACAAAGAACTACAGTCTTCTCGAATCCACCATGTCAAATCTTCTTGTTCTTTACTCAATTTCATTTTTTCGCTCAAATTGCTTAAAGCCTTACCTGCATCTTCTTTTCTCCATCCAACAAAAGATAAATTATCTTAACAAAATCATGCTATCTTTCGTAATCAGCTCCATTGTGGACTAAAAACGCAACCTCTCTCATTGCTTCCATATTTTGAAAGAGTAATAAAACATCTATTGCTTCTAAACCTAACTTTAATGACAGCCAAAGGAGTTTGTACTGTACTTTCTACAATCAACAGCCACTTGTTTCAACTAACTGCCTCAACCAAATTCTTTTATCCAAGTTGAATGTCCCATTTTGCAAACCAACCAAAAGCTTTCTAAACTTACACTGATTCTTATTTCTGCACCAAGCACCTCCTTCAACCAAGCAGTTCAATCCTGTCTCACAATAAAAAACATCTACCACTTCTGGACAATAATATCTCCTCCCAACCATACAACTCAGGGGAGCTAATTTGGAAGCACAACTCACATGTTGAAAAATCATACTGTCTACCTAGCATTTCACACTTCACAATTATAAAAAATATAACTACCACACATATTCTCCTCTTCTAAACAACAAGATGTTCAATAAGAATAGTTATCCAAGCTCGATGAAGAAAAGTTAGAACTTTGGCTTATAATATACTTCACATTTTCATCCCTGCAAATAAGGCTTAGTAAAGAAGCAAGACAATGTTCTTCATTCCCCCGTCCTTATAAACTCTCTCGCTCGCACAATGTCTCTATCAAAAGAATGAATGCTTATTCCTCGTTAGATTGGAATTGAAATTCCAATTTTTTGAGGAACTTGAATGAGAGAGAAATTCAAGAAGCTTTTGCTCTTTTGGCTTTATTGGAGAATGCTTCGGTTAAGTTATGGCAGAGGTCCTTCAAGCATCTTTTCTTGCAACTCCTTTTTTGATAAGTTGGTTGATGATCAAGTTCTTTTGAACTTTCAGCTTGCCCATATGATTTGGAAAACTAAAGTACCAATATAAGTTAAAATTCTTGCTTGGTCATTGGCTCTTGTTAAATTTAATACTGGTGATTTTATTCAAACGCAGAATCCTAGTGTGTGTTTGTCTCCTTGGTGTGTCATGTGCAAAAGAAATGACGAAAGTGCAGATCATTTGTCTTTGCATTGCCACAGTGCTGTCCAGCTATGACAGAGACTGTTTCAGGCAGCTAAAAATCACTAGGATGATGCCAGCTTCTAGTATGTCAATGCTTTCTGAGCTTATCCATACTTTTGGGAAAGGTAAAAAAGCTAAAGAGCTGCGGAAATGTTCAGTTACGGCCACTTTTTGGGTGATTTGGCTTCAAAGAAAACGAAGGATTTTTGAAGATTCAGAGGAATATATCTTTTTGTGGGAAAGAGTGCGATTATTAGCTTCTCTTTGGGCCTCAGTTACTAAGGAATTTCAAGATTCTTCTATCTTCATTCATCTAAACTGGAAAGGGGTGTTGGCTTAATTCTATGTTTTTTGTTATGCTTTGTTGTAAAGCTTTCATAGTCTTTTAGATTCTTCCTTTTTTTATTTTGGAAGTGGGGGTTCTTTATTTGTGGACTCCTTGTTCACATTTTGTAATTATTGTTCTTATAATACTAGTTTCTTTGTCTCCTTATCCACAAAAAAAAAAAAAAAAAAAGTAGCAAGACAATGTGTCTTGGCAGTCAGGTTTAAGACTAAATTCTTAGTATATCCTGAATAAAGGACAAAATTCCACCAGGGCTCCAAATTTGAACATGTTGAAGAAGAATTCAGATGAGCTAAATCCTGTTATCTGTGTGGTTCAATTCAAAATGATTAGGTTTTATTAACAACTGATATCCATTATACTGTCATTCATTTGATATAGAATTATATCATCATAGAGATTTACAACAAACTAATCACATTAATGTCAAACTCACCTCTCCTAGTGTTTTCAAAGTATATGACAAGGTGCGTAGAGCAGCAATCTTCATAAATGGACTAGCATCAACCGCCTGAAGCTACAGAATCCAAAAACATGCTTCATTATGTATTCAAAAAAAAAAAAAAATCAACAGCCAGCAAACGTCACAAAATAACAATATGATTAAACTATAGACATCTATTTTGCAACCATTTAGCAAACCTGCTTTCCCAGAAAAACCAAAAAACTCCTTTGAGTGGGTTCTGTCATTTGATCTGTCACACCAATCCGCAGGATATACAGAACACAAGCCTTCAACAATCAGAGATATAATGGTCATCAACATAGCAGATAGAAGCACCATTGACATAAGCAACAAATTTGCTGCGTATTTACCAGTGCATGGGAGTCCACAAAAATATCTGCACGAAGCATGTCCATAACTTGCAAAGCGTAGTCCTGAAGCTCACTATCTGGATGAAAATACTTCAGACGAATAGCCTGCAAAGAATAACCCAATTGACTAGGAATATCCAGTACAGTCCAAATGACAATGACAATTAGCATCAAAAGAAATTCCAAACCTAGGTCAGTCACAAACAAATAGACAACAACGATATAGTTTTTGAATTAATGAAATTAAAGTGCAAAGGATAAGATATAATGAATTTTCCAGGAACATAAATCTCAAACTAAATAATTAGTGAGAAACCTTAACAAATGGAGTAAACACTTATGTCGTTAGCTAACAAGTAGCATGCAACAACACAAAGTTAGCAATTGCCCATTTATTGTCTCAAGCAACTCAATAAGAATAAAACAATCTATTTTTATCCCAATATACTGTAACAATGGCCAAAAGTTTTCAGATACATGTCGGTGCTTGCTGAGACATTAATTTATTATCTGGTAGAAACTATTTTTCTAACTTATAACACAAAAAAGAACAAGGGTAGGACAGAAGGAGGGAAGGAGGATCAGGATGAGACAGAGTCCAATTTTCAACATTTACCTGTAAAAAATACACCCAAGATAAGGTCAGATTGACTCGCATGTTCTTTGATTTAGCACCATTTGCTGCAGTGTAAACAATTAGTGAGAAACAACAGGTGGCCAAAAAGCATGACGGCATTTCCAGATAAACAAACCAAGAGTATAGGACATATATTCTATTTGAAGGTAATGCATGCAATCATATGGAAAGATACATGAGTCAGAATTTACTAATGGACAACACACATATTGCACAGCATTGCTGCCATCATCCATTAACAGATCATGGAGGAACAAAACCAAAAACTCAAAAGGCCATTTTGATATTGTTCTGCTCTCAATATTTGGACTATATTCTCCACATAAAGTGCAAAGAATATATGCAAGCATGCTACTGAAATGTATATATCACTCACACATGCACATAACAGGAGCCGTACACTCACACATGCACATAGATCCTTCACATTCTCTAAAATAAGCGATCTATCACTCACATATCTACCTAATAGCACATAATGAACCACTCTAACAAAAACACCTGGCACTCAAAAAGTGCTGTGTATATACGTCAATCAATTGAAATTGAAATATAAAGGATGAATTCAAATTTGAATAATCTATTAAGCGCAAAAAAAAAATGTGAACCCAATGTTTAATGAACAAAATCTGAGAAAGACTGTACCTCTAGTGAACGGCAAAGCTAAATGCCTTTGCAAACCACCTTCTAATTTCTTTGCTGGAGGAAAAGGTCCTTTTCCCTTTGGTTGAACCTAGAAAGAGTAATAAAACCAAAACCATGATATAGCAAGACAGATCAAATAGAAAAGCCACAGGCAACAGACAAATATTTACCTGTGCCTGAGGATTCATTCCAAGAGCAAGCAATGATCCCAAAGCTTCTGCAAATGCATCCCTAACAGATGCTATAGGATCTTCAATGGCCTAAGAGAAGCACTATTATCAGCTTCTAAGAAATTAAAAAGAAAAATCTGAAAAAGTCTAAGAACAATTACCTTGACGCAATGAGTGGCTGAATTATCAAGTTCTCCAACTCCTAGACATGGTCCTCCAATATGGGCAAAAGCCTTTAAACAACGTGCACCAGCTATTCTGACAACAAATGATTTGTCTACAATTGCAAATCGCATGATGAGACGGAATGCCTCAGAATATGCTGAAGCAGCAGCACTGCCACCAGAGCCTTCCAAAGCATTTTGAAGCAGAAGTAGAGCCTCTTGTCTCACAAACTCCTGCAGTTTGAGTTACGCAAAACTGAAGCTGAACAACGGTAATAATTCCTGAAAAAACTTATCCCATACAAATAGTGACGTCTTTTTGCCTTTAGCTTAAAAATCCCAAAATATCTCTTATGCTAATCTCCCAAAGTACCGCCCTATATCAAACTTCCATAAAATTTGTCCATCTATACTACCAAAAGCACGCTTAAATTCCATAGACAAGGAGATACAGGAGACTGCAGTAATGCCCTAAAGTAGAAGTCTCAAATTGTACTTCATCAAAGACTTAAAGTAGAAAGATTCGTCTATCAATCCTCACTCCAATGTCTTCATTCAACTATTTATGCAAGCGTGAATAAAATTCATAAAGTTGTTTCTCAGATGAAACTACCTCATTAAACTTCATAAGTTTGGCTGCAATAATAGTTGTTTCAAGCAAACCCGAAGTAATTCTTCTCCCAAATTGCCGATATAGTTCTCCAAGACATTGTGCAGCACCTATGGAAAAAGAATTCAAATTCTAAGTTTAACACCAATTGCCAGAAGGCTTTACAAATAAAAAGCAAGAACATGACAAACATGCCTCGTATAACAAAATCACTTACCATGTTTCTACCAAAGAAGTGCATGCAACATGAATACATAGATTGGCACAACATGTAGGCAATATTTAGTTCCCCCCCCCCCCCCTCCTCCTTTGCTCCAAGTAAGAAATGGGTTGCCAATTCTTAAAAAAGGGGGTGCAAAAGAATGAAGGCAAAAGAATAAAAATGAAAAGGTAATAATCTAAAGTAAACCTAATAAGCAACCCAAAGAACCAAAAAAAAGGGGAGAGAGAGAAAGAGAGAAAGAAAGAGAAAGAGAAACTGAAAGAAACAAACAGATAACCAAGTATTTGTCTCAAAATCTTAATTTTAACCCAATAATAAAATGCTTCACCCATTGAAAATTGCAATCATCTACCACATACAAGACATAGAAGAACAATTTCTTTGTGCTCAGCAAACCAGGCTAGGAAAACCTCTGTTTCAGAAGCAGAAAAGAGCCTCACTTACTCTAAGATAAGTAGCCCGAGGAAAAATTAAAATAATAATAATAATAATCATCATCATCATCTCAACAAAATGCCTTTACCCTACCATGCAACAAGCATGCAATTACCCTCAAGCATTAAGAATCACGCTCCAGAAAGAGGAAAATAACTAATTGATCAAGTCTACCTCAAAACTAAAAAATTACAGAGAAAGATGATCTACCACTTCCCCTTATCATCGTATAGATTTTACACCAACCAATCCCAACGTTCTTCCTCATCAACAAATTGTCACGACTCAATATAAAATATGATATAGTAAAATCTAATAATTTGATATAGTATACATCATAGCTTCATGTAAATAACAATAAAATAAACTTTTGTACTACATAAAACACTATTTAGATTTATGTCCATCCTAAAAATACAATCTATGTATCAGGAAAGGAATTTTATTTATCCAAAGGTACAAGAAATGTGATCCTCAATTGATATTTGTTGTACTAGCCTTTTCAAACTTGGAGCATGCCACGTGATTTCTTTTACTCCAATAACAATGAGACAATTCATTGGTGAAACCCCTATGATTATCAGGTACCATTTAGCTTCATAGATCTCAAAATAAGCATGGCTATTTTCTCTTCTTTTAAAGGTAATTCAGTTTAAAGTTAAGAACTTGCTTTTTCTTGATCCTTACTGACTTTTAAATTCAAAGCTTTTTCCATTTTTCTATTAACTATGGTAAACTCTTTCCAATCTTTCAACTCCTCCATGGAAAACCAGTGTATTTCACTACTATTGATTTCACCTTACAGAGAGCCAATAATCTCATTCTTAACAGCTCCTCAAAAGCACTCCCAAAATCCATTCTTCACCAATATCATCAACAGCTCCCAAATTAACTCCACCCATGATTAATAGACTAAAAGGGGGAAAAAATAGTACCAAATAATCAGATACTACTTCGTGTCATAGGGTGGCCAAGAAAATATTGCAGAAAAAGAGAAACAAATTTGAATGCAACATTCATTTCTAGCAAACTATCCGTCCATGAAGAAAATAACTTTTTATTCTTGTTCCCATATACGATTTATAAGGAAGTATCAAGCTACAAGATGTGATGTTTTTCACCAACCAGCAACTTTCTGAGGCTCACTCTTCTTCCCATCAGATAAAAACCCTTGAAGACTGCTTACTCTTGAATATACAGAAATATTGTCTCCTTTCGATATTATTCTTCCCATTGCTACTGAAGCCAAATGACGTACAGGTCGCCGAGCACCAAGAATAAGAAGAGAGTACAATGCATCCTCACATTTTCTTTGCCACAACAAAATTGATTCCTGAAATCAATAATTGCTGCGTCAGATGTCAAAATCTTGCCTCAACAAAAGAGCATAAATTCCATGACAAATGTTTACACACAACCTATGGAAAGAGCATGAAAGCCTTTAAAACAAACAAATTCATTCAGAAAACATATAAAAACTGTCATTTCCAAGAAATGTTTGCATTCTATAACTCACGAAACTACAATTTTGTTACTCTATCAGCATTTCAAGATATAGTTTAGGGGACAAATAACCAACACCTACCCTGAGGTTTGGCCTAATAATAAGTAAGAACAAATTTTCCACTATTGGCACTAGCATCCAATCGAATTAACATCTGTTTGCCTGTTATTAGGCCCAAACTCAAGATTACAGAAACTTTGTCTCGTTTAATTTATTACACTATCAGGGATTCTAGATGTAGCTTTGGCAGTAAAATTAAATTTTTCATCAACCATTACAAAATATAAATATATTTTAAACTGAACTGTATTTGCTGCAAATTCACACTAAAAACCAGATAATTTACCTGCATAACCAATTTTCAATTCACAATTTAAGGATCAGAATTAACACAAAAAACTAAATTAAAATTCATATAATAACCAAGCACATCAGCAACCGAATAAACTCAGGCAACAGACCATATCTTCCGCAAAAGTAAGCACAAACCCTGAATACACAAATGAATGCAGCTAAGAAAAAGGACAACTAAGCAACGTTCAACTCCTAGAGTTCGGACACAAAACGCAGCGTTCAACAGAAACGCAGAATAAAATATAACGTGAAAGAAATAAGAAACTAACTAGTCGCTAAACTAATGAACTAAATCAAACACGTGCAATTCAAGTTTAAAGTGGAATTTGAAAACAAAGAGTATGGATAGATCCGGTGACCTTCGGCTCTTCGTCGATGGCGGAGATTAGATCAGAGAGGAGATCGAAGCAGAGGAGAGGATCAGGGGATTGCTGCGATGCGGAGGCGACTATGGACTCAAGCTGCGCCACTAAAACCCCAAATCGCGAGAGAGGAACGTCCTCTCTCACGTAGCTCCTCGGCATTTGCGAAAGAACTTTTTATTCCGTATACCCGGATTAAGCAGAAAAATAACAATACTATTACTGAAGTGAAAACAAACGAGAAGGAAATAAAATGTGTCGAGAGAAACTGAATTAAGCAGAGGAGTGCAGGAGAACTTGTCTGAAGAAGGAAGAGAATAATCGGTCCGTTGGATCTCGGTTAATATTGGGCCGGGTCATGGGTTACGGTTATTCTTTTGCCTTATACCAAATATATCCCTTATGATTTATTAAAATACCAAGATCTACAAAAGTAGGACATTTTTAACTTTTTACTAAAATAAATCGTTACTCTTCTTCCCCTTTAACAAATGGACTATACACATTTCAAATTTTCAAGGGGGTACTGTCCTGAGTGGTTCAGTGGCATGAATTCTTTTTGCTCCATAAAAGCACATTCCCTTTGAAGAAACCTCAGAGGAGGACAATAATTTTTAATTTTTTATTGTTTTGGACCAAAAATTGGTTAAAGACCCCTCGATAGAAATGGTCCATCCCTTTGTGAATCATCTGCATGAAAAGTTATGTTTCTTGGTCAAAAAGCGAAAGCAACTGTTATAAATTTGACATTGAATTCATCATCTGGCAACTTGTAGAACTTCCCTAGAGAAGATTAGAATCTATCTTAGAGACCTTTGTAACTATTACAACACTGTTGCCAGCTTAACATATTTTCTGGTTGGTTCATGAGAAAATGAAGTATTTTTCCAGCATTGACTCTCTTGTTACTCGACAGGAAAATGCAATGAGAATTTTACATGAGACACGTAATATGACAGACATAAAGCAATCCAAATAACAACTACAGTGTCCAATTTTTCAATTAACACTATAACACAATCTAAAGTGGCTACATTAATGAACATCCGGGTGATTATCGGTTCATGAAAGCCTTGAGATGAGACATCATTTCTTGTATCCGAATCTGAGAATACTGAGAATTGTGCAGAATTTGAAATGCATGCCCAACTCCTTTGTACACAACTGTTTCAACTTTTTTACCAGCACCAGCCAAGGCCTTGCTAAACTCCAAGTCCCGGTCTTTAAGAATATCAAGTTCTGATACACAAACCATCACTGATGGAAGTCTCAGTTCCTGCAACCCGGCGGTGGCATTGGCCAGAGGATTGCACCATGGATGGTCTCTGTTGGTCCCTACAGGCAGCGACAGCCGCCAATATGCATCAGAAGCAGAGACAGTCAATGCCGAATTGGCTGGTTGAGTGCTGTGCTTCTCAGACACCGTTCTTGATTCTCCTCCGAAGAAAGGCTGTATCAATATGATACCCTTGACACATAATGGCTTGATAACAGCGTTGTCAATTGCAACCCTGGTGGAAACATTGTAAGCTATGTTGGCGCCAGCACTGTCACCAGCAAGGAACAAGCTTGAGAAATTGCACTGGTTCATCCACCACTTGTGTTCACTAGACCCACTCAAAATTTGTTGTTTAAGCCACATAAGCGAGTTAAGGCCATCCTCGTAAGCAGCAGGCAGGCGATTTTCGGGGGCTAAGAGATAGTTTATGGACATAATCACACAGCCTGCTTTATAAGCAAGACTGGCGAGGAACTCGTGGTAACAACTCCAGGCAGCTGAGCCTACGCAAAATCCGCCACCATGGAAGTAAACAAGCACCGGCAGATTGCCTGCAGGGCAGCTTGGAACATACACCCGTGCCCATAGGTTAATATATTTATTGATAAATACATCTCTCGCAGTGACTTGACCATTTAATGTAACGTTGCAGGGGACAATAGGAATGGCTGGTGGCCTTTCCACTTGTCCGTTTTTGTAAACTCTAATTAGGCCTTCAATTTCTTCAATGCAAACTCCGTGACCATTATTGCTTGTTGCTTTGAGCCTTGGATCAGCGAAAATTGCAGCCATTCTTTTGCTTCTTATTCAACGATGGAAAGGTATGGCTAATTTTTGAAGTATGCTTGTGGTGATCACATCGGAAATTAAGGTGCTTATATAGAGAGCGACAAGAAGATTAAACAATAGAGAGAAAAGCTTCAATTAAAAGTTAAAGGAAGCTTCTCCTCTCCTTTTCATTTGACAAGTGGGCAACTAAACTCACCCCATGGCGTCATGTGGATTCCCATCATAAGGTTCAAAGTCCCATTTCTCATCTCGTTCATCAATTTTATTATTATTATTATGATTTTTATTGGGTGTGTTTAAGAGAGTTTCTGTCAAATAATACTTCTCAATAAAAACGCTTTATATAATAAACTTGGACACACTTTCACAAGAAGCATTTTTATACATAGGGTGCCGGCATCTTCAAATTCCCATTTCTATGTACTTTTCCACCCTTCACAAGTACTTTCATTTACTTAGGTCCAAATTAAATTTCCCGTAAGTACTAAAAAACTCTCTCTCAAAATAGAAATCTGTTGGAATCTTCTAGATTAGCCCCTCTAGTTTAAAACGAATCAAATTTACTCCCAAATATACATAAGGATAGAAAAAGATATGTTATCATCCAATTAGTAAGCAACGTGTAGTGGCAATATAAAGTAAAAAAAAAAAATGAATTTTATTAGTCTTTGAAAATGATGTTTAATTTTGAAATAAAGTGAGTCAGAACTGATCAGCACATTGCATTTGCAGGTTATTTCAATTTCAAGAGCATATTTGTCGTATACTACTTGTCCATGCAAAATGAAGGACAGAAATTTTTGTAAGTCAAAATGTCACTTCCCAGAATGCACTGTCACATACTCACATATCTTTGAGAGAATATTGCCTCTTATCCTGATATCAAATACCGTAATATTTTCGGCTGACTTGAGATTGATGTTAATTTTTCAACAACCAAGATCCAAGTCCATTTGCAAATGGAGCTATGGTCAACTTTATTCCTCCGATATTTTCATCCTCATCTTTCTTCGCTTTTCGATTCCCACGTTCAATCTTCTCCTTTATCCTCTTGGGTAAATTATTTTGTGATTGCCGCTATAGACAAAGCATATGATCGATAGATCATTTCCTTATTTGGCCTTGTTAAGAACTGATGCGCCGCGATAGCCAAGCAGCTGTGCTAAACGTGTTCTTATATGGCATGTAGACAGTTTGATGCTTCCATTAACATGCAGTTCAAAATGTTAGGCAAAAAGCAAGATATATAGCAGCGAGATACTTATAGGTTTAATAATTAGCATCTCGCTAGATGCATGAAATTTGTTTAGAGTGATGTCGATCAGAGATAATAACTTAATTTTTAAAAAGAAAATAAAATATATCATGGGCCTAAACAAGAAGATTTGTATTAGAAGATATTCTCTTAGAAATGAGATAAACATGAGAAATCTTGAAGGAGGTGACCATCACATATTGGGATGTGTATATATATATATAAGCACGTGGTATAATGCAAGATTGAAATCTTAAGATTTTGTTCTTTGTACTTGCCTTCCGCCATCTTTTGCCACACTGTTAGAATCTTTTACCTTCCGTCCATCTTTTGCCACACTGTGTTCTATATTCTTCAAAAGCATGCATTTTCTCATGATAAAGTTGTTGTTCTACATATCTATTAATTTCAACTGAGGAAATGAGAAAAAAGAACTCATCAATCTTGGCAAAGAATTGGTGCTACGGATCTTGTATTGATCCACGTTATTTAATATCAATCAACAAAACTTAAGCTGATAAATGATCACCATGGTAACATTCATAGTCATTATTTTTGTGACTCGGTTTAAGCGTGTGGTAAACTATAATATAACTTGTCCTTAGCAACATTTATAATTACTTCAACTCTAAAATTATAACAAATTCAATATCTTTTACCTGACAATTACTAATTTTTTTTTATCAAATTAATTAATTTTTCTTGAGAACTGAAATTTTCATTTCATGCAATAGTTTTAGCTTAAGAGTTGTGTCAAGTACCACAATACCCAACAAAGCCTATATATATTTCATGTATAATGCAATACTATCGTTGAATGTGTTACCAATAAATTAGACATAAAAAGGGAGAGAACATTCAACTGAAGTTAATATATTTCTACTTCAAGTGAACAACTTTTTTTTTGGGTGCAATGGTGTCCGTGGGGCAGCAATAAACTTAGATTCCATAAGTATTTTAAATTGGAGTTTCGGATAAATTTATAATTTAATTAGTATGTGTGTGCGCGCGCTCGCATAGGAAAAAATTCTATATGAAAGTTGATGCATTTAGGAAAAAGAAAATTATATCCTTAAAAATGAAGCTTTTGCCACAATTTCCACAGACATATTGTCAAAGTTTTTTGGATTCTATTTTTACATTTCTGGCCATCGTTATGAGTTGAACCCAATATAGCTTGTATCATCAACAATTGTTGTCCCAACACTTTAATTATCGATAATTTATAGGAATTATTCACGACTGGAATCTGGATACATATTATATAGGGTAAAAGCTCATTTAATCCTTATATTTTAAGATTAGTGTTCATTTAGTCCCTATATTTTTTAAAATGTCTCAAAACATCCATGCCGTTAAAGTATTGATACCCCTATCATTACTTTTTTATTTTTTTGACTTACTTTTACAATATTACCCTTTTGTAATAATTTTTTATTTGGACATTAATAAAAAGAAAATAATTAAATTACCAATTTAACCCTAGAAAATAAAAAAAAAATTATAATAATTTTTTGCGAGCACCATTTGCACACTTGGTAGTTTGCATACAATTTTTGACAATTAAAAATTAATATTTTTTTTAATTTTCTAGGGTTAAATTAGTAATTTAATTATTATTTTTATTAATGTCCAAACAAAAAAATTATTATAAAAGGGCAATATTGTAAAAGTAAGACCAAAGAAATAAAAATTTACAGTTGGGGTATCAATACTTTAACGGCAAGGATGTTTTGAGGCATTTTAAAAAATATAGGGACTAAATGGATACTAATCTTAAAATATATGGACTAAATGAGCTTTTACCCTATTATATATATTGTCAGAAACTATATTTTACGATGCATTACTTAAGAATGTCATTGTAAAAGCATTTCATTGAAGAAAAATTATATATTATTCAGTCAAAAACAATAAATTTATTAATTTGAAAGTGCTTTCAATAGTGCCAATCACAACACAGACCCTTAAAAATATATAAGATTCTGCCTTTAGAGCTAATAAGGACATGTGAAGTTCTTTCCAAAATGCCCGTTTCACTTAATTTTTTTTTTCTAGGGCAATGCTAGCCAAAAGAGATTCACTTTGAAACATGCCGTAGAGGGAAAGATATTCATTCAGCGTAATTTCCGTATATGTGATGATAGACGTGGTGCGTTTGGATTTCGGCCTACTTGTTTTACCCGAATCACAGCTTTGCTGAGGTTGCTAAAATTTTTCTTTTTCCCTTTTCCGAATTACTAAAGTTCAGTAATTAATCTCCTAAATGTATAACATAAATGAGAAAAGAATAATACAGCGCTTGTTTACGTTCATGCAATAATATTTTATTCTTTTGATGTACACAAAAATTATCTATATGATCATCAAAATTAATTGAGTTGTTAATTTGCACATTGTATGTACTAAGCTTGCCTGCTTCTAAAGTCAGCAGGAATATTCAGCACTAGATCGCATGCATGTATAAGATAAATATAAGATCTTGTAAGATTGCATAGATACATACGAAATCTAAAATAATATATAGAGAGTTACTTAACCACAAAGCCTCCATTGAATTTCATCCGTCAACAAATTAAAACATCTCAACGCAATCTGAGATATCTTAATATGTATGTATGAGACTTTCTGTGGGAGCTAGCAGCAGCAGAATAAAGGTCATATTCAATCGTTAAGGTAAAATACATTTTATAATTCCAGCAGAAATATATAAGTAATCTCCTTGAAGCCAAAGGAGATGATCGTATACTGTCATCCAATAAATGGGGTTGCCTTTAATATGTGTCTTATTCGTCTTTACAAAATATTCTCTACTTTTCTTTCTTCTAAATGCCTTTTTGACCAACTCCATTGATAATGAAAATTTCAAGCTAGCAACTAGTATGGGTGTTCAAGAATCGAAATTTGCGGATTGAATATCAATCCATATCCAATTCACGAATTTGTGGAGTATAAATTTTCAATCCCATCAAATTCATATATTAGTGAAATTCAATTCAAATTTAATGCATATGTCTGCGAGTAAGATGTGGATATGACCCAATCCATATTCAATCCACCATTATGTAAATTGATTTGCCGATTAAAAATTTTTAATTATATCAAATCCAAGAACTAACTAAAAAAAAATAATTAATATAAAAATAATTTTACTACTGTTCAAATTTAAAATGGAATAAGATTTAAATAAAATTAGATAATACATTTAAAGTTTCAAGGCGTAAAGAGTTCACTTAATGATCACCGAGGGATGCTACGTTCATGGAGTTTCACAAGCCCTTTAATTGGGTCAGAGTAGCTCATTACTCGGAGTTTACAGAGGTGAAGAAAAGCAAGCACGAGCTTACACAGAGCAACAATGACATGTCGTCAAACGTTGTTAAGCAGAATGCCAACTCAGCTGACAGTTCAGCACGAGTTTGTTAGATTATTGCTAATACACAATGTATATGTGACGGATCTGTAGTTAGCTAAGTAGTTAATAAATATAGTTACTCACAAGTGGTTATTTAAGTACGCATAAATATGCGACTGTAATGATTGATTAGTAAATGAAAGTTCTGGAATTGATCAGAAACATTTTCTCTGAGATTTTCTCTTAAGCCAAACGAATTTTCTTCTTTTCTTTCAATTTGCAAATTTTCTGGTACTAGTTGTTGGAATGAGAAAGAAAATCAAATAATCCTCCTGGAACCTGTGGAAATGAATCTCTTAGGACAAGTTCCAGAGCCTTTGCAATTCTGTCAAAGCCTGCAGTCTCTAATTTCTCAGGTAACAATCTTTTCGGAACTATTCTAGCACAGACAGATATGCACATGGTTGTTATATTTCGTATCACTTGGTTTTTCCAACAATAACCTTTCAGGTCCCAGCCCACCTGAATTGGGTAACTGTATTTTTTTTAATACTTTAAATCTTTTAAAAAATCGTCTATCAAGATCTTTACCATCCCAGTTGTCCAGTTTACATAGGCTTAAGAAATTTTCTCTGGCATACAACAATGTTTCGGGTGAAATTCCTTCTTCAGTGGAGTTACGAAGGCAAATTTAAGATATTGTTATAGGTTGAGCAATGAGAACCTTGCAGTTATAGTTGCTCCATGAAATTTTAGTGCCGCGGCACGATTGAAGTTAGTCTTTGGGCTATGGTGGTGGTACGGGTATGAGAATGATGGTTTCTGGGTTGAGACAAATGCTGCTTTGTGTAGGCCTAATGAAAAACCGATGGTCTATGGGCCAAGTTTACAAATCACTGTACAGCATTGCAGGGCAAAATGGTTTCCCATAAATTTTGTATGATGAAAATTCCTCATTTCTAATACGAAGCTGTAACTTGAATGATTCTATACATTTATCAAATAGTGGATTCTAAAGGGAAATTTGAGCAAAGATTACACCAAAGACGGGTTGGACTAGAGAGTACCTCCATCAGTGAAGCCTGTGAAGACAAAAGGAGTTCAAGCTTAATGAAATGAGGACAAACAGTTATAACGACTCAAAATATAATAAATCCCTCCTTATCTCTGTTGGCCCACTGGGCTATTGCCACGTATTGTTAACTCAATCCCGCAGTGTGTTAGCTTTAACCAAGAATTGCACGTGACCGCTTTCTTCTGAAAAATTCAATTTCTTAATACACCCAGTTAAGTATAAAGATGCCTTATTATGGTTTTGGACAACTTGAAATATCCAATAAATTATTCTACAGTTCTATAAATAATTTTAATTATTGATTTTAATATTATCTCTCTCGCTATATCTATATGTATATATATACGTACATGAATACATGTGTGTGTATATACACATACACGTATTGTCCTTATGCCATCTATTTTATGAAGTAATAAATATTTTATCATTATGTTTATTACAGAGCAAAAATTTCACAACATGTCATCTATTTCATGAAAATAAAAGAGCATATCATAAAAATTCTATAAACTGTACGGATTCATTTATATGTTCAAGTTATAAATGATAGTCCTAATGTTTCACTGCAGAGTAGAGATCTTATGACATTTTATCTATATTTTGAAAATATAAACGACAAGTCACAAATGTTATATAGGGTCATCTATGTAATGTAGTTATAAACAACATGTTACATATACTAAAATTTAAATGAAGTTTTTTATATATGAATTTACTATTATAAATTAAATAATTTGGAATATATAATAAAATAAATTAATATAAATATATTTATTTTAATTAAGTTAATCAGTTTAGTCGAATTTTAATACAGTACCTTCTATTTAACAAAATCTAATTTGTTTTCAAATTCTAGTTGATACCTAACAACTTCCCCTTAACCCGCTTGTTAGTTTGCCGTTAGCCACACCATACTAAATTTTGAAAAGCTTATTTAATCATTTATACTTTTAATAGTACTTTCAAATGAGAAATAATAAATCTATTTATATAAGTTAATGCGGTATAATTAAATTGATTAGATTAAATATTTATTAACCTACATTAATTTTTTTATTATTTTACACGTCATCTAACTATTGAGTTTATTATTAATTTATACAAAATAAAGTTTGTACCTCTGTTTGCTAATGAATTAGCTCGATTGTAGGTTTTGTGTTGTCGCTCAATTGGCTGACGTTGCCATTCGTTTGTTTTTCTCCTAAGCACACCGTTGGACCTACGCAATTATATGCAACCTCAAGTTTTGTTGACTTTCAAAATACACTGCCAAACTTCATTTAGCTTCTTAAACTCCTCTTATTTACAATTTGCTAAAACTCTTTGATATGTCAAATGACCATATTTTAGCGAGAAAAATAAATTATTCCCCTAATGTTTTTAAATAAATTATTCAGGGAAATGAAGCAGCAACATTTTAGCCCCCTAATATTTTCAATATATTCAGTAAATGTATAATTTAATCATTTTATAAATAAGTAACTAATTTCAAATGGAAAAAATATAATTGGATTAAGGATGTATTTAGAAATAAAATAAAAACTCTACTATAATATAAAATTGATGAAAATATAAGGGATATAAATGATTTTTTTTAATCAAGAATCTGCCACTGAAAAACCATTTAGCATATAGCTCTTAGTAGTTACTCGATACATATAACTTCAAACAACAATAATTAGTTAAGCTTTAACCTTTAGGCATATTCAAAGTGCTAGCTGTTTGAAAGTTTGCAGTAACCACATATGCATGCTTTCATGTGTTTAATTAGTTGCTTCTGGTTATAGTTTACATATCAGAATCTCACATGCATAGCGTGACCCTGGCTTTAATTATCTTCTTGGACTTGTTGGATGCAGCAACTGATTTTATTTTATTTCATTTTTCGATCGCTTGGTAGCTAATTATCTCTTAACATACATAAAAAAAAAATTAAAAAAAAAAAATCTAATATCCACACCTGATAATTTTGTTATTGCGATGCCTGTCAGACTGTAACTATTAATTATGAGGATCACAAATTTACTATAAGCAGCCAGCAGATTCTCAGCTTCTTTCTTTCTGCATTCTCAAATGTAATTAATGGGTCTTTGGTGGATGTAAGATGCATATACATATATGACCGTCGTAAGCAATATGGCAGTTGAAATTCTTTTATTGCTAACTGGAGAGGGTAGCGGGCTTCAACTTTTGCTAGTTCGGCCTGTTGTTATCATTTGCCTTTTTAAGGGCCAGAATTCTGTTGATTCCGGGACCAGTCTGCTTCAAAACCTGCCATTTTCTCATTGAGTCGAGCTTTTAGCACCCTTTTAAATTCTTCATAACATCCCCTTGAAATATTATTTTTTAAAATACCCTCACTTTAATCGATAAATTATGAAATGAGGTGCGTAAAAAAATTGTTAAAAGAATAATTTATTTAAGTGTTTATATGAATTTTAATTTACAACAGGAAATCAATTAATTTGTGTTAAATTACTTAAGTAATTTTAACTGAAAAAAATGATTTTATGTGGAATTTTGAAGGATGTCAAAAGGTCTGCTCTTTCTCATTATAACACCTACACTTTTCTTTCCAAGTAATAGTAATAGTAATAATAACAACACTACACTTTTCTACTTAAAAAAAAAAAAACAATAACACTACACTTTTCATTTAGTATCTACAACTATTCAAAAGAGGAAAAAAGAAAAAAAAAAGTAACATAGTTGACATCTAAAATTTTATGTATGAATGCGGTGTAACTTATTATCATCTTGTAAAGGTGCAAAACATCCAAATTTTTGCTAGTTGAACTTGAGTTATTGACCTCTTATTTTCACTACAAAAGATCAACTAATTAAGTGACTCCTAAAATAGGATAAAATTTGTATTCTCTAACTAGTAAATTTATACTTTATTTGCATGAGATTTTAACTTGATATAGTAAAATCACTATAAATTAATTTTCTTGAGATTGATTAATTTTTTTATAAAGTGGATATTATTAATTGAATCATAGTTTAACACCCAACTCTTTAAAAGTGGACTGGCCAAAGAAGAATTATTTAATTGAGATTTTACGGATTAGAGTTTGTGTAAAAAAATTATGTTAAAATATCATCACTTGCTTGCCGGTAGGTCATTCTCAAACAGTGAAACTTATTTGATGATATATTAATACTTAACAAATAATGTCTTTTTGGTAAACTTAGGGATCTATATGATAAAAACCCTTTCGAAACCTAAACGTAGCGTTTCATTCATTTGAAGTGGGAAATAATCAAATGGACTAATGGAGCTCCAGAAAGCCCTAAAACCCCCTATACCCTCTCTCTGTTGCTGCTTGTCTTGGTTCCGTTTGAATACAAAACACTCTCTAACCAAGTAGCGATATAGCAGTAAACTTCCGTCCATTCAACGAACAAGGACATAGAAGAGGAGAAACAGAACGATGTCGTTGCGAGTCTTGAATCCGAACGCGGAAGTGCTGAACAAATCAGCAGCACTTCACATGAATATCAACGCCGCTAAGGGCCTTCAAGACGTTCTGAAAACAAATCTCGGCCCCAAAGGCACCATCAAAATGTATATTATTGTTGTGGTTAATCGTGTTTTTAATTTGAACTTTCACTTTATATTTACCATTATTATTTTCGTATTCTGATTTTATTAATTTTGCTGAGATTTGCTGGCATTTTATTAGGCTAGTTGGTGGAGCCGGAGACATTAAGCTAACTAAGGATGGCAATACGCTCTTGAAAGAAATGGTTAGTTTCTTTTTTATTGAAAAACCCTAGATCTTTCCATTTAGTTGAGATCTAGAAGTTAAATCATCAATGGATGCATTGATATAGCAGGCTTTGTAGGTGAGTTTAAAATGGGGTTTTAATTAGAATTAAGAGGGGTTTCAGGTGTATGAGCTTGAAGTAACTGTTAAGTTATAGTGTCAGTTTGGTTAATGTTCTGGCAATGCTTGCAGCAAATTCAAAATCCAACAGCTATTATGATTGCGAGGACAGCTGTTGCTCAAGATGATATAAGTGGAGATGGCACTACTTCTACTGTGATTTTTATTGGCGAGCTCATGAAACAATCAGAACGCTGCATTGATGAAGGTCAGTAGTTCGAGATATGTTACTTCCACACTGGGAGTCAAGTCTCTTGAAACCTTTCCAAAATATGTTTGTCCTTGCTTTAATAAATTTATTTGAAGTTTGTTTTGTCCATTATGTTAATGGATGTTGTTTGGAAGGGTTCTTAGAAGCAAATGGCAGGGCTCCCCTTTTGGTTTTGCTTGTTGTTTTCTGCCAGGAGGAAACATTCTAGCGGTCATTAATTATAATTTTTTGTTATGAAACGGGCTACCATCATATCTTTTATGCATGGTCTTGTTGTTTTTTAGGTATGCATCCACGTGTTTTGGTTGATGGTTTCGAGATTGCCAAAAGAGCAACTCTCCAATTTCTTGAAAAGTTCAAGACTCCTGTTGTGATGGGTGATGAGCCTGATAAAGAGATACTCAAAATGGTAGCAAGAACAACTCTAAGAACAAAGGTATCTGGTGGTTTCTGCTTCATTTTCTTCCAGTGTTAGGAAGGTTTGTTCTATCTATGGTTTGATGTTGTGTTGTGTTTACTTTTACAGCTATACGAATCATTGGCAGATCAGTTGACTGACATAGTTGTTAATGCAGTGAGTGCACTTTCGGTTTTAACATATACTTAATACCACTTGAACATCTGCCTTCATCTAGCCATTTGTTACAGAGTAGTGAACTTTTGCATCCTTCATCATAAAAAACTATGATTGAATATGACAGGTGCTCTGCATTAGGAAACCTGAGGAGGCTATTGATCTTTTTATGGTGGAATTAATGCACATGCGCCATAAGTTTGATGTGGACACACGCCTGGTATGTTGAAGTTCTTTCTTATTGATTTGCATAATTTGTTTTCCTGCGGCTATGCCCTCGCATTCAAAATCTTTTTGAAGAACTGTTTTCAGGACAGTTATGGCAATATTTTCCTTATCCCCAAATCTTATTGCTTTGTTTTTAAAATACCCTTCTATTTTTGTATATTTTATGTTATTCTAGTACAATGAATTTTGATTGCCTTAAGGCTCAAATCAAAGAATTATTTAATCAAATTTTCTGACATCCTTTAGTTCTCATAATTTTGAGCAGTCTCCTAATAGGGTCATCTCAATTTGAACCTGGATGTTCTGTTCAGATTCATTTTTCTTTTTCTTTCATTCTTTTCGTTGTCCTGCAGTTGCTAATCTACCTCGTTGTTTATAGGTTGAGGGTCTTGTCCTTGATCATGGTTCTAGGCATCCTGATATGAAGCGAAGAGCAGAGAATTGTTACATCTTGACATGCAATGTGTCCTTGGAGTATGAGAAAAGGTACAGTAGTAGAAAGTGCCTTTTCTTTTTCTTTTGTTATGATCAGTTTACTTCTTAACTCGTATCCATTTGTGTGGTTTATAAATACAATTCTCTTTTATTTATGCTGAGCGTTTAAGGGGCTTGTGTGAACTGTCATCGTCTTCAATCTTTATTTTTTGGCCAGTCCACTTTTAAAGAGTTGGGTGTTAAACTATGATTCAATTAATAATATCCACTTTATAAAAAAATTAATCAATCTCAAGAAAATTAATTTTTAGTGATTTTACTATATCAAGTTAAAATCTCATGCAAATAAAGTATAAATTTACTAGTTAGAGAATACAAATTTTATCCTATTTTAGGAGTCACTTAATTAGTCTCAAATTATACAACCACTGTAGTCATAGAGCGTGGGCTTACATCGAACATCAATACATCGTGCCAACAGTGGGACACCATATGCCCCACTTCTTAAATGCCCCGATCTCACTTAATCCTGGCCCTAGCTCGACGTAGCCCATAGACCAGATCATCACCAGATGATCAGATGGTCAAGCCAGATGTTTTTGTGTACAACATTTCACGAAAATATCTTTTATGTACATGTCCCTGCCCGTGAACATATGTAATCCAGCACCACGTCTCTACACTGATCTGCTACACTCAGCCTTAGCAAAACCCACCCTCCTGCTGGCATATGATAAAAAAAATATTCCTTCATCTTGTGCATATTTATTTACGACCAGCGAAAGCCATACATGCTAATAAGTTCAAGACACAGAGCTTTTCAGTTCTGCAATGTCATCACAAGTTCCCAGATCAGCTGACAAAAACCAGCCTATGATAAATTCAAACATTGTTCTCTCACCTATTCTTGCATATGCCTTTTCGCAATGTTTTAATATTAGATAAATTCATGACTGTTCCATGGTATTCCCTAATTACCCTTTTTTTTAAGGGTGAAGGCATGGAAATGTTTGAAATCATTTTTATGTTCATGACTTATTCTGCCTGGTTTGCTTAATAATTCAGTTTGAATTCCTTTCGCTATGCTTTTTTTTTTTATAAATTAATTGAGTTCAAAATGATTTCTGAGCAGTTGCAATATGCTTGTTATAATGTCAATCCTGCCACATCTTGCTGATTCAAACATTGTTCTCTCACCTATTCTTGCATATGCCTTTTCGCAATGTTTTAATATTAGATAAATTCATGACTGTTCCATGGTATTCCCTAATTACCCTTTTTTTTAAGGGTGAAGGCATGGAAATGTTTGAAATCATTTTTATGTTCATGACTTATTCTGCCTGGTTTGCTTAATAATTCAGTTTGAGTTCCTTTCGCTATGCTTTTTTTTTTTATAAATTAATTGAGTTCAAAATGATTTCTGAGCAGTTGCAATATGCTTGTTATAATGTCAATCCTGCCACATCTTGCTGTTTGTATATCTCAACGTTGATTACCAGCATACTGAAACTAATGACTCTCTTACCTGCCAGTGAAGTAAATGCAGGCTTTTTCTACTCAAATGCAGAGCAAAGAGAGGCAATGGTTGCAGCTGAAAGGCGCCAGGTTGATGAGAAAGTCAGAAGGATTATTGAACTAAAAAATAAGGTAGATGATGTGAATGCATGTTGTGAATGTACCACTTTTACAAATTGTATATACAGCATGCAGTTCTATATTCTGTTTTTGGAAATATTAAATATGCATCGGATCATGTGCAGGTTTGTTCAGGTAATGACAACAACTTTGTTGTTATCAATCAGAAGGGTATTGATCCCCTGTCGCTAGACCTTCTTGCCAGGGCAGGGGTAAGTTGTGCATTGTTCATAACAGTGTGTCCCTCAAGTTTTTGAGAAATTATGACTTGGCAACACATAAAATTCCTTCTGGTGCTTAAACTGTGCCATCATTCGTGTCAAACTAACAGTAATTCATAATGGCTAAAAAGTCCGTAATTGGACCCATAAAATCAAATATGCTGCAGAATATATCCATTGGAAATGGTTAAGTAGGTACTCTTTTATCACTAGAAGAAAACGACATTCATTAAAGGAGCTTTCTTGGAATCAAATGAAAGAAATTACTATGGAATTAAACATAGAATTTGATTGATCTTGTTGGAGCTTTCTCAATTCTAACGATTTCAATTGCTTCTTATTCCACCAATTATTTATCTACTAATTTGCTAAGTCGGTAGCTTTAGTTGTGAAATACGACTCATATTTTAGTTATTCTGTTACCTGTTTCTGAATGAATTTTTAGATAATTGCTCTTAGAAGAGCAAAAAGAAGAAATATGGAGCGATTGGTTTTGGCTTGTGGAGGAGAAGCTGTTAACTCTGTCGACGATTTGACTCCTGGGTGCCTTGGTTGGGCTGGACTCGTTTATGAGCATGTCCTTGGAGAAGAGAAGTATACATTTGTGGAAAATGTGAAGAATCCTCACTCTTGTACCATTCTGATTAAAGGTACATGTTTGTGGATTTACATAATTTATACAAGCTTACTATTATTATTCTAATTGAACCACTTAACTAAGCAATATAGAAATAATAATTGCTTGTATGATGCACACCATCCTATTGCATTATGTGGCTTATCTTATCTTCGTTGCTCACTCTAAATGATGTAGGACCTAACGACCATACAATTGCCCAAATTAAGGATGCTGTGCGTGATGGGTTGAGGGCAGTAAAAAACACCATTGAAGATGAAGCAGTTGTTCTGGTAAGTTCTGTACTTTTTATGATTTTCTCTGAAATCTGGTTCGACAGTTTTCTTGGCTGGAGATTATCTATGATTCATTTTTTTTTCCTGTTTTAGTTCAAATGGTGAAAAAATGGGTGGCATTGGGGTGTGTTGTGGGTTTAAATTTTTCCAATTTCTTAGCAGATTATTAGGATTTTTGTTTTGTATATTTTCTCAATAGAAGTTCCTAATTGCTTTTCAGGGGGCAGGAGCTTTTGAAGTTGCTGCCAGGCAATACCTAGTCAATGAAGTGAAAAAAACTGTCGAAGGGGTATGCAGTTGCTATTTTATCATACCTAGGTTATTAAATAAAGCATTTTTTTTTCTTTTGAAATTTCTGATGTTTACAAACATGGAGCAGCGTGCTCAATTGGGAGTTGAAGCTTTTGCCGATGCCCTTCTTGTAGTGCCTAAGACACTTGCTGAGAATGCTGGGCTTGACACTCAAGATGTGATCATTGCCTTGAAGGTTTATATCTTCAGCCATAGTTTTTCAATCTTTTAACCTTTATAAAATTTGGAAAAGAAGATAAAACTAATGTGAACATATTTTTGCCCTCTGGATATTCAGGGTGAGCATGATAGGGGAAATATTGTGGGATTAAACCAGCATTCAGGAGATCCCATTGACCCTCAAATGGAGGGAATCTTTGACAACTACTCTGTGAAGCGCCAAATTATTAACTCAGGGTATGTGAACTTGTTATCAATGTCAAAATTAAAGTAGGTTTTTGTTGTCGGAGGTTTCATATTGACAACCTTTAAAAAGTTTTTAAGTCGTTCAAAATTTTTATTTAATGAGGAGGCTTCTACCCACATTGTTGGATCCCCTGGAATTGTGTAATTTAGCAACAAAATGCTACTTTATATTGCAGGCCTGTAATTGCATCCCAGTTGCTCTTGGTAGATGAAGTAATCCGTGCTGGTCGTAATATGCGGAAGCCAACTTAGTTCATTGATAAGCTACAACAAATATAATTTGTCATGTGGGGGTTCTTTTACTGCTCGATTGTGTTAATGGATGGCCTTGAACTTATGGAATGTGTAAGGAGGTTGTGTTTTGATGGTTGTGAACTCTCAGGCCGCAAGCCCATAGAAAACTTGAAAAGGATGGAATGACCCCTATATTTTGTGTTCAATTTCATTATCTGCGGACCAATTTTGTTTTTGTAGTGACGGCAGCCAAGTTTTCTATATTCATATAATTTTCGTTTTTGGTGTTTGGTGTTCAGTTGTGGCATCAATATCTGGTGATCTGATATGTTCTCTAATATTGGAGGACTACTTGTTCTTCAGGCAGATGTTTTTATACCATTGGGCATTGGCAATCTTGTTAAGAGACATCTGTTCCAGTGTAATGAACAGGAACGTATTTCTTCGACATTTTTCTAAGTGTTTCAAGTGTTATTAACATGAATTCTTTTGACGAATGTATATGCTCTTATGAGGTATTGTTTAATAAAAGCAATCCATTCTAGTAATACACAAGGAGCAAGGTAGGGATGGCAAAAATTTCTACGGGGACGGTATCTTTGGGTATTTTTCTCATTCGGGGAGGGTATGAGGATAATTTCATACTCAATTTTTTAATCGGGGAAGGGACGGAGAAATTTTTTTACCCAATTTTTTATTCGGGGAGGGGACGGGGATGAGGTGGAATCCCTATCTCCTACTTATTTCCCAATTTTAATTTTTAATTTAATTTTTATTTTTTAAAATTATTAGTAAATAAATTATAAAATTTGAATTATAAAATTATAAGTATTGGTAAAAGTAAAAAATATCAAAATATTTATATTATTAAACTTTTAGGCCTAATTAATTAATTAAAGTTCTAAATTTTTATTTAGGACATTAAAAAGACTGGACAAATTCTATTAGTCTAAAATTTTTGTTTTAATTTTAATATTCATTAAATATTTTAAACTTAAATTTATTTTTTATTTATCTTAAATCTATTTTTTTATTTATTTTTAGATATTATAATTGCCCACAGCAAATCACAATTTTAATATCTAATCTAATCTAATATTTGTTCTTGATTTGCTTCGACTTAACTATTGTGTTGTAAAGGGAATAGTCTACATTTATAAAGTGCCCACGCCACCATTAAAAAGTTAATTTTGAATCTAAATTTGATTTTATTTGTAATAATTTTGTATTAGACTATTAATTTGTTCATGATAATTTGTATCCCTTGCATGCTGCGTTATTTACTAATTTAATGTATGTGACTTTTGTAATGGATATTAATGTAAGATATATTTCGAACTTTATTTTTATTTAATTTTTTTTTATTTTAATATGATTAACTCAAAATTGAAAAAAAATGTATTAATTATTCGGGGATCCCCTATTATTATTCGGGGAGAGGATGAAGATTCTCTTAAATAATTTTGACGGGAATAGAAAAGAGACGGAGACATACGTAAAATATCGGGGATGGATACGGGGAGATTGGTCCCCTCCCCTCCCCATTGCCATCCCTAGAGCAAGGTATAGATGTGAGTCGTCAGTTAATCGCGGCGTAAAAAACTTGGGAAAATTGTAAAAAGATGATTTGTAAATTGCGTCTTGGTCGAAGTTTTAAGTTTAAAAGAAGGATTTTGCAACTTTCTATTAAGGAAAGTGAAAAGATAATAGCATGTTTTTCATTGCTAGCATTGACTCTTCTAATACAATAATCCTTGTTTTCAACCGGTCGATGTTGACATTCTGAATGGACAGGCTGAAGTTCTAAAAACAAGGGGAAAAAACAAAATTAAGATCAAGAATAGTTCAACAAATTTCACAAAGTAGATAATCTTCATCCCCAATAACTGTTGAAAATGCTTCATTAAGCAGAAATAGGAACATGTAACCCAGAAAATGTGTGAAGACAGCATGGCAAAGTGCACGAAACCAGAAATAACATCTGCTGGCCCACTGGTCGAGTGCAGACACTCGATGCATAGACATAAGATACATAGATGCTCCGCTGTGGATCGACTGAAAAGTAGTGGTTAGACTCTTGCAGCCTCTTTTCCATCCTGCTGAAGCATGTATTCTTTCTTCATTTCTTCCAGGACAGCATCATTTGTGCTTCAGAAAACAAAATTGAAACATTATTAATATTTCCACATCACGAAGGTAAACTAGTGTATTTCTCTCACAATATTCAACCTTAGCCCAGGTGATGATCTTTAACATAAATGTGAACTAGCAGTGAGAATTGCAAATACTCCATAAAATCATATGCGGCTCTTCTAAATTCCAATTTCCTCAAAAAAGATTGCTAAGTGATAAAAAGATGCAGCATTACGAACCAGCATAACCACTTTGGAAACCATGCTAGACTTGTTTTTCCTGGCACTAACCTTACATAGTATCAATGTTTATGATGAAACACATGAAGATCCAACTATAAAACCTACAATAATTTATCATTAAATTAAAAATCTCTAGCTGATTTGAGTTATTAGGATACAATGTTGTTATAAGTGAGCTAAAGAGACGCAGATTGTGGAGATTACCGTAATGGATCAATAAAATAATATCCCAAATCATTTTCCCAATCAACAGCATAACCTGGACTAGAGAAATTCTTTGTTGCGTATCAATTTATACCAATAGGGCAGGACAACCACACCACCAGATCTTCATATGAACACTTCAATAACCTAATAACAATGGGCCATTGCCCCACTGCCCTATTTAACATTATGAGTCATCATCTGATACATAAAAAGAGTTGAACTTCTAGTCCACAGCAATCACTTTTATGGAAAGATTTTAAACTAAGTTTTGGGAATGATTCAAAGCAGCACTTAGGCGCTAAACCATTGTCTTCAAAAACACCTGAAACCGATCAAATACTTTCCCATAAAGCACTGCAAGTGAATTGTTTATCCAAACAGCAAGTTTCGAAAAAAGTTACCCATCTGATAATATATAATTCGGAAAAATTACTTTTGTTTATTACAGGTAAATACTAAAAACACACAAAAACAAAAAATTTTGACAATGTGGTAAGCAATACTAAACTTGCCCTAAGGCAGCTACTGTTCATTCAAACATTCCTTTTAATTTGAAATTACACAGATAGCTGGGACGCAATGCAACTTACTATTGGTGAAGGCAATTGTTTAGTTCTTTAGCTTGTTCGCGACACTTCCACACAACTGAAAACGTTCTTCCGGAAGCACATTGAGCATACTTGGAAGTGTACTGATCGCACTCTTTTAACGCCTTTTGCTTCATTTTACTCCGTAAAGCTAACATATAAATAAAATAAACGCAACCCGTTATTTTTTTTTTAAGCATCAAACTGGAAAAAAAAATAAGGAAAAAAATATTCACATTAAACTTATCACCAAAAATGGGATTTATTAGGGTTTTAGTAATGGTAATATAATTCATTAGGGTTTCAGTAATGGTAATATAATCAACATTAATAATACCTTCTTCGACTTTCTTCTTCACGTGATTCTCACGTGCCTCCTGAACGTATCCCATTAGTGATTTTGTTTGTTGTTAGTTTGCGGAGACGAAAAAGCCGTTGTGAACTGGGAAGAGAGGCGTCAGGCGGGTGTCTGGCTTTGAGGAGGAAGACGATGTGTGAAGGTCCCATCTGCCACTTCTGTCACCCGCGGCAAGACACTACCCTTTGTGTGCTTGGGCTTTTCATGGGCCTCACTCAGGAACATAGCTTGGGTCCAAGATCAACATCAAAGGAATCATGCTAAATAGCCCCTCCAAATTACTTTAAGAACCCTCTCTTCTCAGCAACAAGACCATTTATTTTCTGCAGCTTTTTAACAAATAAAATTAAAATTTGAAATAAAAGAATCTCAAATTTGACTCCAATGGTGAATTTAGCCCGAGTTGCCAATGTAGGAAAACACATACGTTTATGCCATGTCTATTCAATGCAACTTTTTTCATAGTTTTCAAAAGTCATCACCACAAGTAATAATATTCTTTCTATAGGAACAAGACTTTTTCTTTTATTAATTTTACGTATTTTTTTTTTTTTTGGAAATGCTTTTTATGAGAATTAAGAAGACTTTGTTCAAAAGCTGACAGTAATGAGTGATCATTTCAAACTTGTTATAATGGCTAACTTTAATAGTTTTAATTATTCATTTATGATGGGCCCACAGTGACAAATTTTCCTTTGGTTTTTGCAGTTTTTTTTCCTCCTTTTTTGGTATCAAGATATTCAAGTAATTAGTTTATCAAATAAAATAAACTAAAATTATAAATTATTTAGTTTATATTTTTTTACTGATCAAATTATCTCTTAGAAATAATAATCACGAGATACATTTGCAATGAATATATAATAGCAAGAATTAACATTTTTTAAATACAGAAGTAACAACGACAATCTTTGGTTTAAGAAAGTCCATAAATATATGTTTAATTTTTTATTGCATATTAGTAACTTGTTGTCGAAGGGAAATAAAATTAAAAATTCAAAGAAAAAACTGTAGATCTTGTGAGGCTCGTTGGTAACTGTAGAGAACAAAAACACAAAAGTAGGCCCCCAAAGTAGAAACAACAATTACGGTTTCAATGCTAAATTGTGTGTGGGTGTGTGTGGAGTTGACGGTCAACGCCAGCGTGGCTGTCGTCCAAGGCATTAAACTTTCGCGGAATCCCAACAGCTGTCGCCTTCTCATTGGACCTCCTCTTCTCTTCGCACTCCCACGTCCCCACCCCCACCATTAATTTTGTTTATTTATTTAAGCAGCCCCCACCCCCGCTACGCTCTCACTTTCGATTTCTTTCTTCTCTAAAATTCAGATCGAATCCGTATTCCCAAACCTTAAAACGGTGCGTTTTGGTTCTTCTGTAATTCGACTGCGTTTAACAGATTTTAGATTTTAGAACTTTTGTTTATTTGTTAATTTAATTTTTTTTTTGGGATTTTTTTGTATGAGATCTGGAGATATTGTTCTGTTGGCCTGCCGTTTAATTTTTGTTTGACTTGATTTTAATATTTTTATGATTCGATCTGTTGAGATTTGATAGATTTATTGTCGCTTTTTCGTTTATGAAACATGTTTGGTAGCATAGAAAATTTTAGAAACCGAGAGAAATTGATTATTTGGCTTTTTTTTTAAGAAAAAATTAGACTGAGTGGTAGATATTTGGAAGTAGTTCGAAATCTCTATTTCAGCCGTATGATGCTTGATTTGACCGAAGGCTTTGTAGCTATCTTTTCCCTGATCTGTTTGTTTAGCATGAAAATGTTAGAAATGAAGAGAAAACAGATCGTTTTGACTAATCAAGCTTTTTGAGACCGAGGGATGGAGATTTGTTTTTAAATTAGTTGGAACTGTTGTTTGAGCTATATGATGATTGATTTGGACAATTGATACGAGTATTTTAATTTAGATCTCTTTTGGTTACTGAGAAGTGAGAACGGTTTGGAAGAAAAAGTTGTGTGCGTGTTAAGATCTAAGTTAAATGAATTAGAATAAGTGAACACTCAGAATGATGTGCTTTTTGATGATTTAATTAGCTTACTATATTAGAGAAGCAACGATACTGACTTTTTGATTAGCGAGGAAATTGTGGAAAACAAAAGGATCTCATGTTTTTACTTACGTATAATAATTGAAATTAAGAATGTTTCTTTTAGAAGTCTAAAAGTGTCACTTAATGGGCATTTGTGAAAGGATCAGGATTCTCTCATGATCTGAGCACTCCTAATCTTTTACAGATTTTGTGCCACCTGTGTTTTAGTGTTTGTGGATGATTAGGATTTAACTACTTTTTCTTTTTAATTTATTAACCACCAATCATATAACAAAATATGCTCAGATGAAGATCAGATCAGGAGAGAATCTTGATCCTTTGCGAAATCCTTACCTAAGAGAAGTTTGATTTATGATCTGGTTGGTTCTTGTTGAGAAAGCGGTGTTGAATTGTGTGGGATAATTCTCGTGACATGAATCTTATATAAAACTAAATTACCTTAAGTGACAAGTTTGTTTGCTCAACCGTTCTTAGCTAAGGTCTCAAAAATTTCTTTTGAAGTCTTTTTGAAACTGCTGTCTTGATGTATGTGAGATAAGTTGCATGTGCTTTTTAAGTAAAACTTCATTGTAAGATGTGACTACAGAATGGGATCACTGATTTAGTGGGATTTTTTTTTTTTTTCAGTGGAACTAATTTGAATCACCTTACTGAATTACATATCATATTAATACAGCTAAGATGTCGCCTACTGATTCTTCTCGCGAGGAAAATGTGTACATGGCCAAGCTGGCCGAGCAGGCTGAACGTTATGAGGAAATGGTTGAGTTCATGGAAAAAGTTGCAAAAACAGTTGATGTTGAGGAGCTAACCGTGGAGGAAAGGAACCTTCTCTCAGTTGCTTACAAGAATGTGATTGGGGCCAGGAGGGCTTCATGGAGGATCATCTCTTCGATTGAGCAGAAGGAGGAGAGCAGGGGAAATGAAGACCATGTCTCAGTAATTAAGGAGTACAGGAGCAAGATTGAGAATGAGCTCAGCAAGATCTGTGATGGGATTCTTAGCCTCCTTGAGTCTCATCTCATTCCCTCTGCCTCATCGGCTGAGTCTAAGGTGTTCTACCTGAAGATGAAGGGTGATTACCACAGGTATCTGGCTGAGTTCAAGACTGGAGCTGAGAGGAAGGAAGCTGCGGAGAGCACTTTGTTGGCCTACAAGTCAGCTCAGGTGGGTTTAATGTGCCTTGGTCTTATATATGCACTCTCTCGCTTACTTTGCGGCATTGATAGCTTATTTAGTTTATCTATCATTGATGTTCATGCAGGATATTGCTTTAGCTGAATTGGCCCCTACTCACCCAATAAGGCTGGGACTTGCACTCAACTTCTCTGTTTTCTACTATGAAATCCTTAACTCACCAGATCGTGCATGCAATCTTGCGAAGCAGGTAAGGGTTGCTGCTTTACTTTTCTTTCTTTCTTTTTTCTTTTGGATAATCCAAGAATAAAACGTTGAAAGGTATCTGATGGAAGGAATTTGTGACCCAAATTGAAAAGTTGAGATTGTCATCATTTTTTTTGTTTTTGTTTTTTTGTTTGGGGGGGGGGGGGGGTGGGGTGGTTCTTTTATTAAATTTGTTCTATGTTTACTTTGCAGGCTTTTGATGAGGCCATTTCTGAGCTCGATACCTTGGGTGAAGAATCATACAAGGACAGTACATTGATTATGCAGCTTCTCCGAGATAATCTGACACTTTGGACTTCTGATATCACTGTATGTTCTCTTACTCCTACTAGTTAGTTGGTCCAAATGCCCAAAACTTCCAGATTTCAAATTTATCTTGAAACCTTGTTGCACTTGGCTTGTTCGTTGTCAGAAAATGCTATGTGCACTTTCTTTGTGCATCGTCAGAACTTGTTAAGTAACATGATTGACAGTGGACCTAAATTGATCACTGATCTCATTGATCAATTTTTTTTTTTTTTTGAGAAGCTCGTTGATCAAAGTTGTACTTGAACACATGAGCTCTTGTTAGCTCTTCTATTTTGTTAAGGTCTGTTTCTTGTTTCTGATGTCTTGGATGTTATTGATTTTAGGATGATGCTGGAGATGAGATTAAGGAAGCAGCATCAAAACGTGAATCAGGGGAGACGCAGCAGTGATGAATAATGAGTTCAGTTCATAGGATATGTATCTGTATTTTTTATCTTGTGGCTTTTATTTTACATGGATGCCATGTGGGTTGTTTTAGCAGGATATTCTCATGAACTGATAATCTTGAGTGTTGGCTGCACTTAGGGTTTATGTGTTCCAACAGATTGTAAACTAGATTTAATTATTGATGAGAAGTATTTGGTTTGGGTTTCATATGTAGTGTTTTCAGTGCTATGCTAAACTTTAGAATTGAAATTACCCATTTTTGTTATATTTAATTTTAAGATTTCACATGTTTGGATGAGTCCAATGCTGTTACCATTGGATGGATAAATTTTTTTTATTTCCTTGCCTGAACATGGGCGTCTGTTTATTTATTAATTTATTAATTTATTAATTATGGAGTTTAGGGCTAGCCCACAATAAAATAATTGGTCCTTGGCATACAGCCGAGGCAACATTGTGCTTCTTGTGTAAGGATTTGCCCCGTTGATGTTATATTAGTCTTTGGAATCATCTGAAGCTATTTTGTTCGATAGCATGAAGAATTAGGTATATTATAGTTGACGTTATTTAATGGTGCCAGTTCCCTGGGTGCAGAGTAGGGGTTCCTGCAATCATCCACTGCTTGGACACATTTTGGGAGTTTCGGGATAATTTAAATCCGCGGATCTTTTTGTCAACTCTATAATTGAATGAACGGTGCTTTTTGTTAACTCTGGGCCTCTGGCCGTAGGTGCTCTTGGAACTAGCCTGCTATTAACACGAACTGACTCAACCTGTAGCCCTAAAATCCAATGCTGTTGGGATGCAAATATGCACGTATAACGTACTCAAAATATACAATTTTTAAATACCAAAATAATTTGTTGCCGCACATTCTCCCGCCCCCTTTCGTAATTGGTGTTTGTCATTTCATTTATGCATGATGCACTGAGCTGTGCGAATTGCAACTGGCTCTGTGAACGCCCATACCACAAGTGCAATATACTAGTTAGTTCAAAATGTAAAAAATGCATTGGTGACAAATATATTCTGAAAATAATTAAAAATTTGATGCAAACAGGAAATGTGCTTTCCGCAAACACAAAAATGAAGGTTGATTTTCAAAGAAGCACTGCCTTCGTTTGTAATCGGCCACTTCGGGTTAAAAAGTTACAACGCACAATGAATCAACCAAATGGCGGCATCCAACTGCCCTCTTTCTGCCACATTGCCTACCTCCACCCACGAATGATAAAAATAAGTAACACAAATATTAGAAAGAAGTTATCAGGCGGTGATCCCTCGAATCTAATTCGACAACTTTATGCACGGAATACGCACTAAACCCTCTCTTTTACATATACATACATACCTACGTACGTACATATATATTCGTTATATAGTTATAAAACCCCCCAACCTCCCTTTTACACTACTAATTCTGCTTTAGAGTTTTGACTGTCAAAAGTCATGGCTTCTACTACGTCCATTATTGCTTGGTCTGTCTCTCTCTTGCTCTTTAGTTTCTGTTTCTCTGTTTGCTGCCACGATAACTTTTATTTAACACGCGATGCTTGTGTTTGTGTTTGCACTTGTACTTCAGGGGCTCGGGAGAAGATGGGCAATTGGGAATAGGAAACAACGAAGAGAGAGAATGGGTTTGCGTTGTCAAAGCTCTCGAGCCTTACAAAGTCCGCTCAGTTGTTGCTGGTAGCCGTAACTCCCTCGCCATTTGCGACGATGGCAAGGTCCCATTTCACCACTTCAATACTGTTACCATTACTACCGCATACCCTTTGTCTTTTTTTGGTCTTAATTTTTAGGTTTATTTATTTGATCAGTTGTTTACTTGGGGGTGGAATCAGAGAGGGACATTAGGTCACCCGCCAGAGACCAAAACTGAAAACATTCCTAGTCAGGTTAACGCTTTATCTAATACCAAAATTGTTCAGGTAATAGATTCTTTGTTATTTAGTTACTTCAAATACTTGTTGTTGGTATTATTTATGTAGCTTCAAATTGAATATGTAAGTTTTGGGTTCTTTGAATTTTAGGCTGCTATTGGTGGATGGCATTGTTTGGCTGTTGATGATCAAGGCCGTGCCTACGCCTGGGGTGCGTATTTTGTTATCCAATCTTTATTTTCCTTTTGGTTGTTTATTGACAAGATATAAGAATATGAAGACTTTGAATAAATTTGGCGGCACTTGGTTTATTGTCTTAATCTGAAAACAGGTTCTCAGAATCAATATACAACTTAAAACTTTTTCGATATAGATTAGTTTTTAATACTATCTCACCAAATAATAGTTAAAACAAATCGTCATTGTTTTAGTATTTGAGAGAATTCTCAAAAAAAATATCTTTTTTTTTTTTTAAGAAAAGAAATGTGTATATTCCTTGCTTTCATGACAAAGAATTTTATTTGGATTCTATATCAAACAGGCAGTCAGATCTTCAACTGCACTTTAAAGTAATGCAGTAACGCATAGATTCAGAGCAGATTACTTTAATTGTTCTGCTATTGAAAAGAGAGTTAGATACTTTATTTTTATTTGAGGGGAACTAGTGCAGGATGAATGTAAGGTTGTGATTTATGTTGATGCAGGTGGTAATGAGTATGGACAGTGTGGGGAAGAACCAGAGCGGAAAGACGATACTGGTAGGATTTTGAGGAGGGATATTGTAATTCCTCAGCGCTGTGCTCCAAAACTTATAGTTCGCCAGGTGATAATCTCATATTAATTAATTTGTCTATGTTGTTGAATGATTTCAGTCACTTGGTAGGATCCCTTTGCTTCTTGTTTCTCCACTACTTCTATGTATATGTTTCCAGGTATGAATTTCCTGATTATTGTTAATATGAGGTTTTCTAGCATATAATTGCTCTTTTTGCAAGATTCTTCTACCAATTCTTGTTTCAGATCCAATAATATATTTACTGAGATATTGAACATATTTTTTTATTAGATCCAATCATTCTGTTGCTTCTATTTCCTGTAACATGTCCTCTTGCCTGGTGGAAAAATCATCTACTCATTTATCTTGAAATTCAAGAAGATATGTTGGTGGCACCCATCTTTATTTACCTCATGTTATTTGTGGGAGCTTTTTTCTCTCTATGTTGATATTCATCTCTTCATTTCCACTTATTTATTAGCTTAAATTTACCACGCTCTCCAGACCTGTCCGCAGAGCATTTTGTTCTTACACTGATTAGTTTTTTGCTTACAAAGCTTAAAAACCTATAGCATTAACTCTGTGATCACATGATAGAAAACTAGTATTTCTTGTTAGTATTGTTTATATAGGCTTTTAAAATGTCAATGCATAACCCATTTTCTTTCTCTATTGCTTATATGATAGGTGGCTGCAGGGGGCACTCATTCTGTGGTGCTCACACGCGAAGGACATGTATGGACCTGGGGTCAACCATGGCCTCCTGGTGACATGTATGCTTTTGTTGGATTTAATTCCAACCTTATTGTTTTGCTGCCTTTTCATCATTCCATCTAATCGTTTTTATAGATTGTACCCTGATTACTCGCTACGTGCTTGTAACTAAATCTTTGTTTTCATATTTCAGAAAGCAAATATCAGTTCCTGTACGAGTACAAGGTCTTGAACAGGTGAAGCTTATTGCAGTTGGGGCATTTCACAATTTGGCTCTCCAAGAGGATGGAGCATTGTGGGCATGGGGTAATAATGAATACGGACAACTTGGAACAGGGGATACCCAACCAAGATCACAACCTATTCCTGTCCAAGGGCTCTCGGGTCTTACTTTGGTGTGTTTTCCAGTGTCAAATTCCTGGTTTTGTATCTGCATGTGGCTTTCTATAACAATACCGGAAGTTAGCCTGATATATAGACTTTCTCCCCCAGTAGTTCCAACATACTCATCATCATTTTTTATTATTAAAGTGTCATCAAGATGAGGATCACTTGGTGAATCTTTTCTGTATGATGACAATTAAATGACAGCATGTATGCTTGCAGTTACTTCTCTTTTTTAATATAGTCTGATTGGCTGTCTATATGCATGTGCTTCTAGGTTGATATTGCTGCTGGAGGTTGGCATTCTACCGCATTAACTGATGACGGAGAGGTATTTGTATTTTGTTGTGCCTTTTTTTATTTGTTGTTGATTGTGATCTAATTATGTGTTCTTTTAAGGTTTATTCATGGAGAGCTTCATTATAAGTGATAAATTGACATATTGATAACCCATCCGTGTGCAGCTATGAAAATATTTGGTTTTCAGATGGTGACATTTATTTCTTTGGGACCTCAAATTTTCAAATGAGAATAACATTCTATGTCATGATTCCTTTTCAGGTTTATGGTTGGGGAAGAGGGGAGCACGGGAGGCTTGGATTTGGGGATAATGACAAGAGTAGTAAAATGGTGCCCCAAAAGGTTAATCTTTTAGCTGGCGAGGACATTGTTCAGGTACCATCTATGTTTAATTCTGATTAGGTTGGTTAGATTGAGGAGGTGTTTAAAATACAGTGTTAGTTGACTAATACAGTTTGGAATGATAGGATAGTGGGGGATCATCATTTTTATGAAATTTCTCATAGGTTGATCGTTCCTTCAAATGCTACAAGAAATAGATACCATAGCATTCTAGAACATGTACCCATTTCTTGCTTTTTGAAAGAATTTTTGAGGTTGTTAACTTATTTATCATCCAGGTGTCTTGTGGTGGGACCCACTCGGTTGCTTTGACACGTGATGGGCACATATTTTCAGTGAGTGTTTTCAACCTTTATTTTCCATTTTACATTCTTGGTTTTAGGAGGAACTGTGTAAAAATGGTGAAATGGTGCTGACACGTCAATATAAATAAAGGAAGTGCAGGAGTTTGGGTTAGGCGAATTATGATACTGAGTTTTGTTAAATAAAGGTGTATACATAATAACTGCCATCATCTTGTTGATAGAGGGATTGCAGATTTTTTTGGCTTATCTTGAGGAAGGTTGATGTGAAGAATCTGTTCCCCTTTTAGGTTAACCTTTAAATTTGAATTCTCATTATCTAAACTTTCTAGTGCAGTGATTACATGGGGACCTGTCCACTAGTATTATTTGATCACAATTTGTTTAATTTTCTTTTTCCTATTAATTATCCACCAGAAACTTGGTTTACATTCTGTTCAAAGTTCACATCAAAAGAAAATCTAAGTCCTGGCCTTCAATCAATGATTTGATTATTGTTTAACAATGATAATCCATCATTCTTGATGACTGGTTTTGGTACTGGCAGTTTGGACGAGGTGACCACGGACGTCTTGGATATGGAAGGAAAGTGACAACTGGTCAGCCAATGGAAGTGCCAATAAATATTCCAGCACCAAGAAATGCTGGCGATGGAGTCGACCGACGCTGGATAGCTAAACTTGTTGCTTGCGGGGGACGCCATACTCTGGCAATAGTAGAATGGCAAACTGAGGAATCCAAGTAGTTACTGTATGAAAATCTCAAGAACAAGAAGAGAGCTCTTTGAAACTAAATAAATCCATTTACACTCTTGATATCAATATAGCGAGGACAATTTTGATTCACTTGTGGGCGAATACTTGAGTCACCGACTTTGTTTCCCATGTTATGCATGTCACAAGTTCTAAGACGAGTTGCATTTGGTATTTATGGTATCATGTTGGGGTTTTCCGAAGATGATACATTTTGAGCATGGAGATTGTAATTATTGTGGTTTAGGAAACAAATATCTATAAACACATAGAAACTTGTAATTGGGTTCGTAGCCTAATAGTGGATTGATGCTGTCAAAATGAGTGTATGAGAGCCACTTCCAGCTCTCATCGAGTCTCTTCCCCTTTTTCCCAAACCAAATAATAGAGGGATATTTTATTTTTTTTTCCCGATTTCCGGATGTTTTTAGCAAAAGTAGATTTCTGTGTTAGACTTGTTAGAATTTTGGGTTGTATTGGGATCTAGGTTCTCCATAGACCTCATATTATAATATAGAAAAAAATTACAAATTTTCGTTTCAATTTGACTAAGAAATACTTGCGCCTAAACTCAATAGGAAAATGCTATGTCACGAGAGCTGAGAGAATGTTGAGAGAAACGGCAGCACAAGCTGTCGTTTCGCTCTCTCTCATTCGTGACACTTATTTAATATTAAAATAATTATAAAAACAAAAAAAAAAAAGTCAAAATGAGAAGATCACATGTTGCAGATCAACTTGTTTTTCCCTCTTAACAGCATTCTTCATTAGGCGTAATGTAAAGCTAACTTCACACGCAAAGATCACATGCATCACTTTTTCTCTCTCTCTCTCTCTCAATTCAGTGGCTATTCACTAGTTAAGTCTGGAAGCTTTCAAAAGAGATACAGAAAAGAGAGCAATTGAGCCGAATAAGAAAAATTATATTACTCGCAAAGTGTTTACAAGAGAGTTTACAATAGCCTTTACTCCAGTCAACGATAAGAGAAGAGAAGCTCGAGAGGGAGAGAAGCAAATCAATCCAAGCATCACTTTTTCTTTTTTCTTTTTTTCTTTTATAATGCTGGCTTTTTTTATATTTAATTTTTTTTATTACTTATAACGCTGAGAGAGGGAGAGAGGTGAAACGACAGCGTCTCTCAGCCTTCTCTCTCAGCGTTCTCTACGTTTTACACTACTAAACTCAATAAAAAAAGTAGTTACACTTTCCTCCTATGGCTTAGCTAAAAACCACTTACACCCAAACTTTATGAGTTGTTACACTTTGCGTTCAAATAGCAGACGGGAGTCGCACTGCTGAAAGGCTCATAAGCCAGAGTCAGGGCGGTGTCATAATTAGTTAATAAAAGAACCAAGCATGGACCAGTCCAAGATACAGCAACTGACTTAGTAGTGAGATCACAGCAAATGCTTCCAGTGTTTGCTGAAAAGTCATCATCAGTTATTTAGACAATCAATCCTTAATCAGTTTCCTCAGGATAGTACTTTTCATGCTTTCTGGAAACAACAAAAGACCTTCAAACATATCACTCACTCAATTTTAGAAATATCCTCTTACCAGGCGTTTTCCTCTGTGCCCTCCTAATATTATCTCCTTGCAGACAAAGCTGTAGGAGAAGAAAAATCAAAAACCCATTTAAAATATATAATACTTCAGGCTTCAGCTCTGTGTGTGTGTCTGTGTCTGTGTCTGTGTGAAAATGTTAATTTAGGCCGCCGGAGATATGGATGGCATGGCAAGATAAATACCCAACAGCAATAGCTGTGACAGACCAGGAGAGGATTGCGAGAGAACTTGCAGCAGCTAGGCTCTCACTTCGCCATGCACGAAGATGCATAAGCCCTGCTGTCACTGAGCAAACCCCAATGGCTCCAGTGGTCAATGCAAACGTTAATAAGAACCATGTTGACGTATTGCCACCCAAATCTTAAAAAAAAAAAGGAGAGCCAAAAAAAGAAAAAAAAAACTTAGCATAATTGTTTGATAAACGGCGGCGTGAATTTTTTATTTTAAAAAAAAAATTAAGGAAGAAGAAGAAGGAGAGGAAGAAGAAGGGAAGTCGAGGAGCCTACGGGGGTGATTTTGTTCATCATTGATGTATTTGTTAAGAGACCAGGCAGCTAAGCCAAGAATGATCAAATACACTACAAAGTTGACAGCCAAAAGTGGGCTGACAAGGCCTCTACCAACTCTTCCAATCGCCATTAATTGCTTGTTAGAGGCTCAAAGCTCAAGCTAGAAACTAATGAAGACAAGCGTTCAATCAAATTATCTGAACAAAGAGAGTCGAGTTGAGATAGTTTCTTGTTAAAGGGTTTACAGACACATGCGTGCGCCTGCCTGTTGAACGGTGCACTTTCCTGAAAGTGAGGTATTCATGTGCGGACAAATTAGAGGAGTTTTTGATGACTCTGATTTATTTGTCTTCACCGTTTGATGCTGCTGATGAGATTAATAATATTTTGATACGTGGAAGACATGCATGATTTCTCAATTTTGCATTTGCTTCTCGTTGTACCGTAAGTGAAGGTAAATGTAAAATACAATTACCCCCATAATATAACTATATTAATCTCACTATGAAAGTTTGACATTATCTAGCAACGGTCATTAATCTTTGGTCATTTGGGTTGGGGGTGGTTGGTTTAAATTAATTTTTAATTTTGTGCGCCAGCTCTTCACTCTACGAAACTTTTATGCCTGAATAAAATAAAATCTGATAGTGTTGTCAGAAATGAAAGCAAAAATTTAGTATGTACAAACTAAATTTTTTGCTCTAAAGTCTTAACATACATATTTGTCTAGCTGCCATTCTACATTCTACATAAAGATGTATAAAGCAAGACTCTCATTTTGTTACATCCTGGTATTTATCTAATATCTAATGTTTCTGATTTCATCTTAATGCTAGTGTGTCGAGAGGAGGTTCAAAAACGAAAATAAAAGAGCCTAAAATGATAACAAAGATGGTGAACACAATGAGCGATTTGCAAGGATTGGCATATTGTCTAATCAGTGTTATTCCTTCTTCCTGACTATTTCTTGAAGAAGCATCACCGAGTTGTACTAGAGGACACGTCAAAAAGCCGTATATTATACCAGTAAAAGCTGCTCCGAGGTGTGCCCTACGGTAATTAACAACGAAGAGGAGTTATTCATTAATGGGGAAAAAAAAGAAAGAAAACAATAGTCAATAGCAAGGTTTTGTTTTTTTTTTGGGGTTAAGTATGACTACTAGCTAGAAAAAGATCAATTTGATTTTTCAAAACTTTCTTTGGAATGTTATTTTACTGATATGACAATTTTTAGTTTACAGGTCATCTTATTAAAATGCAGTCACTCACTCTCTTGGCATGTGAATGGAATAAAGTCATTTCAAGTGTTTTCAAATAACTGAATCCATCAGAGGTCTTACCACGTATCAACTGGCCCAAAATTGCTTATTATGAAGCTCAGAGCCGTAGAAAGTATCGCCTTCTGGAACATTCTCTCTGATACATCCTTGGCAATCAAATCTTTGTTCTGGAACTGATAAATAAGCCAAGCTCCAATTATGGCAAAAACAGGTCCCTGCAAGCATGAAAGGTGCATCTGATTGACTGCTGTAGCATACACTAGTATATGGTTCTAAGTGACCTCGGTGAAAGATCAAAACATACCATAATGAGTACATAAGTAGGCCTAGGGATGGCAATGGGGAGGGGAGGGGAGGGGACCAATCTCCCCATACCCATCCCCGATGTTTTGCATATGTCCCCGTCCCCTCCCCGTCCCCGTCAAAATTGCTTGAGAGAATCCCCATCCCCTCCCCGAATAATAACAGGGGATCCCCGAGGGTCCCCGGTCCCCGAATAATTAATAGTCTAATACATTTTTTATTTTCGATTTTAAATTAATCATATTAAAATAAACTCATACCGCTATTGTAAGCTCGTAACCAACTTTGACAGCACATTAAGGCCTCCAATGTGCTTGGATGAAGTTTGTTATGGTATGAGCTCACAACTCTACCACTAGTGTTAAAAGCTGATTCAGAAGCAACTGTTGTAATTGGAATTGCCAAAATATCTCTAGCAATTCGAGCTAATGTAGGATACCTATTAGCATTTGTCTTCCACCAACTCAAAATATTAAAATCTTCCATCCGAGATATAACTTTCTCATCCAAATATGAATCTAATTCATCTGCAACAACTGCACAATCTCCATTGTTTACATAATCATTAAAACCTGTCATCCATTTGGTTGCTTTCTTATAAGAATCCCCTGTAGATCTAGTAGAAGAACTACTACCAGTATAATCAAAGCAATAAACAGTTGGTGAAAACTTCAATTAATACTCTTCAACTAATTCCCGGCAAAGGGTGACCACTTTCCCAACATACAACTATTTTGATATTTATTATTTTTAACAATATTTATAATTTTGTTATTTATTTATTAGTAATTTTAAAAATAAAAATAAAATTAAAAATTAAAATGGGGAAATGGGTAGGGGATGGGGATTCCACCTCATCCCCGTCCCCTCCCCGAATAAAAAGTTGGGTAAAAAATTTTCCCCGTCCCCTCCCCGAAAAAAAAATTGGGTATAAAATTATCCCCGTACCCTCCCCGAATGGGGAAAATCCCCGTGGGGATTTTTGCCATCCCTATAAGTAGCTATGTGTACTCGGAAATATAAGCTTGATGTTGTAAATGGAGCTTAGTCTTTGTCACAAATTCACAATATGTATGCAATGTTTAAGATACCTATCTTTAGCCTGTTGGAGTGTTTCGATATGCAGCTAATGTTCAAAGGAATCATATACACTTATCTGAATTCAAAGCCTTGGAGTGTTTCTATATTCAGCTAATGTTTAAAGGAATCATATACACTTATCTGAATTCAAGCATTATTCCTAACCAAATGGGGTAACATACCTGTACAATAACACCTCCATAAGAGGTGTTAAGGAACCAATGTATATGATCCATGTTTATGAGCAAATGGATGAAGCATAAAAGGTGTTATGGAGCAAAGAAGGAAAAGAATAATGGAATGATGCCTACCGTCCCACCAACAGTTGGCTCTGGTGTATGAAGGAAGCTTGTCAAGTTGCCAGAAATTCCTCCAAGTGTGTATATCAAGAAGAATGTAAATGGTCCATAGCTCTTACATACTTGAGGCCCAAAAGTAAGAAGTGCCCAGCAACTAAGAGCTACGTGAAAAAGCCCCGAGTGCTGCATTTACCATGTGTTCATGAGGCAGAATAATAGATAGCTCAAAGCCAAATAATGAGGTAATAGACTGTGCATAACATAAAATCAAGCTAACACTTCTCATATGAAAAATGAAATGAGTTCAATACTTGTGCTTACAACAGTAGAAAAAAGTTCATTATACATAATGCTTTGCGGACATGATATATGATCCCAATTTTCGTAATTATTGGCTATAATTTTCAGCAACAAACAGAGCACAGGGGTTGTAAACAATCCTAGTTCCCATGGAAACTATAAATTTCCAGCTTTGATGGAGAGAATTATTCTGTTCAGACAGATGAAACAAATGAAAGTAACATGAATTTCAAAGAGTGATGCCTCTAGTCCAACAACAACCAAAATATCAATCCTTAATGAGTTATATCGAACTGATTTCACACTGTTAGCTAAATGCAATGCAGAAATGGTAACAGAATGGGAACACGAACCCCATTGTCAATCTTGTACCAGAAACATTGGTGTCACTAGCCTCCACCACTCGCCAACGAGGATCAACTCGTTTATCTTTGCACCGTACAACAATGGGAGTGAAAAAAACCCAAATTCAGAGTTCCTTATTGGGCTGGCAATCTCAAACAAAAAAACTGCAACATCTATAGAAACCAATATACTTCTGCATGCAAAATAAAGAATGAAGAAGCATCAGAAATGGATTACCATGTACATTGTATCCAACATGAAAAAGACAGAAGATAAAGCAATGTCAAACATAAAAAATGACTAATGCTTGCCAGTGTCTTACATTAAGTAGAGATTGGAGGTTTCTTCAGTCCGCTGTAAAGCCAGATCCCTCTCTAAACTCCTCACACCATCCTTATTTCTCAACTCCCTATAACCTTTCAGTTTTCCCATGTAACCCCTTTTAGAACTTTTGCTGATGGATAATTGTGCCGCCACCAGATTCCTTTCTGTGGTTTGGTCAGTAGAGAATTTTGCATCTGAAAGTAATAAATTAGAGCGCATAGAAAACAATTTTAATTCAGTATTTCCTATGAGTAAAGTAATAAAAATATATTAGATAATAACCGATTGAAAAGATAAAAAGTAATATCTTCTGAAGCTAAAAGAATAATATCATGGACTCAAAACTTTTGTAAATAGGTTAATGACATGAGAAGAAAAATGAAAAATTCAGTGAGCAGAGAAATTTTTGCAAGGATGCTACTATTGATTATATACTTGTAAAGAGCTAGTCCAATAATTAAGATGGCAATTGTATAAAAAAGTGGCAACCTATGTTTACCTGTGTTAAGTTTTCCCAGATAAGCATCCAGAGAATCCAGTTCTGTCTTTGCATTTATTTCCCCACTTCTACTATGTAACTCTTCTATCTCGCCAGAAGACTCTGAAGAATTCTGAATGGAATCGTCCTTGAGTTTAGCTAAATATGACTCTAAAATTCTGATTTGGCACTCACTATCGCTAGATTTAGCTGCACAGCGCACCATCCTCAATTTTTCTTTTGTTGAAGCTTTCTTAGAAAAGGATCCTACATGACTAGTGATGTTACTCATCTTCCATTGGACAGGCAATTCAGCAACGTCCTGGTTAGGATATATTGAACGCCATCTCTTGCACATGTTATCAGAAGTTGAAGAGAATCTAGAGTTCTCTGTGAGGGAAATGCAGTGACACTTGAAGCCTCTCTCATTTTGTCTTACTATCTTTGGAATAGGAAGAAGTTGTTCTTTGGATGGAATTTTGCAGCATAGCTGAACCATAGCCATGCAAAGCTGGACAAAGAATCAAGCAGTACTGTATGAATAATTATCAATTTAAAGAAAGATGTAAACAAACTGCTCTACGATGTTAGAGAATTAAAGAGACTTCAAAATTGATCAGTTTATAGAAGAAAAGGAAAAGGCAGAAAGGCAAGCTATATCCCTTCAACATAATTGAAACTGCTGCAATCAATATTTTACTGTCCTAACACATGTAAAAACCAGAGTCTAGAGCAGTGCAATCGCATTGTATGTTTGAGGTTTAAACAAATACTTCGGATCGACTAAAATAAGTTTAATTAAGCTAGACAGTAACTTTTATCTATGGGTGAAACAATTAGCTCAAATATATACATAAAGTAGTGAATCAGAATGAAAAAAAGTTTGCATGACGGTGCTCCACAAACAACATTTCGACTAAATGATCAACTTCAGGAATCCAGGAAGCTATACAACAACCAATGGATGATTATCTGCTTACGTAATCGTATTTATGCATAAATATTTGTGTTTGTTAAGGTTACTGACATCAGTTTTCTTAAGCAAACAAACTTCACAAACGCAGAAGCGCTTAGAATTGCAGACCCAAAATAGAGTTAAAAGAATCTACAGCTGCGAAAAAGTGGGACAGCTGCGTACGTACCTTTATACAAACCGAATCCTAAGGTGAGAATTGAGCAAAGATTACAGGCAAAGACGGGCTGCACTTGAGAGTACTGCCATTAATGAAGCCTCTGAAGACAACGTTGTTGAAAGACTAGTGAATTGAGAACGTCCGTAATAACGACTTGAAATCTAATAAATCCCGCCTTATCTATGTTGGCCCACTGGGCTGTTGCCACCTGTTGCTAACCCAATCCCGCACCTTGCATTTTGAGTTGTGATAGGCTACAACTAAGATTTTGCGTGGACCGCACTTGGTTCAATCGCGAAAAATTTCTTAATACACTCCGGCAAATACGAATATGCCGGAGTTGTCAAACTCAAACCTTTCCTGATTGAAAATCCGTCTGAGTCACTCACAATCTTTTTCCAGACAACTTGAAGTAAGTATCCTTCCAACAAAGATTTCCATAAATAATTTAAATTCTTAAATATTATTTATGTGAGATACACGCACACAGAATTTTTAAATATTACTTCTATGAAATCATTAAGCATAAATTGATTTTATATAAATAATTTAATAAATTATATAATATCACACGTCGTTTATATGTTCGTACTAGAAATCATTTATGTCCTAAAAGTGTAAATGACAAATCATACGTATATCATTTAAAATTTCTGACAATTCATCTATTTTTTTAAGTTATAAACGGTTAGAATAAAAATTTTACAACATGTCATCTATTTTCTGAAACAATAAATGGCATGTCATACAGTTTCTGTAAAATTGTACGAGATGCCATTTATATGTTGAAGTTGTAGATGATAAGTCATATACTTTTTACACCAGAGAAAGTCTTAAAACATGTCTTTCATCTATGTCATGAATATATAAATGACAAGTTGCAACGTTACATAATGTTTCTTACTTTAGAAGGCTTCAATTTATTTCTATTTTTATTAAGAAGACAAAAAAAATTTCATCAACTCAACTTTATGTTTTTTTTTATCTTTGGAACAAAAATGAGATAATTTGATATTACTAAATGTAAGAGTGTAATTTAAATATAGTCAATTCATAATAGGGTAATTTTAGATTTTTGTCTTCCGAAGTTGTAAACAACATGTTATACATAAATTTTAAATAAAAAAATTTTATTTGTGACAACTATTATAAAGTAAATAATTTTAAATATATGATAATTAATAAATTAATGTTAATACATTTATTTATTTTTAGTAAATTTAATTAGTTAAGTTGAATTCTGTAGTGGCGTACAAGACATGCATGCCCTAATTGTAAATATCTTTTTTTTTTTCCTTTGTCAATATCAATACTTAAAAAAGAAAAAAAAAATGTAATTGGCCATTTTAAGTTTTATAGTTCGAGTTTACTCTTTGATCCAAATACGGTCAAATACAAGGGTTTTAAAGAAAAAAAATAAAAATAAAAAATAAAAAAATCGATCAATCTGGATTGTGGGAGTGGGAGATCCGTGATAATTTACAAAAATAAAAATATTCGTTTGGCGGTCCATAATCCCTCCCATTCGCACATTAGATTTTCTCTCAAATTTCTCCCGCCATTTCAACTCAAAGAAGAGGGAAACTTTGGAAATGATTCAAAATAAGGTCCAAGTGAAAATTTAGGCAAATACGTTCGTCGTCTGAAGAAGCGAAGCAGAGCAGTGTTGCCAAAAAGTGAGAAACACTTTCAGAAAACAGTTTTGAGAAAATGGCTGTAGCTTCAAGTTCTGTTTCCAAAGACAAAGCCGCTGCTGCCAAGAAGGAGAAACAGAAAGAATATAAGAGAACTAATTGCCCAGGGGTTCGTCTTCACCATGGCAGAATCTATGATTCTGAGAATGGAAAAACATGTCACCAGGTTTGTTTGTTTCTTCTTCATAATTGAGATTGAGTTAGTTTGTTTTAAGTGCTGTTCTTCGGTGGGGAAATGTGGAAAAATGAAATTATAGCATTTCTGAGCTCTGTTTCCTGTTCCGCTCGATTGATGAGAAAGCATGGCTCCAATAAAGTGGATATTTTAGTGGTGGTCTTCTTTTTTTAAAAAAAAAAAAAAATACTTCAAGTAATTTACCCACTTTTCTTTCAATCTTTTTTTTTTTCTATTTGGTTAGTGAGAAAGTGTGGGAAAATGAAAGAAAGTGATAGATAAAACTCCATTAATAAATGGGCTCATTAATAAAGTTTGTTTGTTATGTTTGGAGAATAATTGTGATGGGCTCATGCATTTTTTTGCTTTTTGCCATATGGCTACGGTTTTACTTAATTGCTTCTCTTTTTTCTTGTGAATTATTATTATTATAATTATTTTTTTCTATATATGTTGGTTGTTATGAATCTTTGGATTAAATGTTTAAGGAAGATCCATGGTAATTGTTTAGGAAAGAATTGAAGTGGAATGCTGAATGTTGTTTTACCAGTCTTTTCTTTTGATTGATTTTTGGTGGTATTCATTGTGTCTAATTTAATGTTGAAGTGCCGGCAAAAAACAATGGACTTTGTGGCAGCTTGTAAGATTATGAAAAAGGATAAATATTGCCCAATCAAGTTCTGTCACAAGTGCCTATTAAACAGGTTAGATTTGGTGTTGTGATCTTTTACACTTTCTTTTGAATTGAATACAATTCAGTTAATTAGCATGCATTTTTATGAAAATGCTTCGTTGGCTAATACAAAATTTTGTTTGATGCTGAATTAGATATGGAGAGAAAGCAGAGGATGCGGCTCTGTTGGATGGTTGGAATTGCCCCAGGTGTAGAGGCATCTGCAATTGTAGCTTATGCATGTAAGTGTGCAATAGCACAGTTGTTCTGGTTAGGGTTGATGTTGATTGGTATTGCTAGTGATTGAGCAGGTCTAACAGAATAACATGGTTTTAGGAAGAAAAGAGGTCACCAACCCACCGGTCAACTAGTGCAAGCAGCCAAGGCAACTGGGTTTTCATCAGTTTCTGAAATGCTTCTAATTAAAGGATACGACAATTTGGACCAAGAGAAGAAGATTGCTAAAGATGTGGCGGCTTTACCGAAAAAGTCGCTTACTTTGAAAAAGGCAATTAAATGCACTTGTTATTTTGGTAGCTTTATTAATTGCAGCAAATCTCGGTTTTTAGGGTTTCTGGAGCATGCTCAGATATAAGTTCATGCTTTTGACAGGAGTCTGAAGCTGCTTTGTCGAGGAAACCAGGAAAGGAAAATTCTTTTGACAGAGACTGTGATTCAAACTTGAATTCTCGGAATTTACCACGAACCTTGAATAAAGAGAAATCAAAGAAGATGAAACGGGAAGGATTAAAGGAAATCCCTAGTATCAATGGGGACGATGGTGTCTCTTTGAGGATGAAGAGCCCAAAAAAGCCGAAGGTTTCTGAAGAAATTTCTGAGAAAGAGAAGTTTAAAGTTTCAGAGGAGGTTTCTAGGATTGACAAGCCAAAGGAAGAAGGGGAGAAAAATGAAGATGGTCTTGGGAATCTTGGGGGCGTAAAAGCTCTAAATTGCGTTAAAAATGCTGGTGTTGGATCCAATTTAGAGGCAGTTTCTGAATTTCGCGGTGTTAACAAGTGTATCACAGAAGTTCCATTGCCTCAGAGTGCCACTTTAACAACTGTAGCTGGAGCTGAGATACCTCCCGAAGATGTTGGACATGCATTGCAGTTCTTAGAATTTTGTGCAGCTTTTGGAAAGGTATGTTTAAATGGGGATTTTTAAGGGGGAAAAAGTGGTGTAATACTTGTTTGTTCTTATGATAATAATGGTAGTCAAGGATAATTCAACTTTAGCTTAAGTTTGATGTTTGGTAGTTGTAAGAATAATAACCTCTTAATACGTGATTACTAACATCAGGTATTTGTTGATATCATGCTTCTAGAATCATTTCAATTAATGGTGTATTACTTCAAAATGCCAGAAAATAAACTTTCCATATCCTTCAATTTACTGTCGATTTAATGGAGCTATTGATGTTTGTAAATGCTTCTGAAACCAAATTGTTCGCTAATAATTTTCATTTTAAACCAAGCCAAGCATTCTCTAATTTGGCATTTTTTTTCTTCTCATGCTTGTAATGCATTAGGTTCTGGATTTGAAGAAAGGACAAGCTGAATGTATTATTAGAGAATTGATGGGTGGGCGGAGTAGGCGCCGAGGGCTAGGCTTTCCAATGGTCCAAATTCATATCCAATTGCTGTCTTTGATCCAAAAGGATATGGGAGAAGAGTACTAATCAATTCCCTAGTAAATTTAGTGTGCTCTTGATTGCTTTTTGTTGAATAGGATTGTATAGTAACTATTGAATTGTACAGTAACTATCTGCGTTTTTACTGTTTAGGTCTCCATTGAGTTCAACAAGTGGAAAAAATTCATGGTTGCAGGCTCTTAGCAAATGTGTCTCTAATTCCAAATGCCCATTGAATGATATACCTTCTAACTGTTTTGATTGTGGAGGTGATGGATATCATCAGTTAAATGGGTCAAAAAAGCTTAAGCTGTTGAATTTTTTATGTGATGAAGCTCTAGGCACCACGTAAGTAAGCAAACACATAATGCCAACATCTTGATTTCATCTCCAGAATTTTTCTTTCTTCAGTGTATGATACATCGCTTTGAATTCTTTTAAATTAAATTCATTTCAGAGTGCTGAGGAATTGGATTGATGATCAAAATTCAGAATTTGTTGAAAAAGTGAAGGAATCAAGAGAAAAATTTGTTGCAGCAAAAGAAAAGGTAACATGAGGAAATTAATATTTTGGTAAAGAAGTAACGCCTGTTATTGCAGTGAGTTGGGTGTAAAAAAGATTTGTTAGTGCAGGAAAAAAAATTGAAGCAGCAATTGCAAGATGAGGTGGCCAAAGCAATTATCACTAATGGTGCTCCCTTGTCAATTTCTGAGCATGAAGCTATTGTTTCAGAGATAAAAAGGAAAGCAGCTGAAGCACTTTCTGAGATGACAGAGGCAAAAGGCATGGCATTCAAGAGTAAGTTGAGGATTTCTGGTTTTAGTTCTTTTAAAATCTCATAAACTGTATCTGGATACTTGTTCTATTTACTTTTATTATTATAAAGACTGCACGTGGTGAAGTGGTTTCATTTATGTTTTCTTGAATTGAATCATGGTTTATTTCTCCTAGAAGCTGTTATTTCCAGTTACCAATTAGTGGTGTCAAAGATAGTAATTCCAATGTAGAGAAAGATTCATGTCTGTGTTTATATTGTAGAGAAACACCGATCTGATGCTGTTAGAACGGAGCCTATTATAAAGGAAGACAATGGCCGTGCCGTTTGGAGATTGAAGGGCTATAATGGTGGACGGGCTATTTTGCTTCAAGGTCAGTTTAGATTAATATTGGACTTGTATGGATGATTGAGTATATGAATAGGTTATGCATATATATTTTAAATCCTTCAATGACCAGAGGTGAATGGAACCCCAGATGCAGTTTCACCCAGCGAAAAATGGTTTGCCTATGATGCTGATCAAGTACCAGCAGTTGAGAAATATCTCTCTTCAAAAAGGTTAGTACATTGTTAGTTATATGCTAAATGGAAAACTGATTTGTTGGTTTTTTTTTTAAAAAAAAAAATTATATCAGTCCAATTCATCGGGAAGTATTCAATGCAGCTACATATTTGGCTTTAGTTTATTCAGTGATCTACTTACATTATGCAAGAATGAAGGATTATAACTTGTGCTGTTCTTGTTTAGTTAATATGTTTTATCACTCTGATCTTCTTTCCCTTTGCAGGGAAAAAATGCTATGAGTGAAGGGAAAAAAAAAAGTACTCACATGCAATTGCTAGCTTTTAGCCAGACTTATAGATGCTTCTAATATTGATTTGTCAGATCCGGTGTCCGGAGCAATTGTGATCTTGCATTTTGGTTTTGATTAAACAGCTCAGCAAGGAAATCTTGTATCCTCGCAGGTACAGAGAACTGGCTAGGAATGAGTAAAAGCGTGTACAGTAACAGAATTGGTATTAAAATTTTGTATTTTGGATCCAAATTTTATGTGTTTGGGTTCATTCTAAAGATTAATATCGTTTACATGTGCTGATTTGTATGATTCAGCTAATATGGGTTAGCGGATTTTCGATCTAGCTGCTGAGATTGTTGTATGTACTAATACATTATGGTTCTTGATGAACAATTCAATAGGCATTGTGATATACAGTTTTTGCTTGGCAATGACTTTAGGGACATGTTTAATGCGAATTGACTGATTATATTCTTATTTAACGAAACTTAACTATAAGGTTATGTTTGGGAGATAGGATTAAGTGTAGAATTGGATTAATTATTGGGAAAAAAAATATATTAATACTATGTTTGGCATGCTCATTTGGATTGGATTAATGGTAATGGACTAAATTCAAATTTTAATGCTAAATTAATGAAATAGCTAATCCTAATTTTTATGTGAGTTAAGTTAAGATAAGAATCATCAAAAATAATGACAAGAAAAATTTTATTCATTTATAATATCTTCCATAATTTATTACACCATTTTATTTATAACTTAAAATTTATTTAATATTTCTTTATTTTTTTTAATTAAGTAATTTATTTTTTATTCATGATTTACTAAAAAGTTATTAATTAATTTATTATTTTATTTAATGAAATGATATATTTGTGGTATATACAAAACATATTAATGTTAGCCTCTAATAATAACAACATTTGAGGGGTAATTATAATGTTTGGAATGATAATAATTTGATAGTTGGAAAAACATTACCCTCATTTTAGTATGTAGAGATTTAAGTCCCTTTATGTGTATCAAGAGATACTGAGATTGATTTCTTACGAATATTTAGAAAAAAATCGGTTTCATTATATGTTTAGATATTTACATTGTAATGCAATTAAAGACGATAAAATTCTTTTGATAGTTTCTTAAGCAAAATATCATTACATTTATAACATAATAATAAAAATAGCTTAATTAATATATATTTTATTTTAATTTATTATATTTAAATATTATTCTCACTAGTACATAAGTTATGTTTTTTTAAAGCAAAATATCATTTAATTTATAACATAATATTAATAAAATAATATTATTATATTTTTAAATATAGTAGTCTAATTAATTTTATTTAATTATATTTTTTCATTAGTACATAAGTTAAATATATTAACTATATTTTCCATGAATTAAAAAAAAAAGTATTTTCTTTTTTTAAAAGTTGAGGGGGTCTTTGATAGTTTAATAATTTTGAATTGATTTTCTTTATATTTACCTCAAATGAGGGATCTGCATGATAGTTACCTTTTAATTTTGGCCCCATTAACCAATTAAAACGATAGTACCAGCGGCCGGTTATGTGCTGAATTAAAAAAATAATAAAAAGCGGCGACCGTTGAAGGGCAAAATTGGTAATTGGGAGTCGGAAACTAGGAATCCAAATCCAACTCGAAATCCGTATGCGGTAGACTCCAAATCCACATATGTTGCGTTTACTTTTTGGATTGGAGTGGGAATCCTTAAATTAGGAGTGTAGAGTGGGAGTGGGAGTGGGAGTATGATGTTTACTTACACTAGAATGGAAGCATAGAATAGAGATCAGAATCCAATTTATGTATTTACTTTGTCTTGGATTGGGAGTAAATAGTTTCAAATTACAATTTTATCCTTATTTAAAGAATTATAGTTTTTAATTACAAAACTAATAAAAAATATATTTAATGAATAATATTTATTTTATTATATTTGTAAATTTATTATAATTATTAATATTCTTAATTATGAACAAAAAATTATTAATTTTAATTTTAATATAAAATGAAACCTTATTTTATTTTATTTTATATAATTATATTAAATTTATTATTATATAAAATAATAATATAATATTATTTAGTACAAAATTAATATTTTCTTAGAATAAACTATTTATTATTATTAATATTAAATAAATATAGTACTATTATTTTTAAAATAAATATAATAATATTATATTTATTAATTCTCTATTAATATAATAATATTATTTTAAAATAATTTTAACTTAGAATCAATGTAAATTATTATTTAGTTAAATATAATATTATTATTCAAATAAATATTATTTATTTTATTTTATTTTATTTTATTAATTATAAAATATTAAATTAAATTAAATTAAAAATGAAAGGGTAAAAAGAGGAGTATGGATTCCCACTCCCACCTCCCCCAATGGGACTCCCACTCCCACTCCCCACTCCAAAAATGAGTGGGGCCCACGGAGTGAGATTCCCAATCCGTGGTCATTTTAAGCAAGTAAACGCTGGAGTGGGAGGAATCCATACTCCTCACTCCCACTCCAACAAGTAAACACAACCATAATATAAAAGGCTGGAAACCCAAGCTAGATAGATGCATGATATAAATTATATATATCACAGAGAATTTTAAAGTTAATAGTAACAACCATGGCCGAAACCGAAAGTCACAATTTATAAGTTAATCCACATAAAATAAATTGTGACCAACTACTGAACCTGGGGCTCTGATTAAAAAAGATTACTGTTATGGAACTTATGAATTTGTTGTTTTGGAGCTTGATTTAAGCACTAGTAATTGGACCCCTATCAAGAGTTTGGGTACTAAATCGCTCTTTTTGGGTTATAATTCTTCCATGTTTATCGACGCATCAACTAATCCTCATTGTAAATTTAATTGCATATATTTTACTGATGATTTTCTTGAGAGTTATTTGAACATGTATATCAAGAAACAAACATGAGGTGAAGGTGGAGGTGCAGATATGGGAATCTATAACATGGAAGATGGAAATATTGAGCGATTCTTTGAAACAAATCCTTGTCATATTCTTAATCCACCTATATGGGTTGAACATAGTTTTTATTTATAAGGTGAGAGATTTTCTCCGTGTCTATAATTTATGTATTTGGAGCCCACCATAATCATAAATCTATAATGTCTGATTAATCCGATTGTATGCCATGTAGATTATATAATGCGGACATGGTACCATTATTCGATTGTGCTAGAATTTGAATTCCATGTCCCTTTACCTATTTAAGTTTTGCATATGGAGGGTATTATGAAAGAACTTGAACGGGTGAATTTCATTTCTTCTGTGTGAAAATACATTGGTTCAACCAATTGTGTATTTGTAATAGATATTTTGTTAAGATCGTTTGTGTAATTCTATGTTTGTACATATTGATTTTTAATTATGGATGAATGAAATGTTAGTTATTTCCTTGAAAAATAATCAAAATTGCATAGCCTTCTCACTCTATTATAATTGCTAAATCTGGTGAAACTGGCGTATTAAAAACAACCCAATTTCCTTCAGAAAAATTATATTTTTCTACATTGAGAGTTGAAGAAAAATATTTGTAAAAGTCTTAGCTTAGCTTTGCCCACCTCTCTGTATTTTCTTCAATAAAAAAAAAAAGAAATCACAAATTAATATTTTTAAGCCAAGCGAGATCTTTCTTGGTAATTCCCACCAATCTAATGATGTCTAAATTCTAGTTCATTTAGGTAAGAAGAAACCAGCTCTCCACTAATCATATTAACACTTGAAAATGTTGAGAATTCCTAGTGGCCTTAAAATTCTTTGAACAATTCAATATTTGATTATTGGTCCAAGAGTCGGCATGGGAATACTCTCTCATGACAAACCCTTGATTAGTTTAACATCGACGATGTTGCAAACAATCATGTGTTCCTCTCAAAACTGCCAGTCAGCCCCAGTAGTAAATTAATTCGAGAGCTATCTCCAGCTCCATCTGTATGATACTTTAAAAGCATTGTTCCAGTCTTCGACGACAATGGTGCTGAAATAATTTATGCTTAAAACCCCGTGATTTTAACTTTCCTTTCGAATAAAAAGCCTGAGAGAAGTAAGATTTCTCACCTTAATTAGCCATGATCGGGCTGTTGTTCAACTCCTGTTATAGCTTCTGGTTTCTTCTAATCTGCTGCAGCTTCAAGCCTTCAGCACCTGCAGACCCACAAGCCAGCAAGATCGAGAGAGAGAGAGGAGAGAAATTTGAGGATGGTGCGCTGTGCAGCTGAATCTAGCGCCGATGAGGGCCAATTTAGAATGTATTACGGTCGTATTTAGTTAAAGTTGATATTAGCGCACATTCAACATATAATTAATAGGTGATCCAAAATCGTACCTTTTAATCCTAAAAGCAGAAGCGAATCATATTCAACTAGTAATTCATTTTATAGATTTTTACTTAATATTTTAGCTTTGCTTATTTATTTATTTTGAAGAGTTCCATAGTTTGGTTTTGATACAGCTGCTTGTTATATAATCCAGCTTTACTAGATTGTCTCGGTTAGAAATTTATTTTTCCTAGCGAAATACGTGTAAAAATACCTTTTATAGAGCTTGGCTACCGACTTCAAAAAAAGTCTAGAAAGGGGACAAATGCCTTATGCAAGCAGTTAGGTAAGAGTGGAGTTTTTAACACTCCTCTAAAATCTCTGTAACACCCTTTCTAAGTTTATTTTTAAAATATTCTTAGTTAAATTGATAAATTATGAATTGATGTATTAAAACTAGTTGATTTCTCATAAAATATATTTACAAAAGTATTTCTATATTTCATACAAATCCTAAAACATTAAATTTATGAAAATATTTTCATAAATCTAAACTCTTATAATTTTCTCTAAAAAATATTTTTTTAATTATAAAACATAAATATAAATTATACTTTCTCCGCTTTTGGTTTATGCGTTTCAACTATTATTCCACTAGTTTTGCGTTTAATATTCCAATTAACTTGGTTAAATTCCAATTATTTGGGTTAAATACCCAAATTACATTTTGTTTTGTTAGATTAGTTCCTTATTTTGGTTAAACTTTTTTCATTTATAGGTTTACATGTTTCAACTTATTAATCTACTAGACTTGTGTTTGATATTCCGACTAAATTCGTTAAATGCCAACATTTTTTGTTATATTTCATGTAACTTTCACTTCCCATTCGATCGGTTCCTAAATTTCGTTACATTTTCTCTCTTATTAGTTTATGTGCTTCAGTTAATTATTCCTCTGTATTTGTGTTGAATATTCACATTAACTTATTAAGATTCCAATTATTTGGGATATGTACCAAATTTATTTTTTATATAATTTTATTTTTTGTTAGATAAGTTCCTGATTTTCGTTATACTTTCTCTCTTACGTGTTTATATATTTCAACTATTATTCCAATGGTTTTGCATTCAATATTTCAATTAATTTAGTAAGATTTCAGTTATTCAAGTTAAATACCCAAATTACCTTCTTTTGTTTGTTAAATCAGCTCCTAATTTTGGTTACATTCTTTCATTTATAGGTTCACATGTTTCAGCTTATTAGTTCACTAGATTTATGTTTGATATTCCTGCTAATTTGTTAAATACCAACATTTTGGGTTGAATTACAAGCAACTTTTACTTCTTATTGGATTAGTTACTGATTTTTGTTACACTTTCTCTCTTATCCGTTTATGCATTTCAACTAATTATTCCTCTTATTTTATGTTAAATATTTCTGTTAACTTGGTAAGATTCTAATTATTTGGGTTAAGTAACAAATTTATTTTGATTATGTAGGTCCCTAATTTTAGTTATATTTTCTCACAATTAGGCTTATGTATTCCAACTATTATTTCACTAATATTGGGTTCAATATTCTAATTAATTTGGTAAGACTGTAGTTTATTTGTGTTATGTATTAAAATTACTTTTTCAGTTAGATTAGTCCTTAATTTTGATTAAACTTTTTCATTTTTTAGTTCATATGTTTCGACTTGTTAGCCACCAGTTTTGCGTTTACGATTCCTAAAAAATTTGTTCAATACCAATATTTTGCCACTAGATAATGACAAATTTTTTTTATCCATTTATAATATCTTCCATAATTTATTACACCATTTTATTTATAACTTAAAATTTATTTAATATTTATTTATTGTTTTTAATTAAGCAATTTATTTTTTATTCATGATTTACTTAAAAAGTTATTAACTAATTTATTATTTGAATAATTTTATTTAATGAAATGATATATCTCATTTGAAATAACCTATATTTTAAATAATTCATAATTCTTTATTATAATTATGAAACTCAATAACTAATTGAATATATATATATATATTATTAATTTTATGTTTAATTAATTATAAATTTCTCGTTAAATATCTATAAATAGTTGATATTTAAATTCAAATATTAATGTAAATACTATTTAATTTCATGTATATTAATCCAATCCGGAACCATACTAAATATAAGTCAACATTATATATAATCTAATTTAACCTAATTCATTTTAATTTATTCCAATTCGATCTTACGTGCGAAACACAGCTTAAGGAATTAGATGATAAAGTTTTCCTGTTTTTCTTTTTTTAACATTTTTAAAACAATCAAACGACACCGTAGCGGTTATCAGTGCAAAATAGTGACACGTAACCACAGTTTTGGCGGTTCAGACTACAGAGCTCAACTTATGAAACTGCAGCCTCTCGTTCATCCACCTCAAATGGATTTATACAGTGAATTTAACTCCCAACACTTTTACACCGAAACAAATTTAGAGAGAAGAAAAGAGAAATTCGAAAGCTAAAAAGCAATGCAAACGTTAACTTTAACGAGAGCAACAAATTTGTTTTCGCAGCATCAAGATGATCGTTACTTAGGCTTATCCAATCACTGCCTTTGCTTTCTCTCCGTTCATCCTGCTTCTCCGCCTCCGCTTCTCGCCTCGAAACGACACCGTTTGAAACTCGCCTTCGTCGCCAAAGCCGCAGATTCGACACAACCTTCCTCGGCTACTACCTCTGCCGACAAGACGCTTGTTCCCGATGACGAATTCACTCTCGCTAAGGTTCGGTTCAAACAGCGGCCATTAGAACTGAACTTTTCTGAGAACTTATAACATGGCGTTCTTAAACGTTGCAGGTTTCATTTGGTGTTATTGGGCTAGGTCTTGGAATTTCACTCTTGTCGTAAGTCCGTTAACCTTCGATGACACCGTTTGCTCTGGCGTCTTATTTCGATTATGCACTGATTAGTGTTGAACTTATAGGTACGGTTTTGGGGCTTACTTCAGTATTTTCCCCGGATCTGAATGGTCAGCGTTAATGCTTACATATGGCTTCCCTCTCGCCGTAATTGGAATGGCACTTAAGGTAAAAGTTTGTAGCATGTAAATTGTCAACATTTTTTTTTTTATTCAGATGCTTAATCTCTTTTTTTTTTTTTCCGATGCTTGCTTGGTACTGCTGTAAAGCATTTATAGGCCTTTTTTTTTAATACAATTATAGCTTATTAATTGGAAGTTGTAAGCTATTAGTGTTGTATTTTATTTCCTTTTATCAAATTATAATCCTTTCAAGTGTTTTGCAGTATGCAGAACTGAAACCAGTCCCATGCTTGACTTATTCAGATGCTCAAAGTTTAAGGGAAACATGCGCCACTCCAATCCTTAAACAGGTACGTCTGATCCTTTCCCCCTTTTAAGTCCTTCGTGACAGGACTATTTAATCACAAAATGGAATTTGTTAGTGTTATATAATATAATACAGGCAATCTCTATTGTATGTATCTTCATGCTTACAATGATTTACATTCTATAGCAATTATATGATGGTCTGGTTGTTTTATTTTTTATAAGAAATTCAAATATGTATTAATGAAGAAGATTTAAAACACATGGAGTACCAGCTGTCCACTAAGAAAAATCTGGAAGAACTTGAATTATTCTAGTGGAATTTCAAGATTTTAATATAAGAACTAGAATTTGTGAAAAAAATGAAGCATGACCATTTGATTTCTTGCCATGATTTCAACATCACATATATTCACTCAGGATTCATGTTCATTGTGCTGACTGAGGCCCTATTTGGTATTAAGGTTGGACAGTTGTAGCTTAAAGTTACAGTATTAAAGTGTTTGATAAAAACTAGTTGCCGCGGTTTGGAAGTTAACTTGATTTAATCCACCACTTGTATAATAAAAAATCTATAATATCTTTATTACTTTTGTTAAAATTATTATTTAAAAGTCATATTTAGTACCCATAATTAACTTTTATTTCATAGTTGTAGTTTTTTTTTTTTTTCCATAACAGCTTAAAAGTTAGAGCACCTTAATTTCAAACATGGCTTAAAGCTTTCAGAGGCTTTGTATCTTGACATGTGAGATGCATATTTTCCTCTCATGCATATCATCATAATAAATGTAATGTATGAGTTCACTTTTCAATAGCTTTGATTAGGTCAGGAATGATGTTATAAGATTTCGTTATGGGGATGAGCAGCATCTGGATGAGGCATTGAAAAGGATTTTCCAATATGGCTTGGTATTATTCTATTTCCTTGATTTCTTATTTCATCAAACAATTTACGCTATTTGAGAGAATTCTGAAGCATAAAACCTTTCTGTTTGTCTTTTATGACAAACTGAGAATTTACTGCAATAATCAACTAGCTGACACCACAGATTTGTTGCAGTGGCTTAAGTTTCCTCGATGAAACTTTCTCTCTGTCATGCCCATTTCCTAAAGAAACCATTTTCATTATCATTAAACGTGGGAATGCCAATCCTGTCAGTATTTGATGAAGCCTTTGATATGCATTTCAAACAAAAAATGAAGAATGAGAAAATATATTTGAAACTATTTTCCACTTTCTCTGTTTCTCATGTGGAAATTTATTCCTCTGAAATTAGTTGATCTAAATTGGATGCTCTGGATATGAGAGGATCAAGTTTCTTTGAGCAAGAATGACCAAGTCTTTTGGTGTTTGAAATTGACTGCCATGTATCTATAGAAGTAGTGAGATAGTCAGGATTGTACCTCAGTTCAAGGATTTAACATAAGAAAATGAATGATGATCTAATTCAGACTCTTTTTGAAAATGAATGCTTCATTTATTGAGAATTGCTGTAATTTTGGGTGTCACATCTTATTATGAGGAATAGCTCTATTAATATCAATACTTTCTGCCAATAGCTTGGTCCATGTTGGTTATGGGTACAAAGTAGAAACTTCATGGATTTCATGTTTTGAGAACAAGTGTACAGTGCAAAAGGAGGGACACGGGTTTAATTAATGTGTAGAATTGTGTACCAACTGCTACATCTCTTACACATTTCATGTCAATTTTCGCTGGTTGTCCTCATGCTCTGATGATGCTACTCAAGAACCAGCCTCCTTAATACTTGATCAGTATTTCTCTTTATGGTGCATTCAAAATTCAAGTATCATCTTTCTCCCTTTTTGTTTTCTTGAAACAAGTGTTCTAATGTCAGTTCTTAATGCTTTGCATTCCAGGGTGGAGGAATTCCACGGAGGAGTGCACCTGTACTACAAATGATTCGTGAAGAAGTATGTTTATCTAACTTTAGATTCAAACATGAATGTTTTGGTTGTCTTAGCTCACCGAAAACTTCATAAATAACTGAACATTGTAATCATCATTATCTAGATTTCTGTTAGTTCCAGGAATGGATACTCAAGTAAATTTCAATGTCTTTTCTTTCTTCATATTGCACAAAAGAGTGGACAAATCTTCCCATATAACTAATGAGCCTTAGATTGCTCGAGGTTCCCAAACTTTGACATTCAACTCCTGCTACTGCTTCTTTTTTCTTCCCCGGGCACTTAGCATCGTACAAATGTCTGTATAAGAAATATGCTGAGCTTCACTTGAGGTCATTTGAACAGAGGCCTTAAGTTTCATGTTACTGTACCTAAATTACGGCAACCTGATTTCGTTACCATTTGTTAGGTCACCGAAGATGGTAAATACTGTCTGGTCTTGGTGTTTGAGGCAAAAGCACTGAAGTTGTCAGATTTTGAGAAAAGACAGGTAAAGTGTGGCACAGTTATTTGATTTAAGATTGGATTTCCCTCCCTTTCTTTTTCCCTTTATCAATTCTTGCTATACTTGAGGTTCTACAGAAATGCTGAGCATTCTTGCACCTTGTTATTTTGTTTCTGTTTTTTCAATTTATGACAATGACAAAAGATGGATGCTAATTTTGATGTCCCAATCTTCTTTATCAGGCAAAATTTACTTCATTCTTTGGGCCAGGGATCACAGCTGAAGTTGGTGAGTTTTACACTTAAATCTCAATGATTTCGTTTAAAACAGATCTTGTAGGCATAAAGCATGAAATATTTTGTAACTTGCTTATAAACCAAAAACTTATTGGGATCGTGCTGACCAACACTTGGCTACAGGGAAGGGAGAGAGTGAGAATCTATACGAAGTTCGACTTATATCCAACACCAGCCCCAATGTATCATCTTCATGAAAAGTGTGTGTGATTTCATCTAATTCTGCCAGTGTATTGGCTTTCTTTCGTTACTTACATTTGATCCCCTCGTGAAATTTTGTACATGGCTAGATTCAATGTATAAAATGTTTTCATGTTTAATGTAAAAATTTTGAAATGATCGTATAAAGAATGATAGAAAAATATAAATGAGATCAAGAGGCTGATGTGAAAACTAGAGCAAGTGAATTGGTTAACTCCATAAACGCCGAAATTTTTTGTCAGGATCATGTGAAATGTTAACAATTTACCCTGAAATTGTTGGTCCAAAATGGTGAGATAATCAAATTCTTGGATTGTATCTGAATTTGCGATGAGGAGGCTAAGTTGAAACACTTGCGTTTATCCGAACCGCGTTAAAAGATTTGAAGCTTTTTGGGTTCATGCTTCAGCTTCACTATCCGATATCAGAATAATATGCCTGAATATCACGTGGGCTTGATGAATTTGAGAACAAGAGTTGGCCAAAATCTTTAAATAAATTAATAAGATATGGAGTCAGCAGTAAATACAAAAAGTTTCATTACAGGGTAGTTTTTAGTGTGGATTTTTGTAACTATTATAGCAGGAAACCATTGCCGTGGAATAAAGACTCTCACAACTACGAACTAAAAAAATTAAGAGTAAAAAGTATCTTTTACAGCTTATTTCTTGGTGAACAGTTATGAGAAATAATTAGTCGTGTACCCATCAATATATCGTAAGCGGCTACAAAAACACTCTTGACAATTTAGCAGCCGAAATTCTAAAACAAAACGAGAGATGATAAATTTGGCAAGGCTAAGCATCACAGTGTCGAGATTTAAGTTCAATGCGAAGCAGCTCAATGTATTGAATGAAATAATCAGTTTGTAAAATAGCTTTTATTATAATTTGTGCACATATGACAGGTACGATATAAAAAGATGAGTCGCGTAAAAGAAATAATCTATTCTCGTAAAACTTTAGAGATTAAACGAAGCCACGTATTTCTGGCACTCAGAAGGAATCCTCTCATTGTCAGTTGACACCTACATTGCATTCACATCAGACAAAACTGACGGCCACGATGAGCCCCGAGCTTGGGACCCATCTGGCTGCGTCCATTGTGAGCGAAGAGTGAGGGGGCCCCTCATTATCCCTCATTTCCCTGGTGGATGATGATAATCACATGACGCAGCACATGCACATTCGCACAGCATGTTGAGTCACAGCCACACAAACTTAACCCACGAAATTTTCCACCATTCCATGCTACGCTATCCACCAAACACACCCAGTTTGAAAACAACCGTACAGTGTTATCTATCTAACAGATCAACTTGTAAAGCCCCAAGACCCGAGAAAGGCAATGATCATATGGGGCTTGTCCGTATCGAGACCACCACGTGTCAAGATCATGGCGGCGTCAAAGGAGGGAATCGGTTTTGATCTGAATGCAGTGCAATTTCAGTGATGTATTGAAGGTAACATTCGTTCAATCAGTGCCATTGCCAAAGCTGTTTTCACTTGTAGGGGGCCACTATTCCTCTCTCCTCGGTCGTCATTTGACTTAGCGTTCATTTTTAGAGCCAAAAAGGTCTAAATTTGACCTTGATCACAATTATTTGAAAGGATCGGCCCCTCTTAAATAGTGTTTTTACACATTTTCAACAAACAACCTAATTATCTTTAATTTGTCCAGTTCTTAAATATCCAATTTTTAATCTAAAAATGCCACGTTTATCGTGGGTAGATTTACTATTACTGTTTTAATACTACGGCCTAGACAATGATATTAATAATTAAGAAATTATTGGAAACAACATGAAAGAGTGCCGAAAATGGCATTCTCCCTATTTGGCATTTTTGAGTATTTTATTTTTACGGTATCCAAGATTATGAAAATGCTTAGGTTATAGAAAAAGGTTTCATTGAAGATATAGTTTAAAAGAATCCAAATTCCAACTATTCTAGTAAACATTATCAGGCCCTTTTTTTTTTTTTTTTCCCACGATAAAGTTACATTACAAATATGCTTTGATCAACCGTGTCCGTGCAATGATGAGCGCATTCTGAAACATCAACTCTGAAAATTCAAAATCATACGAACCTCAATGAGTAGTACTTATTAGAAAGATTATTTTAAATTAACCAGTTAAAATAGGTTCCTAGAAGATTAGCATGCCGTGTTAATTAAAAAGAGTCTTTAATAATGAAAAACAATAATCAACTACTAGGAAAAGTGCTTTTGGTGTAGCTGTAAGTAAATAATTAATTAATTATAGAAATAATTAATATTGTTTACTCAAAACGCCTCAGCTTATCAACCTCTGTCTCTTGCCCCTCGATGGGATCTAATTTAGTATTGCGTCGATATAAATATTCCAAAGCTTTGGTACACAAATTAATCCTAATAATTGTTCTGGGAAAAATATGAGCAAATGGTGATCACCGGCCCAATCACTTCCAATTGAAGACAAAAGAGCAGTCGTCGTAAATCGTATATCTTTTTTATGTTATAAATATTCATCTCTACACAGCATTTAATTTTCTTTTTCCGATGATGTCCATGAATTTAATGCAACTAAACTTGAAACTTTGGTTATTCAAAAGCATACCTGAAAAATGTGGAACGAACCCTGAAACTTGCATCAACTGTATGAAATATGATTGCATCCGCAGTTGGAGAGTTCTTAGTTATTTATTTATTTTTGTCTTTTTTTGGTCTATGCATAGCATAGGGAATGCTTTTCTCTTTTACGAAAAATTATATATGTCCAACTTTGGTGGTGGAGTAGGTAACATTTTGTTTTCTTCACAAATAGATTGTCCAAGTAGGTAACATTTCGTTTTCTTCACAAATACATTATTCATGTTTTAACGCCCATATATATGTTATTTATTTTTAGTTTTTTTTTTTTTTATCAATTACTGTATTGTATAACAGTTAGCTTTATGCCAGAGATGATCCAACCTAGCTGGACCCATTTCCTGGAACAAATAGAACCGAAAATACTTTAGTCTAACTTTTTCATGCATGCATGATTTTCTGACATGGCAATAATTGATTTTAAGTCGCATCAAATCCTAAAGAAAAAGAAGCTCAAACTTAAAACCCCTCATATATTGTGAAATTCAGTTTCATTTCATTATTATTCAAAAGGCCATGGCCTCTGTCATGGAACAAACTCCTTATAGTTCAAGAAGACACGATCTTCATCATGAAGCTGCAGCTTCTGATAGCAGCAGGTTCAATTTGAGAGAATGGGCTCTTAAAGCTCGAATGATCAGTCGTGAAAACACCAACTCCAGGAGATTTTCTGCTTCAAACATCAGAAGCTTTAGAGAAGACACAAGGTCTTTTAGATCAAACATCACCATTTCTAGCACTGCCTCTTCTCCTGGCTACCCTTTGTTGCGAGGTAACCAAGAGCCAAACCTTTTTCTTCCATGCAACACTTCTCTTTTACTTTTTCTTTTTCACTATTTCTTTTAATTGGCTCTCACACATTTCATTTGCAGAAGAAATTGACCCATCAACTTACTCATTCACCACTGCTCTCAAAGGTAAGTTGTTATTATCATTATTATTGTTTTGACACCGAGTATTACACTTTTTATCCTTCTTTTTATTTATTTATTTATTTTTTAGATGTATAATTTGATAAGTGAGTGCAAGATTACGTGACCATGATGATGTAAATTAGTCACTGAAAGGGTCTGTAATTTATTTTTTCATTTTTATTTGGTGGGCGCAGCATTGCAAGCAAGGAATGTGTATAATAGCTGGGAGTGCTTATCACCAGATGGGTTTGCTTTGAACTCAAAGTGGAATGAAGCTGAGAAGTACATATGCAATCCTCTTTCAGGAGAGTTTCCAATGGAGTGTTTGTCCGCTAAAACACTTAGCGCCAGATCCTTTCGGAATTTAACAAACACTCTCACTATGTCTGCCCCTCTTGTTTATAACTCTGACAATCATTCGCGAAATATGATCCAAACCAAGCCTTCACAAAAGCACTGTGATGCAACTCATTTTCCAATTTCAGGTACTAAAGTTCATTTTTGTATTTTGCTTAATTAATTATTCTTCATGTATTAGTATTAGGATCTTCTCTTGATTTGACCTCTCTGAACTTTAGAATTATAACGTATCATTATCTTATAACTACCAATTACCACCTTGTATTTTGCTCGGCAGAGGATCCTGTTCCAATTTTTAATGCATTTAAAGAGCTAGGTGGTTTGAGTCGGTTTATTTAATTTAGATGCAGAAATTTCATGTGTTACAGAGAAGAAAATGGAGGGCATGAGTAGTACTAGAGATGTGGGGACCCAAAGCACACCATATAATCTTAGTTCTGCTAGCAGTCCCAGCCCTGCTTCAACTCCTTCGATCGCCGAGGGATCACTGAAGCGATGTGAAGCAGCTGAAGGAGAAGACTCACCAAATTCTAATGCAAAGCTAAAACCTGAGCAAGAGGTATGTATTATATATTCTTGAGAACTTATTATTTAAGGAAATTTTATTCTTTATTTTTTTTTTCCTTAGGGCAATGACACATCAATACTCTATTGCTTTCTTTTTGCACCAAGCATAACCACCATTGTGCTTGTGCTCATGAATCTTTCTACTTCCAGCATGTGTATAGATGTACTGCATAGGCACAACTGTGTTGATTTTTTAATTAATAATTCTGCTTCTAAAGACAGTGACTATCAAAGAAATCCTGATCTATTGATTTTAGAGACAGTACATGTTGAGTCCTTCCAAAGTGGGGAACTGAGAATAGATGGATATGAAATCTGGCCCCTAGATCCACAGTGCCCACAACTTATCTACGAGTATCATGCTATTTTAAAAATCTTCAAAAAAGAAAAAAGAAAAAAGAAAAGAATTTGTATGTTTTTCAAACACAAATAATTGAAATGTTGCCCTAAGTTTGATGGGCACAGACATGTGTCCCAATTGTACAAATAATCCAAAAAGTAGCCTAACTTGTTCTTCTCCAAGTGGCCTGCTTTCCAGCAAATCTAGTTACATTTGTCCGCGCTTTTGCAAAGCAATTTTTTTTCTTTTTTCTTTTTTCTTTTTTCGAAGGCGACTTACCAAAGAATTTTTTTCAGAGTCCTAAGAGAACAGCTAGAAACTACAAAATCCATATGCCTAAGATTTCTTGCGGTTATTTCTCTTCTCTTTGTTTTATATGAGCCACTAAAGATGCTTAACTGCAAAAATGTTCAAAAATGAACCTTTGCTTTTGCTTTTAACCCTACTTTATTACTCCATGGTTCTTTGGTTTAACTCAATGAAAATGCCCAATCACTGCCGTATTTCAACACCTTCCCAAAAATAGCAACTATATATTTCAGGCCTCTTCTGCGTCACAACATTATGTTACCATGCAATATGATTTTGCTGGATCATTTGGACTTGCCATTCACATCACTGCCGCCCCATTGGCCACTGATACTTAATTATTGTTGTTGTTTTTGTGCCTGCCGTTGACTGTTGAGACTTGAGTGGGAGAATATAATGTAACACATAGTACACAATTGTTTTAGAGAAGAAAAAAAAAAAAGGTTGCTGGTGGGATCGTCAGGTACTTACAGGATGTACACTACTTTGGTGAAACCAAAGTATTGTAGTATTGTAATTTGAAACGTCACACTTGTAACTTCTGTGATATGACCGTCAATATTACCATGAAATAGTCGTTTTCTACGACGGTAATTAGTAGATAATCTAGTGTGGCCCCTATTTTAGAGATTAAAGTTTTGTAGGGAGAGTACTGATCTTTCCATAGGATGGATGTAATCTATGTTGTGTAATTAATTATTTTAGAGAAAAAAAGCTTTCTTAATAGAGTCTAGTATTTGTTTACTAGTACTAAAATATAAAGAAGGGAACTATCGAATAGTTAGATAGTAAATCACTTACTTCAAGTGACCTAGTCTGCATTACCTGAGTGGCTGAGTTTGATTATTCTTCAAATATTTAAAGGTGGTTCCTCTTCAATCGAGTCCAGATATCTAGACTGCCTCATGACAATATTAATGGGATAAGGATCCCCTCGTGATCTAGCTCTCGTGAGTTTTTAAAGAATTTGTGTCATGTGTTTTTAAGTGATAGAGTATGGGTAGTATTTAACTTTTTTATTTTTTTTATTTATTAACTACCGATCACCCACGTGTATTTTTACTTAAGAATAGATCGGATCATGACGGAATCTTAATCCACATTAATCTAGGAAGTTTTAAACATTTTGACAGATTTATGATCATAAATGTCCGTAAACATAAAATGTAGTATTAAAAAAATATTGATGTTATGTTTTTTTAGTTAAAATACTTAGTTGTGTTCTAATTGATGTGTTACTAATAAAAATTTATTACTTGAATTAAAAAGAACAAGGATTAGTAATTATTTATCACTTAAATCAATTATATAGTAACACATCATTTACTACATTAATTGAAATATAAACTAACTATCATTTACTACATTAATCAAAATATAAATTAAGTATAGCATTATTCTTAAAAAAATTGGTAAAAGCAATGTACAAGAAACACATGAAACCTGTACTGAAAATGACCCGTTTTTGCTCACCTTTCATTAAAGTTGAGGTTTGTGGCGTTCTTGAAAATGACCCTTCATTCAAGACGACTTAAAATGAGTGCTGATAAAGTTTTTTAAAAAATATTAATAAATTTACATATGTTTTTTTAGTGGTTACACTCTAAGATACATTAGAATTTGGGACACAATCTAAAAAATTTATTAAAACATCCAAATTAATGCTCTCAATATTATTGAGAGACATTAGCTCACCATTCGGCAACAATCTAAAAAAAAATGATATTTGAAAAAAGACACAGAAAATAGCGACAACAAAAATTTCATTTTCTTATGAGTTATGGGATTTCATTTTAACGATTTATGCAGTTTTCTTATTACAGCATTATCAGTAAAATGTAGATATCTTGCTCTTCTATATCTTTCGGAATAAAATATACATCAGTTTTAACTTTGTGGCGTTAACATTAACCCCCTTAATCACAATGGGTGAAAAAAGCACCCCACTAAGCATGCTTGAATATCAAAATTTGCGGGCATAATTGCAGCAACGAAATTCTTTTTAGGCAAAATTTCAATATCGCCCTAATGTAGGTCATATTGATTGATGATATTGATGTCATTGTTGGTTATTGAGTTGCAGGTTGAAATGAAAGAAACAAGAGAGAAAGAAGAAACAAAAAAGGATGATAGCAAAGAAGATCAGAAAAAGAAAGGCTGCACGTACAACAGTTGCAGCAGCAGCAGCAGCTGGAGCAGGCAAGCTGGGTGCTTGTCATGGATGAGAAAAAGGCAGAGAGACAAACGCAAGCCAAGAAAGAAGCATAATTTTTTCCCTCGTCTTAAAGGGTGCTAATTGCTAGAAACCAAAATTAAGTTGAAAATGGTGAAGAATATTGGAAGCCAATATCATGATTTTTTTCCCCTTATTTAGCTTATCTGTACGTGTGAGGGAAATTGAGAGCAATCGTGATTCCTGATGTCGCAGAGATTAAAGATTATCTCAAATCTATGGTAGTTGTTTTTTTCTGGTTTTTTCCTCTTTTGTTACTTTTTGCCTTGGGCTCAAGATTTGCAATGATTCTCTAGGGCCAGTCTCTCTTTTTTCTCCCTCTTTCTTGCGCACAAATATTTCCGGGGAAAATCATTATCTTAACAGATGGGTTGGTGGTAGGTTAGCAAAATTTCCCGAATTCTGTTCGGGATTTGTGTTTTTGGCTCATTCCGGAAGGGATTTGAGATAAAATTTCAATCTGATTTATTATTCAGATCGGGATTTGGGACGTTTGAAAATCCCGAATGAGATTTCGAATGTCTCAAAATCTAAGTTTCAATAAACGTATAACAAATTTGTTTAATAAATTACATAAATATGACATGCCGATCCACATGTATGACAAGTTGTTTTAATTATATTTAACGCGTTGGATCATAAGTGTATGATATACCGATTATATGCATGTAACATTATTTGTGACAATTTATGGCATATGATAAAAGAACTCGTGTTGTTCGAGATAATTTGAAATCCCAGTCAAGATTCAGGATCTTGATCGGGACAAGATTGAAACATTTTTTTGGTCCTAATTTATTGTTCAGGACCGGATAACAATCAACAGATCCAGACCCGACTGTCCCATGTCCCGTTGCCAACCGTAGGTGGTGGTGGTGGTGGTGATATGGAAGAAAGAGAAAATGAAAAATTCTCGAGGAACTGTCTAGAACTCACTCACACATACATCAAATGCACTTCGCAAAGATGTTTGCAAATTTTTGTTGTCGCAACTTTTATTAGGAAGTTGGTTGCTTCGGTAAAGATGATGCTCTTGAGAGTTGTTTGAGTTCTGAAAAGGAAACCACATTTCTTAGAACCTGATATCCATCAAGCATCATCCCCATTTGCGGGATGAAAAGATAGACATCCTTTAGCAATCCGTATTCCCTTTCAATCTCATTTCAAACAGACATGCAAACACAGTCAATTCACAATTTTCCTGAACAGGAAACTATGGAAAAACAAGGACATGACTTAAAGAGTTAGAGCTTTGACCTGAAAAGTTAGTGTTTACTTGGCTTTTGCTGGGAAAAATGAACCGAGGAAAGGGAATAGGGTGGGTTCCAGCCGCCACTTTTTGAATATTCCGGATTTCCAAATCCTATACATCAGATAAATAGTTTCCATTTTTTTTCTCCTAAATATTAAAGACAGAATTATAGCATCATCTCAAAGTGTTATCTGTAAGGAAATGGCAGTTTGATCAGATTAATTATGTTTTATTTATACAGACATCGCAGGAGCAAGGTAAGTCACAAGTAACCCCATTTAAAAGGATAAACAGAAGTTTAAAAAGTACAACAAACCTCGACAGCTCTATAGAAACTGCCAACGTAACAGCAATTGAAACTTGTATCAGTGGTATAGTTCACTGATTGATGGCCTTCAAATTATAATGCATGCTCTCAGAAGCCAAAGAAACTGATGAACCAACAGCCGACAAGTTTGTGCATCTTTGTTGAATTTGTATTGCAGCTCATGATAACAAGCCTTGCAGCAGCAGTGGCTGAGTTGTTTCAAAACTCAGTTCTCAGGAATCCCAACTCCATCTTCATCCCTCAGTCAACTGGTCCCATGAGTCTGTCTAAAATATGAAATTAGAATTTCAGTTTCCAATAACTTGACATGATTCAAATGAAACTGTAAAACAAGTGAATTGGAAGTCAAAACTAAAAAATTCCCCCCGCAAAAATATGCTAAAAAATTATGCATCCCCTAGTATTTCATCATTATGCTAGATGGAATTTGCCAGATATATGCCGCGTGGTCAACTACACAAGCAACAAATCATGTTCTCTTTAGCTGTGGCAAACAGAGTAGAAATGTCTCATGGGTAAAATGGCAATGCAAGGGCAGGTAAAAAGTTTATTCCAACTAAGGAATTTAATGAATGAACATACCTCCAAGAGCTCATTGTTCTCTCAAAGCCTTGTGCACTATTAAATGGATGAGAAACTGTTGCTCACAACTTCAGAAACTTAATGACAAATGAGACCATGGTAGTCAGAGAGAACACATGACAGCCAACTGAAAATCAGGCTATAATGAGTAATATCCTGTACACTATTAAATTAAGAAAAATAATCAAAATGTAACCAAAAATGAAGCTCATAAATACTCACCACCAAAAACAGGAGCTTTTATCCAGGATCCTCCCAAACAGCGTACAAACATCTGTTATAGTATCAAACAAATTATTGTATCAACAAATTGATATATCTGTTACAGCATACAAATACGAAATAAAAAGCTCACCATTAAGCAAAAGATAAATCAAGCAACTTCAGGAATTTGCATATGCATACAGATTTCCTGCTTAACAAAGACAAACATTATCAAGGGTATTTTGGTAGGACAAAGCAGCTTCTAGGAGACGGATAAAAGCTACCCTTCAAAGTCTAAAGTAGAGATAATAATAATAATAAGCAATAAATTTAATTGAAGTTTGAACAATATTGCATCAATAACAAATTATACATTTTAACTCCAGTTTCCTTACTCTGATTTGTTTAGTAGAGTGATGGGGGCAAACAGAAGGATTTTGAAAGAACTAGCCAAATATTACCTTGTCCGAGAATCAGAAGTCCATTAGCGGCCAGAGGTACAAGATCTTGAATCTTTTCACCAACAAAAATAGCTTCAATAACTAGCAGGTGTACAAAAATAATTCAGACCATTGCAAAAAATAAAAAGAAAAGGAATAACAAAATAACAAGCAACTAGAATGCAAATTAGAAGCTAAAGGTTTTTCCTCCTAGAAAAGAAAAAGTTATTTAAAAATTATCTTCCAAAGAGGAAACAATAGTAGCAAAAGGATTCTCTCAAAAACCACTTCCCAAATTACAGAACTTTGTAGGTGTAAAATAACAAATATGCTTCACAACAAAGGAACCTCATAAAGTAACCAAGAGAATTGACAGGTTCATGTCTATAATTCAAAAAGTTTTAACCAGCAAGGCATGGAAATATAGAAACCTGAGCATTGCGTTAGGTTTTCCTCACTTTCATTTCTACCATTTTCATTATCAGCAGCATCCATGTCAGATGCAACCATCACGTTCACAGAATGGTATCCATCAGTAATCCATATGGTTTGTGTACCTGAAAGAAATTCCAACCGTTCTTTAGTTGCTAAAAGATAGTTAAATGAAGACCATAAACTTCCATCTTTCCAACTTAAGCGAACACTTTAAAACATAGAAATCAAATAATACAACAAGATCATTATCAACTCTCATGATTCGCGCATAAATAATGATATTGTTCATTTTGGGCCCAGCTCGCACGATTTTACTTCAAGAGCATATATATAGCACATGGACTCTCTCTACTAGGACATGTGGTACTAACACATTCCATCTTAGAGTCATTCCAACAATGTTTCAAGGGTTACAATCTACTCTCTCACGAGCCACATCCACTTTTAAGGATCTTTCTAGACTATGAACTTTGAAATGAGTCCACCCTTGTTGCCTTTTTCTATGACACTCCCCCAAAAAGAAAAATATTGTCAAATTTATACTAGCCCCTACAAGTTTTTGAATCACCCAAAATCCCTTGTGACCATTTGAAAGGGACTCCTTTATGTGGGAGTCATTTGACCCCTCTATGGCTCGAGAGTCATAAATCTTGAACATTGCAACGATGACTATGTAAATTTCAATCCAACAAATAATTTCATTACTCTCTACTCTTTTTTCTCCTTCAAAGACATTAATGAACCTAGCGCATCAACAAGGATCCCTGCACCTCACTCAACATGTGAATAGTAATGTTGCAGTTCTCTCTCCGATGAACCATTCAATGCAATCAGAAAGCCAATAATAGAACAACCATAAAACTTAAAAGATGAAAGAATTTACAGCAGCATACGTAGAGAAATATCTGGATGAACAGCCAACTTTTGGACATTCATAACATGAGGCAACTGCCTTATGTGACCAATTATATTGGATCCAGCAACAGGACTAGAAAGGTGCAACATATGTAAATTTCCAGAAGAATCCAAGATCAGAAATTTCTTCAGGGAGACTGCCTGGATGGAAATTGCCTTCAAAGACATCAATGGCATTTTTGTAGACTTTAAGCCTTCAACCTCCTTCATCCTAAATGCCAAAAAACATGCACCTCCTTCATCAGAGTCTTGCTTGTATTTAACAGACCTCTGCTTTACTGCGGAAGAAAGAAAAAAGGGCAGAATCAGCTTTACAAGACATTGGTAATCAAGATGTCTTCAAGTCTCAGATTGCAAACAAACACTATGGAAGCAACAACTGTAAAGTTATACAGATATGGGTAAATCAGATTGTGCACAATTTCGCTGAATTATTTTCCTATAAATAACAAGGACATTGTAAATCAGTCAGCAACCCAGCAACAGGATAGAAAAAAACAACTCAAGAGACAGCTCCCTATCAAAGATATGGTTCTTATAATTAGTAGTTTACCATCAAGAGGTATCCTTATGATTTAAACCAAAGGACAGCACCTCGCTTAATATGAGTAGCACCCATTTCCTGGTACAACAAAAAATACCTAGAAACAAATTGTCAGAACAAATTACAAATAAGATACAAAATCTTGGAGAGAATCCATGGATATTGAAGTTAGTTAATGAAGTTGCAATAAACCACATATTAAGACAATTTTACCACAAGATACAGAGATATTGAAGCATAGAGAAATCCATGGGCTACGATCAGTGACCAAGGTTTTTATTAATTCAAAAAGACATTACCAGGGCTAAGTTGGATACAAAATGGGCCAAGCACACAAATCCATTGACATATTTACATAACAGGTATGAAAATGGCGTCAAATTCATACAAGACCACATCATTGATCAAAGTACATTAGCATATTTCTTCCTGACATGGCTAATCAACCTAATGAACCTATGAAATAGTACATGGGGACATAGAAACTAATCCAAAGAAGTTCACCGATACTAACTTAGAACAAAAACGGCTGTCCAGTTCACAAAAAATCTCAAAGCACAGTATAGGAAGGACATTTTTGTTTAGCACTCCATCCAGTTACACTGGATACACCCAATACTTCTGCAAAGCAGAGGTGTATGGTCAACACCAAGTATTCTGATGAGCAAGATGCATTTATGATTGGACTTAAGCAGATCCTCTATATCCCTAGAATTGTTCATTATTTGACTTCCATAGGTTATTTCATCCCCATTCTCAAAAGTTCACAGCAATAGGATCAGAATTCAATACTGGGATCATCACTCACATAGGTAAAGAAAATTCCTAACCAAATGATTGAATTCGGATTGCAGAAACCCTAAATTAAACTATTAGCCATCTCACTATCTAATGAAGCTGTTGAAACTTACGCCACACTGCACATAAACCTCGTTATCAGCTCTCCCTTGCTCCTAATCCTTGCCAAGGATTTTGAATCCTTTTAACTTCCCTTCTACCTCACTAATAATGCTACATATTTCCTAGCATGCAGAATTGGAATTGTGCAATGTGCATTATACAATACCATGTAGAATTGTGTCTAAACCAAAACTAAAAAGGAATGCAATTTGTTATCCCACTCTTTCCAATGGGAACCTTCATAAACAAAATTAAACTAAACATAGATGACTAAACTGAACAAACATTCGAATTCCTGGGAAGTAAAGTCACAATATTAAGGTTTTAGGCTACAAATGGAATTTACCCAACACAAACTAAATAGGTTTCAATCAATCTATATTCGGATATTTATGTAAAGAAAAGAAAACCACACTAAAAATAACTTTAAAAAATAAAACTCAGAAACTTACCAGAAACACTATGTTTATCAATCTTCTCATCCAAATAACCATTGCAAGCAATCCTTTCCGTTGGCCCATCAAAACCATAATCCCCAATAATCCCATTCGGCAAACTCGAATTCTTAATTTTCTTTACCTTTCCTTTAACCAAACTTCTCAAATTCAAAACTCTAACCCCATTGTCCTCTCCCAAAATCATGAATCCAAAAGACAAACTCAATGACCAAACCGGTTTACAACACTCAATCACAGCACACCTCATCAAATTTACTCTCACCCCATCATCGCCATCACCATCCATCAACATCACACCAAAAACCCAAATTTTAGAGCTTGATAACGAGTGCATTGCAAAGAAATTAACCGACCCAACAAGCTTCAATCCAACCCCATGAGTAATATCCAACAAAACCCCCAACTTCTCGTCAAAAGAAACACCCTTTTGCTTACAAAAGACCTGAGCTTTCCCATAAAAATTGTTTCTTTTCAAAACATACAATCTTAAAACAAGCTTAGGCTCACTTCTATGAGGACCCACAGCAATAAAAGCCACCCTAGGGCTAGGGTTAGGGTTAGGGGTATGATTTAAGAGCAAAAAGGTAAATGAATATGAAGGTGAAGGGATTAAAACTTGAGGGGTTGAAGGGAGAGATGAAAGGGTAAAAAGGGAAATTGAAGAATAAAGAGAGATAGAAGAATCAGAACGCATAAGGGCTAAAGAAAGAGAATTTGGTTCGTATAAGGCCGAGGTTATTTGGGGTGGTGATGAAGGAAGAGAAGGATTAGGGAGACTGAGTTTTGAGGCTCGCGAAATAACAACCATTAGAAACAGAAAGTCAGAAACAGAAGCAGCAGTTGAGTTTTGTTTTTGTTTTTGCTGTTGTAAGAATTTGAACAATCATTCAGTTAGGATTTTGAGAGAAGAATGGAGAAAGATTTTGAGCTTTGATAGTGTTTGGTCTTTTCGTTTTCGTTTTTGTTTTTGTTTTTGTTTTTGTTTTTATTTTTATTTTTATTTTTTGGGGTTAGTAGCGGTTGGATTATATTAAATTTAATGATGTGATCCAAGAATTAATATTTATTATTGCAAAGTTGTTTTCAAGTCTAATCTTGAAAGTCAATCATCATCAATTCAGGATTTTGGCAATATTTCGGTTTTTTTTTTTTTTACTTTTTTGAAGAAAAGAGTTCTATTATTGTGTTTTTACAAGTTGCATAAAAATACTCCTTGAAAAAAAAATAAAAATTAAGGGTTGGAGTTGGATCACGATATCTTATTTGAATTATAGAAGAAAAATATTATCTATCTTTTCTTTTGTAATAAGTTTAGACATCAACTACTAGTTTCTAGGATTATATATTTTAAAATTGTTTTTGAAGATTTATGTTTATCTAAAAAAAAATTCATGATTAAAATGCGCAGCAAAAAATAATTCAAAGCACTTATAATGCGTTCGTGTTTTAAAACTTCTGTTCTGTTACAAATAAATTTGACGATTCGGAAATAACCGAAGACTTAAAATAAATGGAAAAGCACTTGTCAAAACAAAAACAAAGTGGCCATTTTAGAATTACAAAAGCTCATCATAATCGAAATCGAGGCTCGTCTGTGTTGCCACTGTGGGGATCACACACAAATCATGCCCCTATGCGGGACAATACTTCAGCTTTCCTACAATTTCGAACACAATGGGAGTTAAATCCCAAACAATATTTCAACAATTTTATTTATGAAAAAAGTCGTTCTCAATTAAAGTAGAAAAAGATTTGTCAAATCTTAATGCTGTATTTATTAGTGAGATCGGGCAATTAGAAATCGAAAGGGAATTAATTGATAATATTTACTCGTTAAAATAAAAATTAGAATGAGAAGGAAAAATGTAACATCCACATATGTTTTGGATAATGGAATGAAAAATATATTCTCATAAGTCGAAAATAAAATTTATTCCTTAAACTTCCTATTTTATCATACTCAAATTTCATAATTTCATTTTTGTCCTCAATAAGAATATTATTACATTGTTGTTATTGTTATTATCCTTATTCTTGCAAGTGTTGTTGTTGTTAATAATAATAGTAGTAGTAATTTTAAAAATTTTAAGAATAATCATTATTAATATTATTATGCACTCGCGAATACTATTTATGCATGTTGGTTGTATGAATGTTACGTACGATATGTCATCTTTTCTCTAATCCCATGAATTACATGTTTTAATTAAATGGTAGATGCCAGGACATCCAGAACCTATGTAACGGCTAAAATATTTTTATTTATTATTTTTTATTATTATTATTATTACCACCACCACCACTATTGTAATAGATGATGATGATGATGATGATGATGATAATAATAATAATAAACTAAAGATCTTTTGGCAACTTGTAACAGTTTATACCATTAGACAAAACGAAGACACCAATGAAAATATAGCCTATTGTAATTTTGATTCTTACAACTAAAGTAAATAATTTATTATGATTTCAATTTCAATTCATTCCGATTACTTATTGATAAATGCATTATTAAAGTATTGGAAGTAATGTCTTTGAAAAATAAACGACTTATCATCTCCGAACTAAAGTTTTACAATGATAATATTTCAAAAAAAAGTTCATCGCCATATACTAATTAACAGTGGCCAACTGGTCAGTTCAGCTAAATGCTGAATTTGAAAAATCTGGTAAAATTATAACCCAAAAAAAGAATCAAAATGGAACCAAAATTTTCGATTAGATTCTTCAAATATTTATACTTTTTTAAATTTTCTTACAAAATTTGACTTTCTTATTTTTTTTTCTTATGTCCTCTTAAATCATGCCGCGTGGCACTATTTTAACATAAAAAATGTTATTTATTTTTTTTGGTTCAATGTCGGTTTTAAGGAAAAATTATTGAACCTAAACCTAAAAAAAAGAAATCAAACCGGACTAATTTTTTTTCAAAAATAGTTCGATTCTACCTCGCACGAATGCTAAGCGTACCTTTTTTTTTTTTAAATAATACTTGCTTATCAAAATGATCTCATACTTCTTCTTTTTTTCATTTCGCGTCCAAAAATATCCCTAGTTAATTGATAAGTTATTGTTGTTGTTGTTGTTGTTATTATTAGCAATAATTATTTTAAATAATAATAATGATTATCATAATTATTATAATAAATAATGACAATAATCAACTAATGTCATTTTAATAATTTGTAATAAACTATTCTAATTCTAAGACAAAACAAACACATCAATGATAATATCTCTCATTTTGATTTCGACTTTTATAGTTAAAGTAAAAAAATTATTATAATTCTTATTCTCGTTTCGATTCTACTCGGCTCTGATTCTAGCCATTTGGTAAATGCACTATAAATATGTGTGATATGGTGCAAACAAAGTTCAATCGTCAACATTTACTAATCTGATAACAAAAAAAATCACTTCTATGAGCAAACTAAGAAGAATGACAACCAACGATTATAAAATAATGAAAAAAAAACAACATTGTTTATGGTGTTAATACGATAAACAAGACACATAAACATGGGGTCCAAGTGGGTTACACCTTTTTATGCGCATCGCATAAACCAACAAAATGATTACTTTATGAGAAATTTGATTGGAAAAAAACGTTAACTTTTTTTTTTTAGAGAGAGAAGAAAAATATTTCTGAGTTTAAAAACGAAATAAACATTTCATTTTACTCTTATCATCAACCGACTGAATATTCAGTTACTTGATTACGTAAATTACAATCTAACGTCAAATTTATAAAATGACAAAAGAGCATGGTATCATACCATTGTGACAATATAGCAGCAGGACCCCATAATCAAAGTCATGTGTATTATTAGCATTCAAAGAAGAATCAAAATTTATAATTCAAAACTTGAGATCAAATTTATTTAGTTTCCCCCGTGTGATAATTCCAAAATTGTTATAAGACCGTGACTAAGACTAACAATGTGACGGCAAATTCAATGAAGTTTGGATTTTTTCTTACCTTTTTTTTTTTTCTGGGCAATAAGGCCATTTAATTCTGTTCCCCACTTTCTTTTGAACCGAACGGGGTCCAATCAGCTAAATAAACATGTCCAACTAGTTTGATCATTTTTCAAAAACTCGACCCTTATTTCCCTTGTTGATAAATATTTGCAACAATTCAGAAAAATGTGTAAATAACCCTTATTAAAATTTGTAGTCATGAGTGGTAAAACAATATTTTCTCAACTCAAGTAATAATATTAACAACAACAACAACAACAATTTAATTCAAGTGTCAATAATTAAGTTTGGCGATTGAGACATCTCGATTGGGACTGACCAATCTCGATCCCTATCCTGTATCATGAATTGGGATGAAAATTTGTTTTAAATCACATCCTAAACAATAAATTGGGACAAAAATGGACCTGTTTAATAAAAATCTTGAATCTTAATCTTAATCTGCAGTGCAAATTATGTCATAAATGATATGTCAGATACATATAACCAATTAATAAGATATATTTATTTCAGTAAACGGACTTGTCATACATATAGAAATCAATATGTTGGATCTTTGTGCTTCATCAAACCAACTTGTCAAGATCCCATTTGGTATTTTCCAACTCCCAAGTAGTAAATTTGGACATAATTGGATTTCAAATCTTAATCCAAATAGTAAAATTTGCCAACCCTATCAATAGCTTCCACTGCAAGTAAAAAAAAAAAATTTGAAAATTTGAAATGAAAGCTGGAAATCGGAGAGCCAAACTTATGTTAATCAAATAATGGGCACGTGACGTGTAATAAATATTTTTTATATAGAAATCCAAATAACATTGGCATTCGTGTGTGCCATGTAGATATGGCAAAAAAGCCTGCAGCGAATGAGCCTAGTCACGTGCTGAAAATTTAAAAGCTCACAGTAGATGGGCCTGAATATGGACTCATGGAAAAAGCATGGGCCTTTATATTTTATAAATAATCTTTTATTTGATTATTAGTCTATTATATATTGTATAATCAATTAATCATTTTTAGTTTAAGTGTTCCTTTATTTTTTTTCCTATTTTTAACTCTATTAAAAATTCATTTGAAAAAATTATCCAAGCCCAAGCATGCCCCGTCTAAGTATGGACGATCTTTTGGAGGGTTTGGGTCTGTTGTCAATAACTTGGGCATAGGCTTCAAAAAACTTTACCCAAACCCTTAAATTGCCATTGCTAGTGCCATGCTCTTCAGTCTTGACTAGGATAGGGATTTGGTTTGGTTCGGTAAGTCAAAATTGAATGATTCAAAAAATGTAAATCGATCGATTTTCGATTTTGAATCAAATAGAATAAAAACATATCGGTTTAGCATTAAAATAAAATAAAAATTGTTCAATTTATACATAAACAATAACATTTTTATTAGTATTTTTGCATAAAACATAAATGATTGGTGATTATAATTGAATTTGGCTAAAAATAAATAAATTTAGGTGAAAAATATAAAAAAATTGACTAATATAAAAGTAAAAAAAATTTCATGAACCAAATCATATAAAACCGAATCGAACTTAAAAACCGAACTGAAATAATTCAATTCGATTTATATTTTGTTCATTACCTTTTGAACTGGTTAGTCTCGGTCTGATTTGGTTTTTGCACAAAACCAAAACGAACCGATTTATGCCACTCCATCTACTTTAACCGAGATACATCTTTAATTTAATTTTGTTTTAAGCCCATATGTGATCAATGCAGGTGCAATATTTCTCAGAAAAAATTTTAAGTAAACTGTCACATTTCCTTTGTTTGTCCTGTAAATTTATAGTGATCAATTCAAATCGTACAAACTTTTAGACTGTGACATATTAAGTTTTTTTAATTCGTAAACTATAAGTATAACAAGAATAAAAGTTGAATGCTAGCTCTAAGCAAATTGCTCCATTTCAATCAACTACTAGACTACAAGGTTTGATTATTCTATAAATTTGTTGCATAATATTTGAAAAATAAAAGTTAAAAAGGGTTGTTTGTCTATTTGGTGATCAATGTTAGGGTTAGGGGTAGCACTGCAGTAAATTTTTGAGTTGGGTCATTGGGGTTCTTAGTTCCTTCTACTTTAACCAAACTATCTCCAGATTTAGCATCAAATAACACATGCTTGCTCTCTCTCTCTCTCTCCCTGCCAGTGCACTACAACAGAGGCACAGACTGTCATATTCTGTTGTCGTTGAAGGTGGATCTGCGCAATTCACCAAATGGCAAAAGCACTCAAAATACAGCCATGCATATCACTATTGCGAGTTTGAGACCACAATTAAACAAAAGTTGCCCTCAAAAGCTACCCCAAGAAAGCAAAACGTCGGTAACAAAACCCAAGAAAAAAAAAACAACCTCCCACCTTGTTATTTGGCCATCACCATCTTCATCATCATATCACTAGAGCCAATATGCTTGCACACATTATTCACTTGACTAAAAAACAACCCAATTAAAGATGTCCTCATATCCCTAACTAATTAGTGAAATTGTCAATGGCTGCACCAGGCTCACAAGCCTTAGCAGCAGGGGAGGGCTCAACACCAGGGTGCGGATCCACCGGCTTCCCCAGAAGCACTTCTGGCAAGTCCTTAATGCCCTTCAAATAAAATGTGTAAAACAGCTTAAATGGAAACACAAGTTGCTGCAGCTTAACCTGCCCATACACTCCCTCGAAGATGCCGGATCCACCAGTCACAGCCAGATAAGTGTCCTCATAGGTCAAATACGGTCCTTGCACAGCTATGTGACCATAGTCTCCAAAGTAGAAGCTGTAAATTGCTTCATATCGGTCACCTTTCTTTTCTGGTTTGTTTTCGATCAAAATGCATAAACCCGCTGTTATTCCCAACCTCTTTTGCAGGTCTCCAGTATATAACTGTAATTTAAATTAAAATAAATAATGCAGGCCGTGACAATTTCAAATTAAGAATAAATAATACATGTACTTGTGATGATTATAAATTATCAAAGTTCTCAAGTACAGACATCTGCATTTTGAAGTAAAGAGTTAAGTTAGATCGTGCAATCTAGTTAAATCCACATTTTAGCATGTTACCACATTTGAAAAACAAAAATCTTAATTCCCAAGTAAAACTATTTCAAAAGGAGAAACATTTTCCCTGAACAAGGGTTATTGTTGGTAATATTTTCCGGGAAAAAAATAAAATTTCTTACAAATGCAACATAGAGAAATTTACCCAATAAGCAAAAAGGGTTTAGGATCATAATTAGATCAAGAAGTATCGGCATATATGATATATTTATATAATTGTGGTATGATGCGAAAAAACAGAGGATATATATGAACTTGAAAATAAATTTAAGTAAAACCGGGGGTTAGAAAGACTCACTTTGTTGCTAAAAGGGACAAGATCACCAAGTGAATTCACAGGTTTCTGGCTCAAGCGAAGATAAGCTGGACTGCCACGATCTCGCTCGTTGATCTCATACACATGAAGTTCTTGAACTTTGGCTACACAAACAACAAGAAGCTGTAAATAAATAATAAAAAGTAAAAGTGACTCTGGGAAGTAAAAGAAAAGTGAAAATACTAACTGGGTCTGGGATCATCTGATGAGTTAGCTTGGCTTCTGCAAGTGAAAGATCTTTTGGGTACTGTGAAGTTGCAGCTTGTGGCGGCTTGAAGGTGGGGGCATTGAGTGATTAGAAAAGGATTATTCAGCTTAAATGGTACTAAAATTGATGATGATTTGGTTGGTGATGTTGAATTGGCTAGCTTGACAGAAGCAGAAGAGATGGTTCTCAAAGCGGCGCTTGAACAAGCCATTGGGGATAATCTTTTGTTGATAATTTCTGTTGTTAAATCAGTGTTTGACTGTTTGGGAGGAAAGAAAGTGAGGGAATTTTCTGATGGGAAAATGTGGATCGGTGCAGTGTGGGTGTTTTCATTTTTTTCCCCGTGTTTATAGTGGAAAAAAAAAAAGTTTTCTTTGGTGATTTTAGGTGTACGGAGAGACGGTGCAACCGGTGGTCTGCGTTTATCAATTTGAATGACACGTCTCACGAGGTAGTAGGTATTAGTCAATGAGTCTTGATAATCCCATGTGGGAAAAGTCAGATCACGTGCGATTGCATTTCCTGTTCTTTTTTTCAACACCTGATTTTCATTGGACGGTGGTAACTTTTATTTATTTTTAACAATCTTTTTTCAATGAATTTTCTATATATCTTATCTTTGTCAATGGTCGGTCGATGTTAATTTTATACAGCTAGACTTATCAAATCGGATTCATATTTTTGGATCGTATTTGTAGTTCTTAGCTTAATTTTTTGATTATTTTATTTTATATTAGTTATGATGTAGTGCTCTTTTGTGAGATAATTTAATTAATTCACTTAAAATTTATGAAAAAACTTCAACTACCTAATAAATGACAGGTCACATATCATATTATTTAATTAAAATTTTAAGAATTTACTCATTGGTTAAGCCTCAAGTTTGAGTCATATGGATGCACAACTATGATTGTTTAAACACATCTTATTTTTATTTAATCAGATTTAATTTGATGGCAGTTATAATCATGCAATAGCTTATTATGTTGTTTAGGTCATTTTTTTCAACTATTTTCTTGTTAATAAATGTCTTGAAAAGCTACAAGATAATATTTCTCTTGCTTGTCGTGTGAATATGGAAGAGATGGCCGAGAGCTAGGCAGCTAGCTAATAGAAATTTTTATGCCTCATACAAACTAAATACAAGTCCAAAAGCATTTCCCATCCACTCAGAATAGATAAAAATTAAAGGCATACGTATGCTTTCTTAATCATCACACGCACTAATTAAATATTAATTGAAAATCCTAGTTAATCAGTAAAATTAGCAACGGTGGCACCAGGCTTACAAGCCTTAGCCATAGGGCTTGGGTGAACAAAAGGGCTGGGCCTCACGGGCTTCCCCATAAGCTCTCCCGGCAGATCCTTAATGCCCTTCAAATAAAAAGTATAGAACAGCTTAAATGGAAACACAAGTTGCTTCAGCTTAACCTGCCCACTCACTCCTTCAAAGATCCCTGACCCTCCAGTCACAGCGAGACACGTGTCCTTGTATGTCAAATAAGACCCCTGCACCGATATGTGACCGTAGTCTCCGAAGTAGAAGCTGTATACGGCTTCGTATCTGTCACCTTTCATTGGCTTGTGCTGGATCAAAATGCAAATTCCTGCTGTAATTCCCACTCGCTTTTGCAAGTCTCCGCTATATAACTGCAATACGTTAAAAAGATTATATATTAACAATTCTATGTATACTAGTAACAATAGAATAAGCGATATTGGTGATCATGTTGCGGTATATCATATTGTCACCCAATTTTTTTTTTTTTCATACTTGACGACTTCAACAAGATTCACATACGATAAATTACTAATTTTATATCACATCAGGTTATAATTTGTATGAAGTAATCTGAATATAGAACTTTTGTGCGGTATTAATATAATTGAAACACGAAGGATGATTAACTTGCAAAACAAATGGGTACTGTGAAAAATTAATTTACTTTGTTGCTAAAAGGGACAAGATCACCGAGTGAATTGATGAAAAATTTCTTGCTCAACCGGAGATAGGCTGGGCTGCCACGATCTAGCTCGTTGATCTCATAAACATACAATTCTTGAACTTTGGCTACAATTAATCAAAGATAAAACGGTAAAGAGAATGATTAACAAGATACGTCAAATTAAAAACAGAGGAATGTTAAGAAAAAAAAAAAAAAAGAAGATACTAACAAGGTTCATTTGTAGATGGGATCGGGTTATTGGATTGGCTCGTGCAAGTGAAAGATCTTTTGGGTACTGAGGAGATGCAGTGTGTGGTGGCGTGGAGATTGAAACTTTGATGAGTCAGAGACCTTGGGTATGTGAGCTTGAATTGCATAAATGATGACTGGGCCGGACAAGAATTATCGACTTGTTTGACAAAAGAAGAAGAAGAAGAGATAACGATTCTTGAAGCAGAGCTTGAACAAGCCATACTCGAGATTTTTCCTTCTTCTAATTCAGTTTTAGTGGGCGCTGGGGAAGGTAGAAAGTGATGCAAACGCAACTACGTACTGATGAGAAATACATGTATAGAGAATTTTTCTTCCTTTGGTTGCACAGAAGGACGGTGCTACTGCGGTCACCGTGGACATAGATTAATAGTCGACGAGTCTTCATGTTCCCGTGGAAATTGCCTTAATTTATATATCGGGCTACAATGCAATTGTGGTACCGTGTCACAATTACACCAGTTGTTAGATCCACTTAAATGAGTGGGGTCCACTTAAATAGGTAGAAACCCAACGGTTGGGTGCAACTCAATTTTATCCTAATTTATAATGTCTTAGGAACTTTCTTTTCGTAATACACGTGTAGTGCGTTGTTTGTTTGGACTCTACACACGTTGGTGTTCCTCTATTTTTTTTTCTTTTTATAATAAATTACCAACTTTTACCTTTCTTTTAAGCAAAGGGACTTGAAGTTACTTATCCAGAGATGAGTTTATATTAGTGGATTTATTTATGTAAAATCCTATCTTTGTATGCAGTCAATATGCAATTTCAGGTCACTATTTTTGTCAAAATAATTTAGAGTTTTTTTTTTGAAAAAAATCCATCCCATTTATTTTTATCGCAACTTAAAAATTACAACATCTCACCACCAAATATATTCTAAATCCTATTCACCTCTATTTCTTCTTCTTTTTCTCTGTTTGGGCACAGACAAATTAATTTGCTTATTTAAAATATAATATACTGATTGAAATTGTTGTAGCTTGAAGAAGGGTGCACTGAAAATCTTTTCCACTGTGCCCTGCATTTGTATGTACTATAGCTAGAACAATTTAGGTGGTCCTACGTTATTTGTTTCTTACTTTTTGAACTACAAGGTTGGGTTCTCCATTAGCAATTGGAATAACTATCTCTCTCACCAAGTACATTTTTTGATGTAATGTAAATTACAAATTATAATTTAATATTTCCAGAGAAAAGAAAAGAGTGTCAATAATGGAGCTCTAGCAATATCGAGAGTGGGGGCCTCCTGCTCTATCAGCAAATTAATGTGAAAAACATTTGCTTGCACAGAAGTAGAAGGGGGGACCATGCAATTTGCTAAAAGATAGTTCACATTCAATGGTGAAAACAATGTCAATAAATTGCATTTGCTTTATCATCTTCTTTCCTCAGGACACCATATTTCTTGATAATAAAGGAGTCCGTAGTTCGTAAAACTGATGAGAGGTGGAGACTTTGAGACTAGAGACTCTCTCTTCTGTGTTTTCAGTTTTGGGGTCCCATTCCCTTCAATAATTTGAACCTCATATCATGCATGCATGCAGTCAAAAATAAAAATAAAAAATAAAAAATTCAAAGCAATGTATAGTATAATATTATTGGCAAAATTTGTCGAGTGACTTGTTTTTTGGACACGCAAGGCTCAAATTAAAATGGAGAGGATCTTTTGTTTTTATGCCTGCCTTAATATACCAGCTGTGATGTACTTACTATATATGGGGGGGCGTCTCTATTCTGGTTTGATGGGTTCATATTGAGAAATCATTTGCAGAAACTCACTATAGCTTGGGTGATGCTATGATGACAAAATTATTGGGGTAAAACAGCCCCCCACCAAGAGAGGAATGTTAAACTTTGAAGTCAAGGAATTAGTCGATGCAGTAAATTTTAGTTATATGCCAAGACATGATTGGATTGCGTCATATATGAGCCATGAAGAGAATAAGGAAATCAAAGCAAATATTCAAATTTATTTTCTAATTTATATGTGATCCTATCTTTATTTATATTAAAGTTCAATATCATGAAAAGATCAAGAGTCCAAATTAAAACAAAAAAAAAAAAAAAAAAACTTATAAATGTATGCTTGAAGTCGTATAGAAGAAGACATCCACTTACACGACAAATATATTGATATTCACAGTAAGAATAACCTTATCATCACTTTAATTCAAAAGACTTAAAAAAAAATAAAAGTTGAAAAATACCTCAAGGGGTGTAGAGAGAAGAACAATATAATGTGTGCTGTTGTTGGTAGCTTGATAGAGTGGGCTTCAGGCCTAGTGGTGGGCAGTAGCAGCCACGCAGCGCATGGAGCGACGCACACTCCGACCAAACACGAACAAACCTCCCCCTACTTTCCCACAGATCCGAGAAACGCGTTGATTAGTCGTGTGTTGTGTCCCTAAAACATCATCTTTCCACCCTCACACGCCCACCATAGCGCGTGCACCCACTCTCTTAGAGCCGCTAAAAATGGGAAATAAAATTTTTTGGAATGATGCTGCCTAATTTTAATAGCGCTTTGTCAGATCTCTCTCTCTCTCTCTTTCTTTTTAACCATGGCTGCTCTGCCTCTGCTGCTCTAAAGCGAAAAAAAGCCTAGGATCCTAGGGCAACCAAAATTTTGCCTAATCATTATAGGGTTGCTATTGAGAAACTCACCGTTAGTAGCATAGCAAATCAAATTACTTGATTTGGGCTTCTCAAAAAAAAAAAAAAATTACTGGATTTGGGAGATTGGCATCTTTCTATTTTAAAAAAAAAAAGATTAGCCCACATGGCCGCATGTACATGCATTGCTAGCTAGCTATTCTGCTTCCCGCTTCTGTTGATGGGGAAATTAAATAGTGTCAAGTCATTTCCACCCCCACAATTTTCTGACTCATTCGGCCCCCACAGACAGAAACGAACACGGACAATCAATCACCCTCCATTTCCCTCTCCTCTTTCTTTCTCCACTCTCTCTGCTGCTCTTCTGCTTTCTCTGCCAAAATTCAGTGGCTCTTCTCTTCTCCTCTCTATCACAGACAAAAGTTTTTCTTTTTTTCTTTTTTCTTTTCAATTGTAAAGGAAAGACAAAAATTATTAAAAGTAAGGAAACCCCATATACTCCACTCTCATTCAATGCCAGCCAATAGTGCCAAAATCTGTTTTACTCCAATGTGACTCATATTTCCTCACCATGGTAAAAATGGCAACAGTCCACAGTACACCATGCAACACCATTAATGCTGACCATGTCTAGGAGCACTTGCTTGCTCCAAACTAAGCTAGCAAGGTTATCAAAAATATATGTTGGTCATTTCATGCGTGCTTATCTTATTCTTAGTGAGATAACTTCTAATTGTTCAAAGATCTTTGGGATCTCTCATCTTAACAATATTGTTAGGTTTGTCCATTTAGCGAATGATGTAGTTTAATTATGTCTTGACCGAGTTAGAATACTTGATAGGACATCCCTAGTTAACATTTTGCAATTTATCCAAACTTAATTTATAGATAATTATGAACTTCGTTTAAAATTAAAGATTTCGTTAAAGTTTCTCAATGTGTAAAATTTATACTGTCCAGCCATCCAACAGGTGCATTATGTCACAGAGCTAATTTAGCTAAGCAAAAGGGCATAAGCATCACAGGATTTAGGGGTGTATTAGAATCTAACATTCTGGAAGTCCTTTCTATAGCTTTGGATCTGTGATATTACTCAATAAGCAAGAGATTCTAGATGAACCAATACCTACAAATGATATATAAACGTCATATGAATTTTCTTTTCAACAAAGATGGGGCCAAAAGTTTAGTTCATAAGCAGTAACTTAACAATAAATCCAATATAAATGATCCCAATTTCAATTCATGGGACATTTCAATTAAGTTCCCAGGGTGAGAAGCTTAAAATTTTCACCTACTATTGGGCATTTGAATTAAGTTCGCGAGGACAAGATCTTAAATAATTGATGCACTTTCGATGATTTTTTTCATCAAGTAGGGACAACAGCCCTCACTTGCCCAAATGTTAGCTCCATCCTTGATTTTCAGCCACTTCTTCAAATTGCATTTTCAAAACGAGAAAAATGACTAAAACACAAGACTATAAATAGCATCCTTTGTCACGCTCTTCATCGAAAAATCTCAAAAAAATTTTCTTAAGTCCTTTAAAATTGACTCTCACTCAATTGCCGCTCGACCTTTACCTGAGTGACAAGCAGCAGCACTCATATGTGTAAGAGTTGCAATTCGAGTCCCCTTAAAAAAACTCAGATGACTCATGTGTCTTCATTTTTTTTTGTTTAATAAGGGCTCTGTAAAAAGAGCTAAATCGGAACAATACGGGGTTTAGCAACCCCAATCATGTCCTGCAAAATAACTGAAACTCATGTGTCTTCATTAAAATAAAATTTGTGTGGAGATAAGCATCTCTAATATTGATTTATAAGTGTATCAAATATCTCTCTAATATTTGTGAAACTAGATGTATAAATTATGTTGTTATAAAATAATTATAATCAGATATCTCTCCAATTTTTGTGAGAGTAAATGTATAAGTTATGCTATCAAAAAATAAGTTTTACTTGATTTCAATAAATATCTCAACTTAAATATCAATAGAGTTATAATTATACAATAAATATTCAATAGTAATAATAGTAATAATAATAAAGACTCTCACTCAACTTATGATAAACCTTAAGATACGAGCCATAAACACTAGGGTCCCTCTATCTTACATGCACGTAAGACAGTGATTGCCTAAACATTATACTAAAATGAGAGATTGTTAACATTGTATAAAAATAACCATAATAACACCTTTGTCAAACGCGTGCATCTCACGCATCACATCTTGCGTTGACTACCCACAACCCCTCATCCCATCTAAATGGCGTCGATGGGATCTCCCTTCTACCCCCTCTCGTAAAACTCTTCCATTCATAATTTCCCTTCATATATAGAAAGCTCACTCCTCTCTTTTGTTACCTTCTCTTATTCATGCATCACACAAAAGCAACTTTCAGCAAAATCTTCATCTATCAGCAAATGGATGATCATTAGAGAGATATACCCTCATGAGCAAATCATAATGATGATCAAATGAAGGAGAGGCAACGTTGGCAACCAGAAGAAGACGCAATCTTGAAAGCATACGTGAAGCAATATGGCCCCAAAGAATGGAACCTCATCTCACAACGCATGGGCAAAACCCTCAACCGTGACCCCAAATCTTGCCTCGAGCGCTGGAAAAACTACCTCAAACCGGGCATCAAAAAGGGTTCTTTATCCCCAGAGGAGCAATCTCTAGTCATTTCGTTGCAGGCCAAATACGGCAACAAGTGGAAGAAGATCGCGAGTGAAGTCCCCGGGAGAACGGCCAAGAGATTGGGAAAGTGGTGGGAGGTTTTTAAGGAGAAGCAGTTGAAGCAGCTGCACAAGGAGAAGCAGAGAAGGGAATATTCCGATCAGCAGCAGGAGGGGAATGTTCCGGTAGTGGGTTTGGGTTCTGGTTCTTGTTCTTCGCCTGAGAAAGTCGCTCAGGGGAGATATGATCATATCTTAGAGACTTTTGCTGAGAAGTACGTGCAGCCTAAGCTTTTCGCGATGCAAGCATTGAACTTGAATTTGAACCCGGTCCCTGCCAATGCTATTATGCCTAATCTACCACTTGGCGGTGCTGATCCTGAACCGGTTCTTTCACTTGGGTCCGGTCCTACGTGGATGAATAATCATAATCATAATCATCATACCAGTGGTTCATCTTTGACGTCTTCAACTTCATCTACTACTACAGCTTCTCCTAGTGTGAGTCTGTCGCTTTCTCCATCTGAACCGGGGATTGAACTGGGGGATATGAACCCTGTGGCCCGGTTCATGCCGGGTCCGCAAGTGGGTACTTTGGTACAGTACTGTAAGGAGCTTGAAGAGGGGAGGCAAAGCTGGGTGCAGCATAAAAAGGAGGCAACTTGGAGGCTGAGCAGGCTGGAGCAGCAGTTGGAGTCCGAGAAAGCAAGAAAGAGGAGGGAAAAGATGGATGAAACTGAAACAAAGATAAGGGCTTTGAGAGAAGAGGAATTGTCTCATCTTGGGAGAATTGAGAGTGAGTATAAAGAGCAGCTGAGTGCTTTGCAGAGAGATGCTGAGAGTAAAGAAGCTAAGTTAATGGAAGCATGGTGTAGCAGGCATGTTAAACTGCTTAAGCTTGTTGAGCAAATTGGAGTTCATCAAAGCAGCACTTCTCATGGATTCTGTGTCGTCCCAAAGGATATGCACTAACCGGCCATAGCTAATTAAGGCCTGCATTTGGATTTTGCGACCGTTTTTGATAAGGCATAATGTGATAGATAAGACTTTGATTCCTTGAACCCATGTAGCTATTGTGTTGTTTTTTTTTTTTTCTTATATATATCCTTAAGAACTTCGATCAATAACGTTGGTAAATTAAACTGTTCGATATTTTCTGGTTGAATAATTAATCATAGAATTTTTCATCTTTATTCAAGAAGCTAACTATGTGTAAACTCTTGTGGATGTAGTTTTCATTCTTTTTCTACATCATAAAATACATCAAACCATTTGATTTAGGCATTTGCCAACCGGCTAATTGTAATATGAATAGTTTGCAACATAATTTTGACATCATTGGTGTCACTAAGTTAATGAGCGGCCTGTTTGTTCCTGTCAAAAACCAAAGAAACGAAGCAAAGTGAGGAAGATGAGGGGAAAAGGCGTACGCGCATAATGAATGAAACTGAAAAGAGGAGGGGAGCTGGCGCTGGTGGGTTCTGTCGTGTAATGTCAAATCGTTTTTACATTTTTGTTAGCGGAATAAAAGGAGTTCACTTTTTCTTTTTGGAGGGGTAACAATACCAGTACAATACATATTCATATGTACATTAAATGTGCCTGTGTGTGGCAGTGGGTATGGGGCGCCCTGATTTCTTTGAATCATCAACAATGGTCACGCAGTAATCACATAAATAGAGAGAGTGGGAGCGCCCATATCAGATTTGAGGAGACACTGGACACTGGTGATGGCTGATGCTGTGCTGTATGTAAAATTGTTGTAAATGCCACATCTTTTTGAAAACGACTCATCAGAGAGATGACTTTGGGATAGGCTTTAGTGCTACTACTGTTGGGGGGATGGACTGGCCTCACTGCTCACCTGCTCAGACAGCCTCAGCACTCAGCTCAGCAGCTCGCCAGTTACCCGCTGCTTTAACAAACGTTAATTGCCCTGGCAACTCACAAACTCTTCTTTCTTTCTTAGTTTCTTTACCCTAATACGTTTTGTCGTTTCCCATTATCGCAGCAGCTGGCCTCTATAATTGGGGTAATAACAATGCAAGTCCTAAAGTGTTTGTATTTCCTCTACAGAGAGTTTGATTTATTCTTTTATGTCAAAATAGGTCCCTCATTTTGTAAATAGCCTTCATCGAGAAAATAAAAGTAAATTGCAGACCTACATAATAAATACAAAAAATAGTAGGGACTTTAAGTGCCATTCTTCTCTTTTTAGGGTGTTGCCCGTTGAAATTGAACCAAAATCTTAATTACTAATAATTTGGCTCTACATAAATAGTTTTGGTCCTGAGGGTGTAGATTCGAAAAAGCAAGTGATAGTTGTAGTTCCTCTATATTTAAAGGGTTGCCTCTGCAAATTTTGGTCACTTGCATTGCATATAGCTTCGTACAAGGGTGGCTCAAAATTTAATGCCTTGGCTTAGTCGGCTTACCCTGTCTACTCGTAGTGACAAAGATGCAAAACCTAATAAACTGTGGGAGCTCCAATCATGCTTACGGGCCACAACAACAACTCATCAGATTTGATATCATAAAACTGTGCATGTTTCGCCTGAGATCTTCTCTTGGATCGGCAATCACTTTTAATTTGTCCTCTCTGTTCAAATAGGAGGCAATGAATTAGGCAGTTAAGGGGGTGTTTGGCATGGATTGATTCCCAAGCACCCTCATCCAAAATAATAGCAAGAATAATTCCAAGCAGACCATTTTATTATGTTCTAAAAAGAAGAATGACAACAAGTAGAAGGAGAATTCTTGATCATGTATGCTTTTGAATTTTGTTTTCGAAAAGAGGAAGAAAATATTTCTAAATCTTGTTTTCTTGGTATGGTATATACATGTTTATTCTTAGATTTGTATTAGAAAAAAAATTAACGTGGTTGGTCTGTTCCATTCCAGGAGAAGTAATTGATGATTAAGGAATTGATTTTCTGCATGACTACTTTGGGAGAGATATTTTCTTCTTTCTTAATTCAAATTCTGGCGTGCGATGGTTTTTACTTTTATTATCTTTTTTATAGGAGCGTGGTCAAAAGTCAAATTAATTTTTGTGCCTTTTATTTTTTATTTTTTTAGGATTTGAAGACAGAGAGTCAATAAAATAAAATAACTTTAAAATCATTTAGTTAAGTTTTTTTGGAGGCATGCATGAAAAAAAAACAAATTGCTTTTAAATACGCTAAACATAGGCAATCTAATTTCCCAAACAGAAAGGAAAAAAATCTATAAAAACAGTATCCAATGGAAATTGGCTCCTAAATTTATGACAACTTATTTTTTATTTCAATTTAACTCAAGAATTTTTTTTTTCCTACTAAGGAGCCTTTAAGTTACATTCAACTGTACTTACGCCACATGTAACATCAGTATCACTTTAGTAGAACCCGCATAATTTGTGTGCCGTAAGTTAACATTTGCCTTCTATTAAATCTAATGATCGTGGAACTAGTTTGTAACTTTTAACATGGCCCATAAACGAACCAAAAAAATTTAAAAAAAAATTGCGAAAGCAAATTATATAAAAGCACTTCATGATCTTCAGTCAATTAACCTCTTGTATAACTAGCTAGCCTTTTTGGAACTCTCTCAGCCTCTTCTTACTTTTACAGAAACCTCATATTATCTACAACACAAATTGTTTGGATCCTCTAAAATATTGACTCCAAACAATCTGACTACACCGATATTTGGAACTTGGCTCTGCATCTCTTCAAAGCCTGACCCATTTCCATTTTGTTGCAGCTTGCAATCAATGAACAACTTTGAATTAGACCCAACATTAGATCTCCAAAAGCTCACCGTATCTCCAGCTTTCACGCCTTTCTCCTTAACAAATCTGCTCCACCCCTTTGTCAACACATAACTCTGGCTGCTACTCCAATAACAGTACCTCAACCTCCAAACTTTCTGAGTACTATCCTCAAAATTCAGCAACAACCCCTTGGAAGCAATTTCTGAGCTTAATGCAAAGTGCTTCTCAGCTTGTTGCTTTGGTATCACCATTCTGTTTAACTTCCCCACATCACTTGGTGTAAGCACTTTCTCAAAAAGGAATTCAACAGGTGTTTCCTGAAAACAATTTGACCCAAACAGGTCACTAAAACCTGAGCTATTATTATAACAACTAATGCCGACACATGCATAATTTTGTTTGCTTTGCTCAAGCTCATGCTTATAAGTATGCTTCCTTAGCATATCAACAATCTCAGCCTTAGAATGTGAGCTCAAGAAAATCTTCTCCATGTAATCGTCTTCGTCATCAGTCTCCAATGAAGTTCTGAAATTTGTGATTGCATTTTGGCCCCGGAACCTCAGTGCTGCAGTGTCATAGACCCTAGCAGCTTCCTCTTCTTCAATGAATGTACCAAGCCACACACGTTGATGCTTCTCATATATTTGTGCACCCCATCTGCCATTAGGCTGTGGAACCACCCCCTTATACTTTGAAGAAGGTAACTTTTTTGACTCGGCATCGATGCCATTTTCACTGAGATTATGATCATGATCAAGATCAACTGAACTTGAATTGCTTGCCATTCAAAGAGATAGATATAGCTTAGCTTACGAGTTCATGTTACGATGAAGTGAATTTATGATTCATCATATATAGAGTGAAACCATAATTTGAGGGGACCCAATTGAGCCAATTGATGGGAAGTCACATGAGTGCAAACAGCGATTGTTCTGAATGTTCATCCCCCCATGAAAGTTAAGCTAGCTGCTGGACATATATGATTTTGATCCTCTGGCCATAGGCCCTTTTAATTTCTTTTCCATGCTGGTGTCATCTCTAACTTTATTCAATCTTATCTACTACTACATTTAAATTATTTTTAATAAATTAAAGTGTCTGTTTCATCAATATGATATACATGCTTTGCTGTTATAAAATGATGAGTGGGTGAGAATGGGAAGGCGTGATTGGTTGAATTTTCCAAGAAAATTTAATAGTGACATGCACATATATTATTTTTCTGTGCGCCGACAAAAGGGTGATTGAGTTGTCTTATTATCTAGGTTCAGTTTCGATCTTCAAATTTGGTTTTGAAAGATAAAATCACTATTACATAATCCAAGCCCCAAGGGCACATTTTGTTATGTCTGTTCATGCACTTGGGGAGTAAATAAAAACATAATAAACGTTGTGATTCCACTTCTCTAGGCAGTAACATATGCATATCCGATCAAATATCGCAACTGGTTAGTAGCCAAAAGAATAGTTATAGCAAAAGGCTTGTCGCAGTGGTCTTCATTTGTATGCCCGCTTTGTGTTTGCTGTGCTCGGGAATTTTTTTGGTTTAGTTTACTTTTCGTGTGTGCCCCATCGAATCTAATGGTTGTTAGCCAGTAATTATATTGGATATGATATGATCCCTTTTGGGCCAACCTTGAAGATCGCACAACCTGAAGACGAAGAGGGGTGAAAATAACTTTGGAGAAAAATTTAAAATACACGTACAATTTAAGAATATCAGATGATAATGGCAAATGGGTTGGTGCTGGATGAAACATTTATGTTGCAGAAATGACTGCTTTCTCACAGACACCTGGCTTCGCATATAATGGCGGCTGAAGCATATGCCTATCAAACAAGCCCAATGGAACCACATGGCAAGGCCATTATACATGGTCCTGCCATCATCATCAACGCTTGGACCAGGCCTCGAAAGGCTATCCATTTTGCATTTGCAAGGGTCATTTCGTGATGGGCTGAAAATCCCAAAATCATCGTCGGGTTCTGTGAGGTTTCATGGGTAAGGGCTCCTGATATACAGATTTTGAGACACGTGTGTGATTGTGTTTCTTCCATAAGAAAATGAAACCTTAATCAAATCATAGATACATCTTATGGTACAGTTAGTAACTTAATTATTAGATGATGAATTTTATCATTTTTAAAATTATTTAACTACTATTCAATGAATAAATGTTATATCAGTTGAGACTCGAATTAAAACTTAAATGTTGAAATACTTTAACATTGCTCAAAACATCGATATCAGCATATTAGAAGAAACATCATACTTTCTTTCCGGTGAATTTATATATGTAAAATGATTAACAGAATATCTTGGTGATTACATTTTAGGTGTTTCCATATGGAGGACAATGTAATTAACAATGAAGTAAGAATGCATATAACACAACGAAACAAAAACAACTAAGACTTGCTAGTAAAGCTTCGTGCGCTTGGCTTTTCTATTTGACCTTGTTATTATTTGTCTTCATTTTCCTTCCCAAGATTAATTTCAAAATCTGATAACTTTCGTTGACAAAATCTTTAACAGTTGTCATCAACAATTCATAAAACAATTTAATTACGTGATTTGTAGTTGATTCCACTTAATTAAGCTACCGAGTTTAATAGTTCATCCAGATGCTCAGTATGTTACTAATTGAGAATTTTTATAACGTGATTAAATAAAAACAAACCCTTATCTTAATTTAATTTAATTAGTTGAGATTTGTAGAATCCAAAATGAAACCAATTACGCAACATTATTCGTTGAACCGTACAATTTAGGAACTTCCGGACAATTAACACATACGTAATCTTTGAATAAACCAAGACAAAGATACGATTATTGATTTTAAATTCTTGAAAATTGAACAAAATTTTTATTAATTTATTGTATAAAAAAAATGAAGTAATGAAGCATGGAATCGACAAAAGAAAGAGGCTAATGTAAAAAATTAACAAAAAATCAGAGTTGTCTTCGATGTAAACGGCAGAGGCCATGTCTCTCACGAGATCATCACGTGCCGACCAGTCTTCTTTGTACCTTGCAGCTTTGTAATTTTATAATACGTGCAAAGTACGTAATAGATTAGACAGCAGAGCAATTAGGTTAAGAGACAGGGACATGCACGGCCCATTGTGTTTGGTAATGGACTCATTTTTGTTTTAATTTTAAGTCTCATTGTCTCCTAATTTAAATAATTCTTTTTCCTGTCTCATTTTTTTTCGATAAATTGTTGTCACTTATATTTTCATTTTGATAAATGGTTCATGGAGCAGTGACACTGCATAAAATGTCCAATTTTTTTTATTTTTTTTTGGGTTAAGAAAATAATAATAAGACAAGTCTAGATGGGTCAAGGCCAAGCAAATGCTCCACTTAGCTAAAAAGGCGCATATAGGAAATCAGAAAAGCATTTATATTATGAATAGATGAAATCAATTTAGCTCAACTGATGGTCAACTGCTTTAATTTAAACCCAAGAGTTGACTGAATATATATTGCTGTCAAGGAAGTGAATTAAGATTCATAATTAATTGAAGAATGGACAAGACCAGGTGCAAGCCCCAGAGAGGTTTACGACGGGATTAGTGGGGTGCGGGTGAAGCACAAGACAAAACATGTGGGATTATGTGGTGTTTTAACCCTAGTTAGCTCATTAATCAACTCATATTTTGTTGGGCTTATAGGCGCCACTCAGATTCTCTGCCAATTTCTCTGAGCTTTCATTTTCGTCCATACAAAATTAATGTATTAAAATAAAATATTGTCTCCCTTTTGTGTTTCCGAGGATATATCTGCCCCTTAATATTTAATTAATTAATCTATCATTAAAAGTCCATCATTAGCTGTATATTTAGCTTATCAAGCGTGGACTGATCATTGATTTTATTATCCATTTGAAAGTGCATGTAAAGGAAGCTACCATTAATGTCCCATCAAATTGGAAGAGGTTCATATACTTGAATCCTACTGGCCACTGATCCACCCTAATTACATAATTGCGCGACATGAATACATGAAATTGAAGAAAATTTAAACATAATTAGATCTTCCCTTATGATTGAGAAACGAGGGATTAGTCATTTTAGAAGCTCAATCTCTACTTTTATAGCCAGTTAACTTGAGAGTCAGAGTTTATTTTGTAGATATAATTATTTAATTAGCTAAAAAGAAAAAAAAAACAACAACATTCTTGGACTGATAGATTGGATTTGATCGGTGAAAATCCGATCCGTGAATTGGTAGATTGGATTCGAGTGAAAATTTGATAATCTGCAATCGATGGATTGGATATGGATCTACTCCTGTAAATCCGTAAAAATCTGCGAATCTGTAAAAAATAAAAGTATTTATTTAATTAAAAAATAAAACTTGTAAATATGGCATTAATACTTACTAGTAAATAAATAAGTTAAAATATAGTTACATTAACACTATATTATATCTTATCCGATAATAATATAAAATTAAAAATATTTAAATAAATAAATATAGCTTTCTAAATAATTAATTTTCATGTACTGATCTAAACGAATAAGATTTTTTTTTTTCGTTTTGGTGTGTTATGTTTTGAAACTTTAAATATATTTTTTAGTTTTATTTAAACAATTAATTTATTTAAATCTTATTTAATTTTAAATTTAATCGGTAGTAAAATTATTTTTATATTAATTTTTTATTTAGTTGATTCGTAGATTAGACAGAATTAAAAAATTTCAATCTGCAAACCAATCCGCAAAATAGTAGATTAGGTCAAATCTGCATCCAATCCGCAAATGTATGGATTGAATTTCACCAATCCATGGATTGGTGAAATTCAAAATTTATAATCCGCAATATCGTGGATCAAATATAGATTGAAGTCCTATCTGTAAAATTCGATTCGCGAATACCCCTAGAAGCTTGCACAATTTCAGAGACAACGACGACATATCAAGAGATGTGTTGTAGAAAGATACATGTTTTCTTTTAATTATTATGTGTCAAACAAATTATTCGAATTCTCTTCTACCATAGAATACAATTTTACTGGACCACCAAGCAAAAGAGCGTTGGATTATTATTATTATTATTATTATAATAATGTTTAAATTCCCACAAACTTACACAGTAGTTGAGAAGAAAGATGGATGGTTGGTAAATAATAAATTGGCATCATGCGGGATGCAATATGCAATCAAACAAGACATGACAAGGAGACATCATATTAAAGCTTAATTTTTCAAGAACATGATAACATATAAATAGTCTTATGAAAAGATGGCAACAAAAAAGTATATGCATGCCCAAGCAAATATATAAGAAATTAATTTTAATTTTTTCGTCATTTGATGATCAATGGCCGACCAAATATCTTGGCTGGTGAAGCCCGCATTAATTTTTAGAAGATGATGAGGTCGCACAGTTCCTAAGGTGACAAATTAATTAAATTTTCTTTATGTGAACTTTGGACCACACTCTCTCATTATATAAGAAGCTAAAGCTAGGTCTTTTCCTTTGCCTTTGCCTCATATCAAAACATTACTACTACACTAAAATACAAGCTTATTGTCTCTTGCTCTCTCGAGTCTCTCCCCTCTCCCCCCTCTCTCTCACATTTAGAAAGTTACAATGGAGATTGGAAATGCTGCTGCTGCCATGAAAAGCTCAAAGAAGAAGATTTCATGCACAAAGCTTGGAGGGTATTTGAAGGAACAAAAAGGAAGACTATACATTATCAGAAGATGTGTGGTCATGCTCCTTTGCTGGCACGACTGAATGCAAAATGAAAATGGAGTTGCTAGCTAGCACTTGATGATGCATTCTCCATCAACGATTCTGTGCAATTGGCTGCAAATTGGAATTTGATCTCTTTATTTTCTTCTCTAACTGTACATAGCAACGATAATTGTTAGGGATTAATTATTAGTAATTCGGATATAATAAATTATTTTCTTTGGTGCAAGAGTACTTTGCCACATTGGGCCTGTTATGTACATGGAAATTAGTAGTTTCAATTTCTAGATTTCACTCATTGAACATTTTCTACTTTTTTTTTCCAATTCAAGTTAATTATATTCTCGCCATATTTGCACGTTTAGCTAATTAGCTTTTAGTTGATGTCTTCGCAACCATGATATAATTCAAAAAGAAAAAAGAAATGCAAGGGAAAATAAAATCTAATATATCTTTAAAGAGAGTTAAAAACTTCATGGACTTAAAAAATGCAAGGAAGGCTAGGGTTAAGTGATGAGTCCTTAGGCCTTAGCTAGATAGCAAGAGAACAAAGAAAATGCATTAGGGCTGAGTATGAAAGAAAAAGAAGGCTGAGCCTACCTACATATATATACAACATTAATTTTGAGGAAGAAAGCAAGATGTAATATAAATTTGCTGATGATTTGTTCGTTGTGTCTTTTATGTATGATCCATTATTTTGCTTTGTCTTGTCAACTCATAGCTATTAAAATGCACGTTGAAAAGTATTGAGCTTCACATGCGTGTTGTAAGCAACGACATGACACTTTTAAACTTATTTGAATGGTTTCCAAAAATGGCTTTAACCTCATTTGAGACAAGGCAAAGGGCTAATTCATTCTCGGTAAAAGTTTTCAACTGTACATTCGCACCGTATAAAATGGATGGAAAAATTACAGTACGTTTCCCTCTAATTTTGGTTAATAAATACTTGCATCTGAACTCAATAAAGTTGTTTAATAAAAGTGTTATACTTTCTCCTTCATGGTATACTTCTATTACTATAATCCCTTGAATTTTAGAAACAAGTTCATAATGTTCTTGATCAATTTAAGTAACTTTCTTGATCTTAAAACAATTTAAGTGTTTTAGATGTAATATACTCATTTAAGTTGATTTCTGTTAAAAAAAAAAGGTAATTTTAAATATTCAGTTCTATATTTTATTCAAAGTTTATGGGCATAAATAAAAAAAAATTATCATAAGAAAATATTAAATTTGGGTGAATTAAAAATGATTTTTCTTTTTTTGGGGGGGGGGGGGGGGGGAATATTAGACTCAAAAGGGGCTTGATTTTGTGGCCTCCTTTTATGTTTACTATATTGCCCTTTTGACTTTTCCATAATTATATCAAAAGTTTGTATGCGGGGGGTAAAAATGTCATGTTTTGAAACTAGAGAGGGTAAAGTGTAGCAGCTTTATTGAGTTTTGGTGCAAGTGTTTCTTGGCCACAAGGAAGGGGTAAAGTGCAGCAGTTTTAATTGAGTTTGGGTGAAGTGTTTCTCGGCCAAATTAGAGGAGGAATTTGAAAATTTTCCTATGTTAAAAGATTCAAGTATCTGGATCTTAGTTTATACATTAAATACACCATTATGTATTATTAAGGATTCCAACATTTGATTTTTCAAGTCAATATATCATTCAGCTATTGAATAATAAATTTTATATTTAAAAAAATTATTACTCTACCATTCAATGGATGAATGCCAAACTAATTAAGATTGAAATATTAAGAACTCTCTCATTACTCATTTCTTTGATTTAGAAGACAATTTTGATTACTTAAGATTCGCACTTAAAAAATGTTTAGATGTGTGATGCATTTTTAGAATGTCAATAAAATTAACTCTTTAGTTTATCCTTATGGACGCTGTAAACCTCTCAAATTTCACATTTTTTGACAACCCATTTCTTGCATCAAAGGAAATAAGCAAGTAACGAGGAAATGGTTGCTCGTAACTTGTGGTTCATAATTTGCAGAGTGTTGAGGACTTTTTCAACTTACTATTGTCGGATTCATACGTTGTCATATCAATTGGCATAGATTTGGAAGCTCAAATGGCTACAGGTGTCTATTGATAGGGGATGTAAATGTGATAACTTGATAAATGTTCCGACTATAGTAAGGCAATGTCACATGATCTAATTATTTTGTATTCAATTCGTTCGTTTAGCTATACTGCATGTGCAAAACAACCTAGTGTTCTACCTTTTCAATGCCTCTTTTTTCTCCCCTTTGGGGCTAAAGTATAATAAGAAGAAAGCAAAATTAGTAAAATTTATGAAAATATCATGCAATAATTGTAATGGCCAGGTATAAAGTAATACATGCTCCTGGCTGAAACAAATTCAAATTTGTTCACGATCAATTTAAGTGTCATATAGTTCTCTTTTTCATTTATCATTGTGGCCTGAGTGTTTTTTTTTTTTTAATTTTTTGGTTGAAAATAAATTTTGTGTTCTCGATTACACGATGCAGAATGTAATCTATTAATACACATGCACGTGCATGTGCATACCTATGAATTTGTTTTAAGTAATTCAGCCTCCTTGTTAATTACATTTGATATTAGTGCATCTCAATTTAAAACTAAAATGTCTGTTTTCTTCATCCTTACTCATCTAATCATGTATGTATGCAAATTGTGATTTTATATGGCAGTTTTTTTTTATAATAATAAAATTGATACAAATTTTGAAAAATAATTATCCGCTCCTTAATTGAGCTCTTTTAATCATCTTGCACCCAGTGTGCAATGCTGTTCATGTATATATTTGATGAAGGTTTATTCCCTTCCTAATTTATTTTTGAATAACATTCATTAGAGTTGAAAAGTTGCGTCTTGGTGGGAATCTGATCTAAATCTTAAAGAATTGTTTACATTATTAAAGGTGAACAAATAAAAAATAAAAAAATAAATGTTTTTTTTTTCTCCCTTCTATTTTAATTTTTATGGGGGTAACATGAGATAAATCATGATTTTCGGAAAAATACAAGTATACCTAGGATAAATCATTAGGTTCATTACAGTGAGTAAAATCTAAAAGCCCGAACGGGACAGGGAAAGCCCAACATGTGGGTCCCACAGAATTTATGACCATCTCTTTTGCACGTGCAAAGCGTGTAACCCGGACACAAGATAAGTCAGAATTCCCAACAGTGCTCTCCATGCCTTACTGTTTGCTGGTGGGCCCAGACAGATAAAAGTTGGCGGTGAAAGGGATTATTTGCCTACCATGCATCTGGTGTATGTATGTATGGTTCATTTTGACATGACGTGTAACCAGCTCAATTGTTACACATATGCCATAATGATTTTAAAGTAACCGGTTATTCCGGTTGAATTCACAATAGCCCTTGTTTGTGGGTTAGTAGTGTTCAAAGTTATTTGCACTCTGTCACAAGTTCTGTCAAAACTGTTGGTCATTAATGTTCCAAAGTGTTATTTTCCATGTCACATGTACTTTGGTTGGTCTCTTGTTGTCTCAAATACTAAACATAAAGGTCACAAATTTAGGGTAATTTTTAAAAACTTTCTCTGAGGTTTGGATTTGTTGTAAGTAGATGGTGAGAATTGATTTATTTATAAAAAATCCTCTACCGTCAGTTAAGTTTAATATTGACTGTTAGTTGACCGTGCAAAGACAATATTACCCTTAACAATAGTTTATAAATGAAAATAACTAAAAAAAAAATCAAAATTATTGGTGCAAAAAGCACAAACCCTATTTTTTGACAATTTTATCCTTGTTAATTCTAAAAATTTACAATATCATAGGTAAAGATTATGACTATTTCATTTTTAAATTTTTAATTTTATCTTTCTTGTAGGAATTTTAAGGAAATATCAATAATTTAAAGATGATTTTTTAATTTTTTAATTTTAATTTTTTATAAGAACTTTAAGAAAATATCAATAATTTAAAAAGTGTAAAATAACTAATAATTTTAGTTTTTTTTTAGTTATTTTCGTTTATAAACTATTGTTAAGGGTAATATTGTCTTTGCACGGTCAACTAACGGTCAATGTTAAACTTAACTGACGGTAGGGGATTTTTTACAAATAAATCAATTCTCGCCATCTACTTGCAACAAGCCCAAACCTCAGGGGAGGTTTTTAAAAATTACCCCACAAATTTATTAAGAAATGTTCCTCACGTTTGTACTTGATATATATATTTAACTGAAAATGAATATACTGTTATTTACAAATGAGTATAATAACATTGCAAAAGCAAATAGAATCAAATTTAATTCTGTGGTTACTAAATTATTTAACGATAAAATTCCAATAAATTTGTTTTTCTATTTTTGAAGTAATATATTTCAAGTCACAATCTATACTGATATAACTTTTTTTTTTTTTTTAGTGGATGGTAGCTGAATTGAAAAAAATAGAGAGAAACAAATTAGACTAGGTGGAGCGTGAGATTTGGATGCGAGAGGCTTGGAGTTGGTATTATGAAACTTGATGAAGAAAATTAAAGTGATGTTAACGAAATTGTTCTATATGTGGCATAAAAATGTTAACCTCTTAGTTAGTGTTAGGCATGAATATTATTTATTAATTTAAAAGGCTACTGAACAGTTGAACCTTAATACGATTAAATTTATATTTTATTTTTTATTTTATTTTTTCACGGAATGGGTTCAAAAAAAATTCTTTTGATAATTTCACTACTATACCGATGAATTTAAATGAGGTGAGGCTTGATTCAATGTAATATATATGGTGATATTGCATAAACGATATAAAATAAATGCGTAAAGTATAGGGGTGTTCAACCCAATCTTTTATAAAATAGGATGGGGATATTTTCACTCATTATTTGTGTAAATCCACCCCACTTATAAAAAAATATTCACAATAAATTCACTTTATTTCTAATAAATACAAATCAATAAAAATATTTGTATAATTAATCTATTAAATTATTCTTATAATTTTTTTTCTTGCTTAGGTTTATTTTTTACTATTAAAGTTGCTTTAATATAAGTTCTATTTAATTATTTTACTCTATGACAGAAAGTGACCTAATTGCCCAAAGAAATATGTGTTCTTATATCTAATACTTTAGGTACTTAATTTTGTGACATATATTCTAACTTTTCAATTGAAGTATAATGGTTTTCAATATTTTACATGTATATAACATAAATTTAATACTCTAATAATTTACATGAGTATTGCTCATAACAACATTATATTAGTTTAATAAAAGGTTAATAATCATACTAATAAAGTAGAATTGACCATTTGGAAATAATGAATTCTGTATAGAATAAAAAGAACGTTAAAGTAAATTTTTGGTGTGTTTACCCTTTAAGGGTAAAATAATCAATTTAAATTTAGAATAAAGCAATGTTAATAGTCAAATGTAATAAAAAATATAAATCACAAAAAAATTAAGATAGATATAAATTATTAATTCTTTAGAATTTATCTTTATTTAAAAATTTTTAAAATAATATGAATCTTTTATACTTAATTTTTAGAAATGCGTTAGATTTATAGAACTTATGTGGTGAAAATATCACCACCTTATATTTAATTTTTAGAAGTGAGATGAATTTACAGAATTTCTATAGTGAAAAAATCACCACCCTTATAAAATATTATACACAAAAATTCAGTGTCAATCAATGGCATGCATATTCTTGTTTTTTAATTTTTGCATGGGCCATCACCAGAGCAGAGCAGGGGTTGCCTCTTTCTTTTTCTTTTTCTTTTTTTTTGAATTCACTTCATTTCATTTTTTTTTTTTTAATCCGATTTCACATAAACATCGCAGACGCATTTACTGGGCCGCCACGTCCTAGTTCTCCCATTCTCACAACAACATCAACTCGGCCACGACGTCCTTGTTGTTCCCTCAATCAACATCAACCGTTGATTGTGCAATACTTTAAATCCTGTGGTTATTATTTTTTTCTATATATTTAATTCCACTGTTGCACGGCAGTCGTAGCCTTCAAAATATATGGCAAAAGCAAAAAGCCAAAAAGAAAAAAGCTTTGATTTCCGGTAGGCTCTAGCGCTAGGGTCACACGCAGGTAATTTTGCAATCAAAAAGTACCGGCCAAGAAAGACCCAATCTTTTATGTGATGTAACCAATCGCGATGGTGAAAAGTCATGGCGAGTAGAAAGACTCAGCCAGCCCTGCCGTATTGGTCAAACCGCAGCTTCATCATTTCCTACCCACGTGCATAAGTGGGACCCACTCTGGGGCGGGTTTTTTTGGCCCCTACCCCATTTTCATTTCCATTTCCATTTCCATTTCCATTTCCATCGCCCGCTGCTGCCCTATGCTATGCTCAATCATCAATTCACATTCACAAGCCAAGCGCATGATTTTTATTTTTTTTTTTCCTCGTGTTCATACGTAGCTCTAAACCCAGGGGTTTCACATGTTAAAATTTTATACAAATCACGGTGCGTATTATTAACACATTCATGGTAGAAGCTAATGAGCAAAAGCTTATGTTAGAAGCTGGGTGATCAACCTTGCGGTTAGAAAGTGACTTCATGGTAGTCATTTGTCGCATTCGTTAATTAGCCGGACCACTTTCTTAATAAATCTTAATTTGGATCAACCTGTCTGTCATCAGCAGTTGGCTTTCCCAAAATTTTATTTTGATAACTTGACACAATTTTATTTTATTTTATTTAATAGGTTTCCCAAATAATTGCCCGTAACAGTCTCCCTTATGATAACGTACATGCCGATGCATGTTCTTGTCTTGGTTGAGTGAGTGACGAGCATTGGGCCAAGTAGTGTGCCATTTTACTGTAGGGTCACCAGCCCATACAGAAATGACATGACCGTCACACGTGTTAAGATTATTGGATCTATTTTGATAGATTTTGTTGCATTATTGGGCAAGGGCCGATATATGAACAAACGTTACTTACGGGTTAGACATGGGCCACCAATTTTTTATTTTTCTTATCTTAATCTAATTTTTCTATATATTATTTCACGAGAACCCAGTCGAAGAACGCATTCTCATTTTCGGTGTTTGTTGCCCTTTTTAACCTAGCTGATAGTTATTATTGCGACCTTAACTCATATACCAATTCAAAGTTTTTTAGCTCAATATTTTTTTCTTCTTAATTGCTGTAGGATAATTTCTTTAATATCATCTATCATTGTTGAAAGGATCCTTTTGCATGTGCGTTCATTTTCACGCAAAAATATAGTTTAAGCCTCACTCATGTCATGAATATAACTTTGATACTATATAAAAGTCTGTAGGCATATCTCATACTGAATAACTAAGTCCAAAATTGATGTTCGCCACAAGATTATATATGTTCTCAGCTGATATGTGAAAACAGATAACAAAATAATCAATTTGCCAATATACAATAATATTCATATAATAGTTACTTCTAAATTAATTTATTCTATATATAGCTTGTTCCTTTTAAGAATTTAACATCAAAACATACCATCAAACAGACACAAGTGAAATGATAATGAAATGACTTAACATATTTGTTTGTCTTAACCATTTTCGGTGACAATAATTGATGGCCTCTCACATACATGAGTAAAGACTCGTCTAATTTCTATATTTTAAGGTTAGTACCCGTTTAATCTTTGTATTTTTAAAATACCTCCCTCTTAAATTATTGATACCCATGATGTTACTTACGTTCTTTTTTATTTGCTTTTACAATAATAGCATTTTTTGGATATTAATAAAATAAATAAATTATCAATTTAATTCCAAAAAATAAAATAGGAACAAAAAGATTGTCTAATATTTTTTCTTGAAAACTCTGCTGAGGAATTAATATATTAATTTTTTATTAATGCCTAAAAAGAGTTAATAATTTAATTTTTTTACAATTTTTTTTGGACATATGTGATCTTCCACAAAATTAATATATACTCATTTTTTTGGATTAAATTGATAATTTATTTTTTTATTAATGTGTAAAAAAAGAAATATTTTTGCAAGAGGGAAATATTGTAAAAGCAAGCAAAAAATAATAAAAATAAACGACATGAGACTCAATAATTTAACGACATTGATGTTTTGAGATATTTTTAAAAATAAAGGGACTAAAATAGGTATTAATCTTAAAATATAGGGATTAAATGAGTTTTTACTTCATATAGATTGATCAAACTTTTGGTTAAGATCCTATTGGTCACAAGCTAAGATACAACAATATGTTGGCCACAAGCAAGATTCAAGAAGTTGAATCATTTTGTCGTTGGAAGTACTTGGTGGTTTTCAATTTAACTTCAAATTAAATTAATCTACTATTTGCATCCATCAATGATTAGTCCGGTTCAAATTTAGAAGGATCTAGGATATTTGATTTGGTTGATCATAAAAGTCATACATGCACAAATTGATAAACATTAAAAAGGTTAATATCTGATCATTAGAGTCCAAGAATTTGTTCTAGATCTCTAACTCTTTTGATTGGCACCAATGCTAATTTGCATTATAAAAATAAGAAAAAAGATGGGATTAAGATCCTCTCTTGATATGAACTTCTCTTAAGTAAAAATTTATGTCTTGAGTGGCAATTAATAAATTTACAATATAAAGAAATTAACTCATAAACTATTATTACATTACACATGGCAAAAAATCATTAAAACCTTAATGGTACTCAAATTAGGAGAGGTTCCTAATCCAGAAAAGATTTACTAGCGATATTATCATACGACAATTTATAGTTGACAATTCACTATGCCAAAAACAAAAAGTTACAACTTACAATGTTATAATAAGTGTGCATTTGCTCACAATAAAATAATAAGCAATACTCAATAATTACAATATGGTTGTCTATCTTCAAGGGTAGGCTTGAAGCCCAATATTTTAAGAAGACCTATTTTTTCAGTATTTTCTTAATAATTTTCTAATTAATAGAGATATTTTTTAAACTATTTATTGTAGGAAAGCCTATTAAATATCTTTCTAATTAATAATTATTCTATAATTAAGAATTTTTTTTTTGTAAAAATTTTGTAGTTGGTAACCTTAGTGTTAAAAGGAAATGATTAATGATATTGTCTTCTTTCAAAAAAAAAATGATATTGTCTAACCATTAATTCATTCATTATTAGTCCTTTCAAGAAAAAAAATTAAATTTTTTTTATCTTTTTAATTTCCCAAAAAAATTAATTATGTAACATTAGAATCTTTGAGACTTCGACTTTTAATATTCTTTTTAATTTCTATTAAAAATATTTTAATTTTGAAAATTAGTAGATGAAAAAAAAATCCTTACTCCCTTCTTTATAAAGAAAAGTATTACATTCCTTGATTCATTTAAAAAAAAAATACTAGTTTTTTGAAATACAAATAACATATAAATTATTTGATTATCAATTCATCATCTCAACTTTCTATGTGCTACCATTCTAAATATTCTATTTGAAAATAGTATGTTCAAATTTATTTGTTTGTTTGTTTTTGTAATAATTCTAATGGAAGTAAAAAGAAAAAAATCTTATTGACTAATTTTTTGGGTTTTATTTTTGAAAATTTTTATGATCTTTTTTTTATTGCTGTCAAAATTCAAGAATTAAAAACGAAATTAATTTTAATTTCTTTTATATTTCTTTAAATATTGAAATTACATAATAAGAAGAGGGCCGCAAAAAAAAAAAAAATCTCCTAATGCCCCAAATTCTCTAAAACTAGCCGTTCTATCTTTGCCATCAAATTCTAGAACAAATAATTGTTTCTGCTTTGGCTTCTAAAGAGAATTAAGCACCGAAATGAGAATCAGCTTTGCAATCACCTCAATTTGAAAGATTCAACTTACTGTTTGCATTGAGCACAAGCATACGAAAGGCGTTTATTTATTTATGGGGTGATGTGCTCACCTATCGCCCACTCATATTACTTACCCTGTTTATGAAGTGTGGCACGTACAAACACATCTTGTCATTTGAAAACAACACAAGAGCTACCACACCCCCGAATTATTCTCATGTCCTTTGCTCATTGTTTTAATTTGAGAGAAAGAGAAAGGAGGGTCACAGATATGATTATGAATATGATGTGACCTATAGCAAGTACATAAGCGGAAGACATGGCCGTGTTTACATGGAATATTTCACTAAAATCTAGTGTTAAATATGAAATATTTCTCTAAAATCTGGTGTTAACATGGGATGTTCCGAGATTGAGTGAAAGAATGTGATTGGTGAGATCTGTTATGTATAGAGTTTTATATTTTACTGAGCAGAGGCAGTGCAAATACAAGCAGTGTATGTATATACTTGCACCCTAACGTTTAACGGGACTAATCTTTCAAATGCTTCTACAATCCATCTTCAGTTTTCATTTGTGTGTATGTATACACAGATAGAGATTAGGTCTCTCACATTTCGTTTCTCTTAAGTTCATGTAACTGTCGTTTGTGTGTATGTAAAACTACATGTACTAATAAGTTTAACTAGTCAAAATCTTGTGGTAGACACAAGAGGACTTACCAATATTATTTTATTAACATGAATGAAGAGGGGTCAGGTGTTGTGCAAATTTTAATGTACTCGCAAGCGCACGAATCTATTGTAGTATAGATCTATGGTGACGAGTGTCGATCCCACGAGGAGGTGGATTTTAATTGTGTAGAATTAATTTTGTAAATGGGTGATTGGATTTATGGTGGAAATGATTTGGAATATGCTAAAACTTAAATTAAAATGGCGAGAATAAATTCTAAAACTGGAATTGAAATGGCGAGAATGAATTGAAGAGAATTCTATTGAAATGACGTACTTGGGTATCTGGATCCGTATCAACATGCATCATGGGCTAAATAATCCGTATTAATGCCAATTAAATCATGAGGGGGGAATCCACACCTCATGAACCACGCTCTAATCAATATGGTGCTAAGGGCTTATCGTGCCAAATAATAATAACCTTATACTAGAGAGCCGGTGTAACCAAGGCGGTATCTAGACAAGATTAGTATTATTTGTCGACGAGAAGTCAAAACATCCACAAAAATTAGAGGGGAAGAGAAAGTAAATTTACCAAATTAAGCCCATGACACATGTTGAGACTTCACCTTCAACCCAAGCTTGAAAGAAAATTAGCCACTCATAATTGAACTAGGGGCAAAATGGGAATTTATTAAAATACGAAGAAAATACAAGATGGAGAGGGAATTACAGAAAATGGATCCCAAAAATGGATTCAGAGATATCAAATTAGGGGGGGAGGCCCCCTTTTTATAGATACATGGAGTAAATCATGGCCATCGGATTAAAAACAGTTTGGACGCTCAGGATTGCGCCACGTCATCAGTCAACAGTCCACGGTTTGACCACGCGGATGAACAGTAACACGGTTTGACCCGGATGAACAGTAACGCGGTTTGGTTGAAAATAATCCTGTGTGATGCATGCACCGTACACGAGATTTTTCGTCCACTGATATGCTGCCACGTCACCATCAACAGTACATAAGAATTTTAGCCCAACAGGATCGTGACACCTCATCAGTCAAGGCCACATCATCGGTCAATGCCACGTCATCGATCCGTCTATGTGAACAGTGTCGTGAACAGTAACGTAGACAGTACCGTATACGTGAATAGTACCGTACATGTGAATAGTGCCATTTTTCCTTTTATGCTCCTCCTAAGGTTTTCGACCGTCCTGAGTTCAAAAGTGATGTCCGTTTTGCCGTCTGATCTCTCATTTATTGTGAAATGACTATAATGCCCCTAAAATACATAAAATACTTAATTAAAATAAAACACATGTAATTAAATCACAAGAAGGTTAAATATATAAAAGTAAGGGTTGTTAGTAAGACTTAAAATGTAAAATGACGGTTTTCTCCTTTATAAATATGCATTTTCTAACACTCAACACACCCCCCAACCAGCTTATTGCTAGTCCCTAGCAAATAAAGCGAAAACAAAATTCAAATTCAAAATAATTTTTTTTTTTTGTTTTAATAGAAACACTCGTATTTATTCCATCAGATTAATGATAGCAATCAAATAAAAGTATAAGCATTATCTTCAGTCTAAAGCAACATCACACCCACATCAACCATCCACATGAATTAGCCCAGTAGACTTTGTTTTAGCTACTCTCAAGAATGACATGTCAAACCCCAAAATATCATTGGAAGTAGTGACACTCTCACAAATAAATTAATCCCAATAAAAATAGTCACTCCAATGAATGGTAATTGAGAGAGAAAATAATAAAGAAATGATATCACATGCTCTCACCAAGATGAAATAAATATGCCCTCAGCTTAGAAATAATACGATCTCAAGTCAAATAAAATGTTAGTCAACCCACTTTATTTATCTTTTTTTTTTTTTTTATGCATCACTACATCTTTTTAGCCCATATAACTAGCTTCTACTTCGGACTATAGTTCCCTAAAATCAAGAAGGACTTTTATTAGGACGTAACGTAGGCTAGGGACATGGTTAACAAAGAAGGGAAATAAGGAAAACAAAGTGTATGTTTGAGAAAAATGCAGAGAATTTTTTTTTTTTTTTTTTTTTTGGGAGTTGCAAGGTGGATTTCACCTATTTTTATTCTTTTGAAACAACAACTTTTGTTTTTGTTTTTTTGTTTTTGTTTTTTTTTTTTTTGGCATAACTTCACTGAACAACATAATTATTTACATTTTCTCAAACATAAATAGGTGATGGAACTTATAAGACATCGGGTAATACTCCAAATCGGAGTGGGTCAAGATGATAAGTTGACAAAGAAAATGTTTTTTTTTTTTTTTTTTTTAAAGGCTCAAAAGGGTTAATTATGGATATTTAATAAAAGGGATGGCTAGAAAGGCTCAAACGGATCAAAGATGGCCTTTCCATCGTCTTTTAGGGCTCTGAATAACCTTCCATATCTACTAGTTAGATGGGCCTCCAAATGTAGCAACACACTCTTTTTTCTTTTTTTTTTATTTTACAATTTTTTTTTTTAGGGTTAACTCAAAAGTAATTTAGAGATCGTGTATAAAATAATAAACTGCTAAGCTGTATAAAGAGTGGGCAAAAGGGTTATTCTCCAAGAAAAATAATAGGCTCAAAAACTCACTTGGTACTTATTATGACATGTTCATTCCTTCAAGCAACTCATATATGTCTCCGACATCAACATGTAGAGTAGCAAACATAATGTAACATCACTTAAGACCAAAGATAATACAAATACTAAAATTTAAAATTAATCATGTCACCCAATGTTAAAACAAATCACACAAATTTTTTTTTTTTTTTTTTATTTTTTAAACAACATTCTACCCCCCAACCTATTCTAAACAAAAAAAAAAAAAAAAAAATGCATGCAGAAATGTGAAAATGATGTAGAAAAATTAATTTAGAAAAGTTACAAAAATGATAGAAAAGAAAATGATTTTTTAATTATTTTTTTTAAAGAAGATGCGTTTCTAGAGGAACTACACTCCATATTCAGCCATCTTCGACTCAAAAGTTGGAAAATGCATTTTTATAGAGGATAAATTAAAAAGAAGAAAAATAAACATAAACACATAATAAAGAAAAAAGAAAATGTCTTAATTTTTTTTTTTTTAAACGATGAAGATGCGTTTCTAGAGTCACTACACTCCATATTCAGCCATCTTCAACACAAAAAGTTAGCAACAGTTAGTTTCTACAACAAAAAATTAGTAAAAACTTAACCAAAATTTCATAATTGTCGACTATTCCCTCCCCCCAACCAGAACGAAACATTGTCCTCAATGTTTGAAATGAAAGAAGTAGAGTTTAGAAGACATCACCTGGGTGGTGCAACACAGAAGAAAATATTTACAGGCGGAGAGTTAAATCTAATTTGTACTTCTTACTGCTGCTACTGTTACCATCATTATTTGGGCGCTCCAACACAAAGGTCCAGGGGTCTGGCTCCGGTTTATACGCTTGTAACAGATCAAGTAGCTCATTAGCAGTGTGAGCACAAATAAAGAGTTTTTTCACATTAGCGGGAATGAAATAGTTTTTTATTGCATGGTTAAGAAATGCGATAAAGCCATCATAAAAGTTATTGACATTTAACAAACCGATGGGTTTCTGGTGGATGTGCAGATGGGCCCAAGATGCTAGTGTGATAAGTGCCTCTAGTGTTGCAAGATCTCCTGGAAGGAAAATAAAAGCATCAGCATAATTAAGCATTTCAGTTATTCTTTCTTGCATACCTGAGACGACTAACTCTTCTCCAGTTGATGAGTCAGACGAACTGCCCAATGGTTTTAGGACTCTTGGGATGATGCCTAACACTTGACTTCCTCTGATAAAAGCTGCTTCTGAGACCATTTTTGATAACCCTCGATTACCTCCTCCATACACCAAGTGTAATTTTCTCGCTGCTATGCTTCGACCAAGATCTATGGCTGCCTCAACGAACTCTTTATGTTTGCCATAGGTAAATCCAGAAAGCACACAAATGTTCTTGAATTGTCTATTGGGAGTAGCTGCCATTGTGATACTTCTCGAAAACAATTTGTGAGTGCTTGACAAAAAAGAAATCACATTTAAGAGTCTCGGTGATAGTGGGTCATGGTTGTGTATGAGGTAATATGTTAGTGTCAAATAACGCGTAAAGCACGTGGCTCGCAAGTCAAAAAGAAAACAGTAAAAAGGAAAAAGCAAACAGTAATAAAATTATTAAAGACAATAATGCAAACAATAAGACAATAGTGAAATAAAATAACAATAAAGTAAAAGGATATTTACAGGTAGTTGCGACTGTGGCTCACATCTTCCTTTGGTTTTACGTCCAGAAACGGCTTGAACGCCCTCTATGGGTCGAGGATAGGCTTCCTATCCAGTTTTCTTATAAACTGGCAAACAGGGTCGTTTATAGTCAGATTCCCGAGACTATATCGTGCATGCTCTTTCTGGAATAATGGCCATAACTGGAGAATCGCTCCTTGCACATATCCACTGGGATGCGTTTCAAGAGACAAAAGGATATCATCCAATGACTCCTTATTCAAGCCATCCCTAATGAATTGAATCTTATCTTCCCTGTTATCAGACATCATTCCTAAAGAACATGGGTTTTTATTGCAACTCATTCTGGCACACTTATGACAAGCAACAGAAATTCTTCGAGCTCGTCGTTTTCTTGCATAATTTCCTTTACCACAACCAGGCATGTATGCAATAAATTTTGGAGGTAACTCACCTGCCGATCGTACTTTAGCCTCGATTAACCAACGGATGTCAGCAGGTATGTTATTCCTCATGAATAATCGCATGCGTTCGGACCGAGCTTTATAGATCGTAAGGAGGGCATTCTGAGGAAGTGAAGGGAATCGCTTGTGAAGCTTTGCTAGAATCTCGTTTCTGTCCATACCTTCGCCTCAGAATATCAGTTATTATGGGAAACTGAAGTAACCGACTTGATTGTCACGGAGTACCGTTATCCGCCACTTCACCGGGGTAACAAACTAAAGCACACAAATAGAAAAACAAATTAAAACACACAAAGAAAATTAAAATCGTCCTCTTATTGAATTTACCTCAAGCTCCAACTGGATGTCGTAAACACTTCTCTCAATGTCTCTGAGTTGGTGTTCTAAACCCTCAACATAGGCTACTAACTCTGGTGGTTGTAGAGCCCAAATGCGTTGTGTTTTACAAAATTGAATCTGCCTTTTGAGATGAGTTTTGACACGTTGAAGTGGTTTAAGAATGTTCAGGAGGAACGGTCTAAGTATGAGACTCATGATTAAAAATGATAAGAGAAAACTTAATGGTAAAATAAACACACTTATGCAAAAACAATTTCAATTAGCAAAAGAATAATATAAAGAAAGAAAGAAAAATCAAATCAACGAAAAGAAAAAAAAAATCAATTCAAATTTGGTGGGTCACTCAAATTTATTTCGGTGTCTTCTTCATGTGGTTGGTACTCTAGATATGGCTTTAATCTTTGACCATTAACTTTAAACGTGACACCATTCTTTGGGTCTTTAATTTCAATTGCCCCATGTGGAAAAACAGTATGAACAATAAAGGGACCAGACCAACGAGAACGTAACTTACCTGGGAATAGGTGCAAGCGAGAATTGAATAAAAGCACTTTCTGACCTGGAGTGAACGATTTTCTCATAATTTGCTTATCATGGAAGACTTTCATTCGTTGCTTGTAAATCTTGGCATTTTCGTACGCGTCATTGCGAATTTCTTCAAGTTCTGCCAGCTGTAATCTTCTTTCTGAGCTGGCTTGCTGCATGTCAAAATTGAATTTCTTGATGGCCCAATATGCACGATGCTCGAGCTCCACAGGTAGGTGGCAAGCTTTTCCATATACTAGCCTGTAGGGTGACATCCCAATCGGGGTCTTGAAAGTCGTTCTATATGCCCATAAGGCATCATCAAGTCTTAATGACCAATCTTTTCTGTCCGGCCTCACCGTTTTTTCTAATATGTGCTTTATTTCTCGATTGGAGATCTCAACTTGGCCACTGGTTTGCGGATGATACGGGGTCGCCACTTTATGTGTGATTGAATACTTTGTCAAAAGAGCTTTGAATGCTTTGTTACAAAAGTGGGCACCACCATCACTGATTATTGCTCGAGGGAATCCAAAGCGCGAGACAATGTTGCTTTTCAAAAATCCTATCACCACCTTGTGATCATTGGTTCTACATGGAATTGCTTCTACCCATTTTGAGACGTAGTCAACACCAACCAATATGTATTGATGGCCAAAAGAAGGGGGAAAGGGTCCCATGAAGTCGATACCCCATACGTCAAAAATCTCAACCACTAAAATTGGATTTAGTGGCATCATGTTCCTTCGTGTAATGCTCCCCATTCGTTGACACCTATCACATGAAGAACAAAAAGTGTAAGCGTCTCGAAATAGTGTTGGCCAATAGAAACCACATTGTAAAACTTTAGTCGCTGTTTTCTTAGCACTGAAATGGCCTCCACAAGCTTGTTCATGGCAGAATGAAAGGATATTCTGAATTTCACTTTCTGGGACACATCGTCTAACAATTTGGTCTGCACAATACTTGAACAAATATGGGTCATCCCAAAAGAAATTATTTATCTCTGCAAAGAATTTAGCCTTATCTTGCTTGGTCCAATGCTCTGGAAGTTTACCTGTAACAAGATAATTAACTATATCAGCATACCAAGGTAATACTTCCACACTCATTAATTGTTCATCTGGAAATGACTCATTTAATGGTAATTGTTCTATAATTGTGTCAAAATGGAGACGAGAGAGGTGGTCCGCCACAACATTTTCTGTCCCTTTTTTATCTTTGAATTCCAAGTCAAATTCCTGCAAAAGTAACACCCAACGAATTAGTCTGGCTTTTGCATCTTTCTTTGTGAGAAGATATTTAAGAGCAGCATGATCTGTGAATATAATTATTTTACAACCAATGAGATATGATCGAAATTTTTCCAATGCAAACACTACTGCTAGCATTTCTTTTTCAGTAGTTGAATAGTTCAACTGTGCATCATTCAATGTCATACTAGCATAGTAAATAACATGGGGAATTCGATCAACTCTTTGTCCTAATACTGCTCCTACTGCATAATCAGATGCATCGCACATGAGCTCAAATGGTAATTTCCAGTTCGGGGGCTGAATGATGGGTGATGATGTCAACAACCGTTTTAATTTTTCAAACGCCATAAGACATGAATCATTAAAGATAAAAGGTACATCCTTAGCAAGTAAATTGCATAAGGGTCTAGAAACTTTGCTAAAATCTTTAATGAAACGTCTATAGAAACCAGCATGCCCAAGGAAAGATCTTACTTCTCTGACTGTTTTGGGTGGAGGAAGATTAGAAATGAGATCCACCTTGGCTTTGTCAACCTCAATACCTTTGCTCGAAATGATGTGACCGAGAACAATACCTTGTTTTACCATAAAATGGCATTTCTCCCAATTTAAGACCAAGTTCTTGTCGATACATCTCTGCAGAACTAGTGTTAGATGATGTAAACATTGATCAAACGAGTCACCAAAGACAGAAAAATCATCCATAAAGACTTCAAGGAATCGTTCAACCATATCAGAAAAAATGCTCAACATGCATCGTTGAAATGTAGCAGGTGCATTACATAATCCAAATGGCATTCTTCTATATGCAAATGTGCCAAAAGGGCAAGTGAAAGTAGTTTTCTCTTGATCTTTTGGTGCTATGGGAATCTGATTATATCCTGAGTAGCCATCTAGAAAGCAATAAAATTCATGTCCTGCTAATCTATCAAGCATTTGATCAATAAATGGTAAAGGAAAATGGTCTTTACGTGTGACAGAATTCAACTTTCTATAATCAATGCATACACGCCATCCTGTAGTCACTCTAGTGGGTATCAATTCATTATCAGCATTGGTAACTACTGTGACTCCTGACTTTTTGGGGACAACTTGTACAGGACTAACCCATGAACTATCAGAAATGGGGTAAATGATACCAGCATCTAATAGCTTAAGGACTTCTGTTCTAACAACTTCTTTCATATTAGGATTTAACCGACGTTGCATTTCCCTAGTAGTTTTAGCATTTTCATCAAGGTGAATGTAATGCATACAGTCTACTGGGTTTATACCTTTGATGTCTGCTATGGTCCATCCTAATGCCCCTTTATGCTCTTTTAAAACATCTAACAACTTACCTTTTTGTTCGTCATTGAGGGATGATGAGATGATTACCGGCAGAGTGCTTTCTTCTCCCAAAAACGCATATTCCAAAGTGTTGGGCAATGGTTTGAGCTCGAGTTTCGGTGGTGATTCTGATGATGGAATGAGTTGCTTCTCTGATGGTGCTAGTTGCTCAACTCTTGATTTCCATTTATTAGTGTCCATGGATGGTGTTGAGTCAAGCAGGGCGTTGACCTCATCAACTGATCTGTCAATATCAAAATCCAAACCAAAGTGAGTTAAACATGTTTGTAAAGGATCATCACTAAGGTTTGAAAGAAAAGTATTATCAACTATTGTTTCAATTAAATCCACATCAACAATTCCATCATCTACACTGTAAGGTTGTTTGGCAATGTTGAAAATGTTTAATTCCATAGTCATGTTGCCGAAGGACAACTGCATATTTCCAGTCCTGCATTGAATGTGAGCATCCGCAGTTGCCAAGAAAGGTCGGCCTAGAATAATGGGGATGTGCTTCTTTGAATCCTGTATTGGTTGAGTGTCAATTACAATGAAATCAACAGGAAAATAAAACTTGTCTACCTGGATAAGCACGTCCTCCACAATACCACGAGGTATTTTCGTGGACCGATCTGCAAGCTGTAACACCACTGGAGTTGGGTGTAATTCTCCAAGTCCAAGTTTCACAAACACTGAATAAGGTAACAGATTTACACTAGCTCCTAAATCCAACAAAGCATTCTCAATTGTGTGGTTCCCTATGCTACATGAGATAGTGGGGGAGCCTGGGTCTTTGCATTTTAGAGGAATTTTATGTTGGAGGATAGAACTAACGTTTTCTGTTAAAAATGCTTTCTTTTGAACATGCATGTTTCTCTTTTTAGTACACAAATCTTTAAGAAACTTGGCATAAGATGGAACTTGCTTTATAGCATCAAGTAAAGGGATGTTAACACTTACCTGTTTGAAGATTTCAAGAATCTCACCTGTGGATTTTCCCTTTTTTCCTTTAGCTAACCTCTGAGGAAATGGAGCCTTGGGAACATATTCTTGTGGGTTGGCTTCTTCTCTCTCCTCCGGTGGTGAGTCCTCAACGTTCACAGGTACAATTTGATTTTCCTTTGTCACCGGCATCTCCACTTTGTTGTCGACTTCCTTTCCTTTTCGCAAGGTCATTACTGCTTTGACTTCTCCATGCTGCTGTGGTGAACTGGTACTTGCTTCATGCACTCCTTTAGGGTTAGGCACTGGTTGACTTGGAAACTTACCTTTCTCAACGGTCATTGCCAAGGTCTGAACTGAAGAAGCAAGTTGTCCCACCATCTTCTCGAGGCTTGAAACAGATTGAGCTTGTGAGTTGAAGCCTGCTCTCAACTCATTTCGTAGTCCATCAATGGTGCGATTCTGTTGCTCAATCGTGGAGTGAGTAAGATTCTTGAGATTCTGGAATGAATCCTCCCATGGTCTGGGCTGAGAGTAATTCTGGTTCTGATTGTATGGTCTAAATGGTGGCTGAGAGGCTTGAGGATTTTGTGGAATTGGTGGAGCTGGAGCTGTTGGTCCATTCTGTTGGAATCCTTGAGACCATGAAAAATTGGGGTGGTCTCTCCATCCAGGGTTATATGTGTTGGAGTATGGGTTGTAATTTGATGGCTTTCTCATTACACCTATGGCATTGGCTTGATCTGAGTATGAGTCATGGTCATGTGGTTCTGTTGATTTAGCAGTCGATAACGATGCTATTTGTCGAGCAAGACCTTCAACCATCTCCTTGACTTCTTTGATTCCCGAAGTTGACTCGCCAATTTGAACCTCATTTACTCCCTTAATTCGTCTAGTATTCCTGAGTGATCGACTCCGTTGTTGGGAATTATCCGCTTGTCGCTGGAAGAATTCCCAAATCTCTGATGCACTTTTTGACATTAGCTCTCCTCCACTTGTTGCCATTAGCCATTCTTGCACATTCGGCAATAATCCCTCCAAAAAGTATTGGCATTGGTGCCATTTCTCGTACCCATGATGTGGACACTTCAAGAGTAGCCCATTGAATCGCTCCCATGTTTCGAAAAATTGCTCGTCATCTTTCTGGGTAAACTCCGAGATTTCCCTGCGAATAGCATTGGTTTTATGCACTGGGAAATATTTATTTAAAAATTTTGTAACCATTTGTTCCCATGATGCAATGCTATTAGCAGGCAATGTATTAAGCCATGAACGAGCTCTGTCTTTTAAAGAAAATGGGAATAGTCTAAGTTTAACATCATCGTCTGAAAAATTTTCATATTTAAAAGTTTGACAAATGGCATGAAAATCATTCAGATGATTATATGGATCCTCATTTTCTAGGCCATAAAATGTAGGGAGACAATTTAACACACTAGGTTTTAATTCAAAACTCCTAGCAGCTACATTTGGGTATCTTATGCATGACGTGCTCAAATTAGCTAAGGGACTAAAATAGTCCTTAAATGGCCTCTCCTGTGGTGCTTGTAAATCCATTTTATTTTTAACGTGTTTGTGTGTGCGAAGTGTTTTTTCTAATTCAAGGTCTATAGGTTCAAGATTAGGTAATAATGACCTACGACCATGCATGCAAAATAAATAAAATAAAAATAAAGATGCAAACAAAACAAAAAAATAAAGATGGGAACAAAACAAATAAAAATAAAGAAGAGGGAGAAATTACGATACTAACCTTATTGCGCTATTACAACTTTTCTATAAAAATACACAAAAATAAATACGTGAAAGAAATTAACTAAAAATTAAATTAATAAGATAAACAAAAAAAATTACAAAGAAAAATAAATGGAAAATTAAATTACAAAATTTTAAAGAAGAGAAAAAGGAAAGAAATACTAACCTTTAAATGTAGATTCACTTTTTTTTTCTTTTTTTTTTAATAATTAAAAAAAAATACAAGAAAACAAATAAAAGAAGTTATTCACAAAAATTAATTCTATGAATTAAAATTACTTACCTCCCCGGCAACGGCGCCAAAAACTTGTTGTGCAAATTTTAATGTACTCGCAAGCGCACGAATCTATTGTAGTATAGATCTATGGTGACGAGTGTCGATCCCACGAGGAGGTGGATTTTAATTGTGTAGAATTAATTTTGTAAATGGGTGATTGGATTTATGGTGGAAATGATTTGGAATATGCTAAAACTTAAATTAAAATGGCGAGAATAAATTCTAAAACTGGAATTGAAATGGCGAGAATGAATTGAAGAGAATTCTATTGAAATGACGTACTTGGGTATCTGGATCCGTATCAACATGCATCATGGGCTAAATAATCCGTATTAATGCCAATTAAATCATGAGGGGGGAATCCACACCTCATGAACCACGCTCTAATCAATATGGTGCTAAGGGCTTATCGTGCCAAATAATAATAACCTTATACTAGAGAGCCGGTGTAACCAAGGCGGTATCTAGACAAGATTAGTATTATTTGTCGACGAGAAGTCAAAACATCCACAAAAATTAGAGGGGAAGAGAAAGTAAATTTACCAAATTAAGCCCATGACACATGTTGAGACTTCACCTTCAACCCAAGCTTGAAAGAAAATTAGCCACTCATAATTGAACTAGGGGCAAAATGGGAATTTATTAAAATACGAAGAAAATACAAGATGGAGAGGGAATTACAGAAAATGGATCCCAAAAATGGATTCAGAGATATCAAATTAGGGGGGGAGGCCCCCTTTTTATAGATACATGGAGTAAATCATGGCCATCGGATTAAAAACAGTTTGGACGCTCAGGATTGCGCCACGTCATCAGTCAACAGTCCACGGTTTGACCACGCGGATGAACAGTAACACGGTTTGACCCGGATGAACAGTAACGCGGTTTGGTTGAAAATAATCCTGTGTGATGCATGCACCGTACACGAGATTTTTCGTCCACTGATATGCTGCCACGTCACCATCAACAGTACATAAGAATTTTAGCCCAACAGGATCGTGACACCTCATCAGTCAAGGCCACATCATCGGTCAATGCCACGTCATCGATCCGTCTATGTGAACAGTGTCGTGAACAGTAACGTAGACAGTACCGTATACGTGAATAGTACCGTACATGTGAATAGTGCCATTTTTCCTTTTATGCTCCTCCTAAGGTTTTCGACCGTCCTGAGTTCAAAAGTGATGTCCGTTTTGCCGTCTGATCTCTCCTTTATTGTGAAATGACTATAATGCCCCTAAAATACATAAAATACTTAATTAAAATAAAACACATGTAATTAAATCACAAGAAGGTTAAATATATAAAAGTAAGGGTTGTTAGTAAGACTTAAAATGTAAAATGACGGTTTTCTCCTTTATAAATATGCATTTTCTAACACTCAACATCAGGGATGAATTTCTATTATACATAAAACTAATATAAAGAACCACTCAAAAGAGAAACTAATATAAAGAACAATCCAAAAGACGAATTGACCCAAAAGTCACTCTTTAATTAGGGTTTATGGAATTAAACAGATAGGGCAATGCATCTAAAACCTAAAGCTCAAACCCAAAAGAGAAATTTTCCTAAAAATATTTAACTGTAACCTCCGCTAGAGATCAGTACGATCAGTGAAATATAAATCGATTATCTTCTTTAAGATTGAGGAAGCCGTTACATTAATTGAACTGATGTAAATTACAGTAATAATTGAGAGCTAAATGTTGTAAGAATTCCCAGGATTATACAACTTACAAGAGGCAAATACTGCTAATCCTCGGAGCAAAAAGAGTTGCGTTCTTGACTTCGAAGTTGATGGAATGCCTTTGCCTGTTTGTCATCATGCCCATGCAGCCATGGCATAGACATGGTAACAGCAATCCCTAATCACAATTCCTTCGTCCTTTTATGTAGAGTTTTTGTATTCGAAAATGGGATAAATGATGCTATGTACGTGAATATTTCAATGCAAAAAGCTCACGGCCGTCGGCGAAACCTGAAGGTTATTTATTGGTGATAGTTATATTAGTAGACCGGTCACAGCACAGGTACTCATTTATGAGCAGTGAAAAATCTATTAATTTATTAACACAGTTATAAAATTACCGGAGAGTGGAGAGGTAGCTAGCTAGCTACAGCTAAGCTATAGCCAAAGCACTAGTCACTTCATCTCTCTCTCTCTCACTGATCATCAATTTCTCAATTTATGGGGTTCAAAAGTTTGAAAAGATCGCTCAAGAGTCCCTACCGTTGCTTGTGCTGCTCGCACATTTACTGGAACAAAACAATTTTAACATCATTGTTCTTTTTAATAAATATACGCATCACCCACTTTCTTTCTTTTGGCAGCTCTATATCTCAATTTTGCTCTAAATGTCAATGAATGTATAATTAAAGAAATACGCAGCTTTCTATCTCCAGTGTGCACAGACCATTTTAGGGCTAGCCTTCATAATCGATCACAATTCTTTCTCGTCTCCAATTCTTTCTTTGGCCACACAAGATGCAGCCCTAAATCTTTACTTCAATCAATGAAATAGCTAGCTGCGGATCCAATGGGTAAAAGCACTTTCATTGGTCCAATAGTTTTTCTTGCCTAAAATTTTCATTATTGAGAGGCTATAGCAGCATAGCTAGGGTTTGTTTGTGTATTCACTCAAATTGCATAAATGTTTTCTTCAAACCCTAGCACTAGCTTCAACCCAAATGCAAACATCTTCTCTTCTAATAATTACCTTCGTTGTCCTCCTCTATTCGCTGGCTATGAAAACAACAACGTTTTGCTTAATCCACTCACAGGTTGGATCTTACCGGCAGCCAATCATCAGACTTTGACAAACATGGCATTTACTGGCAATGCGAGTGCAGTGGTGAATAGAGAACATTTTGATCATCCTTCAAGTTTTATACGAAACGAGAAGCCGGTGCCAGTGAAGAGAGATCGGCACAGCAAAATTTGTACAGCTCAGGGTTTTAGAGATCGGAGAGTGAGACTGTCTATTGAAATCGCCCGCAAGTTCTTTGATCTACAGGACATGCTAGGGTTTGATAAAGCAAGCCAAACCCTTGAATGGCTGTTCAACAAGTCAAGAAAGGCTATTAAGGAACTGATAGAGCTGAAGAGGCCCTGCAATGGTACTAGTAAGCAATTAATGGAGAAGCTTGCAAAAAAGTCAAGAGATCAGGCAAGAGCAAGAGCAAGGCAAAGGACTCGAGAAAAAATGTTTAAAAAATTTGCTGACACAATTCCTCAAATCTCGACCCAAATCAAAGCTTGCCAAGAATCAAGTTCTTATGTTGTTTCTCATGATCAAGTCCAAGAACCTTGCTCTTCCACACTAGCCTGTCAAACGCAAGACAATCAAGCTCCGACAGATAGAAATCAGAACCCATCTTCAAATTTTGCTCATGATCAGCAAAATCTTGAAATTTCAAAGGATACAATTAGTTGCAATACAAGCAACTATAACTTCAATTTACCTCAAAACTGGGACATCGTTAGTGCAATGCCTCATCAGTACACAGTCTGTCGAGCAATTACCAAACATGAATCTCTCAACTGGTAATTAAAGTGCTATATTAGTCAGTATATTATATTTCCATATAATCTCAAATTTCTTGATCATCAATATTCGCACTTCAGATGCTAACTTGTGTTGTGTCAATTTGCAGAAGTTCAAATGATTAATGGCAAAATTAACCAGCGGAAAGGCATGCAACAGTCTGTGTCAACACTAACAGATGCATGAGCATTGAAAAAACGTAAGCTGCAGTTATATATCTTGTTGTTTCTGTAGGAAATCAGAGCATATTTTTGAACGGTTTTATTTCAATTTTCGTGTCACTGAACTTCAGATGTGGAAATATAATGGACAAGTTTCTCTGTTATGACCTTATGCGTGTTTGTTCTAATGTAAGCAACCATATGATGATCTTATAGACATCTTATATGACAACCATATTAAGATAGTCACAGCTAGCACTAATTGAGTTAGGTACACCTGAAGATCATATATAAGTTAGGAATTTAATTGTTACTGAAAATTTTGATATGATTCTCACAAAAAAATATTTTATTAATGCCATAACCTTCCTAGTATAAAGCATATGGTTGTGAAATAATGTGTAATTACTTCTACAATACATTAGAGGTAATACAACTAACTAATGCATTTCTTATCAATATGAACTAAATTCATATGTTTTTGTCGTCTACATATGCATGCATACTGATCCAGCAGTATAGGAAAATTCAGTAGCAAAATCAAGAATTTTCCTTAAGCCTAAGGGGCTGAATGTATATCACCTCCAAACAAGATTAAGAATAAAGTCTTGTGGTACATAATTGACCATTCAATTTTGTGAGAACACAGATTCTAATCTCAGAAGAGCGAACAGTCTAAAAATTGATGAAGAAAGAATTCAAGCATGAAACTCATGATTGTTCATGCATGCAGTGTGTTTTAACATATAACAACTCAACTTCAGATAATGTTAGGATAGTCTTCACAATGAATTGAACTCATTTCAGAGCTAATCATATATGTGTATAAATGTTTATGTACATATGTTTATATATTATCCATGCTCTTGCACACTATGTTTCCAAGAACCAGAGTACTCAGATTCATTCAATACTCTATGAACTAAAGAAGTATAACTGTTTATTTACCTTAAAGCTTCCATCTGCCTGGAATTTGTGTATGTTTAATGGTGGAGTTATAGCTTGAACTTTGCAACTTGGCTTACCCATTATCAATAATTTGTGTTTCCTGTAACAATACAATTTGTTTTACGCAATAATTTGAATCACTTTATGAGCATTAGATAGATCAACTGAAAGCGTTTTCAAGGAGCTTGACAATACATTAGTATCTCTAAACCAGAGAGCTCTTGAAGAAAACCGTGAGAATTGTCATAACTTCAATTTAAAGTGATACAAAAGATACAATTAGCATAATTTTGCGAATTGTCCTTCCAAAGATAGGATATTTAGTTGTAGATGAGTTGTAGATTGATTGGGAAATATTAAGACAGTTAATTTCACCGTATTTGTTGCTATCTTTGCCATTATAGATAGCAAAATTAACTATTTTCAATTCGAGTATAGAATAATATCTTGCTGAAAAAAGTTAACAAATCAGTTTCGGTCAACAGTATAGTAACACTGAATCCGTGAGATATAACTTATGCATTTTCATAATGTTAGAATCCAATAATTACTAAAATAATGCAGGCCTGTATGTGCATAGATAAGCATGTTTGCCTTCACCCACCCACCCCCGCGTGCACGCGTGTGCACACACGAAAAATGCCCATAATTGACAACATTGTGAATAGACTTTTACAATGTTGTAAACTGTTTGACAATATTGTGAAATAATAAAAAATACAATTTATAACGTTGTAAATCCGTCGAACCTAAGAGCAATTATATATGCATTTTTGTGTATATGTACATATTTATATATGGAGTCGTTTTCAGCACTATGATCTTAGATTTTATTAAAATATGAGATGAGTTGACAATGGTACAAATAGATTTTCACAATATTGTTAAATAGTTTACACTATTGTAAAAGGTTGTTCGCACTGCTTTTAACTCATCTTGGGTTAAAAGACTTTTCTATATCTATGAACTATAAATATAGGTATGCATGTATATACATTTGTTTGTATATATGTAGGTGTAACGAAGGAGCAAGTTGAGGACTATTTTATGGCATAGGTCCTATTGGGATTGGGGTTTCAAACACTCTAAATAATTTATTTTATAAGTTTTGACAGGAATTGTGTTTGATAAATTTTTTAAAAGTCATTTATTTTATAATTTTCTCTATTTTGACATCCGTTTATAAAAAAAGGGAAGAGGTTGTTTTTTATGAGCAGCTTATTAAATAAGCCACCATGCCTATTTAAAGTTCTTAATATAATCTTTCTATTTTAACAAAACGACAATTATTTCTTACTTTTGCATAACCCTAATATATAAATAAAACATAATTTAAACTTATGACTATTTTGGTAATTATATAATAAATAACATTTTCATAATAAAATTTACCAAACACATATACTCAACATTTTAGAATCGAAGCAACCACAACAATATAGTTTACCAAACGTCAAGCTACTTTTTTAGTCAACAACTTATTTTATCTGCATGGCAAAAGCTGCTTATTTCATTAGCTATGGCAGTCCCAAATTGGCCCTTAATTACTTTAATGTTATGAGTGTTTATCTTCTTCTAAATATTTAAAGATAAGATTGGATCATCATTTAGTTGATTTGCCTAGTAAATATTTAATTGTAAACATTGGTAAATCATATTATAATGTAATCCAATGAAATGGAAAAAATAATAAAAAGGGACGAGCAACACTCAAGCCCTAAGGTAGGTAGGGATTGCGAAAACTTGACTCGACCCGAACCTGAGTGTTTCGAGCTGGGCTTAGTAGGCTCAGTACATATATTCTAAATACTCAAGCTGCTTCAAAATTCACCTAAAAAGCCTCATGAGCTTGGCTCGAAATCTCGGAAAATCCTTAAAAATTAAAAAAATGTATTATTTTAATTAAAATACAACTTTTAACATATATTTAACCCACAAGACATATATTTAAATTTTTAAATCATTTAAACCCAACTTTTAAAGCCTAAATCTAACAAAAATTTTAAATTTTCTATAATTTTATAGAACATAATGAGAAATTTAGAAAAATATAGGATATAAAATATAAAATGTTTGGACCGGCCTGAAAAAAACCCGACCCGACAGAAGATATGTTAAGGTAACCTATCTTGAGCACACATTTTGCCATCGTAAAGGTGGGAGAGTCATGCCTCCTTCCATTACAGGGAAAGAGTAATTCCTTTAATCAAAAGGACTATAAGCAAAAATTACAAAAAAAAAAAAAAAAAAAAGATACTGGTTGTAATTATGGAAAGTCTAGGTGGAGTCTCTTGGCTGGAAAAATCGAAATGCATAGCTAGTGATGAGTGTCGTTTTCCATTCTTAATTTAGCAATGATGATGTGAAACTTGATTGATGCCCTGCCCATGGACACGGTTCTCCTTAGCTACTACTGGGGTATGAGGCTTGCGAGGTTTATAAAACTTCTTTCAATTGCATTAGTTAGGATCAATTAGATACATTATAAAATTAGTAGTTTTTGAATAAAAATAATTAATTAATTAAATTTAAACTATACACAAATCTTATTAGCATTCAAGAAGAATATATCAGTATTATTATTATTATTATTATTATTATTATTTGCCCACCTGGCCTTGGTCGGGGAGATTTGGCTCAGCACTCGTATTTGAATTGTGGAAGAGATATGAGACATAGTCTATTTAAACTTTTGCACACATTTACATTTTTTTAAAACAAAAAAGGAAGAATATGTAAATTATTATTAATATTATTTGGGTGGGCTTTTCACACCCCACCATACCTTAAATAATTTTCCCTTAAAGGTTAATGTGAGGGGAATGGATTGTTTGTCCTATTGTTTCCACTGCAAAAGTCCAAATCATTTGGATTATTCTCAAATATCAAGGGTAGGTTAAGCCCAAATCACTATCTTTAACTTGTTTGAAATTTAAACTACTTGTTTGAATTTGTTTGAAAACTACTTGATCAATTCATTGAAAACAATAATTAGTTATTAATACAATAATAAATAATATAAATACATTTTGATTAATATACAAAAGATTTTTAAAACTCATAATAACCCAAATCAAAAGATGTATACATAACAAATATATTATAAACACATGAAATGTATATTTACAGCCTATAGAAAGCTTGTATGAGCATCATGGTAGACATAGGTGGATAGTGTGATACATGTTGCTAAAGCTCAAATTACTATATGGTATTTCATTGTGGAAGCTTTAGCTATCAAGGAAAGTTGATGAGTGTTTAATAAGAATAATGCTAGATATTCTAGCATTAAAATTCTTATTTGAGTCCCTAACTCTTGGGACAATATTAATCTGTGGGATGATAAAATGATAGTTCTACGTTTATTATCCAATAAATAAGTGATCCATAGCATTATGACTTAAGTTGAGATTCATGTATTGGAATCTCTAATATTATTGGCTTAATAAACACCAATAGCTTTCAGGTAAACATTACCATTTTATTATTTTAGAACTTATTTTTCAATAAATAGCTATGAAAAATAACCAATAATGCTATCAAGTGTTTACTAAGCATTTGACAAGTTTGATATGATTGCAACCAAGTCTGGCCACTCAAGTTTAAATTCTCGAGAGGAGAAAGTTTAGAATATATTAGAGATACCATATTAATAATATAACAAGCAAATGATGTTATGATATATGTACATCTATTTTCCAAAAATAATAAAAAGGTAAAGTTTACTTGACAACTATTGGTGTCTATTAAGCCAATAATATTAGGGATTTGTGCATTTATTTTAAAAAAAACATAAAAGTTGATTGTATAATACATGTAAGTTTTATTAAATTCAATTATACATATAATACATGCATTAATTGAATGTATTATCTCTGATGCGTTCTATAATTCCTCCCTAGAACTGATTACATTACCTTTAATGTGATCTAGAATTCCTCCCTAAAAAGATAATGGACTAAAAAGTCAATTTAAACTTTTTTTTCCTAAAGATTTGACCGAGTAGTTATCAAGTAGTTTTCTTTAACTAGGCAACAGTATTTAAATTTTGGGAATATAGAGGGTAAAAATTGATTTTTTTAAATAAATAAATAAATTAGCAGGTATGCCACCAAAAGAGGCATACTGATGGAAACCATGGCCCCAGAGTGGCCAGTGGCTATATATTTGGAGGCCCTTAGTTAGCCCTTAGGATTTCAGCACAGTGGGCAGGACCGCTGATTGCTATTTAGCTTTTGAAAAAATTATGAAGGTAACAGAAACATTGCAATCGAAGCGAAAGAGGAAGAAAATCATCAGAAACTCAGCAACTTTTTTCCCCCCTCTTTTTTCAATTTTATGGCCTCATGTTATACACGGCAGTTTTAAACAGACTCCGCTGAACAAATTGATTGAATTTAAGTACTTATTACTGCTCATCAGAAAACAACCAACATAGGGCATCAACCTACAAAAACATCCTAAATGAAATGAACCCATCAGATGTAAGGCTATTAAAAGCTGTACAGCTCTCTTACGTAACATGGGTAATGCTTACCTGCTGAGATTTGAAGTAACCCCTTTGTGAACCTCAATCTCATATCCTTGCACTTCACAGCTGCCACATGCCACCATTAAAATGCAGTAGCCTCACCAAACACTGCAGCTGAACAAGAAAGAAAATACACCCAGTAAGCCAGAACTACTCTAAATTGCTTCTATATTCTACAAAGAAATTAATGACAATATATACCAGTAGCTATTAGAGCTTTCATATGGAGGCTAGACTAAACACAAAAAGCCAAAAAAATAAAAAATAAAAAACCATTATGGTGAAGAAGCTGATGACCAAACCAAACATAAAACATTTTTTTCATATAAACAAAACTCTCAGAGAGAGAGAGAGAGAGAGAGAGAGAGACAGAGAGAATAATTTGCATTGTACCGATTGTTATCTTACTGAATGTATGGTAGAAGTTCATTTGAAATTCTCTTGTCTGTGGTAGTTACTAGGGTTATTTTACACAGCTTTACTAAGAGACTTTCAAGAAGGGAAAGGGTTTTTTATTAGAGAATTGTTTATTTTGTACGGTTTACTGTTACTAAAAGGCTGTCCCGAAAGGCCGAAACTAACAGTGACATATATTTATCTAATTTAAAATTCCTCAAATCTGCTGCCATTAACTAAAAGTTGAGGGTTGCGTTGCTGAAAGATATACGGCAAAGCAAATCTATTGTTATATACCACTAAAATCTACTTATGTCTGAAGAGCATTGGTTTTGAATCTCTTTATTTTCTTTTCGTAATCCCTCGTCAAAAGGAATCTCTTGACTTTTACAAGAACCATTTAGCCAAAATTTTTAGTATATGTTTCCTGATAGAGATGATTAATACAAATATTATGTACAATTTAATTTGATTGTGGCCTCATTACAAGCAACAATTAATCAACTACATCGAACGATCAAAAGGTTGTACGTGGAATTAGCTAGCTAGAGTGAAAGAAACTTTGAGCAAAACAATGATAAAATTTGAAGAAGTAATTAACAAGACCGATAAATGGTTACTATGAGTATGCAGCCCTTGCTTTCTATTTAGAGAAACAACGGCTGGCTACTAAATTCGGCAACTTCTTGACAAACAATAACAAGGACTCTGTTTCTTTTGTCATAAAATTAGATTAGCAAGCCAGCTGGCCTCTAGGATATATGACGAACAATATGAAATGATATAATGGTACTTTAAAACGCAAAAGCACATGCAAAATCCCTAGAGACATAATTAATGGCTAGCTATAGGGGTTTAGTCCTCGACAAAAGTGAAAAGGGCATGAAAGCAACAGGCGCCTAAAATTATAATACCGTACACATTCAAAAAAAATCTCCAGTTTAATTAGTAGCAGAAGCAGCTGATAGTTCTGCTGGATTGACTGGAAACAGTAACCAATTTATTGATGGTTCTCGCATAAATATCTTCGCTATCATATAAGAAAGATCAGTTGGATCCCATTTTTTATTGCCATTTGTCGATATCGATATAACATCTCCAACAGTTGGTCGATCAGTAACTTTCAAAATATGTGATCTACAAAAACTTCAGAGCTCACAATATTAAGTCAATGATTCAAAGAAAGCACGCAAACTCGCACAAGTACATTGGTTGCACGCAACATGAGTCTAACTCAACTAAAGATTAAAAGAGAAAAGAAAAGAAGGAGTTAAACTAATTATTAGTTCATCGATTTCAAAATATATCATCTCAAATTTGCTAGTATTTTTATACACAGGCCAGTCTTTTAGGTTAGTCCTTAGCACGTGGAAAGTAAGTATGAGCCCACTATGTATAAGATTATGGGCCTAAAATTGTAATTAACCCAATAATTATTCTCAGTTGACATGAAATAATATTCTCAATAAATCTTAGTCTAGTATCTACCAAATCTATTATGAACTTAAGTTCGAACCTTCACCATTTAGAAGAATGAAAGTCCTACATCGGAAACATTACTCCCTCACCCTAGCTTTTGAACCCTATACATATCTAATGTATTTCATTATTTTGGTAATAATAAAAATTAGCTTAATATAAACTTGATAATAAGGTAATATTTAATACCTTGTTCAGTTCAAAAGTTTTCCTATTATCTATTTATGTTATAATATGTTATTAGCACGACGACTGATTTGATGTGGGTAGTTTAATTTTTACTACTTCTATTTAATTTTTTTTTATGTTTTATCATTATTATGTTTTATATTGTGATTTATTTTGCTGTTATTTTTATGTTTATTGTTTATAATAATCTTGATGGCTGGTTCTATAATACCACATATATTGTTCTTATCTTTATATTAATATGTTAATATGATTTTTTTAGTTCATTTATATGGTTGGTTCAAATGCCTATATGCTTATATGGCTGGTTCAACTGCCTGCCTTATTTAATTTATTTACTTATATGACTTGTTTGACCATCTATCAAGTTATCTTAATTTGAATAAATTATAATTTGTTCTTGATAAGATAGTGAGAACCTGAAGTTCTAAATACATGCATGAAATTTTTATATAATCTATAATTTTTGTTTTTTTGTTTAAATTTAAATATTTATATTGTGATACTTATTTTTGTTTTCTTTTGGTCGTTAATAACAAAGTTTTTAAGAAATGGAAAACCTCACAAATCTACAAATCCCGTTCTTGAAGTTTCTAGAAGGAACTACCTTTCTTAGGTATTGGATGCCAAAATGCATATGCAAGCTATATGCCTAGAAAGCACCGTAGTAGAAGGAAACGAGGCATTTTTGTGGGAAAAATCGAAGGCCATGATTTTCTTTCACCACCATATACATGAAAGCCTGAAAGCTCAATATTTAACGATGGAGGATCCACTAACTTTGTGGAGTGACCTCAATGAAAGATTTGGTCATCAGAGGGGTATTTTCCTCCTAAATGCCAAATACGAGTGGTTAAACTTGAGGTTCCAAGATTATGCAAGAGTCTCTGATTATAACTATGCTTGGTTCTGCATTACCTCATAATTAAAATTGTGTGGCATGGAAATTATTGATAGAGATATGTTTGAAAAGACACTCACTATTTTTCATGCATCAAATATTGTCTTACAACGACAATATCAAGAGTGTAGATACAACAAATACTCTAAGCTGGTAACAACTCTTTTAATTGTTGAGAAAAACAATGAGCTCATAATGAAAAACCATGAATTATGTCAAACTGGCTCTCAACCATTCCTAGAAGCGAATGCGAATACACATACTAATAATGGATATAATCAAGGTGGTAAGAGAGGTCGTGGTTACTACTATCGTGGTGGTTATAGGCATGAAGGACATCAGAACAATAAAAATGGATCTCACTAGATGTGAAATGTTTATAAGAGACCTAATAAATACAACGATGTAGGAAAGAATAATGCCAAAAATGATAATGAAGAAATTTATTGTCGATGTGGAGGAAAAGGGCATTGGTCACGCACCTGCTGGACTGACAAACATTTAGTGGACATTTTTTAGGCACTCAAGAAAGGAAAAGGAAAGATTGAGACTAATTTGGTCAATAATTCAGATCCTATTCATCTTACTGTAAACTGAAGCAGTGAACCTTCACCATTTAGAAGAATGAAAGTCCCACATTACTCCCCCACCCTAGCTCTTGAACGCTATATATGTGTGATGTATTTCATTATTTTGGTAATAATAAAAAATAGCTTAATGTAAACTTGATAACAAGGTACTATTTAGTACTTTCTTTAGTTCAAAAATTTTCCTATTGTCTATTTATCTTATAACAAAATCAAAATTTTGATTCCACTACTATTTGCCTTGGTTCTATTTTAAATAATTAATTTTGTCTGCACAAAAAGAATAATAAGTCACAAAGTAAAGTTGCTTTAGATTCAGCGGACTGTTTTTTCAAATAGGGTAAATGTATATAGTTTTTGAAGTAAAATTTCTGTTTCGGTAAGTTGGACATTACTAGTCTCTAAACTACATTTTAAAACATGTGCTCTGCTTGAATATTGATGTAAAAATACATTTGTATAGGAAACTCATTGTGGTTAACGATGGCTAGACAATTTAAATAAAATTATATATTATTATAAGAATTTTATTACACTAATTAATTCATTTAGTATTTCGCATTGCTTCGACCCTACTAAGAGGGTTGTAAGTTACATGTAACTCAGCATTAGCCTATATATATATATATAGAGTAATGATACAGTCACAAACTCTTGTACAAACTTATTTTATACAAACTGATGTGGCATGATAAGATTGGTTGAATTAAATATCACTTGGCCCACATGATTACTCATATATATATATATATATATATATTAACATTTTGCATTTATGTAGCTTTACTTTTCAATTCGCTGACATAAGAAACGGCGTCGTATTGTACACTCGCACGCTCCTCCTATTTATTGATCAAAAGCGCACACAGAAAATTCGCGTTCATCTTTTCCGTTCTTCATTCGTAACTTGTTCAAAAAGTTTCAGCAAGAGCATTCACTCACACGGAAGAATCGAAGTGCAAAATATGGCGGCACAGAACAAGATATCACACCAAGTCGGGGAGTTCCAAAACGACGTGTTTCGATTCGATATCCACGGCGTCAAGAGCGACATCGTTGGATCTCACCCTCTAGAAACCCTATGCCAATCTGTAAACTTCTCTTCTTTCTTGCTTTTTCCTTTTAATTCTCACTATTTTCCGCTAAATTCAATTAAATATTATTCGAGAATTAGTCTCGCGCACTATATATATATATATATATGTATGTGTATATCTATATATCTATATATATATATATATTCTAATTTTAAAAAATCAATGATAACTTGACTTATGAGCTGAAATTAGGAGGAGAAATTGGGGTTTCTGTGTTATTCATTAAGTTATTAAAGAGATTTCTATTATTTGTTTCGTTTTCTTGGGGTGTTTCAGGCTAAGCAGAGGGAGGAGGAGATGAAGAGAAGAATTCTTGTGAACACTTATGGAACGGCTTTCCCAATGAAGATGGATTTTGATAGGCAAATTCTTTCTCGGTATGGTTTTTGAGTGATTTAATTTCTGATGATGCTTAGCCATTTCGTGGATGTTGAATTTTTTCTACTCTAATTTCTCCAATGAAACGGAGAAACTATTTTTCTAGTTGGGGTTTTATTAACAACTGTGTTACCATGTTGTTGTTGATTGACTCTGCTACTTTCCCTTGAACTTCTCCTGTATTTTGGATTGGGGTTTCAAGTTATAAGCATGGCACATTGGTGAAATTGATAACCAAGAGCTCATAAACTTTCACAGTTGTTTGACAACTCTAGCTATCCCAACCAACCTAGTAACCCCTGTTTCCAACTGTGAACAGCACCTATTCCTGTACCATTTAGTATTCAAATCATTAAATGAATATTGTTTGGATGTGTTTCTGTAGATAAGTGGATTGCAAAGCTTGATTAATAATGATATAGAAGTTGACGTTGGGGAGAGTGGTGTCTTTCGTTGTTTTCTACTGCAATCTTAGGCTTGGATCTGTTCCATATACTCCTTTTGCCACCTTTTACTGTTTATAGCTCTCTTGTGTATAGACTTTCTCTCTTTGTCAATTTCTAGGTCCTCAGAATTATATATCAGTTTGAAGTTCATATTATTTCTTTAATTATGGCTATCAAAAATTAATTGATTGATTTGGGGAAGAGAAAACCATTTAGATGGGGGAAGAAGCTTTATGAAAGGATCCATGGCCATTTTGACATGGAGTTCCAGTCATCTTATTCTTACTAGTCTTTTTGTATGAGAATGATGTGAAATTAGATTTGCAAAAGCCCTGAGTTGCCTTGTTACATAGAACACTCAAACTCCTTGGATCTGTGGAGGTCTTTTCAAGCAATTCATGTCTCTTTTTGCAATTTCAAGTGCAATGGACTAGCTCTTAAATGGGGGCTGTGTTAAGCTTACATAAGAGAGAGTGTTTTGCACTAAAAATAAAAATGCACATGGGTTTCTTTTCCTTTAGAACCTCTTGTTCCTGCAGTGATGATTGTATGAAATTTGCAGAATGCAGGCTTTATGTTTGAAAGATGTACAAATTATTTAGAAATAGAAAAGACTGTAATTACAAAAGGAAGTGGAAAGGATTTTTATCTGTAGCCTGCTTAGTGGGGATATCCATTTCCCCTTTTGGTTCTTTAATGATTCTGATGGCTGTATCCATAATGGTTTCCATCCAGGTTTTCTTTGGAAAAAGTTATTGTATTAGTTCTTAGCAAGTTTTTTAACAAAACTGTTAGTAACTACCAATTTCAGACACATCCACAAATGTGGCTGTTTTTATTAGGATTTCAGAATATGCTCTACATGCCATCATTCGTATTTCTTTGTAATTTTTGCAGATTTCAGAGGCCAACAGGTGCAATTCCATCTTCAATGCTTGGTTTGGAGGCTGTGACAGGAAGCTTGGAAGATTTTGGATTCGAGCACTATCTGAATGGTAACTATGTGCTGTTAATGTTTTGATTGTCAGTCACTTGTTCCCTCCTGAACTTTTTTAAGTTACACACACACACACACTCTTCTTGGCTCCCTCCCTTGGTCTGTTTATGAAAACAATGAGACCACTTATATGAACATAAAGCTACTTGGTTCTTTGAATCAACAGTCCTATAAAGAATTTCCTACTAAGAAACTAAATGGTAAATGCTCTTTTCATACTTTATTGAACTCCCGTCTGGTATGGTGTCCAATGGGATTGGGTAATATGTTTATTTGTATGTTTATAGATTTTAACACAAAATTTGCAAACTTTCACCCAAAACTTGAAAAGTAGCCCAAGAGGTGAAACCCAAACTTGAAGTATTTACAACAAATTTTTTGTGTATAGTAGTGAATCCCTCGTGGTGTATAATTTAACTTGAATAGGGACTTTAAAGAATTTGCACATAGGCTTGTTAGTGGATAGGTGTGTGCCAACACATATTGTACATCAACATGTTGTGGGTTCCTTTGGAAGTAAGAGATGACTGATTTGGTGTTCACTGTTCATTGCTCAATGTCTGCATATTGGTTTGTGTTTATTCTGAATTTGCTCTGATATCATTGGCAGACCCTCGTGAATCTGAATCTTTCCGACCAGCAGACCTGCATCATGGAATGGAAGTGCGCATTGGCCTCTCCAAAGGCCCGGCTCACCCAAGCTTTATATGATTTACGCAGCTTTATTCAATGATTCAGTGAAGGATCTTAAGATGTGCTTGTACCAGTTTTCAATGAAGACATTTTAATGTGTCATTAGAGACTGAATTTATTTACATCACCTGAAAATCGAACAGCTAGCTTTTAGTACATGTGATCCTTTTGTTCTCCCCTGTTATCATATTTGACTATCATGGATGCTTGAAAGTTAAACCAGCTGTTCCTTTTTTGCTTAATCTTTACAAGAGTAATTCCATTTCCTGGCGAGTGCTACCTGGTTGGGTTTTTCTACCTGTGAGTTTCAGGAGCCAGCATGACTTTGGAGTTTCACCCTTTTTGAAAGAGAATTGACAATGGTTTGAATTATATTTTAATATTATTACAGGAGTATTTCGCCTGATGTCACAAATTGTGTACAGATTTTTTTTTTTTAAGAAATAACAATTAAAAAAATGCATGATTGGAGTCTAACATGAAAAAGAGGTACAAAATCTTTTACTTTAATTTAAGGGAGGAGAGGAGGAGAGGGATATGAACAATTTCAATACATGTTAAAGCTAAAAGGAAAAAAATATTTTAAAAATATCGTATAATAATAAAATAGCGGTTGGTATTTTGTATTTGTTTATTTTGAACCAAAAAGAAAATGGAAAAAAATATGTACAAAATATTGTATAATAATAATTCGATTTGCGTCTTGGTTCCTTCATCTTCATCGCTTCATGACCGCCTAAAACTCCCTGGCTAACCAAACACCCTCCCGTATCCTTAATGGACTCGCGACGCAGCTCACGCGCCCTAATAGATCCAAAGGTCCGTCAAGTCGGCTTCTTCACCAACGCTCCCCTGCCACCCGACCGCACTCAGTCGGACCCACCCGACCCGATCCACTCAACACCGTTAGCCGACGCCTCTTCCCCTGGAAACTTCCTGTCTCCTGTCATGATCCCGCCGCCACGTCACCCCTCCTCCTCCCTCCTCCCACGTCTCCCTCACTCCCCTTCCGACGCCTTCCCTCCGCCCTCTCCCACCACCACCACCACCACCACGTCTCTCGGTGACTTCTCTGATGACGTTACTGCGGCCTCGTCCCCTCCCTCTGCTGCTGCTGCTGCTGCGAGGGTCAGGGGTAGAGGCAGTTCGGTAAAACAGCAGGGTGCTGCATCCTCGTTTCCAGGTGGAGGATTTGAGGTTCCGCCATCTGTGAAAGCTCCCAGTAGTGTCCCCGCAAGCGGCCTCACTACAGTGTCGGTCGTCAAATTGCCGCCTGGAATTTCGGGTAAGTAGTCTATAAACGCCAGCTTTTATTGCAATAACCCCAAAATAATTTACTTTGTAACTATTTTTTTTATCAGTTGCAATTACTTTGCTTCAATTTGTTTGATTAAAACCAATTTCAGTTAAAAAAATAGAGAGAATTAAATAAAGGTTATGCTATTGCAGAGAATGCTGGTGGGTCTGTGTCAGTTGAAGTGCAGAGTGATCGAGCTTTGAATTCAAAGCCCTTGAAAGAGAAGACCTCCAAAGCTGAAAGACGAGCCATTCAGGAGGCACAACGAGCTGCGAAGGCAGCTGCTAAAGGTGTGCATATTATAGTTTGTTAATGCCATAAATAGAACATGTCTATATTCTGTGACTTCTGATAATTGAATAATTGATCATTTTATCTAGTTGTGAATTTATTGAGTTTGAATGAGTAGAAAAGTTTAATAAGTAATATGATCATACCTTTCACAGCTGTGTCTGTGTAACCATTGGAAACACCTATGTATTTGCTGTTTACGGCTGCCTGTTGAGTAAGATTTGCACTTTAGTGGTATAACTTAATATCTTTAACCCCTTGTCAACATCTACTCGTTTGAATTGTCTTTGTCTCAGGTAGGTTATAGTATCTAATTATGTTGTATTATATTGTAATAATGATAATCCTATAATGTTTAGCGGAAGGAATTAAGACACCTGCTGCCACGGCATTGGCAAATGCAAAACCAACTAAATCCACCAGGCCGTCTCCACAGAGGAATGATAGTCCTGTGGTTGTTGCTGCTTCCGAGAAGAAGGGAGGTGATCGTTCTGTAGAAAAAGATAGAAAGAAAGATGTCCCCCATCCGCGCATGCAGTATGATGATAAGAGTCGTGTGCAAAAGTTGAAAAAACGTTCTGTGGTAAAACCAACTGAAGCTAGGAACAGAGTTGAATTGTTTAGGCATTTGCCCCAATATGAACATGGAACTCAGCTTCCTGTTCTTCAATCCAAGTTTTTCCAACTTGACACATTGCATCCTGCCGTTTACAAGGTATTGATATGAAGAAATGTGTGCTAGGTTGTTACGGATATGTTATCAAGTTCACTAAGACTCTTGGCTAATTATGTCCTTGTTTTGTTGTCAGGTTGGATTACAATATTTATCTGGAGATATATGTGGTGGCAATGCTCGTTGTATTGCAATGCTTCAAGCATTCCAAGAGGCCATCAGAGATTACTCAACTCCACCTGCAAAAACACTTAGTAGAGACTTAACAACAAAAATAAGTAGTTATGTTTCATTTCTCATTGACTGCCGTCCGCTTTCAGTTAGCATGGGAAATGCAATAAGGTTTCTAAAGAGTGGAATTGCCAAGATACCTATTTCTCTGTCTGAGTCAGAAGCAAAGGCGACTCTTCATTCAGACATTGAGCGTTTCATAAATGAGAAGATCATACTTGCAGACAGAGTGATAGTAAAGCATGCTGTTACAAAGATCAGAGATGGTGATGTTCTTCTTACATACGGGTCATCCAGTGCAGTTGAGATGATACTACAGCATGCCCATGAGCTAGGCAAACAGTTTCGCGTTGTGATAGTAGACTCGCGTCCAAAGCATGAAGGGAAACTATTACTCCGAAGGTTGGTGAGGAAGGGTCTCAGCTGTACATACACTCATATAAATGCTATTTCTTATATCATACATGAAGTTACTCGAGTTTTTCTGGGTGCTTCATCAGTTTTGTCAAATGGGACTGTTTGCTCAAGAGTTGGAACCGCATGTGTTGCAATGGTTGCTTATGGATTCCATATACCAGTGTTAGTATGTTGTGAAGCATATAAGTTTCATGAAAGAGTGCAGCTTGATTCAATTTGCTCTAATGAGCTTGGTATGCATTCCAAAAATATGGGAACACCCAATACCTCTTTCCGGACACATGCCCTATGGTTGCTTATTCAGGTGTCTTGCTTGCAGGTGATCCTGATTCCATTTCAAAGGTTCCTGGGCGAGAGGACATCAATCACTTGGATGGCTGGGACAAGAGTGAAAATCTGCAGCTTCTGAATCTGATGTTAGTTCTTATATATTTTAGTATTTTCCACTCCAGTTGCCACTTCTCCCCACTAACTGATCAATAATATTTCTATTTTGGATTGATATTGACAGTTACGATGCTACACCCTCAGATTATGTGTCGTTGATAATCACAGATTATGGCATGGTAAGTCATACTCTGGTTTCTGTGAGAAGTGCATGTTGCTTGTATTTTCATTATATTATTATAATTGTTATTCCGTAGTCGAGTTTTATACATGTTGAATTTCTTTATCTTGAGATTCATGTGGTTTGTTAATTTCTTCACCTTCTGTTGATGCATTGCTTACAAGGGTTTGCCCAGCCTAGAACCTCACATTTTGCATCTAAGCTTGGTTGTGCAGAGCCCGTGCCCTCTGAGAGTGGAACATTGAGCCATAAAAAAATTTCCTGGACTTTTCATTCCTTTGATTTGCCACCGACCTTTTTACTCTTTTTTTTGTGTGGTTAATTTATGTAATCATCAATGTAACTTGATATGCGAGTATGTGATTGTTTCAGATCCCACCAACAAGTGTGCCTGTGATTGTGCGAGAGTACGGGAGAGGACAGCTGTGGATATAGTATGGCTAAAGTGTTGATAGTGTCCTCCCCAAAATTTTAAGACTGTTGAAGTCATTCTTCCTTGGGCCCGTCCTCTCTTTTAGTCTCTTTAACCCGTCTGGAATAATGTTTAGTCTCTCATTTATTTTTCAACATTTTGTATTTTACTTCTTTACCTGACTCAGTGAAGAGTGCGATCCCCTCGCCTCTCCGGGCAGATGTAGTGATGCAGTCTTCTTTGTTGATGGTTTAATTTTTTACCCCTCTCAACATTTGGTTCTTTCTTTTTGGTTTCCTGATCGTCCTCCGTCAGGATTGAACAATGATCTTTTAGAAAGGAGTGACAATTTTGTTACGGTAGCAGAAAATGGGAACTTTACCGACTTTGAACTTTAACGAGTCTCTTGTATATATTGTGTTTGTACGTTTCCATGTGATCTTGAGCCATGGCAAGAATACAGCTGAATGTATGAGCCCTTCCCAGAAATCTGCTTATTGACCTGAATGTCGAACTTAAGCTTGCAGCAACTGAGTTAAAAGTGATGGGAGAACAAATAGAGGAATCCTTGTGGTAACGGCTTGCAAACAGTAAGTTTTTTCACTGGGATGAAATGGATCGAAGAAAGCATGTTCATGTCTGTTTGTGCATATGGTTCTTTCTCTGGCACGCATGGCAACAAGTGTTCCATTTCCATCAAAATCAATGCAACAAGAATTCCTCGTGTCCGTAATACCTATTCAGACCACAAAAGAAAATTTACGCATCCTTACATTTAGTCTTTTATCATGTAGCTTCATTATAACACACAAAAATTCACAAACTTAAGCCATTAATCAGTCTCAATATACTCACCGTATGAAGCCGGGGCATCCAACATAACTTTATAGAGTGGGAGCCTGCTCTACTTAGATCCACTCTCGGCTGTAAAACTTGAGACACTCACTCTTAATAATTCTGTCTTTATGTTAATATTTTCCTTGATTTTTCTCGCTACCCGTGTCTCTGTTGGCCTATATGTTATGTGTCATATTCACAACAATAGCAAATTAATACAGAAGGACTTTGCCATTTGTCATTAAACACTACATCAAACTTTGTTTAATTACAGCAAACATGCGTAATAATAATGTTCCTCCGAAAACTGAAAAGCCCTATTCAGAACATTGCTTATAGACTTGCACGTCCAAATTATTCTAACCATCATTCTTTTTGGTTGAAGAAAACTATATCGGAACGACATCGAATCAGTTACAAAATCATCCAAAACTTAACTTAAGCTTGCAGCAATTGAAATAGAGTGGTGGGAATAGAAACAGATGAATCCCTGAGGGAACGGATTGTAAACAAGAATTGAGTTTTTTCACTAGGGTGAAATGGATCATAGAAAATTTGTTCATTTCTATTACTGCATGGCTCTTTGTCCTTTACGAATGGCAACGTTCCGTCTCCAGCCAAATCAACGCATCAAGAATTCCTCTTGTCCGTAATACCTGTAGAAACAAATTAGAGGAAGAATAAAGGTCTGAAGTGAAATTTTTACGCATGCATGTCTATGAAAGTTAGTCTCACTACAAAAAAATACTGAGCTTAGTTGTTGTACTCACCGTATAATTCTGGGCTTACTATGGCTTCGAACATAACTTCATAAAGATCTGCACGAACGAACTTTGATCCTGAAGAATCGACTCCAAGTGAGGCAACATATGGAAAAGATGATTGTTGAATAGCCTTGTTCGTTTATTTATTGCTTCACTACACAATGTCTTTGGCTTTTCTCTGTTCACTACAAGCGGAATGCACCCATTTGCAAATATATTGTTCAACAAAAATTTAGGCGCACCAAGTGCATATAGCCTCTGCTACAAATTAAAAATAATTAATAATTAATTTTGCATTAACACTATATATATATATATATATATATATATATGAAAGTTCTGTACATAATTACCATTAATTCTCCAGCAAACTCGACGGTGAGAAATTCAGTAAAGCCTGAGAAAGTGTAGGATATGTTCACTTTAGATTCGAAACCATCGTAGCCATAGCCGGTGTCAGCAGAGCCTGTATTCATTAAAAATAGTGATTTTGATAAATATTCAAGTCTACTTGTTTGTGGCGAAACTGGCGTCTCAGGTCCTTGACACTTCTTTTGAATAAATCTATTTGATTGTCCAATTTCAAGCATGTTCCCTAACGATATAATGTAAAATCAAAATTAGAAATTATCGTCTAAAATAATTAATCAAATTGTAGGTCATGTTCTTACAAAATGTTGTCCTGTCTTAGGAAGAACGCCGCAGGAACTTGATGCACTTCTCACTCTCGGATAAGCTTAAGTATGGAGGAGGAAATGGCAATCCAAGCACTTGGGTTGCATTAATATTGAACATTAATCACATATTAATTAGCCTCTAATCCACTGATAATGCAATACCTTGTGGACTAAGAAACCAAAATGTTAACGTAATGCAAGGAACATTCTTGTTAATGTTAATTGAAATGTATGTGAAATAGTTTAGAATAATTTCTCTTACCCATGAAATCTGCTTCGTTTCGGCTATTGCTGAATCTGCCGGTAGGTTTGCCACCAAAATCAACTCCGAAAGGGGAGTAATTAGCTTTGGAGTTGGTTGAAAGATCGTTGTTGTTTCCACTGTCAAGCAGTGCATCTCCAAATACAAACAAAGCTGGCACATAAAATGTTTTGATATACCCCAAAATTCATGTGCTCCAACAGAGCCTCCTGACTCACATCCAATGGTGGCACCGTGAATTCATCTCGACATTTCACCAAAACCAAACCAAACAAAAGATAAAACAATAATAACGATATTGCAACTTGTTCTCATCAGTTCCTTCTTCTTCTTTCTTTTCTTCCTTTAGCTCTAGCTTCAGATTAAATCGAATGGAATCTTTAGAGCTAAAGAACTAATTGTGATTTAAGTTGCTTGGTTTTGATGCAAGATTTGTGATTATAGGTGGTTTTTTGTACCTTTATTATTGTGTTTATATATATGTGTATATGTGTGTATTTCAGATTTTGCTGGGTTTGTTTCAAGTGCATGGAGGAAGTTCTAGTAGAGGGTATGTACATATCCGATCTGTATTCTGTAACTTCAGTAATTGGTTTTTATTTGCAGCTAAACTACTTTTGCTTAAATCATGTTCTCTTTTGATTGATTTTACAGCCATCCGTTGCAATTATACACATGTACATATGATCATATCACCCATTAACGTGTTCATCGATGCAAATTAAACTATCCAAACAAAATTCATATACGGATTCTAGATAGGTATATATGATGTTTGGATTAAAATTTTGTACTGAGCATATGATGTTTGGATTAAGATTCTGTACAGAGCTAAGAACGGAGCAAAAAGCTCATCACCAAAATAGGCAAATATAACGTACCAATTTAGTCAATATTCGATGAAATGCACGCCTTATTAAATAGCACATTATTGAGAATAAACGACGGCGACTCATTGTCCTCCCAAGTTCTTGCTGCAAATAAATATGTAAGTGAGATTTTATTTTTATATTTTTTTTTCCGAATTGTCATAATTGATACATCCATTTTCTGAAAAGAACAAATCCTGTATTTCTCTTGGAGTATAAATACACCTTACTCGCCTGTGAATCATGGATGAATTCATAAAATGCCTATTCCGATGCTCTGAGAACTTCCGACTTGCCGTTCTCAGGAGTAATAAGAGCAAGAATAACAAATCCTCCTAGAACGACAATCAAAATTCCTAGAGAGTTCACAAGCAAGGCCTCGGTAGAATAACGACTTATGACGTGGTTGGTCTGAAGGAAAGTGACTTTCTCTAAGATTCCGGTGGCAGCAGTAGCAACAGCTAGGGCATATATGTAAACCCCAAGGAACACATGCCATGGCAGCAAGGAAGCTCTACCATTTTTCGAGCCCCCTGGATACCAAAAGGTTGTAAATCCAGCAGCCCACTGTCCAAACAAAACAACAGTGAAAAAATTGCATGGATATAGATGTAAATACAAAAGCTAGCTTTGCAATGAGAATGGGGCAGGAAAATGAAGAAGACCTGGATGCCAAATAGGAAAACGCAAGCTAGTCCCAACCATGAATGCAGGCTGTAGAAATTATCAATACCCTTGTCATTGTGGAATTTCAGAGCAGCCCAAACACCAATCAAGCTTAAAAGAAAAGCAATGAATTGCAAGCTTAGATGAACCAATTTTCTGAGCTTTTTTGTCCCTGAAACTGTCTTGTATGCTAGCATAGCTGCATCAGTCAATGCCAGCTCATAAAAATCATGAATTCTTAGCTGCTATCATAACATTTAGCAACGGAGAACAGTGTCTGAGTATTCAAATAATGACAAACGATCATCTCAATTGATTGCAAAAAGTGAATCAAAATATTACAAACAAGTGTGTATGTTAATCAAAATGCTTGCCGTATGGCACCCAAAATAAGCTTCAGAATTCAGAGGATAGTTATTCCTTCAGAAAAGGTTCCAGAAACAGTAGTCACACCAGTACTATTGCAAAGTTTGAACATTATACTGTTGTATGGTCAGTCGCAAGACATTAGGAGTTTAACTCCATTTTCTCCATTTTGAGGGGTACAGCTAAATCATGAAAGGAACATCTCGGCAAAAGAATCACAATTTTAACAGCCACCTTAAAACAAAGAAATCTAGTTTCAAAAAAAGCATCATTTGCAGTATCACATAGAATTAGCCTCCAAGAAGTCACTAAGTTTTCTGGTGCATTTGAAATGTAAAGCAAATCTGAATGCAATAGACTTACCAACATTAGGACAACCAGTGAAATCTACTACCAGCAAAATCAACTACTAGTGTTAACATAATTCACATCAGAGAACCATCAACCCAATAATCACCAATAAAAATTTACGAAATGGCCTATATTTCTCCATTTCATTTCCTAGGTCTACTACTAAATACTAGGGTCTTGAAGTGCTTTCTAAGAAAGTGCTTTGGAATTAAAATTGCTTCCTCCAAAAGCACCTGAAAGCAATTCTTCAAAAAACACCTCTCAAGTGGACTTCAGCCTTGTCTTTACAATTCAAAAGGGGATCTTCTAAAAAAGCACCTATAAAGAGCTTCTCTAAAAAGCAGTCTAATTGCTTTTTCTTTGTCAAAAATAAATTTTCATCTTAACCAAACACAACAAAACAAAGATAAAGGTATTGGCTTTGTATGAGCACATTTTGTGTTGTTAAAATGTAAATGTTTCTTACGAAGTCCAAAATACAGCTATACTTCTAATTTTTTTTAATTAATCAAAATTAAAGCGTAAATAAAATAATATAATTTTTAATTTATATCCTATCAATTTACCTTCGCCATTCAAGAGTACGAGACCGATCACCATAAGAACCGGATGAACCTACAATGCACGAATCAACAAAACACGCAATCAAAAATAATTTCACAGAAAATTAAAAAATAAAAACAGAAAACTTACATTAAATATGAGATCTTTGTTATCGGAGGCAAGAGACAAGCCTCCTCTGTATTGAACAGTCCACGTCAGCACAAGAGTCGAGATTATCACTCCGATTACTCTGATTACTAGAAAGATCGGAAACCGAACCACCGGAACCGCCATTTCGAGAAAAGCCGCGGAGAAGAGCAAAAAATGAAAAACACTCGATTTGATGCCAAGATTATCTAATGCGGAGAAATTAGGGTTTATATGAATTGAATGAATTTGAGTGAGAATCTGAGTTTTGCATTTGCTGTGTGCGCTGATGTGAAGAAAAGAAAAGAATGTGTGCCACGTCAGCTTACGTTTCTAGATGGTGCATTGAGTTTTTTTATTTTCGTACGTTGACTTGACGAGGATCTTTTTGTAATTTTCTGTCAGTATTGATTAAAATGTATATATAATATAAGTTTCCACTTCGAGAAAATTAATACATAAATCCTCATAGAAAAAATAATCCTCCTCCAAGGCCTTGATCTTAATGCAAATGATACTTGAATCCAGATACGTTATACCATTTCAGAGACGTTATACCATTTCAGAGCTCTTCAATTTAATGTTAAGTATGTTATGTTTACCAATAATATCTAGTTGAATTTAGTAATTTAATTGAAAATGAAATACTTTATTTGAATTTTTAAATGATCAGATATTTTACTAAACATGTTTTCATCTCTAAAACACCCTCTTGTAGATACGGAATTTGTTAAAATCATTCACCAAGCAAAAGACGAGGAATATTGAAAGTCTGAAGAAACCTTAAACCAAAACTAAATTTGTGTTAAACAATCTACTAACAAAGCTTATTCAACCATGCAATGGGAAAGCATACACAGCAGTGTTTTGTCTTGTCTGATGCTTGTTTATTTTGACCTAAATCCCAACAACAGAACCACAACAGGAAGTACAAACACAGCACCTCGAAATATAATCTTGGTGGGCTGGAGGCGCATGTAAGTTAAAACATCTAACAATCAACACCATTATTATTGTCTTGGAGACACAATGAGGACAGATTAGGAAGTTCGCGACATGCCATATCCATATCCACGACCTCGTGGAGCATAGCCATAGCCCCTTCCGTGATAAGAACCCCGTGACCGGCCACCGCGATAAGGCCCACGGCCACCTCGCCCACCGTGATACCTTGGGAAATCACCGAAGGTCTAGAAAATGATCATTGTTCACATTCATCAGTTTACCAATTCAAAAGACTCAGACACTTCACAGAACTAATTGTCGTTAGATCATATGCAGGGAAGTATGGTGGGAAAAACAGAAAAAGTACCTCTGTATCTCTTCTCACTTGCTCTGAAAACCTAGGCCTTCCATTATGCGATCCACGATTAAGGGCATCACATGATAAGGAATCAAAAAAGTCATCCTTAACATAAACAGGCTGTATAACAGAGGAAAGTGTCAACAACAGGCAATGAGTAAAAGAACATAGTAAGCTTACTTTTCACCTTATAAATCATGTATTCTGTGCCTGTGTATGAAACAGAGCGAGAGGAGCAAAATTAACCTTGTTTTCATGTTTTGAAGATCCAACATCTTCTTCATCTTCATAATTATCCCCATCATCCAGAGCTTTGTTACTTTTACCAAGATGGCCCCATACCTCATCTTTGTTAAATTTCTCATTCATAGCTATAAAATCAAAATCCTCTGTGAATCTAGTTGCCGAGCGTGAAAGCTGCAATAACACGTGTACAGCGTCATATTCCATGTATCTGTGATTTATTGGAATGCATAATATTTTTTTTTAATAATCAACAAACGATAACAGAGATCCTACACAAGCAAAACAAACAAATTTTGATATTAACCAGTACTTGGAAAAATGAAACAAAAATAATGCCTGATGATGCAGATTGCATGTAATGCTAAGCTGATGCAGCAGAAGTTTAATGGATGACTCTTTCTGGTTTGAATTGTGGTTGAGGTCCACAGACACGAGATGGAAATTTGATGCCAGTGACCGTGGATGGTGGCCAACGCGGGGGCTGAAACTTTTTTTTTTTTTTTTCATACCAAACTGATGAAGCAAAAGTTTAGAATTCTAATATTCCGTTAATTCTTGAGAATATCGGAATAAAGGAACAGTCTAACTTCACATTGATTCGAAAGGATATTGTGAACCTAGGGGATTAAGACTCATTGACTCCACAGAATGTCGAGAATTAACTAAACTCATAGCATATATGTGCCTGATAGAATTACAGTAAATTCTCATCATACTGAAGGTATGATACCATTTCATTATCTGAATTTTCAAACGCTACGCAGAGCTAACTTTAAATGTACATAACATCTCAATCAATGTCCACTTTTTCTCAGAAGATCTAGAATTTTAAATTACCAAAAAGGCCAAGCATGAAACTTCGAAGATCCAATATTTTGAATTACCACTAAGGCAATAACAAAAACGATAGGAAAAATGTAGAAGGATATACAGCATACATCAGTGCTACTTCAAGAGACTGTTGAAAACTTCCTGTTTTGTTTGTCTTCCATTATGGAAAAAACAGTCAGATTTAACGCATATCTTGGTTGGTGCTACTTCAAGAGACTGTTGAAGTTCTGTTTGTTTTCAATTATGGAAAAAGAAAAAATAAAGGCGAACGTGTGCTGCAATGACATTCGGGCAACAAGAAAGGCATACCTCATTTCCTCGTCCTCTACCTCTTCCACGTCCTCCTCTATAACCATATTGAGTAGAAGTAGGAGCTCCATATGGCTAGATTGGAAAATAGAAACAACAAAAACTTCAAATCAAAGTACATGACATTGATTTCAATCAATTAACAATCTGACCACAAAATGAAGGCATACAATAGAAGTTCAGGAAAGAAAAAACAATAACATTAACTAATAGCAATCCAACGCTAGACTTAATTCCATAACATAGAGTCCAATGTTTTGCATTACACAATCACAAAACTTTGCTCTATGGAAGTCAGATAATGCACCAATACCTTACGCTCAGTTGTTGAAGGTAGAGGCAATATTGGTTCCTGCACGTCTGAGGCTGGTGGTGCTGCTGCTGCTGATTCGGACGATGATAACTGTACTACCTCAACATCCTTTTGAGCTGCTTGTGAAGACTGGGATGAAGATACTGCAGGCAGTCCAGGCTGCAGCAGTTGGCCAGGGGTTACCAAAGAAGGCATTATTCCATCATTCAGAATCGAACTTGACATCCCAACAGTTGAGACAGATTCAGACACGGTGCTTTGAAATGGCATTATGGGGCCAGGAACTGATTTAGGCTCGGAAACTGGTGCAACAGCAGTTTTATCTATACCAGAATTCAGAGGAGGCACCAAAGGTAAACTAGTACTTGGAGCTGCAGTCGGAAGAGTTTGGGTGGAAGCCTTGTCAGGAATCAGATTTGTTGATGAGTCTGAAATCATTGCAGAAGATTGTGCAGGAAGCATAGGAGACAGCAAATTCAAGGTTCCTGTACTAATGGGTGGCATCAAAGGAGGGCGGTGTTCTGCCAATTGGGAAGCTGGTAAGTTGGAAACCCCAGTAGGTAGAGAAGGATTCATGGCAGGATATTGCATGGATTGCTGCATGGACGGTAGCATTGACAATCCAGGAGGGGGTTGAAGCAAAGGTTGCTGCTGGCCCTGAAGCCCATTCGGTGACCCATAGAATCCTTGCCAGTACATTGGCATGGCAAGCCCAGCACCATTTGTTGTGGGCATGGGTGATGAACCCCATGCACCCAAACTGCCACCTGGCTGATAAAGGGGAGGATTCCCCTGAAATGGAGGTCTGGAAAGTCCTAGCTGTGACGTTTGGGAAGTTGGATCAGGTAATGATCCAGTACCAGAAGGCAAGGTTGTAGATGCAATTGCTGCCTGAGAATAGTGCGACTGCACAAGGATTTGAAAATAATGTCTATAAATTTGGATACATCATAAATTATACTCCAGCATGAAAAATGATCGAATCCAGGCTCAGATAATTCACACGCAAGGAAAAAGATTTACGAACATCCTTTACCTGTATAATAGCAGGATCATTGTGTATAGATGTTGTAGTCTGAATCGGTGGGGAAGATTTGACCTGCAAATCCTGTAAAAAGAAACAAAAAAGAATGTTCTATTAAGATATGACTCTGATTTACTAAATATTGAACAATTATTTCATACAATAAGATACATGACAGATAAATGATTTTCTCATGTTAGTTGAACATTTTAAAACAAAAGGGTCTCTGCACACCATACAGACTTGAATGTCTTTTCTGATCACAGACCTTAAAGTCCAGTCCCTAGTCTGACTTAAGCGTGGACCACTAATAGCATCACCAGTAATGGTAAGGAGACAATGCTAATCAATGAGATTACCCTCATCTAAAGTCAATCCAATGTGTCCTCCAGAGACCAAAAACCCAGACTGAACTTCTATTCACAATTGACAACAATAAGGCTCAGTAGTAAGTAGTAACTTGCAAAAAGGTAGAATTCTCTTATCCATTTGGAAACCATTAACTCTCAAATGGAATTGTCTGGAATACCTTGATATCACTTCCTCGAAAGAGTATGTACTCATAAATTTTATCACTTGGTGGAACCTGGGGACCATCTTTTCTTCGCCCTTCTGTTCCAAACGATCTTACTGCAAAGTTAGGAAACATAATTAGAACCACAATAATGTTTACATCTTTATAGCACCAATAAAAGGAAAGAAGATATACTAAAAGAGAAGAAATTTCCTTATTTTCAAAGCAAAACATTTCACCACCACAACCAACAGGATAATTTATGAGGGAAAAAAAAAATCTATAATCCAGCCTTTTTCCCTGAAGATATTAGTAGTATGCAATAAGAATATAACAGCAGACAGAAAATATCCCTTTGACCGTTAAAGGAAGCAAAACAGCAGTAGCAAGACAGTCCGCTTAGGGTGGCATAAAAGCTAAATGCCACATGATTGGGAGACAGAGAGATGTTAGTGCCATGCTTGGTTGGCAAAAAGGTAACCTCCATGGAGGCACAGAAGGTAAAGTCATGGAGCCACAACAGTGAAAGCAGAGTAGAGGATTGGTCGTCAAACTGATATTATCATGTGAAGAAGAACATTTGGACATTGCAGATCTCATTCTCCAAGAGTGAGGTGGGATACTTTCATTTCCAATACTACCGACATTCTTGCCACTAATAATTAATATGGTCTAGCTTAATGCAATTGTTATAACATCACAAGATGATGCTATAGCCTACACACATAGTTTATCTTCTACTGGCACGTACTTAGCTCCAACACTCGTCATCAAGCTTGAATAGTTACATGTTTCCTTTAACCATTTTTTTAAAAACTCCACTATATAGCATATGCAAATATATCGCATCAATAACGCCCAACAATAATTCCTTTTTTCTTTTAAGCTAAAGCATCCCAAAATTTTAAAATTACAGAATCTGCATCATAATAACAAGCAAAACAAAACTCCATCTTAAAATCAACAAAAATCTTATCTTCCATACACACCCAAAAACCAAACCCCATGGTAAGCCTAAACATAAAAAAAAAAATTTGAAAAAGCAAAACCCCCAGCCCCGAAGAAATTTTGGAAACGATAATTTACCATTTCTCAAACCGATGCTAGATTCTTCAGTGTTGATGTTAAAGAGAACACCCTCGTAACGAATCTCAGACTTGGAAGTCAAGCTGATCAAGCTACCGATGTACGAATCAGCAGACCCACTTGAAGAAGATCTGGGCGCCTCTGTTGCCGCCGCTGCCATTAGCCTTTGAGACGAGTGCCTTTTTTTCCCCTTCTTTTCTCAATCTCCTCGAGACAATTGATGATGATACACCGGGATACTTACAAAATTATCTTAATACCCTAAACACAGAATTGCCAAAATTTTCATCAATACCCTCTGAAAGCTCACGTGAAATTACTAAACTATCCTCGCCTTAAAACACTCATAACACGGCTCATACAAACGCTCACACGTGCTGGCTCCTCTTTGGTATTCTTTGTGCTTGACAAAACTAAAAGTGATTAAAGATTTAGAAAGAGAGGTTAAACTCAACTCAAGTACTCAACCGAACCGAACTAAAACTTTGTTTGTTTTGTCTTTTTGCAGGTCTAGTCTGGAATTGGGCCTTGGATTTGCGTTTTGTTATGCTCGGAAACACACCTCAAATGACGAGAAAGACTTTTGAAAACAAACCTCACCTTTGTTTCAAGATTTCTTTTTTCTTTTTTTTTTAATTATGTGGTATGTAAAAATTTGTAATGGATTACATTAGTTTGATATTTTCACTAGCAAAAATCAACTATTTAAGCTTATTTTATGAAATATTTGGTTAGTTTAACATTTAGTTCATGAATTTGTAATGGATTACATTAGTTTGGTATTTTCACTAGTAAAAATCAACTATTCAAGCTTATTTTATGAAATATTTGGTTAGTTTAACATTTAGTTCATGAATTTGCTTCAGTTCTTAACATTTAATTCATTAAATTGCTTTGGCGAAATCAATAACTGCCTCAATTGATTTTTAAGAAATTTTATTTAATTGATCACCAAAATTTTACATATTTAAAGAGATGGGAGCTAAAAAAAAAAAAAAAAAATTCTTGATTTGGCTTTCATCCATCAGTTTTGAAAAAAAAAATAATGTAGCATAAAAGTTTATATAATAAATGTGTGGGTGTTAAGATATTAAAAATATATGACACGAAAATACAAATATAAATGGATGCTTAAGTTCATTGGTATATTTATTTTACAAGTCGACGTTGAGTCATGCCATGGGTCGTAGATTAGAAGTCGTTGTGAAAAGACAAGTTAATGTTTCATTACGATATACATTTCAATTGAGTTACTCGGCCCAGAAAACAAACTAATCAAAGAGTTTTTGACACAGCTTTGGTTAGTAATTAATTAAAGTTATTTACACAATTCAATCAACTAATAATATGACTTGTTATTTATGTGCTGAAATTTTAAATGACATCTCATGCACGACCTTAACTATTATACCTTTCATCGGTAATAAGAAATAATAAAAACATGTTGTGTAATTTTTACTTCAGAGTACAAATGTTTATATGTCCTCTTTGTGCTGAAATTATAATGATATGTCGCATCCATAGACTTTAGATGATAAGTCATCTCTACATGAAGCTACATTAAATGTTAATTTGTTAATCTACTAATATAAATAAGAGATGGATATAATACTAAATAAAATCCATTTAGTTTTATCATTTCAATCCAATTTAGGATCCATTTTGGGAGATTCAAAAATTATTTTTGAAAAGTTAAAAGTTAATTTTAGTATTTTGTAAATTTTTTTAGAAATTACTTTTGGCAAAATCATTTTATCCTACAATATGTTTTGAAAATGAGGGAATGATTAGCTTTTTAAAATCTCATTTTGAGAATTAGTTTTATACTTATTATAATTCAATATACATCTTCACAAATATTATAAAAATATAAAATTATCATTATTAATTATAGCAATACCGTAGCTTTTAAAATAATTGTTATTAGTTGTGCTGTAAAAATAATAAACTATGAAGAGAATGAGTTAAACGTTTGGTAAAATTTTATTTTTAAAAGTGCAATGAGTTTTAAAAGTAATCGTATGCGTTTAGTAAATTCTACTATTAAGTTGTTGTGAAAATGTGAATTGTGTATAATATTAAATAAAATTTATTTACATATTTATAAACATGTATATAATTTTTTATATATAATAATTGATAATTAAAAATATTTTATGATATTAATTTTATTTTTTTGGGGCATCTCAATATAATCAGCAATAATAATAATTTCTTTAAAGTAAGTGATTTCATTTCCTAATTAATAAGGAGAATTTTGAATTTTTATAATAATATATGAGGATGAATGTGCAATTGTATTAAGTATAAAAGTGGCTTTTAAAATTAGATTTTGAAAAACCACTCCTTTAATTTTTCAAAAGAGTGGGTTTTCAAAATCTGTTGTAGAATGATGTGATTTTGCTAAAATTATTTTTTAAAAATTTACCAAATACAAAATTTTAATTTTAACTTTTGAAAACCACTTTTAAAGTTCTCAAAAGTAATCTCAAATGGGCTCTTAATCTCATTTGACGTACCGAACATGCCCTTGGTGTCTATTGGTAATTGGGGTTCAAACCAATCTAATTAAAGTAATTTATTTATGCAAACCCAGTCAACTCTAGAAAGATTGAATTTATAAACTTGGGGTTTGAAAAAGAACCACTACTACGAATTTTACTGTGAATATGTTTATTCACTTCACGTAATTTTAATTCACCAAATTCAATTCATTAGTCAGATAGGAATCACATTTTGATTTTCTTCAAACTTTGATTTTTCAATAGTCTAAAAATTAATTAAATAATATTTCATTATATATATTGGGTCAAATAAGTAGTTCTATAAGCTATTAATACTCTTAGTGTGGTGTTCTTTTCCTGTAAATCAAACAAAAATACTCCATTTAAAAACTAAAAATAATAAAATTGTCCTCAGCTTTCTATTTTTTGCTAAGACTGTTTAGGTTTAAGCTAAGTAGCTTAAATTAAATGATTCAAAGTTCATCTTCAAATAATTCTCTCGGTTACGTGCATTATTATTGTCATTTTCCTCCAAAAAGCTCACTCCACAAATTTTCGTGGTCCTTTCTTCTCACTAATTACATATACCACTCACATATCAATTATTTAAACATGTTAACCCCTTTCTAATTTATCTGCAAACATAAAAAGAGTTAAAGAAAATGAACGGATTGATTCACTATATACGTTTTTTTTTCTAAGAGTCAATTTCAAATTACTTCCCTCATAAAATAATAATTTTAAAAATATTTCTTAAATTATTGTGAACTTTAACTTATTCAATTTTTATTATGAGACTGTGTTAATAAAAAAAAATTGATATTCTTTATAAAATTAAGATAAGTTGAGGTTAATAATTTGAGAATATTTTAAAAATTATTATTTTACAACGAGATAATTCAAAATTAGTTATCTTTTAAACTGAATCAAATCAACATTTATTAATTTCTATTAAAAAACACTTTTTTTTTTGAAAATTTCTAAACACAAATAATTGTTTTGGTTTTTTATAAATTTTCCATACGAAAAATTTAACATCTAACTTCGTGCTTGCCATAAGATGGGTGAGCTGCTATTTTTTTGGTTATTTTTATAAATTTATTATATCGGAAGAATTTCTAGAATATCTCTGATGTATTACAATCAATTGATGCATGCATAACATATGTAGTTGAATTTAATATAACTACCACATATATAATATTTTTTTAAAAATAAATACACACATATCATAATATTATTTAATTAATATATATCTAAAAAAATACCTTTAATATATCATAAAATTTCTCTAATCACGGAAGATTTTAACATCTAACTACGTGCTTAGCATAAGATGAGTGAGTGACTATTTTCGATTATAAATTGAGAACCCGAGGGTGGAGAGAGAGAGAGAGAGTGTGTGTGTGTGTGTGTGATGTGTATTGAAAGAATAATGATGGGGTTGAAGCCACGTGGGGACAAACGAGATTCCTATCTTGAACACCCAATCAACTCATTCCCTAAGTTAGCATAACAGCTCGTTAACACCGTGGCAGTTCCATACCATACGGTTCATTCTCATTCTTTTAATTCCAAGTTTCCAACCCCACCTGTAATTCCTATCCTATCCCCACTTCACTCCATAATTTGACCTCACCCCGCCCCTATCTTCTCTTACCAATCAAGGCCAGTTTCGTAATCGCACTTATGACAACCCAAACAACCATGTTCTCCTCCGCCCCCGAGCCGCCCTCTTTATTCCAAAACTACCCTTTCATTTATTTGATAGGATCACGCTTACTTTTGACTCAAAATAGAGACAAATGTAGAAAATTATAATATTCAATGAGAACTAAAAATATCTAATCAAGTATTATGTATTTATCCAATTTATCTAAGAATATATTTTAATAAAACTTAAATATTATTGATCTGAATTCTTGATGATCTATTATGAGCAATTTTTTTAATATATCATTAAAGTTTTCTTTTTATAAATTTATCCTCAAAATTAAATATTTTAAATCTTTTTTGTAATTAATTACTAATGCAGATAATTTTTTTCAAAGTATTTATAAGTCACAAATTAATTGATTAATTAGGTTGTCTGAGCTAACTTAATAACAAGTTTTAGAAGTTATGCGTACTTTTTAAAGTTTGATATGAACTTCAAAAATTTATTTAATAGAATTAGATATTTATAAAAAAAAATTAAGATCTATTTGAAAACTTTATTAAAATTTTTAATTAGGAAAAATGGGAAAATGTGAAGACATTCACTTGTTACACAATTAAAAAATTCAAGGGTAAGAGGGTAATTTAAAAAGGGAAATGATATCGGGGCCCAGAAATAAAAAAGGAAGGAGCGTGAATGATCCGCGCAAAGCACACAAAAGTGTGGGCTGAAAAAGAGAGAGAAAGTTGCTTAGTGAGAGAAAGCTGTTTATAGACGTTATCGGATTTCAAATCCACTTACTCGCCGGAATTTATTAGTTCCGTTGACGTCCGCGAATTAGGGTTTTCAAATTTAGAGAAATAATTACAGAACAATAGAGTTACAAAGACTCTGTCCTCGTATTGCTCGAACTTTGAAAACTTCACTTCACCCAGCAATTTGGGAATTCTCGTTCAAGTCCGTGACAGCATATGAAAACTGAGGGTTAGGTTTCTTATGAGTTCACGATCTGTAAAATTCGAGTACGTTGAGTGGCAATTGCGGGAATTCAACTAAATGTTTACACCGCAGAGGAAGGCTTGGTCGGGCTGGTCTTTGACGCCAAGAGGCGAGAAGAATGGAACCGGGTCGGTTTCGAATCCGACTACGGTTGACGGACTTACTGGGAAGGGAAAGAGTATTGTTGCTTTTACTGAACCCAGGACTCCGCAAAACGGTGTCGGGCTAGTTGATGATGTGGAATCTTTGGCCGAAAAGGTTTCAAAGCTTGAAAATGAGGTTAGTTTTAAGTATATAAGTGAAAATTTGTCTTTTTTGAGTATGTTGACTGGTTCTCGTTTTGTTCAGTAATTTTATGTGATTGGTTTCTGTAGATTAGATGCTTTAATTAGCTTAGGATAAAGTTTAGTGTCTGATTATTTATTTATTTAGTGTTTTTTTTTTTTTTGAGGCTTGTCGATGTGGGTTTCTGGTGTAGTCGTTGGGTAAGTGATTGGCTTAGAAATTTATTATATGATGGGATTTTGACTTGGACGGTGGAATTCTTTGACTTATTGTTTAATCGTGTTTCAGTTTTAAAGACATTCTTTCATTGCCCTTGTTGTAAGACAATGTAACAGCAATACATTTAAGCATGGTGGTGTTTTGCGGGCTTAAAAAGCAGGGACAATGGTTGAAGATGTAAACTTCTCAGAAAGAATGAAGTAGAGTTGTAATGTTACTAAAACTTAGTAGGCTTCTTGTGTTTTTGATTCCTTCATAAAGTGAATTGATAAGCCATTCATTTTGAATTTTAATAGACTTTAGGTTAGTGATGTATAAGGAATGCTTTGTGAAGTTAGGAGTGTGTTTTGACATTTTAAAAACTTTTGGTTTAGTGATGTCTATAAGTTGCATAAGGTCATTTCTGCTGCATTCCTGTGCTTATGGGCAAGTTGCATACTTGCTAAGAGTTATTAGTTTGTGTATGCATATTTTTCTTTTGTAATTGGGGGGCAGGCATTGCCGTATCTATGTCTTGTTGTTGTGCTTAGTATTTTTCTGTTTCAGTTTCAGTTTCTCACTCTCATCTGCTAACCTTTTCCTCAGCTTTTTGAATATCAATACAATATGGGGCTTCTCTTGATTGAGAAAAAGGAGTGGTCTTCTAAGTATGAAGAACTCAAGCAGACATTTGCTGAAGCAAAGGATGCTCTTAAACGAGAACAAGCAGCTCATTTAATTGCAATAACTGATGTTGAGAAACGAGAGGAGAATTTGAGGAAGGCTTTGGGTGTTGAGAAGCAGTGTGTGCTTGATGTAAGATTACCTTTCCCTGTTTTGGTTGCCATTTTCCATATTTGATTTTTAATTCTTTCTAGTATTTTCATCTGTTGTTGTAATTTTATGCTGAAGGGGACAAGTAATTCAAAAATGAGCGTAAGCTCTTTTAAAGTATCTCCATTTTGCCTCCTTTCTTTTTCAAAAGTAAGAAATGAAGTTCTCAAAGATGATGATTATCTTGCTCTTGTTATGAATAGGAATTCACCTAAGGGATGGTGAATACTATATGTAGTAACTTGTTAGTTTAAAATTGTCTGCCACTTGGAACCTGTGAACCTTAAGACTTCTGTGCACTTGAACTTCCTGGTATATATTTTTTTCATTTAAAGGTTGGGATTGAGGTCTTGTGTGAATGCTATATAAAAAAAGTATTATAACTTTGTCTGTGTGTGTGTTTTAATTTTTGGAGAATGTTGTTGCTACAGTTGGAGAAGGCTTTGCGGGAGATGCGTTCTGAAAATGCAGAGATAAAGTTTACAGCTGATTCGAAGTTGGCTGAAGCAAATGCCTTGGTCACTAGCATTGAAGAGAAATCTTTAGAGGTAGAGGTAAAGTTGCGTTCTGTTGATGCCAAGGTAGCTGAGATAAACAGAAAGAGTTCTGAGATCGAGAGGAAGTCACACGAGTTGGAATCACGAGAAAGTGCTCTACGTATGGAGCGTGCATCTTTCATTGCTGAGTATGCTCAAGTCTCCTGACATTTACTGTTTCTATATTGAATGCATTTGCACTTTTTATCGTCTGTTTGTATACGTAGTTTAAATGCCATTTTGCATTTAATTTTTGAACTTGGTATATTTTTTCAGGCGAGAAGCATATGAGGGCACTTTCTCCCAGCAGAGGGAGGACTTGCGAGAATGGGAAAGGAAATTACAAGATGGAGAAGAGAGGCTAGTCAAAGGTCAAAGAATTGTTAACCAAAGAGAGGAAAAGGCAAATGAAAAAGAGAAGATTTTTAAGCAGAAAGAGAAGGACCTTGAAGAGGCACAAGAGAAAATTGATGCAACCAACTTAAGTTTGATGAGGAAAGAAGATGATATCAACAAAAGACTAGCAAATCTTATTACAAAAGAGAAGGCAAGTGTTTTCATGCTGTTCTATGATGAGCTATTGTAAATCTGGAATGTATTAGTATTGTTATGATGATATGGGCTTTTCATAATGGACGCAGGAATATGATGCTGCTAGGAAAAGCTTAGAGATGAAGGAGGAGGAACTACGTCAATTGGAAGAAAAGCTTAATGCAAGAGAAAAGGTATACCTTTGTGATGAATTTTTTTTTTTTGGGGGGGGGGGGGGGGGGGCCTGGTTTCTAGGCATATTTACCCAGTTTATTTCCTCTTTTCTTTGCCCTTGGTAGAGTAGCAGCCATGTTAATTGTAACAAATTTATTTGCGTGCAAGAACCAGAATAATGATTTATTGTTTAAATCACGCTATACAATAGAATTTAGATTTGAATTATTATTAGTTATGCTTTTTCTTGCTTACTTTCTTTTGATGTTCATTTAAATTCTTTCCATTGAATTTTGCAGGTTGAAGTTGAGAAGCTACTCGATGAACATAAAGCAAGTTTAGATGCAAAACAGCGTGAATTTGACTTAGAGATTGAGCAAAAGAGGAAAGCTTTCGATGATGATCTCAAGAGCAAGGTGGTTGAAGTTGAAAAGAAGGAAGCTGAAATCAATCACAAGGAGGAGAAAATTGCGAAAAGAGAGATGGCATTGGAAAAGAGACTGGAGAAATGTAAGGATAAAGAGAAGGATGTGGAATCAAAATTGAAAGATCTGAATGGAAGGGAGAAGACAATGAAATCTGAGGAGAAGAACTTGGAGACAGAGAAGAAACAACTGCTTGCTGATAAAGAAGATATCTTGACTGAGAAGGCTGAACTCGAGAAGATCAGGGATGCAAATGAACAACAGTTGTTGAAGATTTATGAAGAGAAGAATCAGCTGAGAATAAGTGAAGAAGAAAGGGCTGAATATCTCCGCTTGCAATCAGAATTGAAAGAGCAAATAGGAAAATGCAGGCTTCAGGAAGAAATGCTTTTGAAGGAAGCTGAGGATTTAAAGCAGCAGAAAGAGAACTTTGAGAAAGAGTGGGAACAATTGGATGAAAAAAGAGCTGAAGTTGAAAAAGAACTGAAGAAAATCAGTGAACAGACAGAAAAACTAGAAAAGGAAAAACTCTCGGAGGAAGAAAGGATAAAAAGAGATAAACAACTGGCAGAGGACCATATAAAAAGGGAGTGGGAAGCTCTTGAAGTGGCCAAAGAATCATTTAAGGCCACCATGGACCATGAGCAGTCGATGATAACGGAGAAAGCCGAAAGTGAGAGAAGGCAGCTGCTTCACGATTTTGAGCTTCAAAAAAGAAAACTCGAATCTGATATGCTGAATAGACAGGAAGAGTTGGAAAAAGATTTGAAAGAAAAGGAGAGGTTGTTTGAGGAAGAAAAAGAGAGAGAATTAAGCAATATTAATTATCTGAGAGATATAGCAAGAAAAGAGATGGAAGAAATGAAGCTAGAAAGGCTTAAATTAGAGAAAGAAAAGCAAGAAGTTGATTCTCATAGAAAGCATCTGGAAGGAGAACAAGTTGGAATTCGCAAAGATATTGATATGCTTGTTGGCCTTACCAAGATGTTGAAGGAGCAGAGGGAGCAAATTGTAAAGGAGAGAGACCGTTTCCTTAACTTTGTTGAGAAGCAGAAGAAGTGTGAGCACTGTGCTGAAATAACTTCAGAGTTTGTGCTTTCCGATTTGGTCCAGGAAATTGTAAAATCAGAGGTTCCTCCTCTTCCACGGGTGGCTAATGATTATGTCAATGAGAAGAAAAATAGTGAGATATCTCCAGATGTTTTAGCTTCAGGATCTCCTGCTTCTGCTGGAACTATATCTTGGCTCCGTAAATGCACTTCAAAGATATTCAAGTTATCTCCTAGTAAGAAGGATGAGAATACTGTTGTTCGTGAATTGACTGAGGAGACACCTTCATCTGGAGGACAAACTAAGTTACAAGAATCATCTAGAAGGTTAGGTCAGACTAACGAGCCAGACTTATCTTTTGCTATTGTAAATGATTCTTTTGATGCTCAAAGGTTCCATTCTGAGACCAGCACCAGGGAGGTTGAAGCTGATCAACATAAGCAGGTTGATGGGCAGAACAACTTAAATGGTAAGGCCCCAGAAGTTCAGGAAAATTCCCAGCCTTCTGATTTGAATCATGGTCGGCAGCCTCGGAAGAGAGGCAGGCCTAGAGTCAGTAGAACACGATCAGTGAAGGCAGTTGTCCAAGATGCGAAGGCCATTCTTGGGGAAGGTTTTGAATTAACTGAGAGTGAGAATTTAAATGGGAATGCTGATGATTCTGTCCAAGAGGCTGCTGAAAGTCGGGGTGAACCTAGTCTAGATGATAAAGGAACATCCAGAAATGCACGAAAGCGGAACCGTGCTCAGTCATCTCAAATAACGACAAGTGAGCACGATGTTGATGATAGTGAAGCACAGTCAGGGAGTGTTGTGGTGGGCCAGCCCAGGAAGAGACGGCAAAAAGTTGATCCAGCAGAGCAAACACCAGTTCCAACCCGATATAATCTCCGGCGACCCAAAACGTAGGTTTTCAAATTTTGTCTCAGCTGCATACCTAGTGTGTCCCACCAAAACCCAAAAAAAAAAAAATTGTGGGCCTTATAACCTTGCACCCCTTATTGTACATAAATTTCAAGCATTGTCATTATTGTTTTCCATTTGGCTTGCTTCCATGAATGACCTCGCTGTGCATGAATACATATGCAACAGTTAAGTTGACTGGCTGGTATGCGTGTCTGGGCAACTAATATTTATCTGTTAAATGGTTTGCAGAGGAGCCCCTGCTGCAGCTGTGTCTGAACCAAACAAAGAAAAGGAAGAAGTGTCTGAAGGTGTTCGAGGAGCCTTAGAAGATGAAATTGTCAACTCCAAAGCTGCTCCCCCAAATTCAGTGGGTGTCTTCAGCGACAATGGCAGAAGCTCACAATTAGTGAGGGTAAGGCCCCTAACTCTGTGAAACTAAAGAAATGGTATTGTTAGATTGGTTTGTGTGTTCTTTACGGCTTATGGAATGCCTAGTAATGTTTCACTTATGATTGTCAGTATTTTGATTTTGGATGCTTTTTTGGTTTTATTGAGATCGTTCATTGGAGTCTTACATGATTGCACAATGCCGAAGGTCTTTGATTTTCTGAACTGAATTTGATATAATTTTTCCTACACTTTTATGTGATAGTGTGGAGCAGTCGACAACAAGGATGCATCAAAACAATTTGTTGAGAATATGGCATTGACAATGAGCGAAGAAGTGAATGGAACACCGGAAGGAGCAGGAGATTATGGTGATGCGGATGAGTTCAGGAGTGAATCCCCTGGAGAAGATGCTTCTGGGTTCGATGGTGGTGATAGCGATGATGAGTGTGAACATCCTGGTGAAGCCTCAATAGGAAAGAAGATCTGGACTTTCTTCACAACATAATGTTGCTGAGTTCTGTTCACCATTTTGATTGCATAAAATTTGTTAGGTTTGCTGTTAGGATTTCTTTGAAAGAAGTGTAGTAATGTGTATTAACAATTTGAATGTAGTAATGACCGCGAGGTCTTTAATCTAGAGAATAAGGGGGTTGGGAATTTGTTTGCCCTCTTACTTCTCTTCTTTAGAATTCGGATATTGGTGGTGCTGTTTTAATCATTTTAGTACAGTCCTAGATAGATTTTAATGTGGCAATGACCAGTGGCTATTTGTTTATGACGGGGGTGTAGCTTCCTCATTACCTCAGAACTTGCTTGTACCTAGAGTTTGTATTTCACGTTCTACGGCAATGATTGTTTGATATTATTCTTAAAATGCCATTTTCTGTGTCCTTTGTCCGCTTGACTGCTTATAGCCAATGACGTTTAAGGCAGTTGTCCGGATTTGTCCCGACCTTGGAGCTGCTTCCCCTCCGGACATGGGCTTGTCCCAAACCGGATCCTGAGGAAAGGCTGAGATTTGAACCGGCCTGGAAAAGAACTTGAACTGGGCCAAGCCGCAATGCCGGCCTGACAAACTCCTCTTTGGTTCTCAGTCCGAGCAAAACGGATTGGGGTTTTCCACTGAACTTTATTTGGGCAGGTTTGCCCTTTTAGTTTCACGTGAATTTAACAAATTCTCTGTGTTTTTCAGATTTTTTTTTTTTTAAAAAAAATTTCAAATAATTTTTTTGAGAATTCGTAAAAATTAATTTTGGTTTTCAAATAGACTTTTTTTTTTTTTTTTTTTGGTCTAGTTTTACTAATATCTATGCATATGTAAAAATCTAGGATGAAATTTAGCACCATTGCGAAATCTCTATTTAAAAGTCCAAAATCGTGTGCTATAACATTTAGTCTTGTGCCCAAAATAGCTTTAAACAAAAAAAAAAATTCTTTTCAAAAAACTAAGCTCTCTTAATTTTGTGGATTTTTTGACTTTCAAAAATTCATAAAATTATTTCAGACTTCTAAATCAACTCTTATTTATTCCTACAGTTTAACTTCATTAATATCAATGTACAAGGAAGAAAACTAGCTTGAACTTCAAAACCATTGCAAAATCACCATTTAAAGGCCCAAAATCATGTGCTAGCCTTTGGTTTGGGTATAAAAAAGTTCGTGTTTTTTTTTTTAAAATCAAAATTCTATTTATACCAAAAAAAGACCTCCCAATGAGTTTCACATCATCCGACAAGTTCTCATAATTTTTTGACTTTTTTTTTTAAATATTTTTTATTTTTTTTTAAATTCATAAAATTATTTTTAGTCCTCCAAATTCACTCCCATTTTCCCCTATAATCGAGTTTCACCAATATTTACGTGGTACATAGGGTAGCATGAGATTCAACACAATTGCATAATCGCCCTTTATACGTCTAAAGCCGTGCATTATATACCCTTTAGTTTTGGACCTAAACTAGGTCCCGGAAAAAAAATTAAGTTTTTTTTTTTTTTTAACCAAATCCATATTTTGCCACAGAAATGCCTCTCTAAAGGTTTCACATCAATCCATATATATATATATAACCTTTCTGGGAGATTCAGGCGGGGTAGCTCGACGACCGGGACGTTGCCCTGTAGCTTCGGGTCGGGTTCAAGAGGGTTTGCTAAGCCCAGCAATTGCATCCCCTTTATTTGGTTTTCAAAATTTATGGTTCACTAGAAAACTTATTTCTCGTTATACTTCCTATATAAACCAATTATTTATTTATTTTTTTTGGTCATTTCCTTTAGAAACAAGTTACAGAAAAATCATTAGATCAATTATTGAGACGCGATGATTCTCGAACTTAAAAATTCTCAGTAAACAAACATGGATTTATAGAACGTGCTATCGTGATCCACTGCCTTTACATTTTAATTTAATCGTTGATTCCGTATTTCTTCTTCCTTCATCATTTCTTAAGATTTGGAATATATTTATACTCATATACAAAATAAATGGGAAAAATCCAAACATGCCTAGTCTAGATTGTTGAATTTCGAAATCTACAACAAAACCACAGGGGAGTCCTTGATAATTACACCAGAGAAGAATAATAACTAAAACTGGGGCGCTTCAGACCGTCTGTTTTGGGTTTTGTTGTTAATGAATTTACCAAGTCCTGCGATGGCTGCTGCTTTGGGCAAGTCCTGCTCTATCTTTACAATTGGGACTATCCCCTCGTTTCCAGCATCCCACCACGGCTTCAGCATTCCACTGCTTCAAATCCCTGCAGATTTAACATGAAAATTAACAATCAAGTTAATGTTTTGGACGAACTTATTAAACAGACACAAGGTTTGGAAGAATTTCTTGAAAGAGAAGTATTAACGTACTTGCAACGTGGTACCCTGCAATCAAGTTCTTTACAGCGCCTTGAGTGCATAGTCAGCAGCAACCATATCTTTCTACAGTGCTGACAACCCCCGGCGGTTCGAACATTACAGCTGCGTGCATGGTAAAACAAAGTTTTCATTTGAAGGCATTTTGGGTAAGAGCAGCCCTTGCTTTTGGTTAAGCTACATTGAGAGGCATGTTGTAGGAGATTCATCAGTTGTGTTTTCTGCAGTGTTAAATTAACTTGTGAGTGAATATAAGTGTCCGGGTTTCTTCCTGCCTGCAACGCTTTCGTCTGTGCCTCTCTACTCTCAGTCCCACCATCAACTGCAGAAGAACGCTGGGTCAACTTATGGATATGCAAAGAATTGCCCTTTTCCTGATAGCATGCAGTGCAAACTTCAAACTGCGGGCAGGTCTCACACTGCCAGCACTGGTCTATTACAGTGTCCTTGCGGCAAAGGCAGCAGATGCTCTCAGCTGTGAGCATGCTTGAATTGTGTAGATGATGCAGGATCATCATCGAAGAAAACTTAGCCCGGCGAAGTGTGTCAAACTGATAATAATTTTTCTGACAAAAACTCAAGAAAGCATTCCTATTTTCAAATAAAGTATTATCCGTAATAACATCCTTATCCCTGGTATGACATGGCACATCATCCACCATAACCTGAAAAAAAAAAATTATATATATACGCATGCGCGCGTGCGCACAAAAGATAAGCTAAAAATGCCAGACCATTACAGAGAGAGGGATGACTGAGATTTGAGATATGAATTCACCTTACTGAGTGCATGCTTTTCTTTGCCATTTAAAGTGTGGATGTCCTCACCGTTGAGGTTTCTTTCAGCATCATGGCATCTGCAACATGAAAGGAAGAATAAGAATTGTGTTCTTTGATCATCCTGTGCACCGTAGATTCATGGAAGAACAGACATTTTGCCAACAACGGGATCAATCTTAAAATAGTTTTTTCATGTTAAAGCTAATAACATAAGAAAAGTAATTTTGTAAAATTATGCCCTTGCACACATTTGTGCAACATGGCTCTTTAAGTGACTTAATTCTTTGCACAGGGCCTCTGTTATCTACTAGTGAAAACAAAGCCTCCAATTTATATTAATATTGTATCACACATTAGCTTTGCATTCTCAAGAGGATACAAGAATCTGAAACAGTGATAAATTGAAGATGATTAGATTTGATAACTTAAACAGAATTGAGAACCTGAAGAAAAGCATGGACATAAGTATAAAAGCAGAAAGAACAGTTCAATTAAAGACGTGGACATGAGTATGAAAACAAAATTTAAGAGGAAGAATTATTACCTTTCACATAGCTGGAAATATTTGCACTGACTGCAAAACCATCGGTGCCTATACAATATCACTTCATGACAGTGTGAGCAAACAAATTGCAAGTGGACAACGATGAAGTCCTCCTTAACAGGGAAGATGATTTGTCCCAGCTATAGAAAGCAACCAAAACAAAAAAAGCAAGATTAATTCGGTCAAAACCACGTTGAAATAATTCAATAACTCTTAGCCATTGCACTACCGCTGGCTGAAAATGTCCAGATAATTGGTTTGACCCCATATAGACCTTAATTTGCATGCTCACTAATTCCTATTGGCTATTTAGTCATCATTCGAGGCAAAGCAGCACATCCAAACGATAAGAATTATGGCATCTAGTGATTATAACATTCAAAAAGGTGAAGTTGAGAAGAGAAATTACTTTTTGCATAAATAGAATATCTTTAGCAGCATTGCTAGAAGGATCTGCATGTCCCATGGCCTTTAACATTCTCTTTGTCATTGGTTTCTTTAACTTCTTATGAAAGTCATCTCCTCTTTCTTGTTCAATGCTCTTGATCACACCTTCAGCGGCTCCAGACCAATAGTCACCGTCAAAATACGGCAAACGAGCTGCTGTTACTTTTGAATGTTGTCCAGTTGGAATGAAAAATTGATCATATAAATTAGAGATACCAACAACAATTTTTTCTTCAGCTGCTTTTCTTAGCATTGATCGATACCTGCACATAGAAAAGTTCTTAAACAAGAAATACACAGAGAGAAAATCAATAGTTATAGGAATGCAGGTACATGATTACAACAATGGGGTATATATATATATATAGAGAGAGAGAGAGAGACCACTGTCGCAGCTTGTCAGACTTGGGAGTTTTCTGCATCTCCGGATGGCAGTATAAGATATAATCTTCTCCCTTTACAGGGGGACAGGCCCATATATAGCAGGTTGCAAAACCCCGTTTTTTACTGTATTCAAGGTATCCTATCTGATGAAAGAAACATAAGCAATCAATCTTCCAATTTTACGATATAAAATTAAGTTGGAAGATGTCAAACAAGTAGAATAATAAGAATTACATAATATACCAATATTTCATGGTAAACAAAGGTACGAAGAGTTTTCCCAGCTGCAGTTTCTGTCTCAGGCCTAAAGTACTTCACCGAATCAAGATATGAGATATAAACACAACGTTGATTTGGGTGACTGCATTCTGAACCAAACTCCTGGACATACATGCCGAAAAGGCATACATCCACCCCTTCAATCTTCTGAAACAATAAAATCACCTGAAATGGGAGAAGGGCAGGCAGGTTTTCTCAGAAACAAGATAACAAATATACATGAAAGCACAATAAGAGGCAAATTACAGAAACCACAAAATGTTATCTCATAAAACACTTAACTGAAAATTCATCTAACCTTTAATCTGTACGGGAACTCTGTAGGATAATTAGCTTCATGAAAGATATCTAGAAATTGCTGCTTCACTTTTAACTTCTTGTCAACAGATAATACAACTCTAACAACGAGATCTTCTGCCGTCGGAACCTAGTAATGGCATCATGTATTATCAATTAAGCAGCATAATGAAATTATAGAGCAAACAGGGAAAATAAAGAATGAGAAAGAAAACAGGGAAAAGAAAAATAGACAATCATCTTAAAGAAAGCAATTACTGGAAGAACAATAGCATCATCTAAAAACCGAAAATATAGCATTTCCTAACAAAAACCTAGATCTTAGTGGGTGAAAGTTAATTTAATTCTTTTTTTTTTCCCCTCTAGAATACAGATTGTGACACAGACATTGACCGGTGGAATTCATCAATGATCTTTTCATTTAGGGTTTTATGCTTGTATTTATTTATCCTGAAAACCATTTTTCAGTAATTTATGATGTATATGCAGAATACAAATTGCTGCTATATAACACAAACATGTTAAAGATCCTTCGGTGCAATTGGCAACTTACCTCATCAAGGTTCTTTCCGGAAACATTTGCTTTCATTTTTCTCTCCTCCTGGATACGCGTGAAGAGTCTTTGCTCTAAGTGGTCACTAAGCATGGTGCTTGGTAGATCTTTTGCAGCAAAAAATGTGCTTTCTGCTAAGAGCAAATGGTCCCCAGTTTCTATTTCTTTTAAGCGGCATTTGGGACAGATATATTCAGCTTTTCCTTCTGTATCTCTTTTGTTATTATAGAGAGCACATATCTGGTGTTGCCAACCTTGACATTTATCACACAGAACCCACTGAAAGAACACAACAGGCATAGGAAGTGAATCTTTTCATTATTTTGTAGAAATAGCAGGAAAAAATATGAATTAAAACTCAGCTTACCGCTTCTTCTATATCCTCATCATTCTTTCTCTTATACATCTTTGCCTTGGAAAAGGAAATTCCATATAATGAAATTTTCCCACCTCGAGATTGTTTATAGCATGACTTACAGAAACAATGCCGCATGCCATTTTCTTCAGGTGTGCTGTAGTATATGACATAGCGCTTAATGTCAGCACCACAATATGAACAATATATTGGTGTTGGAGCCAATAAGAGCTTCTCTGCTTGACACAGCTGGCAAGAATTGTCGCTGAGAGTGTTTGTAGTTTTATTTCCTTTTTCCTCCTTCAATGCACTCTATTTCAAAGAAGACGCTCAAGCATATAAGTGTTTGTTTATAAACAAAGTATATTTGCAGCAATTAAAGGTTTGAAATAAAAATATCAAAGACAAAAACTTGCCAACAAGTTTGTAAATTGTAACTACCACCTAGTCTGCCAGCTCAGTGCAAAAGTATCTATATTTACAGTGCACAAATTAATGGTTTGGAGGTAACTATGCAAAAATAACAGAATTCAAGCAGAAGCAATGGACTTATTATTTAAATTTTTAATTCGTAGATATCTAGATGCTTAAGGTTTAGGGCCAGCAGAAATCAGGAATCACATGCAAACAAGTTGCTGGATCAGTAAATGGTGATAACATTGCTTTATTTTCCCAAGTAAAGAAGTTTTTCAAAATGGGGATAAAACAAAGAACACGCAAATGACATCATGTACTAACAATGAGATAAAAATGGAAAAAAAAAAAGAAACAAAAATATTAGCAAGGGAGTATACAATGATGTACGAACCTGGCTAACCAACTGCCTAAGATTTGATATATGCGCCCTTAATTGTTCTGCTGTGAAAAAATCAGTTAGGGAAACACCATTTGTCCTGGGATTCCTCAATTTTAATGGTTGCCCATTATCAGCTTCTTGTGCAATAAGTTCATTTTTTGTCCCAGGCTTGGTCAGATCAGACTCAGTCCTGACTGGTACTGCAACACATTCACTTTTAATCTCTGGGTTGGTCTCATTCAGCTTTGCCCTGACCAGTACCTCATCCTCTTTACAACCAGCACCACACGCTTCATCAACAGACACAACACTGGACCTCAATCTGTTAGACAATCTGTTAGAATCTAGGAATATATCCGCTATATCACCACCACTACTCAGGTCCTCCTCCATCTTACTACCGAAATTAAACTCCTCTGGAGTAAACACTTTCTGGGAGTTCAACATGCAATAATGATCAACAATGCTATTTCTAGTCCCTTCAAAAATAGTAGAATCTTTTGCAGGATTTCTAAGTAGTTCCATGTCCAGCTCTCTGACCTCAGAATTAATAGATTTAGGAGATTCAGGCAACTGCTGCAAGGGTGGAACTGCTCCAAAATCAAATGACTGAACTTGTAATGGATCCACGAAACTAGAAATTCCAACCCCAGATGAAAAAGGGCAAATTGGATGTTCCATCTTCAAACGTTTCGAAGAAGGGAACAAGCAATTTGAACTGCCAGATTTGGACCAATCACAATCTGTATCACTGAAACTGCTTTTCATGATATCAAATTTCTGGTGATTAGCAGCATCAGATGCATATCGAACAGGTCCACAGATATGACACTCAGCAGAGTGACAGCCATCAAAGTGGGACAAAAGTATGCAGAAACGTTCACATCCACACCAGTGAATATTACATATTGTTGAATGCAAATAGTTCACAAAAGAGACTATACTACCTCCATTGGCCACCATTGAACTCTTGTAGTTGATATAAGCATGTAAAATTCTATTTTCAAGATATAAACATGATGGATTACTTGGCTTTGCATATTTAGCAGCTCCCATTTGATTAGAAGTGGGTGCGTTGCTCTCTGAAGCAAGTGGAGACACATACAATGGTTCTGAAGGGGATGCAGTCTGCATACACATATTTTGTTCTGCTATCAGACTGCAAGATACATCCCTTTTATTGAAATAAAATTGTGCTTTCCCATCAGATGGCTCATCAAACTGTACATATGGCCACTGATACTCCAAGTCTGTGCTTGGTAGAGTACTGGGGACTTCAGGAATTATCTGTAAAAAATGTGGGATCTGCAAAGTTGAATCAAAGACAGGTCCATTGTTGAAAGTTGCAGCATCGGAAAAGCCATCCTCACTAGAACATGAAGTGATGGTTGAATCCTGTTCAGGAGATAGAATCATATTTCCAACCTGCTTTTTGGCCATAGGTGAAGGGATGTTCTTCCTGTTGACAGCAGTGAGTACACTGGGAGCTCCACATAGATATCCATCAAAAGTTAGTCCTAAAGAAGAAGATTGGACACACAATTATTAGAGATAAATGTAAAACCTTGCAACAAAATGGTACAAATAACTGAATTGTGCAACCAATCTACAGTTGGAACGCTAACTTGCTCACCTTCAGTGCTTCCATTCAAGAGACTAAAGGGTGGGACTAATCCGTCAGAGTATGAATCACGTCTGAAATCCAAGGTTGACATTGACATATGGCACGGCAGTGATGAAGAAGTAGCATGATAGGCAACTTGTTGGATGGGGCATACATCATCCATTTTATTTTGGATCAAGGTTTGCAAACAACAATTCAATCCTGGTTCATATATTTCACCTGAAGAACAATTGAGGAATAAAAATTCAGCAAAATAGTATAAATAATATCCCAAAATCATTCAGATAATAATTCATATCGTAGGACTTTTTCACTTGTATCTTAAAAAAATACATTTTTTTTTACAGTGCAGTAAAATGAATTATCCCAACCAAGCGAGAATACCTGAAAATTATGGATAGATTTCCCAACGAAAGATATCAATCTGTGTGCATTTTGCTGTTCTACGTGGATTACTATATTCATTTATTAACGGAGACCATGACAGGGACTTGTATACCCAGTTAGACACAAGGTGAGACCACTTTATTCTGTTATCTTAATAAAGATTTTGTTGCCAGTACATTGTACATTATCTGTTTGATTTAATTAGTTTCCTCCAGGTTTGGTTTGCCTCATTCTACATGATCGTAAAAAGCCCAACTTTATAATCCTAGAAGCCATTTTTTTCATAATTAGCAGAGCGTTGTACGCTGAGCATACGTCTGTAAGTGCGCACAAGCAAACGAACATAAAACCAAGATATCAATGCTTGGGTGACAGATATGAACATAACCATGCTTTAAATATTCTAAAGCTATCATTTGGATGTCATGTTACAGAACGGAACATCTACTCTCATAAAATCTTTCTATCAGTCTGAATCAATCACTTGGAGATCGAATAGAACAGGACTGTCCAGCTATGAGCTTCTTGGAAGCAAAATGTAAACTTAAGAATCATTTGTGTTTGATGAGTTATGACTTCTTCTTTTTTTTTAAAAAAAAAACCACAATAATATATTTATGTCAGTTCTCTATCGCTTTTGGTACATTGGTTTATATGTAGTTGGGTTGGGCAAATTTAAAATTTCCCAAACAAAAACGCCACCGTTTTTATTTTTTCCCAAACTTTTTTTTCCAGAACCCTAAACCAATTCTTAAAATTTGGGTATGAAGAAACAAAACAACACCACTACCACGTCGCTTTTGCTTCATAACTTCAAAACCCCTAAACTGAGAACGACGCCTTTCATGTCAAGACTCAGAAACCCTAACCCTAAAAGAACCTAAGTAAAGCTTTTAGCTCTTAATTCCAGCGACAACGTCAATTTCAGATGAGAAGATCAGATAATCGCAGTGAATAAATATTTTCTTTCTTTTAGAAAAAAAAAAAAAATTCTTTGCTTGATTTTGTTACCGTTAAACAAGAATAAAACTAAACAGTAAAGTTAAAAGCATACATTACGAAACCCTAAAAGGAAAGAGAGAGAGAGGGAGAAAGAGAGAGAGACCTGTTTAAGCCGTTTCTCTCTCCTTGATTTTCGAGAACCATGGTGGGCCAGCTATGCTTTATTTTTCAATTTTGTTTTATTTTACTACCAACCAACCTATGACCACGAGATTACATGTAAGATATAATAAGTAGAGTTAAATCATAAAAAGATCGGTTTCCGTGTCGTAAACTGATAAATGAAAATACAAAAATACCCTTCAATAATTAATTGATTAATTAATTATACAACCCTTTATTGCGTCTGAATTCTGATTCAGTCTCCCGCAGTCACGCGTGGCGCATGTTAAATCAAAGTGTCAGATTCGATCAACCTTTTGATTAACGAGTTAATTTTTAGACAATTTTTTTTTTTTTTTGGTTGATAGACCGTGCCGACAGATTTGATATCAATACTATTACTTAAATCGATAACAAAAAAAAATTAAACAAGTGGGCTGATTAACTTTCAAATGAGTGGGTGAGCGATGCAACACGATCCCGTGGCACCTCGTGGTTGGGTCATCATATAATCCCACGTCATGGCGTCACTCGCTTACCAGTACTGAAATCATTAGTCACGCATAACGACCGTATTATTCTCAAAAGGTTTATACAAATTTCATGGCTTTCAGACATTAACATCAGCCAAAATTTCTATGCAAGTCATTCCCTTTTTTTTTTTTTTTTTGGATGCAGAGCTGCATAGGATTGATATGAGCAAAAGCAATAACAGAATTTAAAAGAACAAGCAGAACGAAATTGCGAATGCATTAGAGAATATTGACAGCTTTTAAATCTAAATGTCATTCAGAATAAATCTTACAAATGGACATCATCCAACTAGTCTACTGCCTTAATACAAGTATCCCCTTGCTAGACAGGGAAACAAAATCTCAGAAGAAGATCTGTCAGTAAAACTGGGTAAGGTTTTTCTACAAGTTACTGCTACAATGATGTCCAACTCTGTTTACCACCACCTACCACGAGGGCGAAACCTGTCATACTCATCCATACTACGAGACAAATATTCGCGGCTATAGTCATCTCGGTATCTATCTAGATCATAATCTGGTGGCGATGTATGTCTATTGGAGTATGGTGAACTATAAGAACCATGACTGGCATAATCATCCCTATCTCTGTCGGAGTATGACCTCCCACGGGTAGGGCTTCTACTGTGAGAACTGTAATAATCATAACCACCATACCTTGGAGGATAACTAGAAACTGGGTCGACACCAGGAGGACCATCATCTCTGTAATCCCTAGACCATCTTTGTTCATGGTAACGCCCTCTGCTAATTGATTCTGAATGGTGGTTCAATCTGTGGTGTGACCGATCCCTCGATGAATCAGAACTAGAAGGCCTAGCTGCCCAAAGTCTCTCATCCGCATTTTCTGGGATTGGTGCATTTATTCCGGGAAATTCAGCGGTCATTTTCCTCTTTGATGCGGGACGGCCTGTTTCAATTATTTCCCCATCTTCTTGACCTTCCTTGATTTCCCGATCAGCGTATATAGTAATCCCTGATGGTTGATCATCGTCTTCTGAGTCTACATACATTAATATAAGAATTATGAGTTTAATGAATTTAAATGAAAATATGGGACAAGCATTTCACAATCTATATGATAGGTTGATAACATGTATAAGCACGCTTTCACTGACCAAGATACCCAGGTGGATACCCAAGTTCTCTCATTCTGTGAAGCCAAGGCGGTGGATCAAGCTCCTGTACAACAACAAATAAGACAAATTGTGACCACTTTTATTATGTCATAAAAGAAGTTTTATTTTGTTAAAAAAAATTGTGTCTCTTACGAATAAAAAAAGTCGATAGTGGTCATCTGCCACTAGTACATGAGAGGAAAAGAAGAGAAATAACTTGAACTTGAACACACAATCACTTGCATCACAAGTTGCCATTAATTGGAGGAAGATCAACAATTTGAAAAGGTTCAAACAATCTCAACAAATAGATGACATTGTTAGAAGTTTAACCATAGAACTACTTTGAGCAGTGATAACCGTGAAGGGAAGTGCAAGCATGTAATATGCAATGCACAATGCACTCATCATCAGACTTGAAGAAAAGTGTGAAATGTCAATATATATTAGTGCACATAAGGGCATTTATTTGTACTCGCCTAATAATGGTAATAGGCAAAGGCACGCTAAAATGTGTTCACGAAGAATTGATAAGCAGAGGAAATAAAGAAACCACATACCCCAAGACCTAAAAGTTGCCGTGTTTCAGCATCAAGTGCACCAGGCCTTAAACCATCGTACTTTCCGCCAGCAGAGTTCTGATAATATCGCATTGGATTGCGAGAAGCAGAATTCTGATTACGTTTGGACTTGTGCTGCTTTCGGGCATTATTAACAGCATCTTTGTCACGAGGCTTCGGACATTCCTTTAAAGAATGACTATAAGAACCACAATTGAAACAACGACTAGCATCATCTATTATCTCCAAGCCTCTGCAAAGTACAGGAAAAATTGCTTAGAAATATCAAATAAGAGATGCAGACTATCAAAACCACCAAAAAGAACTATTTGATATTTTTTTTAAGATCCTCAAACTAGGTAACAAAGTTGAAGCTATAAATTATGCCTTTAATAAATTTGAAGTTTTCAACTTATGCCATCAAATGTGTGTGTGTGCGTGTGTGTGTTTGTATGTGTGTATGTATATGTATATATGTATATGTATGGGTGTTTGTGTGTCTATATATATAGTTTCGGATAAATGAAAAGCATCATCCTAGGAAATACAAATATAAAGAACATTTACCCCTCCAAATTACTTGAACCATCCCCTGATGTCAAACCCAATGCATATCCACGATCATAAAGAGGTGTGCTGTGGCTATCCGAAGGAATGAAATTCTTATTCTGCTGATTCCTTGTTTGGTTGTCTATCCAAAAAGACTACACATAAAAGAATAGTTCAGTGGAAGATTTCTATGTAAAACAGAAAGCAATGAAGCTCAAGTACAACATTTTATTTGCTTTTGTCCAGAGTATAAGTTTGACAGAAAAGATACAAGCAAAATTGAAAGAAATGTTTCATTAATGTATTAATCACCACAATCCAGTCCCCACCATAAAGCAAGAGTAAAGCAGTTGGGGATCTCTTCTCAGGGAGCCATGTATGTGACATGTGTCAGATTCAAAGCAGTTATTCTGTCACTAGCCTAAAAAAGATATGAAATAAGAGTACCCTTTCTGAATACTTTTTTACAATGCAGCGTACTAGTAATTCTATCAGCTGATTAAACATTTTGTATTCTCTAAGTGAATTTCATACAAGCCCATCTTTTACTCATGCATCCTTGCACTTTATCATCTTGTAATTCAATCTTCTATAATAGCCTTCTGAATCTGATTCATGAAAATTAGAATTTTAAAGTATTTATAAGTCCAATAAAAAATGGCATTATTTCATGCTTGTACATTTTTTAAAATAAATATTCTGCAATTGATTCTTTAAAAAGCCATATAATCATTTGAAGAAAACAAATTAATAAAATACTTTTGAAATCGGGGAAGATCATTTGCAACAACAAAAGTTCATTACAATCAGCTTATAATCCATAAATTTGAGGAAAAAACTTAACAAAACAAGTGTTGACCATTAAAGATAATATATGTTAATATACGTACAAGGTTAATGCTTGGCCTACATATTAAATGTGTCAATGAATGTAAAAACATAAATGTGGCACTTACCACTGCAGGGCCCTTCGCCTTGCCAACACGTATAGCTGGAAAGAAAGTCTGCTCACCAAATTCAATGCCTTCATTTGGATCCTATAAGAATTGGAGCAAGAATGCAAACCAAGCTCAGGTCAAGGCTCAGAAAAGCATAACAGAACAGAATTGCAGAGACAGCAACGTATAAGCCCACTGTTGGTATGAAGAAACAAAGCTAAAGTACAAATGCAAAATATGACTTTGAACATCAGATAAGGTTGAGGAATTGAGCCAATAATCAGGAAAGATTCGACTTTGAACATCAGGTAAAGTTGAGCCAACAATTAGGATGTTTTATATAATGAATGGATAATGTGCTGCCTCCCATACTTGAGAGAAGAATAGGTACTCCACATCATCTCAGCACAATTCGTTGTCTCCTCCAACCAGACTTATGTTAGTTCTTTTCTATCTTTAAGGTTCTATGATGTTTTGAATACATCATCAGATCTGCTGTCAGGGCTAATAAATAATTTTCAAACTTAGGAGGTATTGCCATTGACAATTTTTATGGTAATCCTAGTAAAAGTAGAAAAGATTAATACAAGAATATGAGAGTGTGTATGTACGGCTTCTAGCTACGGGAGAAAGACCAACAGTGAGAAGAACAATTATAAAGGATCAAGCAACGGTTCGTCATTACCTATGCAGCCATTTGATTAACAGATTTTGTTCCCATCTCGAAAGACAAATCAACTAGAAGCACTTCATTCATCTTTCTAAGACGCTCAACTACTTAGATCAAACCTAATCATTACTCATATCTAGCAACAAAAACTCCAAAGCTACTTTCATATGATTGATAGGTTAAATCTCTAAGAATAATCAAAATTATTGCACTGGGTGAGTAAACCTAGTCCATGCAAGTGTGACTTTATATGCAAACAAGAACTACAGTATGTCCCAACTTATCAACTTCTCCAATATGGGATCCTAGATCAGAGAGAAAGATATTGTCTAAATAATTACATATTCACTACGGTTCACACATAAATTGATAGGGAAAGTGTATATCTATAGCTGATACGTAATTCATGCTAACTAACACAAGCCACTTCAGTTCATTTTAGTGAAAAAGAAATAAGACATGAAAAGATGTTTATCTGCCTCATTTTAAATAATGCAGCCTTTAAATTGGTAAGAGGAGAGAACTGGGATGGCTTAGAAATAAAAAATCAAAAACCAACTTCCACCAGCAGTACTTACATTTGATGATGAACCAAATTGAGCTTGCCATTCTGACCACTGCTGTAATAATTCCTCAAGTTTCTGCTTACTAGCTCTAGAAAAGGGCAAAAAATTACCAAGTATTTAGTGATTGAATAAATAAAATGATCTAAAAGAGGAGCTAGATATACTCTTAGTCACAACTTATAGGAAAGAACACAAATACAATTCTTTTTTCCTTTTTTTGGTAGCAATAAACACTCCCAATCCTAACCTCGTTAAGGAATTATAAATTACATGCACCGAAGGTTGTTCTTCATCAAGTGTCATCCGGGCTCTCTTAACACCGGATGTAGCTGCCATTTTGATTATGGAAAACAAAATTAGGAGCATTTATTTAAATGCTAAATCAAAGTCCATTTGCATTAGTATCCAGAAAAGATTAGTGCACACAGAGTTAGAGAAACATACAAGAAACAAGGTTAGGATATCAAATGTTAAAACAGGATACAGCTGACATCCTTCATGCGGTTATGGTTGGGACTACGGTTTCCAACTTCAAGGCAACCATTTTGAACATGTATCCTGGAGTCTGATTCCACAATGGTTTCAGCCAATTCAACAGTTGTAGTCCCCTCAACATTTACATTCGAATCATCAACAACATCCTTCCCCACTTCTCCTTCCTCTATTAACTGACCATCTTCAATCTCAACATTGAGTTCATTAAGCTCCATGCTCTCACCATTTGAATCATCTTCTTTCTTCTCAGAATCATTAGGTTGAAAATCAGATTTTCCAGGCTCACCATCACGACCTGGCATTTCATTGTTCTCCTCTTCACAGCCAGAAGGGCTAGAAGCTAGGAGGTCAATAACATCCTCAGCTTCCATATATAAACAGAAAGGCAAATATCCAATGTATGAGGACCCCTGATCAACAGCCCAGATTCCCTGCATGAGATGAACCACTCTTAGTGGACCAGAAAACCACAAAAAATATCGCCACCAAAAACACCATAAGGGAACTACAACAAGAAGTATATCAGAACAAGAAAACAACGAAAACATAATTTTAATTAACAATATACCAACATTTAAGGCAAAATCCAAAAAATATTTGTTAAAACAGCTGTTAATAAGAACATGAAGTACAAGATGAACGCCATAAAATCAAAACCAGAGTACATCAACTACTTCAAGCTTCTATCAAATACAATTTTCTCTCCGAGTAGCACCACAATTCCAATGACTCAGTCTTAAATATAGCTTCATCTACATACACTATTAAAAATACATTACTCGCAATCAAGATTTTGGCTTGAACCAAAACTGTTAGAAGTTGAAAAACCTTTTCTACTAATTTTACAATAAGCAAAGGAAATTAGGGTTCTGATCAACAAAAATGACGATGTGTGTACAACATATATATATGGAGTTGAATTTTAGCTTGATTGCCGAGAAATGGAACTTCCACTAAATTAAACTTAAATTTGCGATCTTTAACCAACACAGGGAAGAAAATTATACACAAGAAATTTTCTCAGCACAAACAGAAAACAGAAAACTGAAAACTGAAAACTGAAATTAGGGTTTTGATTAGAGGTTTTCACCTTTATTATTCGTTGATGATTATTAGATCTCTCCTTTTTAGTTCTCTTCCTCCTCGGGCTTTCAACGTTTTATCTTCTTTTAGAGAGGCGGCGATTGACTGTGTCGCGGAATAGGGTAGACTCATTGACCTATAACGACTTTTGAGACGACATGTCGTTTTTGGTCATTTTATTTCACCCCTATAAAATTTAACAAACTCTAGTCGAGCTGAATTTTTTTTTTTTTTTTGGAAAAAAAAAATTCCAAAACGAGATAGTAGATATGTATGTGTGTGTGTGTGTGTGTGTGTTCTTCTCTAATTGTCAATAATTACGAGCTTTAGTTTTGAAAATTGCAATGAAAAAACTCAATCATAAGAGAATCTCGGTTTCTTAACAAAGGATTAGTGCTCCACGAAAATATAAATAAAAAACGTTAATTATAGAATGTGTAGCTATGAATCCTCTAGTTAGTTGAAGACAATGTCCTCCTCCTCTTCAACAGTAGCATGCTTCTTATGCTACTCGACATTGACTCCACCACTTCCCCTTTGTCCTGCAACTTTTCTTGCTTCAGAAGTAATGGATTGATGAACCCCCTTGAGCTTGAAGCTGGCTCTGATGGGCTTCTTCTGTACTCCTTATCCATTATCCCATCACCATCACTTGAACTTTCTGCTTTAATGGGTGCCTTTGCTTTTGCCTTTGCCTTAGCTTTGGCTGTTGACTGATCTTTATCCTCGGAAACCCAGCTGGTTTCTCTTTCGCTGCTACTTTCTGCAGAAGAAGTTGCACTCAATGTGTGAAAGATGGTAACACTTTCTTTCTTGGCTCCTTGAAACGAGTAGCTTCTGCTTTTTGCATCATAAACTGGTGGGAAGGATTTTGACTCTGAGCTTGCTGCAGCTTCATCGCGGCCCAAACTGTATGTTGTTGAGAGCTTCCTCTCAACGCTCCGTCTTTCACGTACCAAACTACTGATTTTTTTGATCACTTCATTGGCTACTGCATCCTCTGCAACCTTTTTCTCCAGTTCTGTGATTGATCTATCAAATGCTTTCTTCTTGAGTTGGAGTGATCTCTGAAAGGGCCAAAAGTTAAAACCATTGCCAAAGCTTTTGGGTGTGTGATTTAACTATAATCTTGTTAATGCTGTTACATATTTTTAGCTTTAAAGTACTCAAAATACAACATTTTAGTAAGTTGCTAACTAAATAAACAAGGCTGAGCCTTTTCTAGAATGAAACTGTTAAAGTTCAAGGCTTACTCTCTTTTCAAGAAAATTTCCCAGATGTTGGCCTTGGAGCTTCTTTTTCCTCCAAAATATACAACAGAATCGCACTAGCACTGCTAAAACTAGCAAGACTACAGACTCAAAAAAGAGGAACAGCAGTATTGCCCTTTCGTTGCCTGAAGAAATTGAGAGGCATGTGTCCATAAGTTTTCTTTCTTTATTTATTGATTCATTTCTTTGAGTACTGTCAACTTACCTGTGTAGATACTAGGCAGCTTAGGCCTTGTTTGAGAGCAACTAGCTACAAGTTTCTGATCTGGTAACAGATAAAGGATCAAATGCAACATATTTTTCAGCGTAATAACTTTAAAAGAGTGGTTTCACTGATTCTTACACTTAGTACGGCATGGCAGCGGGTTGCCAGTCTCTGCATCATCATAAACTCATCAATTTTACTGACATATGATGTTGATTCTTTAAATGGAATTAAAAACACTTGGTGAATATGCGTATGCTTTGATGAGAAAATCTTACTTGAAGCAGTGAGAAAAGCAAGAACAAGACTCTCATCTAGTACAAAATGCTGCAGATCACTCTTTGACAACAAGGATGAGAATTGGCCTACAACCATCAAACACTGAAAGCAGTTAGACATGAAGCAATAAGGAAATTGAAATCTAACCAACAAAAATCAAACTTCGAAGAATTAGAAACCGAAGTTACCAGGATAGCTTTCAGACCAATATATGGCCCCAGTAGATGGAACCAATAAGGAGAAGACTGCACTTTTAGGGTTCATTGTGGAAACAAAAGTATACTCACCACTAGTGCAAGTAATCTTTTGATTCATCTCAGTTTGGGATATATAAACTGCATAGGCAGAGCAATCAAGAAGCGGACTAACTTGGATCACTGAATCTGAAGTATCTGATTTCGAGAATTTATTGAGAACCCCAGACGGGGAAAATGAGTACAGCAAGCCATCTAATGAACCAACAGATATCCAACCTGTTAACAGAAAAGTGAGAAAAATTTGAAGAAAAGCAACTTTATCATCAAGGGCTATGTAGATGATGAAGGTAACTTACCATTAGAGTCAACTACTGGAGCATATTCTGCAGAACCTAATGGTCCAACGCTTTTGTGCCAAAGAATATTTCCTGAGGATGTGTCTAGAGCCAACACTAGAGCCCTAACTGGTATTGTAACATACAAGTAACCATTGTTTCCAGGGGTGAGAGTAAAAGCTTTGTCAAATGAACTCAAATCCTGGATCCAGTTAAAATAAGGACTACGAGCTGACAAAGAGTAAAGTTCACCTTGAGTATTTGAGATCTGAAAAAGCAAAAATTCTATTCTCACAATAAGCAAAAGAATTTGTAGACAAAACAGAAAGATTTGGGATGTGAAGTGCTTACATATATACTTCCCTCACATTGATCAATCACGGGGACTGAAGTGAAGTAACAATCAACATCAGTTTTCGTGCAACCTTGACGATAGCCTAATTGATCTAGCACAGGTCCAGCACTCCACAGAAGTTGTCCGTGTGTCATGAATGCAAAGAGAGCGTGACGTTTAACATTAATGTAAACTGATGAACTCGATGTGCTAACTGCAATCCCAGCAATTGCACCTGTTCCCCCTTTACCAGATCCTGTACCGTAGAAAACTTGTGTGGCAGATTCAGAAGTTCCAATCTTCAGAAGATCGACTTTCAGAACTCTATTTTCTGCAACAATATATACCTGCCAATAATAAATCAATAATCATAGGAGATAGCTGGAATACGAATAAAGTAATATGGAGCATTAAGGGATGAACACAGTGCCATTAATTAAAAGCACTTCAGGAAAGATAATCAGAAAGTTGATTGCTAACCTCTCCTGTGCCACCGTGAACTGGAGCCGTACCAATGTTGCATGTGAAATCTAAATCCAAGGACCAAGCAATGGTACCATTACTTTCAAATGCAAATAAAGTCTTTTCCGAACAAGCATAAATCTTCCCATCTTCTCCAATTAATGGCTTTGAAAGTCTAAAAGCACTTCTTCTATAAGGCACTTTAGCAGAAGAAGAGAAAGAGGCAAAAGTCAGAAAGGGGAAACATGAGAGGTATGAATGAAAGGAATCAAAACCAATATCTTGCATTCTTCACGTTCTTTAAAAAATAAATAAATAAAACCTGAAAGGGAACTTTCACTAGGGTACTTCCATGATTTTGAGGGCTGAAAAAGCACGAAAAGCAAAGCAAGAATCAGAAGCAAGAAGAGAAAGGATTGATTCCCCGTCATTGCAGAGATTGCAAGAGAATGTATTTCCGATATCAGTAGAAGAAAAAGTTTTTGGTGGAGTGCTTGGAGTCCCATGATTAGAAGGAATAACCGTTTCCTTAACTGCTCTACTTTTGGAGGGAACTGGAAGTTTTTGCTATTATCTTCTTTTCTCCCCTCTACAGTTTTTGAAATAAAGCTTTTGCTAGTTCAAGTTATTATTGGAATTACTCGGGTGACCAAATTATTATTAGTTGAATTAAAATCAATCTATCAACTGTATTAAACATTCGAGGGCCCTTCTTCATGTTAACAGATTTAACCAATACCTCACCAGAGAGAGAGAAAAAGTTGGTTTATTTTTACGATTGCTACGATTTGTGACTTGACTTATAAACCTGTAATCAGAAATGGAGAAATCTTTCATCTGAGAAGGGTGAAAGTTTCCCAGTTAGGAAACCAACCTTGGCAATTGAACAAATAAATTTGAATAAAATTACAACACTTCTGTCATCATCTTTACCATAATGATTTTACAACACTCGTAAATCTGTAAACTTTCAGAACATTCAACAAATGGAATCAAAATGAATCAGCCAAGTGTTGCATGTTGTGAGCTTTTCCGGGAAGAAACGGATATCTGATCAATGACTAACAGAGATGATGCATGAAGAGAGTGTGCAACCAGTGCTTGACCGGGCCTGGAAACCACCATACACTTAAGATAAACCTTACAAACTATGTGCCCTAGAAGGGGCTGATAAGTCGAGCCATCCTTAACAAAGGTTCGGGAACAAGACGTTTTCTTGGAGGTGCCATAGCGTCCTTTGCAAGAGCTTCTTTGTCATTGGCATGTATCACAGCAATAATATGGTCGAATAAATCATCTTTACCGCCTCTAAGAGGATCCTGCATAGCATGGGTAACAAGGTAGGGAAAGGTTGGAAGGCAACTAGGCAAGGGATATAGCAACAGCAGACAACAGCTATTACATTAGGGCATATAGTCATATAGTCATAGAATGCTATTAAGTCTAGCAAATTACATAAATAAATAATTTTTTTCCTAATTATCTAGATAGAAAAAAAATTATTTACCCACTTGTTCAGAACTATAAAGTAACTGAGAGAATTATGTCCATCAGTGGAAATCAATAATCTGAATACTTCCAGCTCCAAACAACTTATTTGTCAGAAAAATTGCATCCAGCTATAGGTGGTTAATGACATTATTTCACGGTTTCATTAACCCATGCCTGAGAACAATTATGAAAAGCATTGACCAAGAATAATGGACAAAAACTGATGAAAATTACAATAGACATCCAATCATGACTTACTTGCAGAAACAAGTCTGTATGACTTTTCCCAGGATACAAAACCAGCTCAGGCTTGGCTCCAACCTTTTGAAGAGCATCCGCAAATGCCATACTGCATATGACAACTTAAATATCAGGAATAACGGAAATACGCAGAAATTTTAGTAAATTTGTAATAAAGCTATTTCATATAATCATATTCCAACAGTCAGATAGACTGGATGCATTTCAGTTTCCATTTTGTTTTTCTCATTTTGCAAATACCTCATGCACCTTTAGCACCAATATCTTTATGACATTATAAATAAATAATTTGAACAAGAAGGCAACACATCTTATATTTGACATGAATAGTATCTGATTTGATACTAACAATACTTCGCCATCATTTAATTTAATGAAAACCATGATACGGCGTAAAATCACTACCAGTATACACCTTTGCTACATTTATTTTTGTAGATCCAGAATATAAACATAGCAATGATATTAAATACAAGAAGGGATAGCATGCCGTATCAATCTAGAGAAGCACATTCTAACCTGGCATCTGATGGTATTGAGTAATCTGAGGTTCCATGAAAAAGTATAATAGGAGGAAGGAGAGAACTAGCATCTCTAATGCTTGGGTCCTTTATTCTTACTTCAGGTGAAAATACTGGAAGGGATTCTTCTCCTTCCATGATGCTGTAGCAGCAAATCACAACAAAACTCATCTATGGCAATGAACATGATAAGGAAAAAATTGACAAGCATGATTTGATCAAAACCAATAAAATTATCATCTGCAGATTACCTTAAGAAAATGGAACGATAGAGACCACGGTTGTGGCAATGATCTACTAAATTAAGTAAATTGTACCTGTCAATAGAATATGAAAGGGAATTATAAAAATATAGAACTATGTGGAAACATCAATGAAGGAATCGATCAACATACTGGAAGAACATTACTGCTATGAGTTTCTATCACCTTCAATACATCAAACCTAGAAGTTCATGATTTTAAACATTTCAGTATAACAATAGACAACCTTCAGTTACTAAATTAAGTAATACCGGTGCTGATAATATATTGACAGAAAAATTTTAAAACTGCTTTGCTAACATTCTTTAAACTCCCACAGGGTTCATAATAAAGGAACGGACAGAAACGTTACCCTCCAGATAAACCAAAATAATATTTTATATGGGAAGCGCTCCACGAGATGCTCTCTCCTGTAGATTCTTTGACTGCTTGCTCCAAGAGAGCACAAGAAGAAATATGTGCACCAGCTGATTGCCCCATTAGATAAATCCTACTCAAAAACAAACATCAGAAATCAATGGTACCATTTGAAGATCAAACTGTGAATTCAGGAAAACAGGAAACCAGCCTATCACCTGTTAGGATCACCTCCATAATCAGCAATGTTGTTGAAGACAAATGAGATGCCCTGAGAAACGTCTTTCACCATGTCACTGATAGTTCCCTGGGGAAAATTTCTGCATTGATATAGGCTAAAGTAAATTTTTATGAACAGATAGTACAAGAAGCTCTATTTGTTAAACTTAATACTAATTTTGAGCATGCTCTTGATGGAGAGAGAGTTATATAAATAAACTGACAAATCAGCATATCAAATTTGTCAGTTTATCCAGATTCGAAACTTGCTTAACTGTTATGAATAACATAAAATGAAATTACTTTTCGTACTTCCAACACACCCCTTCAGGAATGGATGTGAGAGGCATTATATTCGAAACGTATCAGGCTAAAGGCACCAGCCAATCTGTGGAAATACATTTTTTTTTTTTCATATTTTCAAAAAGTTGGACATCTAAATGATGTAAAATGTGACTCCGACATTGTATTGCTTGAACTGAACAATTACCTATAATCAAGGCATGCAACTATAATGTCTCTTTCCGCCAACTGCCTTCCTAGAAGAGAACCCCACGCTTTGTACCTAAACCAACATGAAACCAAAATAAATAAATAAATAACTAAATAATAATTCCAACAGAAAAGTCATATTATGAAAGGAATTATACAGCAATTTAAAACAAAAATACTACAAATCAGCCAGAGAATGAGGACAGTAGTATTGTTAGAAACAGTTGGCACAACAAAGTTCAACAAGTCCGCACCTTCAGTGAGGTAACAAACAAGGTAGACAATGGGTTTTGTGCATATATTAAATGGTCATCATAAATGCAACCGGGAAAGATGATTGTTGATAAGACATGGAATTGCCAAAACTATTGTTGAAAATGAAGGACGTAATGACCACATTACACCTCTTAACATGTCTTTGATGTCAAAGTTCTGCAAGGAAAAGTGAATCCAACAGCAAAGTTTGATGTTAATTCCTCATTCACATGGACTCTCCATATGTCTTCTTAATGTCACAACACAGATAAAAGTACTCTGTGATTCAAAGGGCTTCTCAAGCCAACTATGATATAGAGACTAAGAAATTGCTTCCAAAATCAGTATCAAAACCATATGGAGCCATCATATTTTTTAACTTTCTTCTCGAGCTCTCCTTCTCAATTAGGTGGTGGTATTCTATAGCAGAGAAGAGGGGTGAGTGTGACTGAATTTTTAGCCTAAAACTGGTACCTATATGGGTTCCTGAAAGAAATTTGACTTCATAAAATAATAGAAAAGACAGGAAATTTTAGGAGATCTTGAAAGGTAATGAGGCAGCTACTCAAAATTACTCACCCAATAATCCAGGCTCCACCAGTTACAAACACCACAACTGGCTTCGGTCCATCATTATTTGTGGGAAAATGTAGGTCCAACCTGTATTGTAATGGTAGAAGTAAATTAAGTCTGCATTCTGTGACCTGAAAAGGTCATCGAACATAGGGAATAATATATTAACTATTAACCGCATCACACATTTGCTGACCTATTTCTGGGTTGATCTCCATAAACAACACTCCGCCTGACTTGGCTCGAGAAAAAATAATAATAGGCAACTGCAGAAGATCAAAAGCAGATATGTCTCATAAATCTTTGACACTTCGGCAATTTTTAATTTCCTCCCTAATCGAACACAATCCAATCCTTGTTTAAAAAAAGATAATTATTTATGCAAGAGAAAAGGAAAACAGGCACCTTGGAGAAAGCCAGGCAAAAGTAACATAGCATAACAACCGAGAGCAACCAATCTTGAGATCCACCGATAGCCTAACCTGAATGAAAATAAATGATTAATAGAACATATAAATGTTGCAAACAGAACTTAAATTACGGCAACCCGCCACAAACACCAAGGTAATAATTAATAATCCCAAAGCTTCATATCGATGCAAGCACAATAACTTGAACAGAATCAATATTTTTTTTCCTCTGTGTCCCGCAATTTTCTTGGGAAACAAACAAAGGCAAAACTTTTTCAACTCATATCAACATGTGTCAAAGCATAACTAACAACAGAAAAAATAGAACAAAATCTGAAACAAATTCACATATAAACAAACACCCAGATACATCCATATTCAACCGATCAGATGCCATCATAAAAACAGATTTTTAAAAAATAAACAGTACCCAAGATATCGAAGAAGAGTGAAGGTTAGCCTGGTGATAAGATAAGTCTCAGCGGCAGCGTGCCCAATATCTCGGCTAAACGAATTCTGCCGTCGTGGCTTCTCCGGCTTGCTTCCGGCGGGTCTCCGGCGCCTCTGCTGATTATTGCTTCCCACATAATTACTAGAGGGACCAAACGACACCATCGGTTCGGTCTCCATATCGTCATTCATAATTTTAATTGTCTATTTTTCCACTACCACCTTAATGAAACACACCCAAAAACAAAACCCAGAAAGCAAAATAAAAGATGTTTTATATATTAATAATATGGTTGGAGATTGGATCTTGGATTGTGGGTCGTTAATGATATGCTTTGAAATGAGTGCAATGATAATGAAACAACGTACTTCATGTGCAGGCAAATACAATGTTGTTGTCCTTGTGTGTGTGTGAGCGCGGTGTGTGTGTTTCTTAATTTTGTTGCTCTTGCTAGGAATTATTTACTTATTTGTCTCTCCCCTCCGCTACTCGTCCATTGGAGGTGGGGCCACTTAATGCGTATCTTATCGATGTAATGTCTAATCATTGAAGCTTGCAAGAAAGAGATTCTCTGCTCAATGCTAATAGGTTCCAGTGAAGTGTTCATCTTCATCTTCATGGAAACGTGTTCGTTTGGAAATTGTGGTGGTTCATGGAGTGCATCATGTGAGTAGGACTCGTGGTACGACATGAGACATCAAAATAGAGTCGGTTGTCAACTTTGATTTGATTAAATACTATTTCATCATTATTAAAAAAAAAAAAAAAGTCTTTTGCTTTGGCTTTGACTATTGCGAGTACTTATAAGTTATGGAGTTAGTAGTCCGTAAACATACCCTCCCAAGTTTAAGTTGATTTGTTTATTGGTTGTTTTGAGTGTCCAGTGACAATTAGTAAATAGTCAAGAAAGTTTATAATAACTTGTGACATGGTTTAGTAGCGCTGGAGTGGAGTGGGTTAACTCTTCATGAGTAAAATATAGCAGAGTAGGCTTTCTTTGTTATTTGAAAGTACTAATTTTAATTCTATATTTAAGCTTGTCAAGTTTATTCTAGACTACTTTTCATTAATCTACACACTTCGATTCATCTATTTGCCGAAAGTCCATTCATTGCCCGGTACACAAATTATGTGGTTGCTCAAACAAAAAATAGCGGCTGCCCCATTTAACGCACTTGGAGACATCCCATTTTCTGGTGGCTTCAAGAAAATGCCACATATCACTCGCCCGTATCTCGATTACCCTTTAGCCAAAACAGCCAGCAAGCTACTTGTTACATGCTTACATGTCATGAGTGCTTTTTTGGAGTCTTAGATTATTTTATTTTTTGAAAAAGAAAAATGAAATTTTAAATGTTTCTTTACAGTTTTGAAAAAAAAAATAAGAATAATCGGATTGGGTTTTGGGATTTGTTATAGAATCTAGTTAGAAATTCTAAATGCACCCACGCATATAACTAAAATGAATAATAATTGTTTGTTGTTGTCGATATATCATCACTGATAAATAAAAACTGAGCAGGGTCAAGTTTTGACCACAAAAATTTGAGGAAGCCGCTTTGCAGGACCAAACTCATGACATATCCAGTAAAAATACAGAACAAAAGAAAGGCAGAATGTTGAAAATTAATTGAAGAATCCGCCTACAGTCAAGATGGCTACTTCATCATATATCTAAATTCTAAATTCAGCTTTTCTTACAAAAATTATATTCAAGTAAATCCCATGTAGATTTGTGACCCTACATGCTCACCTCAATACTTCTATCTTAACCACCAGCGCTGAATAGCAGAAATTGGAGTGTTCAAGAACGGTGCATAACGATAAACAAGTGGATTGACAGTCCTCCCTATCTTTGCCCACACGCTTTGATGGTAACCAGCACTCACAGGCGCATGATACATGAGTTTCAAGAGCTGCCAGACAGATTTCCAACAGGGAGAACATTTTTAGATTAAGTTATATAGCTGTAGCTCATATGCATTACCGCGTATGTTTTCTCTACATTAACTACAATTTCTCTCTATCAAACGCATCTGATGATAAATCATTCACCTACTATAAAAGTAAAAGTAGATTCAAACATCATGTTAAGAATCCTCATAAATGATGACAGTGAATTTTAAATGGAAACCGCCAAAGGCATAATATGTTAAAGAGTAACAAAGAAACCCTGGGACATCCAGATATAATCCAGTTTGGGGTAACATAGAGGGACATATAGAATGCAACATTGATCACCATATAAAGAAAATACATCATTATCATATCAAAGCAATAATATATTCATTCTACCGACCGTTAGACTGCATGGAAAAAAAAATTTGTGGCACAAAATATCCATAGAAAATAAAGCTATGTAGTAATAGTTAAACCAATCTATAGAAGAGAGGTGGAATGTCCAACCTGCCAGTACATGAATGTTTGTATTATGTTACGCTGCCACCTGTATGAGTAATTAAAAGTAAGACGAACCGAATTAAACAAAAAAAGTAGGAAGAAATGATTTGAGAAACTTACGACAACAGAGAGATAATTAGAAGGAAGCCAAGTCCAATCTCAGCATGTGAAGTAAGTATGCTAAGAGTAGTTGAGTTAGACTCCACCCATACGCATGCATCTTCCAAGTATTTCCTGTCACCAAAAGAGAAATTATTGAAAATGTTTTATGTATTCAATTATATAATACATCATACAATATGCAAATTACAAATATAAACACATACATAAAACCATAACTACTGACTTCTTAGGCTACACAGCTACCAAAGAAATCATACCGTCAAGTGGAATGTGCCTAAATGCTCTCTGAGAATTTTTATTCTGTCAAAGGCTCTTACTTCGTAATGAAGTGCTTAGTGATTTTCATATTTATTTATTTATTTATTTATTTCTAAACACTTGAAAACAAACATAAGTTCATGTCATGGCAAATTATAGTGACCACAAAAATTCATGAGTCGGCAGGTCTCATACCTGTACAAGATGGAACGACTAAAATTACGCCTTAAGAACTTCGCAACATGTTCCACAGAGCGGCATAAAATGGGAATCAAAGCAACTGAAGCAAAGCTCAACATAGTCAGTCCATTATATTAAATAAGCGACAAGAAAATGTCTGCTATATAGATTGAGGGAAAATCAAACTAAGAGACAACATTTTAGAGACCAAGCAATACTCACATTTTAGGCAAAGATGTGAAGTAACAAAGGAGAGGCAGTAGATGAAGTAAATAAAATCTTTGGTTGCTATTATTGACTGAAAGTAGACTTGCAAAGCCTGCATATTCCATGCTCTGGGTTTCTGCATATGGTATATGACTGATCAATCTAAAAAGAAAAACAGCATAGCATACTAAGTGTAGGATAAAAGGCAAAATGGATGGGTACCCCATAAAGTGAGTACAAAGAATATATAGAGGAACACGCCGTGCCCATAAATGACAGTCTATATGCCCTATTTGAGAGATTCCTTGGTATGAGTGGAAATATTGCAAGCATAGCCACAACAAAAACCTACAAGAATTAAAACATAGAAGTAAGCTTAAAAATTTACAAATTAGATGCAAGAACTAGGACAAAGCATAGCCCATTTTGACTGAGATTGCATAGATAACTTTTAAGGGATTAACAAGACTTTGTGATCTAGTGAGAGGATCCACGACAAAATTCATAACTCGACAACTTCCACAAATATTAATCAAACTATATAACTATCATAAACCATCCAGATACTCAATTGAGGATATTCCTCAACAAATCTTTCCTATCGCATCAAAGTTAGGCAGTATTGTCCATCAAGCCCCAAAAGAATTGATTAAAAAAAAAAAGTTGAAGCATTTATTTCAATTTATTTTATTATTTACTCCTTTCTTTAAATGTAGGTTTTTAAAAAATGCTGAATTTTGAGGAGAAATATGAAGAACTCAGGAAACCATTGATATTGTTACCAACCAAGGAGGACTAGGATTGACAATTTCTTACAATTGCATTAAAAAAAGTACAAGCAGAAACACTCAGGCCAGGCCAAAGGCAAAACTCAATCTGAGGATTTACTTAATTTGTAAACCTAAATTTAATACACTTGTACAAATGACTGCATGCGCATTTGTAAGTATATACATACTTGTACGCCTAAGAAACTACATTACCCAAGCATTGACAGAAAATTGTATTGTTTGCCGGTCCCAGCGCACAGAAGTTGTATTGGAACCTGCATTGGTTGATGTCCCAGAGGACCTACTAGTAGTTGACCCTACAACATCAATTTGGATTCAATTCAATGAAAAGAGCAGGATTCTTTCCAGAAAATAGAAAATTAAATGAACTTCTGACTTAAAAATGAAACCGCTGCTGTTTTCAATTCTGTTGATTAAATCAGACATGCAGAGACATGTATTCATCTACCTGGGTTAGCAGAGTTACGCTGTCGAGGTCGGTCATTTGCAGTTGCTGATGAGGTTGAAGATGCCGAGGCTTGTGTTGGTTGAGACATAGACTCCACCACAAGATCAGGATCCTGCTTTTTGAAAAGATCCCACTATAAGAACAACTAACAAGTTGGGGAGAAAAATTGCCCAAAACAGAGGTAAGCTCCTAAACCAACATAAAGTTTACTAATAATGTGAATAATAAGCATCAATAAGCATCTTCCAACCCAAGATGTAAATTCTATACCAAAAAAAACAAGTTACAGAAAAACCCCATCCCAAATATGATTAGCACTTATTTTCTTAAATGCCTATGATACACTGAACTGATCCCAAAAGAAACTAATACCAAAGATGACCAGGACCCAAAACTGGAAAAAAAAAACAAAAAACAAACAAACAAAATCAATGCAGCAAATCAGGAATGACAAATCTCATTCCCAATTCCAACAAAACTAGGACTTGAAACAATCAAAATCAAATTTTGAAAACGATAGTTTCCAATTACAAAACACTAAAACCCAGATAAAAAATTTCACAACTTGCGATCCCAAATCCCAAATAGAACACGAACAATCCAAAAACATTTGAACAAACCCATATCCCATGTCCAAAATAAAACAAAATACAGTTCGCAGAGACAATAAAAACAACACTTCAAACAATCAAAAATAGATTAACGGTAACAGTATCCAAGAACAAAACATTATAACATCAGAAATCCAAAAAGTAAAAACGGAGATAAAAATTCACAACAATCTGAAATAATTTAATAAAACCCAAGATGAAAAAAGTTGAAAAAGGAAGAGTGTACGAACGATGTAACGTTGGTAGAACTTGCGCTTGTAGTGATCGACAACGTCGGAGCGGGCGGCCATGTGCGGCGGAATCAAGATGTTTGACCAGTAATCCGCCCATCGCGGGTCGTTGTCGTAATCGTATGCAGCGGCTGCTATTCTTTTGATTTTCTGCGAATCCTCTCTCTCTTCACCCATCACTCACTCTCTCACTTCGTTTTTGCTTTCTCGCCGTCTCTTCGAAGTTTGTGTCCACAGAATACAACCAAGATCGAGCCTTCTTTCTTTGTTATTGCTTCTTTTTTTTTCACGTCAAAAAACAAAAACAATTTTCCTTTTTTTCATTTTGGGTAATTTTAAAAACCTCCCCTGAGGTTTCTAGTAGTTGCAAGTAGATGGGAAAAATTGATTTATTTGTAAGCACCCCCTTCTATTTTTGCTCCGTTTAATTTCCGTTTAGGTAGTTGGGGGCATTTATGACAATTCGTGAGATAACTAAAAGTTTTGCAACATCTGGTGGCAATTGGCATGAGCACAATAATTGAGACTTGTCTTTTTAATCACTATGCTCTCAGATCCAAATTTCTTAGGTTTCCAAAAGCCTTTAATTGAATGTGTTTTGAGCTCATTGTTATCAAAGCTTGAATTGTTAGACCATTAACAATTGACCCACAAAGACATTTGTTGAATGTATGCACGCCATTGGCTTTAGTGTATAATCATTTCAAGTAATGAAAAAACATTTGACCAAATCTTGCAACCGGTGATTAAGCCCCTGTGAGACTCGGTCGTCTAACTAAGTCAGCAGCCTCACCAAGTCATCCTCATTGCCACCATCTCCATCCACATGTTTTAAAGCCTTTGTGACTCCGTTGACATGCTCTCTGTCAATCCAGGCTTTAATTTCAGTCTCGATAGCGCAGCGACTCGAATGATGGAGTGAGACGAGACTCGCCGAGTTAAAAAGCTTTTGAGGCTATTATGGTTGTGCTATCTATGAAGGTTTGGACAAGGGTTTTGAGGTCGGCGAGGTGTTGAACGAGAGTATGAAAATGTGGGTCCTTGGGAGAGGAGGGCATCGGATTCGGTCTCGAGCTCGAGCGGAGCTTTAACGACGGATGAGTTGAACTCAGCTGAGTTGGAACTAGGGTGCGCTTGGACTTACAATTGATTATTCATGGAGTTTATGTGAAATAGAGGCAATGATCACTCACTGAGTCACTGTATACAAACATCATCAAGGTAATTTCGTCTTTTCAAAGGCAACTAACTGTCAACGAAAAATTTAACTAATGGTGAGCAGGTGCTTACAAATAAATTGATTGTTGTCATCTATTTGTAACTACCTCAAAACTCAGGAGAGATTTTTAAAAATTATCCTTTCTATTTTTTGCGCCTCCTTTTAAACATTATCGTATCGCTTGAGATTTTTACCATTTTATTTAAGAAGAATAATCTTTGACTTTTTGAGATTACTTTTCTCATTAGAACTCAAATCTTTTAATTATGTGTCTTTTCACATTAATTAATGAAACGAAAATTTAGATAAAAAAATTAATAAACATTTAAATAAATATTTACAAATTAATATGACATGACTCCTGTAAGTTCACGAGCTTCTTCCACCCAAAAATAAATAAATAAATAAATTCATTTACTAAAGTTGGGTTAACGTCTTAACGATATAAGCCACTAGGGCTTGGCTCAAGTGGCTAGAGCCACTCTCTCATAAGTGTGAGAGAAATGATTCGAGCCACAACAGACGCATTAGAGGGGTTAATTTAAATTTCATTCCTCGAAGCTTCAAAACTTGAGTGAATATAATCTTTCTTCCAAAAATAGAGTTGACGTCCCTTGAATATTTGAGAGGGTTAAAAAAAGTTAAAAATTTGAGCGGTGTCATATTAGAAATTGTATGATTGTAAATATAAATGTCTTAACGATATATAAAGACATGTATTGATCATGACATATGATTTGATGTCCCTCGAATATTTGAGAAGATTAAAAAATTTGAGCAGTGTCATATCAGAATTGATGTAAACAATTCTCAATAATTATATGATTATAAATATCATGAGTAATAATCTCTTAAAAAAAAAACGTTTTAACAATATATAAAGACATGTATTGCTGATGGCATATGATTTGACTATCGTCGTTAAATATGTACCATAGCTAAATATAGACCGGTTTTAATTTGATTAGATAAAAGAATTAAACTTAGTGAAGCATTGACCCACTTTGAGGAGAGTGTTGGAATATGCTAAAGCTGGGGCTTTGGGGCTCTGGGCAGGTATATGAATGATGAGTTGCCATCCACGAGTTATCCCAATACATGCATAAAAACATTAGGCATTAAGCTAGCTTTGTTGCTAGTTATTTTGACCCAAGAAGGTTCAAATTATAGAGGTTTTTAACAAGCTGTTCTTCAACAAGAACTGGGATTTTTAATCTGAAGCTGACAATGGATAAGAGAAATGCCGTCACTAGAAACGGCAATGGGGTTTCACTCTTTGCGGGATAACCGTTGAGATGCATGACATAACAATCTGCCAATTCATCTGTTTGCTAATGTTGCTGTCTACTAATCCACGGCTTCATATACGTTTACATCTGTAGTTGCTAGCAGGCCTTGTTGTAACATCACCTGGTCACCTACTCACACTTTTAATTTCAAGATTATGTCCACTTCATAACTTCAAAATTATAGTGGCCCCGGTTCATTTTTTCAGATTAGTATTGGGTAAGATTAGGCTCACAACATGATATTGCAAGTCTGTAACATTTTAAATATCTCGTCCCGCAGCAAGATTTAAGCTGGGTACAGACAGCTGCACTCACTATTATTGATACTGTCATTTCTTCCATCACCATCTTCTCTCTGCTTAGGAGCTAATAATGATGTGATCTTTATCCCCAAAAGTCTGTCTACTGTACAATGGCTAAAATGGAAGAAGAATGATTTTTCACATTTAACCTTTTAAGTTAGTATTTGTAAAGGACCATTATTGAAAGAAAGAAATTTGGAAGAAAATATATATCTATATTACTTTAACGGATAGAGATACAAATGGAAGCTGCGTTAATCCATATGTATAACAAAGAATAAAAAATCAGCAATTCCTACAGAAATAATCATTTTTTTTGGCTGAGTGAACAAAAATTAAGAAGAAAATGCACAATCGCAATATTTGTACAAGAATCAAGCAGCAGGACCTGGTTTCTGGATCTCAAATGAGAGCCTCGAGCTGTTTCTGGTTTCCAATCATATTTCAGAAATTTGTCCCCAATTCTGCATACCATAGACACACTCATGGCATATAGGAACTCCGATCCTCATATTCTCGACTTCTCCAACTAGTCTGAGATTGGTTGTAAAAATCTGAACTATAGTCTTGACTACCACCAAATGCCAACCTTTGAAACATTCTGATTTGTGCAGAATGTTGTGCTGAACTGAAAATTCCACTTTGGCCGGGTTTCACTCCATTAGTGAGATCTGATGCTCCATCTAATGTGTCTAAAGCTCTCACTACCTGATTAAGTAAAGAAAAGAAACTTCTGTTATTAAACTTCAACTAGAAATGAAAAAAACGGAAATTTCTTTGTCGTTCAAACATGATTTTACCTGACTCATTCTCGGTCTTTTTGTTGCTGAATGGCGCACACAAGCTGCAGCTGCCTCAATCATCCAAAACATTTCACTGTCCACATAGTTCTTTTCCAGCCTAGAATCTACCAAGGCTTCAAAATCCTCATGTTCAAGTGCTTCAGCAAGCAATGGTCGAGCCTGAACAACACACGAAATAATCATTAGCTATATTACAAGATGGTCATTGGAGCCCTTGGACATGCTGAAGAGAAAATTTTGAATGTATCCATTTGACCATTCACTTTAGTTAATGTCATTATCTAGCAAATATATAGAAGTTCTCTATTTAATTACTTTAATGGAAGACAAAAAATAAAAATCTTTGTTATAACGGAAGACAAAATCTTTGGTATAATATCTGGCTGTATACAGAAGTTTGAGGTCTTTATAACTTACCCACTCAACCAGGCTCTCATCACCCAATGGTTGAGAAGCATCCACAGGCTTGCGACCTGTGATTAGCTCCAAAAGCACAACCCCAAACGAATAAACATCAGACTTTTCTGTCAGCTTACCACTTGTTGCATATTCTGGAGCCATGTATCTGGAAATCACACCCATTGATCAGATATATATAAATAGGATATAAGATAACAGTACATATTAAACAAAAGGTTTTGTCATATTCAACCAAGTGCTTTATAAACACACTGGCTAAAGAACAATCATAAAACAGATTAATGTCTGTCTGTAATTCTAAATTTATTGCAGAAATAGCATTAACATTTGACCATGCTCATACAGCATAGTAAAAAAGGATCTAATGCATACACAAGAATGAAGGTTCATAAATTACTTTACAAGTTTTGCCACAAACAGTTCACCTACCCAAAGGTTCCCATTACACGTGTAGATACGTGTGTATTTGAATCCAATTCCAACGCTATCTTAGCAAGCCCAAAATCTGCAACCTGTAAAAATAAAAATAAATGAATAAAAAAGCATCTTTAAGAGTATGAACTCTGACCTACAAATTTAGATGGAGAAAGTAAATTGTTTGTCGAAAAAATAAGGCGGAAAACTCAGGCATACCCGAGCTTCAAAACTGCTATCAAGAAGAATGTTCGATGACTTGATATCCCTGTGAATAATGCGAGGATGGCCTGGTAAATCAAAAAGTAAAATGTTTCAGTACATGATACAAATGAAAGCAGTTCACATTCAGACCAGGAGAACATAAGGAAGACACAATTTTACATTAAACTCATGCACGTATTTAGATAATTTAAGATGGTTATTTAGCTCATAATAATGTTGATCGAGTTGTCTTTGTTTTATACTTAAAGGGCATTGGGAAAATTATAATGTTGGACCAGCACGGCAAAATGTGGAAGACGACAATGAGAAGCTCTATCAAAGATAAAGTACCATAAGAATGTATTGATTGCTTTTTTACAATCAATGACATAAATGAATCCAGAAACAAACAAAGAAGAAGAAATATTACAGTCTTCATGGAGGTATGCTATCCCACGAGCTGCGCCAGCAGCAACCTTGACTCTAGTTGCCCAATCCATAACAGGTCTGCCTTCAGCTGCAAAATCGTGTAGCAAAACAAGAAAGTTACCATTTTATCATTTTTCAAAAGGGAGATAATTCATGTGGGGATATTCACAAACTGAAGCCTGGGTTCTCAAGCTTAAAAGATCCACGAAATGTTTATTTGCATATGAAAAATCCAAAAATTGTTTTAACTATTACACAAGGAGCAATTTTTGGTGCAAGATTAATGAATCAAATAGTTTCAGGCCATTCAAATACCTCATGAGGGACCTTTTTTAATCCTAAATTTTATTTTCAAGACATGAAATTTAATGCTTATAGAGAAAATGGAATTCTAAAATTCTAAATTGAGAAGTATGCCTTACCATGGAGATGGTAGTGAAGAGTATCGTTAGGGACATATTCATAGACAAGCAATCTTTCACGCTCGGATATACAGTATCCCACCAGTGAAACCAAATGACGATGATGCACGCGGCTAATGATCTCAACTTCTGCTCTGAACTCGCGCTCTCCCTGTGAACCACCTATCTTTAACTGTTTGACAGCTACTTCTCTTCCATCTGCCAGGACGCCTTTGTATACACAACCAAATCCACCTTCACCTAGAACATTATGAGCTGAAAACCCATTTGTGGCCTGTATCAGTTCGTCATACGTGAACCATGACCTTGAATTGCCTAGTACACCTGACTCTGATGGTGAACGTGAAAAACCACTGTTTGACCCATTTCCTACCAGGGGAGCTGGAGAATGTGGCCTTAGAAATACTGAATCTGCAAAGCACATGCAATTAAACTAATTATTATAGTTCAACAGCCTCATTTGCACTAAATATATGTTATAGCTAGCCAAAGAGCAAACTCAAAAGAATGGATTCAAATACAATAACAAATTAAAAAACATGAGAATAGATAGCCATGCAATTTTTTTTCCAGAAAGCAGAGAACATTTGATCCTCTCCTGTAGAGAGAGAATCTAGAACGAACATTGCAGCTCATCACCTCGATATCCATGACCTAAAATGTCTGAAACAAATGGACAACATGTAGTGAACCACGGTTCATATTCCAGGCCCAAAAACAATGAGCTAAAAAGTAAAAACTATGAGCCAAAAAAAATAAAAGAATATATTTAAATTAGTATGACTTGCCAATCAACATGTTGCTCTGCAATAAACTCAATAATTTAGATTGAAGATACATCCAAATAAGCATATAGTTCCCTGAAAAATATCATCTCAAAATGCAATTTCCAGAATGTACAGCAACAGTAATCACATTAGAAGTCAATTTGCCAACTTTTCACAAAAGATGGTGCACATGCACGCACACACCATGCATGCTCTCATATGTTGTTATAGACATATCGTTACCTCTTTTTTTCTTCAAAAAAAAGAAAAAAAAAAAACGAGTTTGATTCCATAGAAGGAACAATTTACAACTATCCAGTTTAAAGCAAGAGCTTTCCTTTCTTTTGACCAATGATATTACACTTCAGTACTGTTTATCTAAATTAAGAGCCATTTGATTACAGGTCCTATTTAATCAGGCAACATCTACAAGATCACAGTGATTTTACTTAGAGCTAGTACATATCTAAACAACAATGATTCAAGATTGAAAACCTAAAGAATCAAAAACCATAAGGCCATAACTTAAAAAATTACTGAGCAATGTTCAGTAGATCACCTGACTTCTGTGAGGAGGCATGGGGAGACGGCAAAGTGTAACCAATATGTTCCCCAGCTCTCTTTTTCTTTCGTTTATGCGCAAACCACACAGCCATCACAAGAAGACTTAGCACCAGAAACCCAACTGCAATGCCTATTGCCACTGCACCTCCAGTGCCTAAAACCCCTGCATTCCTTGGTGACGCATTTGCTGATACAGTGGTCCCATTAGTTGATTTTGCTGTTGGTTTCTCAGTTGGAACAGATGGTAGCGGTGGAGTACTAGGACTTCCACGTGTAGATGAATTACTAGGAGGAGCAGGAGGTGAAACTGCTGGTGGTGAAGAGGTTGAGGGGACTGAAGGCGGTGGTGGTGACAATGTAGACGCCGGGGGAGATTTTGTAACTGGTGCAGGAGCAGATTGAGAAGGATGAGGTGGTGGTGTAAGCACAGGAGGCGAAGGAGTACTTGTAGGTGGATTTGACGAAGGTGGAGGTGGAGAACTGGAGGAAGGTGGTGTTGGGACATTGACTGGAGGAGGTGAACTGGAGGAAGGTGTTGCTGGGACATTGGCTGGAGGAGGTGAACTGGAGGAAGGTGTTGTTGGGACATTGGCTGGAGGAGGTGAACTGGAGGAAGGTGTTGTTGGGACATTGGCTGGAGGAGGTGAACTGGAGGAAGGTGTTGTTGGGACATTGGCTGGAGGAGGTGAACTGGAGGAAGGTGTTGTTGGGACATTGGCTGGAGGAGGTGGAGAAGGTGCCAAGGCTTGAGGCGGGGGTTGGGCTGGAGATGGAGGCGAGGGATCGACTTCAGGAGGAGGAGGAGCATCCAGTGGCGGTGGTGGGGATGGGGGTTGAGGGGGAGGGGAATTGACAGCAGGAGATGATGGCGGGGGTGCTGTTGGTGGTGATGGTGGAGTGGATGTTGGTGGTGAAGGGGGTGGGGATGCTGGTGGTGGGGATGTTGGTGGAGGCGTTGTTGATGGAGGTGGTGATAATGGTGGTGAAGGGGGAGGGACAGCCGGGACAGCTGGAGGGGAGGATTGAGGGGGTGGAACTGAAGGAGGTGGTGAAGTAGCTATCGATGAATCCAGTGGTGGTGCTGGTGGTGGAATCAGAGAAGGCAATGAATTTGAAGGTGGCAAAAGTGAAGTCATTATTTTTTATCTGAACAAATGAACCAAAGAATATGTAATGTAAAGCTAATTGTCCAATGTACCTATCAAAGATCAAATCTTTTCTCAGAATTATACAACTATACAAAAATCTACAACAAAATTCAGTCCATAGAACACACTTCTCACAGCCAAAAGCTCAAATCTTTCTACACTATTGAAATCCTCTTAACAACCTACAAACACTTACAAGCTTTAAAGAAAACTCTGTCACTACAAAAAAGTAAATAAATAAATAAACACAACCCAGTTGAGAGAATCCTCCACTGGCCGAAACCCATATCAAAAATTACAAAATTTAGAACAACAAACAGATCAAAAAGAGTCCACTTTGAAAAGATCAAATGCAGCATCAGCCAGATCACTGAAAGGGACAAAGAAAAGATCAAGAAACTGAGGACACAAAAAAATGCTTACCAATGTTGATGGAAATTGCTGGCTGGAAAATTCTATTTTTTCGCTAATTTGGAAGAAAGCAAAGTTGCTTCCGTGGAAAATGGTAAAGACTAAAAGACGGTGCTAAGTGTTGGCCACAAAATGTGCAAAACAAACGTGGGGGCAACTTTGCAGAGCCTTGACATCACATGTTGTGTAATCAGACAATTTCAGTATTTCATACATTCGCACCATGTTCGGAGAATTACTAAGGCAGGCTTATATATTCTTCTCTAAACTCACTTGGATTCTTTTTTTGACCTTTTTCTTTTTCTTTTGTTAATAATATTCTTTAAAAGAGATAAATTACAGTGTAGAATTTATGCCCATTTTATCTAAGAATCTTCCATTATCTCTTACAATAAATAATAAAAAATAATAACAATCACCCCGTTAACCCAATAGAATCTTAACCCATTGCTTTCCTTTTGTATAAATAGGATTTAGATTATCCATTTTACGAGTTGAATCAATTAGTACACATTTGCCGCATAAATATTGTATCATAGTGTATACAGTGTGTTTGTATTTTTGGTAATTCTTAACGTTACCCACTATGAGACCATTGTGTAATTTATTATTACCATGCAGAGTCCAAATAATATAAAACTTGATGGAACCAATATGGGAAATAAATGAATAAATGGAAAGAAATGTGGGAGTAATAATTGAGTATCGTGCGCATGCCCCAGATAACAAGGAGGAAAAGAAAAGAAAAAGCAATAACAACAACACATGGTCATGGACTCGTGGTTGCCAGTGAGTATTATACTATTATATAAGTTGTGCTATTATATAAGTCAAATCTTTTTTGCGAAATTAGGGGAGAAATTAAAAAAAATTAGACCGCGTTAAGGTTTCTTTTATCCCAACTACAGTCAGCGTTGAATGTACAAAAAATAATGTTAAGTTTGAGTAATATATGTATAAATGTGGATCTGGGCGAGCCTTAAGTTCGAATGCCAAGCCGTGTTGAATTGAACATGCGTGCTGTGTTTTGATTGTGAAATATTTAATTAAACGATTTGTAGCAAATTATTAGGAATCATCAATTCATTATTACGCAAGCCAATCTGTTTTTCATCTGTTAGTTAATTTATTCACTGACAATCTGACATTTTAGTTAATAACGAGGATCTTCATTCACTGGAAAGCTCTTTGTGGGTTTGTTGAGCTAATGCTGGAATTTTGATGGGGTTTCTTGTGTATCTGGAAAAGTGTCTTCTTTTGTATCTTTAACCAATAATTTCCATCATCGTGCTTGTTTTTCGTACTCTGTAATTTATTTTTATGGGATTATTTTCCTTCATTGGAAAAAAAAAAAAAAAGAAGTAAAATGGGTATGTTTAGGAATTTTAAAAACATTGTTAGACAAGGTGAAAAACAAATGTAGGAGGAAATGACAATGAACATAAATCTTGATTCTTGCCATATTGGGTTGGACCAAGCACATCGCATGCCCATTTTTAGAACTTTCAAGCCCAAGCCTAACATTTTTCAAAAACCGTTTTCGTTTTTCGAAAGTAAAAAGCAATGAAATTTTTGTTTGTTTTTTATATGTTTTACAAAATATGTTTTTTTTGAATGAAAAATAATATTTTCGAAATCTATATGTGTGTGCGCGCGCACGTGCGTATATACACACAAAAAATATAGAAAACAACCGCACACATGTCAAATTATTATTGGAGAAGTTGTGGGTCCTACAATATAGTTCTCCCAATGATATTTTCAACATGCAATCGCTCATCGTAATAAAAGACAAGATGAAAACAAAAAGAAAACACATGAAAAAAAAAATGATACATGATGATTAGAAGCATGATGCTTCATGATGATATACTCAAATTGAAAGACAACCACTATGAAAAAGCAAGCGAGAAGGCGTTGGGGAAAGGCTTCCGACGGAACCAAGTAAAATATAAAATTAATAAACTAATTTTTCAAGTAGTTCTTCAAATTGTTTCATTTTGTAATCTTGGAAATTTTTTTGAGGTATAAAGCAACCTCTCAAAAAGGTCTATCTTCTGGTACAGCTTCAGCTATATATCTTGATTGTTTTTAATCATACGGTTGAAAATGGCCATTTCATATTTCAAACATACAAATATGCATGCAAAAATTTAAAACTATTGAGTAAATAAATTGGAAGCAAGTGATTGAAATAAAATTGATAGATTGATAGCAAACAAAATATATAGGGGCTTGATATGATGTGTACAATCGTGCATGTGTGACTGTGCGTTTGTCATGTTTTCATTAAGGGATTATGGGACTCACATCACAAGCTCCCAATAAAAATCTGACACGTACATAATCGCGCATCATAAAATATGCAAATTCTATAAATGTGGAGCTGTGCGTATACTTCACCGGCTTCAAGTAAGTTAATGCAGAGCTACTTCTAATTCTGTATAGCAAACCGAGTCATTTTGGTAAGATGACAGAAGAAAATAAATTTCGATAGTTAGCAGATACACATGCATGATCAATAGCTAATGTCAAGGCTATAAAATGTTGTTATAACTAGTTATCCCATTATCAGAATGCTGCTTTAAAGTCCAAGGCTCCAAGCTTTTATTGTTTGGTTTGCAGTACGGATTACTCTACAGACAGCCATGGGTTTAGTTTTCCAATTGCATTACGTCACTTTATAAGGATAATTTTGCTGCACACAATATGATGTAATTCAATGTAGTACCTTCATTAACTTTAGAAAATAGGACTTCCATCTTCGTTAGTGCTTAAAGTTTAATCTATCCGTTTCTTGATTGCTCTTGATCTCTCCCTCTGATGTGTATATAGAGCGAGAATCACCAACGACAAAATGTGCCGATATGTAGCCTGGGAAGAAGACATAGCAGGAAGTTATGCTTATGAGCAAAATCATGAGAAATGAAGCTGCTGATTTTTTATGCCAATTGATAAGAGTACATGAATGAGATGAGAAAAATGATAAACAGCATTAAAGAAATTACCAAACGGTTAAAAAGGATAAACTATTGCTTATTTGCTTTCTTGATTGTCATACGTATTCTAGAAGGTATCAAATACATACGTATTCCATTAACTCAATGAGGTGCTCAGGTATGTGATTAGAAAGAATCTGTGTGGATGGAGTGTATTGAACAATCTAACAGACACTTGGTAAATATATTTCTACTTTTTAATGAATTATTGCTCTTTCTTTGTTCAGTTGGTTCCGTAAATCTATTGAAATGGTCTGATGGTTTGGTTGTTTTTGCAAGCGTACTTCAAAACTTTCTGTATCATAGACAAGCTCCTTGTTCTTATCTACTTAAAATGATCAACATTTTCATTTTTCTACTAAAAGCCAAACCAAGAAGTTTCCAGCATTTTAGTGTGCCTTCAGTACTTTTTAACCTTGGATAAAACTTCCAGACGTAGAATAGTAATTGTCATTCATATTGGTTTGACAGAAGCCGAATAAATGAAGCCTACAGGCTTTAGAATATTATTTAACAATGAGACAAATGATAGTCAGAAATGCTTTATAATCTCTATTATTTTATTATATTTGTATAAACATACAAATAACTAAAAAATAATACACAATACGGAAAACAAATTCAAACCTGATGCTAACCAGACTGATCCCCAAATTAAATATCCCCACATTTGCAGCTTAAACTTTTTTACTCCAATTCATAAGTTATTCAACATGATATAAAACATAAGGGAAACATATTTAGTGACAGTAGTGACCAAACCAACAGAATTTTCCGCCTCCACTGCATTCCTCTTCGTCTACTTCGCCCCTACTGTGAATCCACCATAAGAGATTAGTGAGTGAGTTCCCATCATCATAACCATTTAAGTTCCTGATCTTCTGCAAAGCACTATCTTTGTCATAAATCCCTTCTAAGGAATAAACAAATCCTTTCCATCCTTCGCCAACTCCCTCTCTGCCTAGAGCCGGTAACGTCCAATTCACAAGCTGTCTCACAAAACCAACATCAGAGAACAAAACCTCAGAGATTGGCGATAAGGGTAGCAGTTGAATGCCAAGCCTGCACTCTCTCCAATCAGGTGGAGCAAACCAAAGTCCACTATCTCTTTTGTTAGCCCACAAAACACCCACAACTCTGTTCTCTCTGGTGAAATCTTTGTCATACAAGGTATCTTCCTCTCTAATATGCCACCATGTTTGTGCTGCCTGAATCTCCATTGCTGTAAGCGTTGATCCAATGGCCACGAGATGTGTATCTCCATAGGCTAGCCCCATCAAAGCAGCAGAATAGTATGCGTTCACAGCCTCACTTGTGCTCTCTTGATTCCTCCCATCTGCAAATTCAGTTAGACCTCCAGCCCAAGAATGCAATTTATACAAGTCAAAGCATCTCAAACGTGGATAATTTGAGTTCTCTCTCCTGCCTAAGTTCATAAAATCAGCCATAAGCGAATAAGCTTGAGGCCTATACTTCCTCCCCCAAACCGGATCAATCTTGACAAGCACAGCAATTGCATAAAGAAAGTACCCCAAGTGATAATGATGGTCGTTATACACTCCAAATCCAAAATCTGCTCCAGAATCTAACGAACCTTGTTTTGTTACAATTCCACCCCACTTTCCATCATACAGAAAACCATTACCATTAAAAGTACCATCCAACCACGGCCCAATTGTATCCCTCAAGTACTTCCTTATTGCCGGTATGACATCAGGAAAGCTTACCTCTTCAGCTATCAAAGCCAACCTTGCTGCTCTAGCAATTAATTTCCCATAAAAGTAAGATGAATTTGTAGTTATAGGAGTTGAATTTAAGGCCTCGACATCCTTTGAAAGTGCTGAAATTATTTCATCATACGATTCTTCTCTATTACCATTAATTGAATGCCATGTTACCGAAACCGAGTGAGGTTTCAATACCCAAGAATCACCAACAACACCAACGAGATCACCATCTATACTTTTATACTTAAAATCTTCTAAAACACTAACATCGGAATCATCAATAGACAACATGTTAAGATGCAAAGGATGAGCCAACATAAGTAAATCACCCCATCCTTTCTTTTGAAATTTGTACTCTAAACAAAAAGGCTTAGTAAAAACAGCATCACCTGAAACTGGATAACAAGAACTGAACCGATCAAGAATTGACTGGTACTGAGGATCAAAATCCGGCAACACTGCAATCCGGATGATGCCAGTAAACCCACCAGAAGTGAGCAAAGAAACACCATTTTGGCTCAAACTAATCGGTGAAGATGAATACAAAAACCATGTTTGGTTGTTGTTAAGCTTAATGGTGTACTTGGTCAATGAATTGTTGGCATCACAAGAGAGAATGGCATGAATAGTTGATATTGAAACTGGGGTATTATTGACTATAGAACAAGTCAAAAAAGGGCTTCCTCTGACGAGAAAAAATCGGAAATTTGCAGCGGGCATGTCAAGAGTGACGCTGAGATCACTGTAAGATGAAATAATATGACTTTTTCGTGAACTTGGTTCGGTATTATTTGATGCGGAGATGATGAGATCAGCATTGAAGACCTGGTAAATGAAAGAAGGGTTGTGGAACCGAGATGGATATGAGACGGAGAGTGAAGAGAGTGAAGATTTGATAAGATATGGATGAATGTATTCAGGCTGATCACCGGCTTTGAGGGTGAAGTTTTGGAAGAAAGAGTTTGTGGGGAGAGGAGACGACAAAAGGCTTGGCGCGAAGAAGAGTGAAGGGTCAGGGAGCACAGTGGATTGTGCTTTGGGGAAGAGAAATGGGAAAGTTGGGAGCTTTTTCGAATGTTGAGGCTCCATTGTTGGGGGTGGTTCAGGTTCAAGTTTTGGTGAATCTGGGGGCGAAGGTGAAGCTGAAGGTGAAGGTGAAGGGCTTTTTGTATTTGGGGGTTTATGAGGTTTTCGGGGCTTTTTAAAGGGCTTTGTGATAATTGTCTTGACTCTTCTTTTGAGCTTCTTCAACATTTTTGGTAACTTAGCAATGTTGGTTCCGTTAGTTGGGATAAGGGTTTGGATTGGTTGTGATTTGGTGGAAGGAAACTAGGAGGAAATGGAGGGAGTTTGACTATTTTATTTGCAAGGTTTGACTTTTGGAAGAGGGGAAATGAGATGACTTGGCTTGGAGGTTTTGAGATTGACGTTTGAAGAAATGCAAAAATAGCGGAGCTGAGAAGGGTGGCTTGGGAGTGAAGATAACGCGAGGAGTGCAAGATTTGCAAAGTTGTTTTTTTTTTTTTTTTTTTTCTTTTTTCGAATCTTAGAATGTGTATACCATACCATGGAGGAAGGTACTAACCAAAGTGGGATTTCATAATGCTTGAGATGCAAGGAAAATATATGCTACCATATATGGTAATAAAAAAAAATCCAATGATAGTATTAACGGACGACAAAATTCCAACACGATCTTAAGATAGGCTTTGGATTAAAGAAGTAACTTGGAAATTGGGCAACATTTGTTGCTAATGACTTGTTTTGTCAATAAGGTTTGTAATTTGAAGCTCGCAAGGAATTAAATTACTTTTATTATTATAACAACAATGAGAAAACTCGCCAAACTATTATCATGCGTTTTTTTTTAGCGCTAATGAATGATGTGTTGTTATTGGATACAGCAGGAGCATTATTACATGGCGCAGTTTTTAGACTAATCGGTATTAATAAATAATAATGATAAAATCTCGGGTGATCCAAGTGATAAATCATGCAAAAGTCCATATTGCGCCCAGCCCAGTAAACCCAGCAGACCAACAAGACATAAACGAAGGCCCAGCAAATCGGAACCCATTAACTGATCATAACTGAAATGGACCGCACCGGTTCAAGCCGCCACTCATCCGGTTCACCTCAAAGCAACGTTCGCAAGTTCACGGCAGATCACCACCTGAAATTCAGAGCCCAGAGAAAAGAGTCGAAATGGCGGGATTACTAGCATGGGCAGCCGACGTAGTAAAAGCCCACAAGGACGACGATGACGACGAAGACGCCATAAATTCATCCATCCCATTAGTATTCACAGAAGAGCAGCAAAAGTACGTCCGTGAACTCGACCAGAAAGCCGCCTCTCTCAGCCGTTTGATCCGAGATCTGCGTCTCAGATTGCCTCCCCCTGATATCTCCCAACGCCTCCCTCATCTCCACGCCCACTCTCTCGCCTACAGTGCTGCCCTCAGCCAACAACTCAGCTCGCACTCTTCTACTCGTGAGCAGGTTTTGCTCTTTTCCTTTCTGATTAAATTTTTTATTTTTTTATTCTTAAAGTTTGTGTTTTTAGTGTATTGTTAAATTTTGTGGTTCTTTTATCTGGGTTTTTTATTTTATTATCTGGAGATGTTGAGTTTTGGTCACTGGTATTGTGTACCAGTTCAAAGCTGGCATTTTGTTTTTTAAAAAATAGATATGTTATTTCACGTCTGTTCTTGATTCTGGTTTTGATTCTTGCTTAGAAATGTGTTTTGGTGTAATATTTTATTATAATAATGGAGCTGTATGGTCAAGATTTTGAGCTTGGTGCTGATCTTGGTTTCTCTTTAGTTCAATGTAAACCTAGATGTCTTAATATTGAACAATGTAATAATGTATTCAGATTGGATTGATAACATTCGAGTTGTGTCAGATAAGGGTTAAGGCATTTATAGTCCATTGTATGATGAAGAAATAAAATTAAAAAATGATTCTTACATTGCATTATCTGATGATTACTTGTTCTTACATATGCCTCAATGTATGGATGAGATTTGGTCTTGATAAAAGAGTAATGGCTAATAGGTAGATATTTTCCAATTTTAGCTGATTGTTGGTACTGATTCTTGTATACAGACCCAATTGAGAGAGGTGACATTGCAGGAAGAGAATGCTGCATATGAAAAGGCTATATCTAGTTGTGAAAGTAGAATACAGGAGAAAATTCAGGAAGCAGATTCACTCCGAAGGAAGTTGAAGGTCTGAGCTAAGATTCCAAACCATAGTTTTTGCTCTCATGAATTATGTATCATCATTTATGAGCTTTTTCCATTCTTTCTATACCTGTTTTTTGATAGTATTGTTTAAATATTGGTTATGAACTACATTTTACATTTTGAAGAAAACATTTTTGGGGAAATTTCCTATATTTGTTTTGATTTTGTTTACAAACTGATGTGTATGTAAAAGTAGAAGTGACAACTAAATTGCTTTCTCATGACCCTTGGAAGTTTTTGTTTTAACTTTTTTATTTTTTCAGGAAATGGATGAAATGGAAAACAATCTGGCATCTGAGCTGGACAAAGTGCAAACTGCAATGAATACCAGCAAATCAGGAAAATTTACTGAATCCATTTTGGCTGATAAAGCTGGAGTGGATACAGATGCTTTGAGGTCAGATATAGCAGAAAAATTAGAAGTCAAGAAAAAAGAATTGGTATGTTTCATCTTTCCTTTTGATTTTTTAATTTTCATTTTCCTTACTGTTATTGGGTCATTTTTGTTGTTGTGTTTGGTGCTAAAAGATTGTTTAATGCTTTCAGAATTCAATGGAAGAGAGGGTTCAGGAATTGGAGAAAAAATGGGCACAAGTTCAGAACGATGCATTGAAGCAGCCTTCCCCAGGTATCTTTCACCATTAATTTATTCTACGGCCTTTACTCCCAACTTGTGTTTTCTTGGCATGAGTTAATTATCTAGCTTAATACATATCCTGACATTGATAACCATCTCTGCTGATATGGTTCACATCTCATAATGCTATGGGAACTTTGTGTATAGAATTCCAGCTCTTGTAAAATGAAATAGAAAATGCACTTGTAACTCTGTACATCTCCATAAATATTTGGTAGTAATTGCATGTATTCATGATCTTGACAATAAGCAAATACTGTTGCACAGCTCAGCGAGAAAAGATGTTAAACAAACAGCTTCACAGCCTCATTGAGCAATTAGAAGTGAAACAGGTCAGCTTTATAAACTTCTATGTGACATTTTAAGTTTTCTTTTGACCCAATGGTTATGTTAATTATTTGCAATATTCTTTGTCAATTTCAGTATATTTATGAAAATTATAAAATATTTTGTTAGACACAAGCCGAAGGCCTTGTCGGTGAAATTCATTTGAAGGAGAAGGAATTGGAAACATTGAATGGTTTGCGGAGGAGAATTGAGGGGAGCAACGTAGAGGAAGATACTGCAAGAAACCGGCTTAGAAGAGTCACATCTGATAGGGGATCTGCTTCTACGGATTATCTTGTTGACGATTCTCAGAAGCTTCCTTATCACACTGGTGGCCGGAATGAAACCCTGTATAAGCTCATGCTACTCAGATCATCTTTTGTGCTCTACATTCTTGCTTTGCACATTGCCGTCTTCATCAAGATTTCATTTTGAATAACGTCCTGATTCTGCACAATAAAAGATAAACTACTATCTGTGTATTTGATGTGTTGTAATTTTCTTTTCCACAATTATTATTACAACACTTCATACTCTGACAAAAAGTTGATGTATATTTAAAGTAATCTGATGAATAGAAAATAAATCTTTATTAACGAAAATGATTCTTTTTGTCACATTATCTTATTCAATTTATTTTTTACTAACAGCACAATTGATGCATTTGCAAGTGCAAGGAATTGCAATTCAACCAATTAAGAAAGGTTAAATTTTCTGTCATTTTTTTCATCTTTGTACATGTAATTTCTCCAAACTGCTAGCTAGAAGCCAGCAAAAGAATCACAATTCTGCAAAGTGTGTTACAACTTTCATTCTTCTCGGTTATATATCATAAATGAGGGGGCTATGTTTTTACAGGTATCAAATACATAAACATAAATAGAAATCCCTGTAACTGTTTTACATTAGGCATTTTTTATCAGCTTCTCCACAACTGCTCTCTGTCTTTCAATCTTCAACATATAAAACAAGAACTCATTCCATGTGTCAATGGGGCCTGGCAAGCACCAGTGAACACAATCATTCACTGTCTTATTCTTATGCATGGAGTGTCCGTACTGATTAGGATGCCCATCTGGCCTTAACAACATAATTTCAGTAGTGTCAAGCAACGAAAATTTCAACCCCATATCCATCCCTTGCTTCTCTGCTGCTCTTAGTTCCTCTACTTGCGTCAAGTAAAACTCCATTGTATACCCATCTAACTCCACTTCTTGGCTTGTAAATGGCCTTGTTCTCCCACAGTTTCCTCCCTTGTCCCAATCACCATTCTCAAAATGAGACGGAGAAAATGTCCTTAAAAATGTGATACCCTTGTAGTTCTTAAGCCTCTGAAGAGTTCTAAATGCAGTTCGAAACGCCATCCTGTACGCATGGTACTTGGTTAAGGCTGTCATGTTGTTAATATTGCAGTTGTGGCAGCCAACAGGTTGACCATTTGCATAGTATACCAGAGGGCGAAAGAACCATTGTCCTGCTGAAATGATCACATAGTCGAAATTTTCAATCTGACTCACCCAGGATTCATCAGCTTCGTCTAAGTAGAGGTTCATCAGGTTGTTGCGAGAATGACCATTAGGGTCTGCATCACTTGATTTAACCAAGAAAGGAGACCATAATGTAGCTACTGTAAATTTATACTCTGTGTAATACCATCGTTTGAAATAATCGGTTTCCGATGTGTACTTATGAGAGATGTCTTCGGGATTGGCCTCCTGTAACATGTACTTGATCTTTACTTTCTAGTGATTATCATGAGAGCATGCTGAGCAAATTATCAAATTATGCAAAAGAAAGAAAATATGTGGTAATGAGGGATCAAAACACTTACACTGGCTAAGAGGCACAGCAAGGATTCCATTTGATTCCTTCCCACTGAGTCCCCGACAAATGCCAATGATTTCCCTCTAACAATCTCCAGGAACTGAACTGGATTGAACAAAGGAAGCTCACATTCATGTGGCTTCCACCTCCAGTTCATGAACTCTGTATCCGGTCTGCCAAACTTCATGCAGTTCTGCTGATCAATGATCAGACGGCAACTTTCGTTCGAGTAGTAAGGCCCTTTTGGATTCGGAACCCATTCTCCACTAAAAATGTCACAGTGCTTCTCTAATACCATGCTTCTCAATTCACCGACATTAATCCTAGCAGATGACAACGGTGACCGCCGAGTGTCCAAACAGAGAGGGATTACGGTGAGGAGACTCAAAATAATGGCGAGTAAAAGAACCATTTTCGGGGTGTTTTCAATTTGAAGTTTGGTTCGTCCATTGAGATCAGCGGCATGAGCCTTCATGGTGTAGTGCCAAGTAAGAAACTTGTGCGTTTGGAGTTAATTTATATGGCTGCAGTGGAGTTAATTTATTTGTTCTTTGAAACGTGGAGATTGTGATGCATCTTTCATTTAATTTGAAGTGAGGCATCATAATATAAGATTATGATTAAATACTTTTTTAAAGATTTCATTAGTGTTGCCCTTTATCCATCTAAAACAGAGGAAATTAATGCTATCTTTTTAGATGGGTTTGATTAAGACTAGCAAACCAAATCGTCCACCGACAATTCGTTTTATGGCGCAAGCTTTACTGTTGAGTGTTGACCAACTCACTCTTGAGGTTTTTAACTAAAGAGTGAGTATGAAAGAAACTGGACTTTTCGATTGCTTGCACGCGCGGAGGATTTTATAACTTTAATCATTGTCGAAATATTTACCGTTAAATTATTGTAAACTACTACTTTAAACAATCAAAAGGACCATGATGATGGATATTGATTGGGAGCTTGCTGTGTTAAGGATTATGTAATATACACACCCAATGGTTGGCAGCCACGTGTCCTCAGGAGAGAGAAAAAACAAAAGCATTGAAATACAAGCCATGGGAGTTGGCAGCCACTGCATGGTCCGTAACTTAGCCAACTCCTGGATATTTTTGAGTCACATCTGGTTGTTAGTCTAAAGCAATCGTGAGCTGCAAGTAAATGGGAGCTTTGGCGGCAGCTTTTACTGCTCTGGCTTGCCTTAAGAGCCAAGGAATCGATGATTGAAAATTGCAATGACTTCATCATATAATTTTGCTTTAAAATGTTGGAGGCTTGTTATCATCTTATGGTTTAATAATCATCAATATATTCTGTTTTTTGGCACATTAATTTAACGTATGGAGAGGGGAGTCTTTAATTTCCGTCTGTATGTCTCTGCTCATAAGGTGGAATTATTGATTTCTGTATAGATTAAATAATTAAATCGTAAGTTAAGGGCAACAATAAGATAAAAGATGATAATTAAAGGTTGAGACGGCGAATCTAGATGCTTCTTTGTCAATAGAGTTAGAATTTAATTCCACGGAAGTTAAAACTTTGAAATATTGTACGTATGCATGTTTTAGAATAATTCAATTTTTTTAAAAAAATACAAATAAATGTATAAAATAGAGAAGAGAGAGAGAGAGGATGTTATTTATAAAATTAATGTACGATTAAAACATTTTCAATAATTATAACGTACATTTATTTCATTTTTTAAAAAAAAAAACTAGTTAATGGATATAAAACTAAACTACAAAGCCTAATCAAGAAATTAAAATTGCTTGGACGAAGCAAAAATGTGAGTAGTTTGGCTTAAATGAAGAAGCAGGCCATTTTGGCAGTTTTGTGGTGTGGTTGCTTTTGAAAGAGAGGCCTTCCAGTTACAGCCGCCGCATACAAAACTCTCAAAGTTGCCTCTATAAAATCGTATTAACGATCATTCAAATTTGTCTCCACAATCATATTAACAATTTCCTCTGATCCTCTGGAGGGGTCAGGACCAAATTGGATTGATAAAAAAAAAAGAGAGAAAAGTTGATGTTTTCTTTAATGTCTATTATTATTATTATTTTCATAATCAAGTAGAATTCATAGGGACCTTTATTAATTAATTAATTAACCCAACAAACGAAGACACCTCTGCGGCTCTGCCTCTACTTCAAGCTACTCCACGGAAACTTCACAGCCGCCGCAACGTCAGCAAACCCTCCCTCCCTTCACCACTTGTTTGGCATCAAGCCAATGTTTCTTGCCCTCACCGCAAACAGATCCTGCCACAGCGGAAGCGGGTTCTTGGGGGTGACGTGACGTAAGCCTTCTTGTAATCGGGTTTCGCATTAAGCAATCCGCCCCATTTCTTCTTCTTGCCTCCCTTGTTGAGCGTGCGGGCTTCGTCGACTTCGAAGCCGTTTGATGGGATCGTCTTGGCTGCGATTTCTTTAATGTTTTGGAAAGTGTTGGGCATCAAGAGCTTGATTGGGAGGTTCCCAGCTGCCTGCTTCCCATTTTGTGCTTCTGTTATCTCGCTCCGTATTTCCCATTCTGTGCTTCTCCTTTCTCGCTCGGTATTTTGTGCTTCTGTTTTCTCGGGTGCGGTCCGTGCGGACCTGCGGTTGCGAAAATGTGATGAAAGTTGATTGAGGTTTCTGTGAAGTGTTTGTGCAGGGTGATGGGCTTGGGCCGGGCATTGTTCCAAGCCCACCAGTAGAATTCATAGCACTATATTAAATTTAAATTTCCACCCATATTTTAACATTAATTGATATTAAACAAATTTTGAGAGAATATGACTTTTTTTTTTTTTAATTTTTCGAATGAAAATTATGAGAGGGTATAAAAGTATAAAAGATGACTATACATCAAGATTTTAGTTGAACAAACAAACAATCAATATGACTTTTTAATTTATTAATATTTGAAAAAACTTACATAAGTTTATAGCATAGCAAAAGAAAATAACAATTTTATTGTGTTTTTGAGTTCATACATTTTGCATGTCTATTTTCACTAATAATTTTACATTCAATATATATATATACATATTGAAACTTTAACTTTGTTGAAAACTCATTTAATCAAATCTCTAAATAATTTGATCACCAGCTATACATCGTCAGTAATAAGCATGAAAATTTCGTCATATTACTCATAAAATAAATACCCACAAATTAAACAACTTTGATTTCTTATTATCTTCTTTCCTATATATATGCCAACTAAATTAAAATAAATTCAAACACAAATACACAACTACTAATTAATTCACAACAATTACAAATTAAAGAACCATACTAATAAACAGAAAAATCAAACAAAAAAAAAAACAAATTAACAAATTGATCGAACCGAATCTTGTCTATCTAAACCTCATTTTCCTATCACTTGGATAAAGCTTATCCTCATACGATCTAATCCCCTCCATCTTCAACATCTCCAGCAGGAAATCACTCCACGTATCGATGGGCCCCGGCAAGCACCAGTGCACACAGTCATTGTACAATGTGACATTTTCATGTGGCCAGTGGCCGTATCTACTAGGGTGACCATCTGGTCTCAACAACATTGCCTGTGTGGTATCAAGTAACCTAAACTTTTTGCCCCTCCTTTGCCCTTCTTTCTCAGCAGCTTTAAATTCCTCTATTTGAATCATGTAAAGCTCCAAATTGTCACCCTCCAGTGTTGTCTCATTGCTTTTGAATGGCCTTGTCCTCACACAGTTCCCACCTTGATTCCATAACCCATTTTCGAAATGCGACGGTGCAAAAGTTCTCAAAAACGTTATGCCCTTGTAATTTTCCAGGCTATATATGGCCTTAAAAGCTGTTCTAAAGGCGCTTCTATAGCCATAGAACATTTTCATGTCAGTCACATTGTCTAAGAGGCAGTACTTGCAGCCAACGATTTTGTTGTTTTCGTAATAAACCATTGGTCTAAAGAACCAATGGCCTGCTGAAATGATTAGGAAATTAAAGTCATCAATTTGGGTGGTCCATTCTTCATCAAATTCGTCCAGATAAAGATTGAACAGTCCTGTGTTGGTGGGTCCGTCTGAGTCCGCCTCTTTGGACTTCACCAAATGGGGCGTCCAAAATGTTGCAAGAGTAAAGTTGTAAGATGTGTACCTCCATCGTTTGAATCTTTCCTCTGGTGTGTATGAAACGTCAACTGGGTATTCCACCTGAAAACGCAAGTAACAAGGAGTGAGAATTTGAATCTACTATTATGGCTCGTTTTCTATCATATCTATCTATCTATTCATGTAATTACATATAAATGTTGATCAATTGCGCTCTAAAATCTTTAATGTGACTAATGATTCCTGAAGCAATATGTGGGATTAATACGACAAAGTTTTTAGGAGGGGTTAACAAATTAATTATGGAGTGGTAGAAGACAAGATCATGCATGGTTGGTAGAGTTTACAGAGACTCTGAACTGTATCAGAAGACAAATGTTTGTAGATATAAGAATCTTTGATTAATTTTAATTGAGTGGGCAACGAGGCCATGCATGTTGCTAAGCTTGGACATGATCTTGTGGGCAACCAATCAATAGAATAATTGAGACCAAATCTGATAATAGTAAGTGGCTAACTGTTATCTAACCATGCATGCTTAACTTTATATGCAAGTGGGTTGGAATGTCGAATTTAAAAAAATAAAGTGTGACATAAACGAATCTGTCGACAAGCAATGTGACATATTACAAATATTTAATTAATTCTACATCACAATTAGAGAAAGAGAGAGAGAGAGAGAGAGAGAGAGACCTTTCAACAATTTATAATTAATTTTGTTTATTATTATTTTCTGGACAGCTGGGTTGTTGAACCATATGGGATTAGGTGCTATGGCTCCTTCACAACGTTTAAAAGTTCATCAATTAGAAGCTTTTAAAAAAAATGAAAAATGAAATTATAATTTTATTTCAGTATACCTTGGTCAAAATTATACATAAAAAAATATGTGTATCTTAATTTCGACTTCTAAAGGAGAGTCTTGGGAATCAATTTTTCCTTTTTAAAAAATATAACGAATTAATGAAGGCAGAAATTGGTATTTTTCGCATTGAAATTTTTAGTAGAGGTATTTTTTAAAAAAAAAGAAAATTAAAATCAAATTAAAATGTTTAAAGATTGATAGATCGAAATAGCTAGTCGTGTTTGTGGGAATGAGTAGATGTAGCAAGTAAAGATTCCACAAACTGCCACCCCATAATTTTACCTAATCGTTCATTTAGTTGTTGGGTTAATTAGGTCAACTAACTCCCTTTTCTAATTCAAAATCATAGTACGGATCAGTTAAATTGCAGGTTATTAGATTTATAGAAAAAAAAAAAAAAATCAACAGCGACCATAGTATAAATTTTTTAAAAAGTAATGTAAATAGTGAGCGTCCGTCTAACCCAAATTTAGAAATCAGAAGCAATTTAGTGTAAAAAAAAAAAAAAAAAAATTAAAAGACATTGAGCGGTAAAATATCTCACAACTATAGCTAGGTTATGGGGGGAAAAAGAAAAGAAAGTATGTCATGCTACATATGATTATGTCGAGAAAAAATGACGTTAACACTGATTAAGATATATGCTTCTTTTTCTCACGCCAATAAAACTCAGCTCGTTATCAAGTTTAAAATGCTGATTAATATAGTTTCCACTAAAATTAAGCACCGTAAAAAATTAAGGTAAATTTTAAATTATCTTCTTATGACAGTCTTTAAATTATCTCCTTCCTTTTAAAAATATTTAAATACCTCTTTTTTTATTCAAAAGATAAGAAGAAAATGGAGGTGAGTAAAGAAAATATAGTGATAGCTCGAGATTTTTAAAAGTACAAAATAATTCGAAGATAGTAAATTAACGATGTGTAATTTAAAATTAACCCAAAACTATTTATGTAGTGTGCTATATAAGTTGCAAATGACGAAAAAACAAAGGAACAAAAAAAAAACAAAAAAACGGAAGTACCACAAAAATGGATAGAATTTAATTGGTTGATAATTAAAGAGAGAAAGAGAGAGAGCTTTACCCTAGATAGGAGGCAAATTAGCGACTGCATCTGATTTCTGGCCACAGAGTCACCAACAAAGGCCATTGATTTTCCTCTAACAATTTCAAGAAACTGAGACGGGTTAAAAATAGGCAACTCACACCCATCTGGCTTCCATCTCCATTTCATAAAATCAGTATCTGGCCTTCCATATTTCATGCAATTTTGATGCTCATGAATTGCCCAACATGTTGTGTTTGTGTAATATGGACCTTCAGGATTTGGCACCCACTCTCCTGAAAATATATCACATTTTTCTGAACCTTCGACTTCTTTTATCGAGCCTTGATCTGCGTCATTATTATTTAATGAAGAAGGCGATGATGGCTCGGGAGAAGGAGAAGAATAATATTTTGAAAAACCAAAAATAGGGTTTCCTGATAAAGGGTAGTGAAGAGAAATGATTGCAAGAATAATTAGGGTTATTGTTATAGTAAAAACTATTTTTGGGGTCCTAGGGCTTTGGCTAAAATGAAGCTCCATGGCTTGATGCTTCATCTTTGTTAGCAAGAAAGAAAATATATAAAAAGGATAAAGAGAGACACATGCAAAAGAAAGAGACCTTGTTGTTGTATATATAAAGTTCGTAAGTTCAAAGAAACAATCAAGAGGTGAAATTAATTTTTATAATATCTTTTTGGGATGGTGGGGTAATATCGTCTCTTGATGCTAATTAAACAAAAGAAAATCACGAATACTATTACTAGTACTACATTGAAAACAACAGCTAAAGAAAAAAAAAAAAAACAACTAAATAAATTAAAGGTTCTGTAGGTTTTGGTTTGTCGTGGAAGGCGGAATCTTCTTAAATTAAAATGCAATAATGGTGGTCACCCTCTCATTCATGTATATGCATGGCAAGCATTTTCTAAAAATGATTTTTGTATGTTTTCGGAAATTATTGAAGAACAATAAGTGAGGTGAGTTAATTAGATCAGTAGTAGAGTAATTGAATTAAAATGTTTGAATGCATAAGCAGTTAGTTATATTTAAAGAAGCATTTACCAAGTTGAAAGAAGCTTCTCACCTTCTATTTATAGATTGCTTGCTCAACATAGTTAGTAATTGGCTTGTGTAGGCTTTAATATTTGACGGAAGTTAGAATCTTCAATTCCAAGTAACGTTTATCAAGGGGTTTTTTTTTTTTTGTTTTGTTTTAAAATACTCATCTTTAATAATTAATCATCTATATGCTGAGATTTAATTTATATCAATTTTATTGTAACATAATAGGGATATCAGAGCCTATTTGCGTTGATTATATTTATACTTAAATATTAAATAAAATCTACTCTCATCAAATAAAAAGATATTGATTATTACGAGAATTATAAACCTCATTTATTACCAAAACTTATAAGTTAGATACAACTCATTTACATATTAACACATGTAAAAAAGTTGTGTTGAAAATGAGGAATTGTGGATGACATAAAAATTCTTAAAGTTAATTCGCAAACGATTACTTGGATATGACAATTAGGTATCAAAATCAGAGCTAGATATCAACTTTACAACTCATAAATCCTTATAGAATGCGCAATTCATTATAGCCGGCTCACTCAAATTGCGTATGGCATCTATAGATGGTCCAAAATTGTGTTAAAGTAAGCCGTTTATATTACTAGTGTTTTTTTGGAAAAAAAGAAAAAAGAAAAAAGAAAGGTCCAACAGTGTGATTAAATAGCTCTTAAGCTGTTGATTTTGATTGGAATTTCAAAATTTTTCGCTTTGTCTTTCCATGAGCTCAATGATTATTTGCTTTCCAACTCATTTCACCTTGGCATTTACTTCTTCTTAGCCTCAACTTTTTCTTCAAGCTTTTTGATAGCTAAAAAAAAAAAAAAATTGCCCGTGAATGAATAGGGTGATGTATCAGCATTTAATTTCGTTTAGCATTAATCTTTCCGTAAAAATTTTAATTTGACCGCAAGCACAATTATAAATTTGAATATCTAAATCTAAAATGATCAGTTGAATTTATTTCAAAGATTTGAAATGAAACCAAAGCAATGGACACGAAAAAATTGAAAATTCATAACCACTCATGTTAAATTACAATTATTTTTTTTAAAAAAAATGAGATTATAATAATTAAATTAGATTTACTGTCCATTCATCATGAAGGGAGAGAAAGAATCTAATTTGTCACCAAAGTAATAATCGGATAGCAATTAAATATAGGTAATTCAATGTGTCACAGTCAAAAAAATGGTCCCCAAAAATGAATTGATTATGGTACACAAATTGCCTCTACTAGAACTACAATAAATTAAGAAAGCTCCTTGTATATTCCAAACAGGCTATTATTTTCTATATAATAGCGACTGAATTGATTAATTGAATTCCCAAACAAGTAACCGACTCAAGTCCCATACCATCAACTAATTTAATCTTTTCAAGCAAAGTCCCAACATATTCAACAATTACATGTTATATAACCCTTTTCTTTTCTGTTCTTTTTGAGCTTATTATAATGAATTATGATAATCAGCAGATAATGCCATGAAAAGTGGGATCCACATCCATAATTTAGAAAGAAAATAATATTCAATTTGCTCTCATCTTCATATGTGTATTATGTCCTTTGTTGTTATTACATTACAATCATACTTTCAAAGCTGAACAAAATCGAAATCGGTTGGCTTCTCATTATCATAACCACCAATATCTTCTTTTTCTGATTTTGTTAAAGCACTAAAAAATGATACAAATCTATCAAAGGTAATATCATTTACGGTGACATTTGTGTCTTGTACGTTGCCTGTTTAATTCTCATTTCACTGTTTAGAGTGTGCCATTTCTACAATTGGAAAAGGAATTTTGGCCAACAAAATCACTCATCTTAAAAATCACACTTGCATAAAAATTAATGTCATCGAACTTAGTTTAATTAGAAAATTAATGATTCTGTGGCGGCCTTTCTTTTTAACTTTTTTCAATTTATTTTTTCAGTGTTCAAAGCAAGTACCAAAGTCTTATGCTCCTCCAGTGTGTATTATGCTATTTTTTTTTTTTTTTTTGGGTGCATGTGTGATGTGGCTATGAATTTTCTTAAAATTTTCGCCAAAAAAAATAAATAAATAAATTCTTGACTCTCCAGCCTCAAGCCTAAAAACTCTACCTATACTTTAGGCAAGAGTCCAAACCTTATTAAATGCAGTTGATAATATCTACAAAGGCCCAATAAATCATGGCCTGCGGTGCTTGGTTTACATTCAGAATCAGAAGAGTCGTGCCATGAAGGGCACGGCTGAAAGGACGGGCCTCCGTCCTCTGAAGATTCAAATTTCACCGAGCCCAGCATGGCCCGTAAACTGCCAGGGCTAAAATGGGCTAAGCCCATCAAATTGAACTTGTGCCAATTGCTGATTGTCCTCGACAACCCTAGTCACTGTGTTATCCGAGAATGCAGTCATGTCCAATGAGAAGGAATTTTTCATCATCTTTTAATTTTTTCTCTCATTCAATTGCATCCATAACTTATTCATGTCCATTAAATGATTCTGGTATAATATGGAATATTGTTAAAATAACAAAATTATCAAAAAGGAAAAGAGGGGAGGGAAAAAAAAAAAAAAGAGTGGGCGAGTTTTCATTATGAGGGGGGTTATTAGAGCTTTTCAGTTTAAATAACGAGTGGTCCTTCAATTTTATATTGATTTGACTCGAGATAATGACAAAATGGGATGGAACTTATCACTACCTTAAAATTTTTCATAACACAGCCCAAAAATTTTGGTGCAATTACAAAGGATTATTGTTAACAAAAATATAAGCATAAACCCACACCGGCCACAAAAATTCATTTTAAGTCACTTGAGAAAAAAAAAAAAAAAAAACACATCTCTGTCGTATCATGTTATTTGTCTAAAAATTTAATAAAATTTTATTATGTCAAGCATCGCCAATTGTATTTACTTTAAATATAATAATTAATAGTTTAGTGAACGACGTTAATGATATTATGATAAGCGACATTGTTATATATAGCTCTGTATGATTGCTCTATCAAATAAAATTATTTAGCGAATCATTTCAATATAATGTTACAATAAATCAATTACGAAAAATTTTCCCAGGGACTAAATTTTCTCAAAATATATATTAAAAAAGGGGGGCTTCTCTCTCTCATAAAAGAATTGCGTGGTTTGCCTTTCCGAACTTTCACTTAAAATGCTTTTATTCTGTGACAACCAACCGTTATAATTCATTCATTTTCTCTTGTTCACTTGTTCTTCTCAAACTCTCTGCTACTCGTTCTCTGCCCAAGTAACTCCTCTCTCTTTCTCAACTATATAAACCCCCATAACTTTCAACACTTTCATTGAAGTTTGATTGATTATTGCTAAGTTGATTTACTCATCTGGGTTCTTGTTTATTTGTTCAACAGGCTTGTTACTTAGCAGTTGAATATCTACCTGGCGAGATAGCAATGGTGATGATGGGATTGGAAAGGTTGGTAGTGAGCTTGAAGTCTAAAATAAGGTCACTGAAGATGAAGAAACCCTACGACAAGATTGAAAAGAGTGAGAGCATGAGAGTTGAAATAAGAAGCAGGAAAGCTCGGAAGCTTATTGAAAAGACCATGAAGATTGCGGACTCTCCCAAGACCAAAACTTTTGCTTTCTGACATGTATACATTTACTTTTATACAATATATACATGAGTCTCTCAATATCAAATGATTTAAGAGACTATGAACAGAGCTACAACTTACCCTCTGCTTGCTGTTGATGTTATGGGGGAGAAAAAAAGATAAGGGTGTTTGTATTTACTTGTGTCCTTACTCTCTCTTTTTTTCCCCCCTTTTTTTTAATATTATATATCTAAGTTTCCATATCAACAACATATGGTCATCATGCTTCCTGGATTTAACCTTGCTTTATTATTCCTAGTTGGAATTTTGATTCTTAATTTCTCAACTCGAGAATTGTTAACATTTGATTACGTGATGATTCTAAATCTCACATAAGCTGCAAAAATATTAATTTAAATGAGTATTCATGAGTTCACGAACATATTTAACATTTATCTTACAATTAATTTTTGAGAGTGAGTTTTGCATGTGATTTTCTGTTCGTAAAAGATTATTTTATTATCAATTTGCTTAATTTTTTTTCTTTTCTTTTGTTAACTAATTAACATCCTCTACTAGTTTGTTATCTCCTAGTCTCTCATGGTTTTTCAGAGATAGAGAAAAAGGCTAGTTTAATTGTAAAAAAGAATGAAAAAACTAATTAATACTAAAATTCAAAACTTGATCTTGATCGATCATTAAACTAAGTATAGGTTAAAAGAAGGGAATATATATATATATATATATATTAGAAGAAGATCCTTGTCCGCAAGAGAAAGAGAAGGAGAATAGTCATAATAATAAGTGAGTAATTGTGGAGAATGAGAAAGTAATAGTTCCCATTTTTTTCTTTCTATTTTATGGTACTTTGGACCGTTAGTTTTTATTAGTGGTTATATTATTAGACACGAGTTGGCAAGCGATTGAACTATAAATGCTTACAAAATTGACTTGTCAATTATTCTTATCCGAATTTAAAGGCATAATCCAACGATTTAAGGTGCTTTATTGAGTAACGCATGCTTATTACCTCACAGATTTGAAACTTAAAACTTTGATACTATAGGAGGTAATAATAAACGTCCGTAGTCCCAGCCATTTTCATATTTCCTCAATACTATTTTTCTATCTTACTAGTTAACTTTGAAAAAGGAAAAAAAAAAAAAAACGTAAGTCATTTGCTAATCAATAGACATATCATGCGAACAATAAGATCATGATCTACTGTGATAAGTGCCATGAGGTTATCAAAATCAACTGTTCCATTACTTGAAAATGAAAGAATTATTTAATAAATCAAAGCAGGATAAATCCTTTGTTTAAGTGATCTTTCATGTCAGCAGTTAGCTGGAAGTGATGAATGCTGAAATAAATCCAACTAGCAAAAGGAATGGCTGGATTACGTATTCCTTCAAATTAAAGTTAAAATGATAGATGAGAGAGGCAGAGAAGGGAAGGCAAAAGAAGAAGAAAAGGTTGGTCATAATGTGGGCAGTTGTTTGTCTTTGCCTTCACATGAAAATGAAGCTTCGGTGGGCAACGTCACAGCTCAGCTTTTATATGAATGAGAAAAGACTTCCACCAAGTGTTCTGTGGCATGCAAAGAATATGCCAAAAGGGTTAAAACGACAAATATGCTTTTGAGAAACAATCTACTCAAGCTCCTCGTCATTCGAATCTTTCAAGTTTTATCCAGCTAGGCCTGAGATTAAATTAAACCTTTTAAAAAAAGTCCACGTTAGAAGGGGCTTCCTAAAGTCTACCCGATGGTAGAATCTTTTTATTTGACCAAAAGAGTTTCCGCTTTTGAGTCCCCAGATTAGCCTTAATTTGTTTCATCTCAGTTTCAAAGTGATAGCGCTCAAGAGACCCGACCCATTGGGTTTGGATCTTGATGAAGCACTTTTGTATCAAGTCATCCAAACTGAGATTTAACACAATGTAAAATTTAAAAATCCTACACTAATCTGAAATCTTGAGCCAATTACCACTAATTGAGGGTTCTGATCCTAGGTACAAACTAGCAGGGTATATAAAAAGTATATGTATATATGTATGTATGCATGCATGTGTGTGTGTATGTATATATATAGAGGGTTGTTACAGAGTCATAGAAATTATCAAAGTTACATTGTTATTTGCTTGTACATATCAATTGGTGTAAAAATAGTGCTTGGTAAAATATCTTGTGAACAGGGAATCTAGTAACAGCTTCAGAACTGGTAATGCCAATTGCCAATTGTTTTTTTTATCGATATTGTTTATAGATCGAGAATGGGCCAAGAGTACAAAATATAAGCTAAAATCTTCCCAGTGATCTGTGCTGCATTAAAAGAATTTGCTCAATGTGGAATTGATAGATGAATACCTAAAAGTTGCTGCGATTGTAAAGCATTTGGAGATCCTTGCAGTGAATGCATGTCCATGGATCCAAAGGAGGGTCCATACAGTAGCAATGGATGCATCTACTCTGGCAGAGATGGCATCTGATGAGAAGATCTTGTGGTTCCTGAGAACGGCATTCGATACATGCTTCAAGTAATGACAGCTTCAAGAAGGAGAAGAGTTAGCCCCAAGATCAACCTCAACCTTACATTGAAATTTAATCGCATTGGAGAACGATATATGCTAGTATAAGCAGAAATTTTACCTGAACACTGGCACTATCTCCATCTGGAAGAATGAAAACATCCCTTGTTGACCAGGCACATGGAATTGTTTGCGAGTAGATTTTTTGGTCAGAAGTGGCTGCATCCTCCACCTTTGTAATGCTCATAAAACTGGCTTTACACAGAGGACAAGTGGAGATCTTTCTCACTGAAGCCTGCATACATCATCACAAGAAACGGTAAAAGTTGCAATAATTTCAGGAGCATATGGTAGAACAGATAAAGAATAAATAATCTTAGTCACCAAATGCCATTTAAAATTACATACTTGGAAACTTCTATGTGTAACTGCATTTAAAAAAATAGTGGCAAACGCAAAGGCCAAATCAGGGGGAAAGTTTTCAAAATCAGGGGTAAGGAGCCAAGTTAAACTGGTTTCCATAGTAGATAATAAATTTTATGCAAGAAGTGAAATTTATAAAGCCCAACAAATAGAGAGATTTGCAGGCTTTAAAACATCATTGTTCAAAACTCGAAAAACCAGAGGATACCATAAAGGCCAATCCCAAGTATGTTAAAGTATAACGTACAAGAGATAACATATACATATTAAGAAATGAAGAAACAAACTAAGGCACGTGCACATATTAAACATGAAATTTAAATAATTTGAAAAGAGATGCATAACTAGAAAAAGATGAGAATGTATACCATATGATCAGCCCAGTTTTGGATGCATGAATAACAAAATCGATGTCCGCATGCCAAAACCCCTCTGGTTGAACTAAATTCTGTCCAACATATTACACATGATAATTCCCCTGAAGCAGATGATTGGTTAACGTGTTCAATTCGTTCAGTATTTTTTACCATTCCATTTGAGTTCTCAATACCAGAGCAACCATCTTGTGACTCTCTTTGCAGCAGAGCTGGAAAATCTCTTTCTTCTATTTCTTTAATATCTTCAGAGCCTTCATTTATTCCCCCATCTTTATGGAACCCATCATCAGATGTTTCTGCAATTCTGATAACTGGGGCCCTGTCTTGGTCAGAATCCAAGAGCATAGACTCCAAACCATTTCTACCAATACACTTCGCAAGTCTCCGTCCCTTAGTAGAAGGTTTAGCAGAAGAGCTGCTGCCGATGCCCTTGGAAATCTTGGTCTTTTCTCTGAGTGACTGCAAAGAAGAATGAGTACTTGACTCTTCATGCTTTGAAATTTTCCTTTTCCCTCTCACAGAATGGATAGAAGAATCTGAACTTGACTCTTCATACTTCTCAAGCAAAAAGACATATTCATGGTAACATATTCATAACTTCAGATGAGCAAACAAATCAAAAAATTAAACATCCAAGATAGATTTAATTATGAACAGAAGCTAGAGCATAATCTAGACTAGTAAATTCAATCCTGAAATTTCAGAAAAACTAGAGCATGATCATATCAGTTGTGCCAAGTTTGTTGTAGAATTGTATTCATACCTCCATCCTAATTAATCCAGACAAAGGAGGATCCTGAAAACAATTTCTGGCACTAGACCTCTGTTCCTGCTTTGAAGCCCTTTTAAATGATTTTGACTTGCATTTATGAGAAGTATTCTCGCTTTTTCCAAACTTAGGTAACAGGTTCTGTCATAAAAATAACAGAAAAAGAAAGATAGACATTGAGTTTCAGATCATCAAATGTTAAACACACACTATTGAACGAAACCGTAATACAGGTTTTGGATCTCCTAATAAGGCACCTAAGGTTCAAATTCTGAGTTATTAAATAAATTCAGAAAGTAATCAGAAACGTAAATTCCTATAAACCATAGAAACATAAAAGCTTAAGATGCATTCAGTAAGATTGTTAAAATAACACTGCTAAACTTATAAATTCAGCACAAAATCATGAAATCTTTTTTAGTTTACAGACAAAGATGGTGCCTATGTGATCATTTGATTGCCTTGTTAATAACAATTTACTGCATTAGATTATTCAATCTAATGGTTGTTTCTACTGAGCACACAACAACACCTAAAATTAATTTTTTAATGCCATTACCATCAGCTGAATTCCATTTAATCATCCCAATGCCATGACATCGTTGAAAGTTCTTGCCTACTATAGCTAGAAGATGCATCATTTATGTTTTCATATTACACATACACAGAGCAGAAGGAAGGAGTTTATTTGTATAAATAGTCACCTCGTTCAACAAAAAGGAACCCTTCCAACCAGCCAGCTCGGAAACTTCAAATCTCATATCAGTTTCTTCGTTCTTAGAGTTGTCATCAAGGTTGGACCTGTCAGAATTCATATTGAAGAGTGGGACTTCCAGCAACAGAGGCCCTATCTCTTGTCCACTGCACATAATCAATGCATACGTGTTTAATGTGCATCAAAATTTACACAATTCAGTCGAAATCAGAGCACTAATGTTACCTTTGCAACATATAAGGGCGCTCAGGAAGACGTCTGTGTTGCTTTATGCAATCTTCCACCCACTGATGATTAACTATAATCGTTCTAAACTTCTTAGCAAGACTGTGCTTCTCTCCTTCAAACTTCCAACACACCTAATCACCCAACCCATAACCATCCGTAATCATAATCTCTATAAAGCCTAAAAGCAATTTCACAAAAAGCACTTCAAGCACTAAATCTTTAAAAAGCGCTTCTCAAATAGAAACTGCTTTAATACTCCCACAAAAAAAAGCATAATATATGAGGTTGCTAAGTGTGTTGTTGATAATGTACTTTCTAATACGTTAAAAATACAACTAAAGATAAAATGCAAATAATCCATAGGTTAGATTGAAAGCTTACTAAGTGTGTTGTTGATTTTGACATCGTACCGACGTAACTAGCTCCGGAATAAGATATGAGCTTGATGAGATTGAAGCGCTCCGTTCCATGGTAACCGCTCACTGTCGCCACCACCGATTCCATGCCTTCGATGGATCGATCTATAAAACAATCAATAATATTTTTTTTTTAAATCAGAATTGAAATAATTCTTAGCTTCAAATTGCTTAAATAAATCAGAGAGATAAGATCTACTGTCGGATTGATCGATTTGAGAGGAGAGAGATTCAGCTTCCATTGGAGAACGAAATGCCGGGAACTTGAAAGGTTTTGAATCCTTTTCGAGAAAAAAATGAGCGCCACGGTTTATTATTTTAAATCGGACCGGACTGAAGAGGCTACCGGTTCATTTTTTTCCTCTCTCTTTTTTGCCTTTTTGAATATGTAAAATACTACATTAATGTTGTGTTTACTTGCTGGAGTGGGAGCGTTGATTGGGAGTCTCACTCCGTGGGCCCCACTCATTTTTGGAGTGGAGAGTGGGAGTGGGACTCCCATTGGGGGAGGTGGGAGTGGAAATCCACTCCCACCTCTTCCATTTCTACCCTTTTTTTATTTTATGTTATATAATTAATAAAATAAAATAAATAATATTATATTTATTTAAATAATAATATTATATTTAACTAAATAATAATTTACATTGATTTTAAGTTAAAATTATTTTAAAATAATATTATTATATTAATAGAGAATTAATAAATATAATATTATTATATTTATTTTAAAAATAATAGTACTATATTTATTTAATAATAATAATAAATACTTTATTCTAAGAAAATATTAATTTTGTACTAAATAATATTATATTATTATTTTATATAATAATAAATTTAATATAATTATATTAAATAAAATAAAATAACATTTCATTTTATATTAAAATTACAATTAATAATTTATTGTTCATAATTAAGAATATTAATAATTATAATAAATTTACAAATATAATAAAATAAATATTATTCATTAAATATATTTTTTATTAGTTTTGTAATTAAAAATTATAATTCTTTAAATAAGGATAAAATTGTAATTTGAAACTATTTACTCCAATCCAAGACAAAGTAAACACATAAATTGGATTCTGATCTCCATTCCATACTTCCATTCCAGTGTAAGTAAACAACTTACTCTCACTTCCACTCCACACTCCTAATCCTAATATTCTCACTCCTCAGGATTCCCAATCCAATCCAAAAAGTAAACGCTACCTAAGTCATTAATGATAACAACAAAAAGGAGGTTATGTAAAATACTATTTTTTTCTCTCTTTTTGTCCTGTTAATCAAGTGATTTTTAACATTGTTGGTCCTCCCAAGTGTAAATAATATACTAAATGGTAATCTATATATTTTTAAAATATAATATACACAACCAAAAATTTCAAATAAACTTTCACGATAATGATCTAAGTATTTTTAAAAAAGTTAAAGTTAATTAACAAGTTTTTAAAATTAATTGTATTTTTATAAATTTATCATTTAGCAACAAAAAAAATAAAATTGAACTTGTATATTCTATATAAATTTTATCCAATTACCACATTGAACATAATTTGTCTATTGTCAACTATTTTTCAACTTAATAGTTAACACATTCTTATCTTATTCTTACGATGTTGTGTGAGAATAAAATTTATCATAATTTAAGGGTCTGATTAAGGTGCTGTAGCTTTTATCGTTGTAATATAAAGTATAAATTGTATTGTATACAAAGAAAACATAACATGTCGGAAACTGAGAACTGTATTGCATCGTCCTAAGCTTTGGACGATAAATGGATCCAAAATAAGCTGCTTGGGAGTTTTTGAATAACTTCCATTTTTTTTCACAGCACTTATTACATAAAAGATCGTACTATAAGTAAAATAAGAACCAGCTTATCATCGAATTTGGTTTTCAAGATGTAAATCAAGTATTACAGCAATTAACCAACCACGTTCTCCCATTTTATGTGCATTCATTCCTAGATCAAAGTACATCCTCTGACATGATAGCTACAATTACTGACAGCCGATAAGTTTCTCTTCAATCATTTAAGCAAAATAGAAGCACCAAATGATTGCCAAAAAGGACTGGTGAGTGAAATATGAGGTATCAGTATACTGTTAAAAAAAAGATGGGGGCAGCAGTCAGCTTCATTTAAATGCTTCTCAAATGTGGGGATATTACTCTCTGCAAGGGCTGGATAAGAAAATAGATGAACCAGCAAAAGGGAAAATAGCTTCTGATTCCATACTTGCTCTTTGGGAAGATGTTGCATAATATCTGTTTTGCTGAGATGTCTAAAGAAAATCATCTTCGAGCAGGGTTCCCACCACGAGGTTGCCCGCTTCCAGATCGAGCAGGTGGTGTTGCAGATCCATAAGGCACATTGTTCAGAGGTGGCGGTACTTGTCCATGTGGGGCAGCACCTCTGGGTGCTCCATCAAAACCGGTTCCTCTTGATGGATCATAACTAGGTGCTCTGCGCATATCATACCCTTGCCCTCTTTGTACATCATATCCAGGTCCTCTTTGCGGAATGTAACTGGGTGCTCTTTGTGCTTCATAGACAGGCCCTCTCTGTACATCATAGCCAGGAACTCGCTGTGTCTCATAACCTGGACCTCTCTGCATGTCATAACTAGGCCCTCTCTGCATGTCATAACCGAGCCCTCTCTGTGGATCATAACTGGGTCCCCTGTGTATATCATAGTTAGGCCCTCTTTGTGCATCATATTTAGAACCTTTCTGTGCATCATAACCAGGTCCTTTTGTTGGATCATAGCCGGGTCCTTTGGCTGGATCATAACTGGGTCCTTTGGTTGGATCATAACTGGGTGCTTTGGATGCATCATAACCAGGTCCTTTGGATGCCTCATAACCAGGTCCTCTTGGTATGTCATAAGCAGCCCTCATAGGAGTTCCTGATTGAGTTGCCGCATAAGCACTGGTACTTGTATTAGGCCCAGCACCAACAACACCAGCAGTAGTAGCTGAAGGTGGAGGCCCATGCCCCTATGACAAAATTTCAAAGAGTGGCATCAGTCTTCGCAGCAGTTAAAAAAAAAAAAAAGAGCAATAGAATTTTCTTCTTCCAGTCTAGTACTGAAACATCACTCCTAGAACCATGCTTCAACGGGACCATCCTCTGAATAAGTTGAAAAGCAAGGTTAACCTATGTGATGAACAGATTTAGTTTGTCCCCTTAACAAACTTGTGACTGCCATTTTCTTTCCCCTAGAAAAAATTTATTTCACCATCCACATTATTCTTGTGACAATCAAACACCCATAATTGGTTTTACTAAAATGACTGTGATGGATAACCATCTGATCAAGGAAATCAAGTTTCTGATAGAAAATACATACACAAGGAAACCAAACAAGGGATGGCAAGATATATAGATATTAGCAAATAACATGGTCATCATTCTAAAAAGCACAACTTTGCAATGCAGATTTTGTCCAAGATTAACAACCATGAATGATGATAAAGCAACAGTTTACATAAAACCAAATCGAGGAAGACAACAGACCTGGGGAACACCATAACCATCTTCATAAGCATTTTGTCCCACAGGACGTCCAGAAGTCTCATTCTCACTGTTTCCAGTTGCACCACCATAAGATCCATCTGCTTATGTTTGCAAATGTGATACATTAGTAATATACAAAAATGAAAAAAGGAGCTCCAAAAGGGAAGGAGAAAAGAAATGGTAAGAATACCAGCCCTTCTGTCTACATTAGGAGCATTCATCAACTCAGCCCGTAGCTTTTCCACCTCTGTTGCCATGGTAATATAGTTCTTCTCCATCACCTGAAGTGATTCAAGATGGTCATTGTAAAATTTCTTCTCATATTCGTAAGTACCCCTGCACAAATGGAAGGTTATGGCATTTTTGGACCAAATTTTGAGGAAAATAGCGCAATAGCAATGTTGGAAAGCAAGATGAAGAAAATAATATTGTGGACTAGAACTTTCACAGATCCAGGGATGTCCAAAATGTAATGCCTTGGAGTAAACTTGTCTGAAGAGGAAGTCCAGGGTACACGTGAAAATAAGTGTACATCTTATTTCCAGTTTGTGAGCTCCAACTTTAGGCATTGTCTAAGATGCTACAAGAAATAGATAAATAATGTCTGAACAATGAACATTTTGTCAATTCTACATGCTCAAGCAACAAGCATTAGCATTCACATTCACTAAACCAGATTTGTCAAGTCAATTTTTCTTTAAGTTGTTATTATGACAATATAAGAAGCTCAAAATTACACCTGCAGTGATGATATTCTTGTCTGAGGCTCTCGAGTTCTGACAGCAAAGCTGGTATCTGCTGCACGTCTGTGTGGGCCCTCTGAAGATCCTGGGTCAGTTGATGTACTTTGGCAATAAGTTCCTCCCTCGCTACAACCAAGTTCTGAGCTTCTGTCTTTGATTTCTGAAACTCTAGCTTAACGGGCTCTGCAGTTTTTAGTTCGGCTTCCATCTTGGCAATCTTTTCGGTAAGGTTCCTCATTTGTAGCTCTCTCTCAGACTTCATACCTCCTATCTGACCATGCAATATCTGCAACTCATGCTGTGCAGCAGCAAGTTCTTGTCTCAATGTTCCATGGGTAGCAGCAAGCCTCTGATTCTCTGTTGCAAGCTTCTGCATCTCCACATGCTGCGAGGCAATCTTTTGTTCCATAACTTCAGGAGGAGGCATCATATCGAAAGGAGGAAAGGCACCTGGCATTGGGGGGCGCATACCAGAGACAAATGGATCAGGATGCATCATGCCAGGGCCTGGAGGAGGACGCCTTAGATGAGGAGGTGGAATTCGACCCTTGCTTCCCATCTCAATCACTCAGTTATGACCTGATACAAGAAATACCAACAATAAGCAAGCTGGTTCTAGCAGGGAAAATGAGAAATGTAATTATGAAAGCACTTGGTAAGTTCCAAAACTAGAAGCGGTACAGTGACAAATCATACTCAACTACAGCAATAAAAAGATTGAAATTAAGATAAAATAAGAATGCAAAGTGCACATTTTTCCTAATTACAAAATCTTCTCGTCAGCGTACAAATTATGTGAAGCACTCGAAAGCATATCAGTCAAGAGTTTGCAATTATCACACAGATTATGGGAAGTATTCACATATTCAAAGACTGATTAGGGAGGAATTCATATAGTTAAACAATTGAAATTAACCCATTTTCCACTTTCTAACAAATTGTAGTAAAATTCAGTAAGATATCAAAATCAAGAAACGTCAATGACAATGCTGAAGTCAAATTCAAAACCCGAATAACTCCTGCATGTTACCATCACCTTACAGCAGGCAAGAAATGAAAGCTGTCTCCACAGCGATAGAAGTTACCAAATAACATTATAATCACTAAAAATTTCTTCTTCTTCTTCTTCTTCTTCTATTAATTAAGGTTTCAAATGCTTCACTAAACCCCAAGAATTCAAATAGAAACTTAAGAAAAATAAAAAAGACAAAAAAAAATTAAATAACAATCATATGGTGGACTGCCAATTTACAAATGAAGATTTTGGAAGAAAACTGCTTGTAAAAAACTTTGAAATAACCCTAATTAAAGGATTTTATCTTTTCTTTAAAAAAAAAAAAAACCGCTGACAAGAGACGACGTAGTTTCTTCTTACTAGAATAGAGATAGATGGCAGTAGCAAATCGTCAGTGAATGATGGAATAGCAGAGGCTTTAGCTGGCGAAACAGAGCCAAAGGCAGAGAAAGAGTATGCGAGCTCAATGTTCGTATCGTTGCCCCAAAAAAAAAAAAAAAAAAAAAAAAAGGAATAACACTGTATACTAAAAATGAAAATAATGTCTTCTTCTGCGTAGGAAATCGTAAGTTCATTAAAACGACGTCGTGTAAACTGACCCGGCCTTCACGGCCCTTAAATCTTATTAGACTTTTTAATTTTTTTGGGTGGATAATTTAATTTAATAGCATATATTTTGAAGATTAAAGTGTAAAACTTGCTTTTTATATTTATATTAGGAAATGGAACCGCACTTCGTGCGGCTTTTAAAAAAAAATTAGTATTATTTTTTTTATTACTTTACATTTGATGAAACTAATAAAAAATATGAATTATTTTTTTAAAAAGATGACGTAACCTTATAAAACTAATGTTATTTATGAAAGTTAATTATTTTTTGTTAGCATTAAAAATATATATTAATGTGTATAGTTAAGTGTACACAACCTTTTCATCAATAAAAATTATGTTCACACTAATCAACTTTCTATTTTTCTTGGTATTAACAGACTCCCACATCTTACAAAGTCTAACCCTTATCATCCAACTATCTTTATTATTGTTTAACTCGTGAAGAAAAGAGTACTCCATGAAGCATACAATACTAAAAATTTAAATAAGTCAAAAAATAAAAACACAAGAACATTTCTAAAGAGGATGTTGGTTAAATAATAAAAAAATCCAAACATAACAAATCTTAAATGCTTAATATTTATAGAGTTTTAAGAAACCAAAAGACACTAAATAAAAGGTTGCATAATTAAATATGTGATTATGACATTAAAATTAGATCCTAGTGGCATTGGTGATGAAAGATGAACGAACCTTCCTTCCTATATTAATTAGTTGATGTATTTTAAACCACTAAAGTTTAGTTGTTGGCTTAATAAAATAAATGAATGTTTCAAAACTTATAATTAATTTATTATTAATGGTTATATATTGTTGAATTTAAATAGAAAGAGGAAGAGACATGTAATTTTTTGTAATCTATTAATTATTTTCTATTTTTAATATTTTGTAATGTAATTATTTTTTAATCTCAACCAATAGATTAGATAATAGAAAATATAAAAGATGAGAAATAATATACCACAAATCTTAACTACTTAATATCTATAGAGTTTGAAGAAGAAGGTTGCATAATTAAATATGAGATTATAACATTAAAATTAGACTCTAATGACATTGTTGAGAGAATATGAAGGAACATTCCTTCCTATATTAATTAATTGATATATTTAAGCCACTAAAGTTTAATTATTGGCATAATAAAATAAATAAATATTTCAAGATTTATAATTAATTATTATTAATGGTTACATATTATTGAATTTAAATAGAAAGAGAAAGAGACATGTAATCTTTTATAATCTAATAATTATTTTTTATTTTTAATATTTTGTAATGTAATTATTTTTTTAATATCAACCAATTTATTAGATAATAGAGAATACAAGAAGATAAGAAATAGTGATGCCACATCACATTCTCTAGTCCCAACTTTATATATATATATAGAGAGAGAGAGATTTTTAATATTTTGTAATGTAATTATTTTTTAATTTCAACCAATATATTAGATAATAGAGAATAAAAAAAGATGAGAAATAATGATGACACAAATCTTAAATATTTAATGTTTATGGAGTTTGAAGAAGCCAAAAGGCACTAAACAAAAGATTGAATAATTAAATATGAGATTATGACATTAAAATTAGGTTCTAATAGTATTGTTGAGAGAAGATGAAGGAATCTTCCTTCCTATATTAATTAATTGATGTATTTTAAGTCACTAAAATTTAATTGTTAGCATAATAAAATAAATGAATGTTTCAAGACTTATAATTAATTATTATTAATGGTTACATATTGTTAAATTTTAATAGAAAGAGGAAAAGACATGTAATCATTTATAATCTAATAATTATTTTCTATTTTAATATTTTATAATGTAATTATTTTTTAATTTCAACCAATTTATTAGATAATAAAGAATATGAAATGATGAGAAATGGTGATGCCACATCACCTCTTGTAATCCCAACTTTATATATATATATAGATATATAGATATAAATATAGATAGATAGATTTGTAACATTTTACCCATTCCAATTATACAACAAATAGATTCCATATGTTACTATTAGATAGCCCTTTTGTGGTACTATATATCTCAAGTTTTAAATAGTTCTAATTTTCATAATTAGAAATTTACTTCACTCAAAAAATAAAATAAAATAAAATTTTATTATATTTTATGTTATTACAAAACATTTACCACCAATTTTATTATACCCATGCATTTGATTACGGAGCTTGGAATCTATTTTATTATACAAACTCCCCAAAGTTTCTCAGATAATGAACAACGGAAGTACAATGAGAAAAAAATATGATCTTTCTGTTCTGAATTTCATCCGACATTGTGCATCAGTCATTTCTTCACTTCATGCAATCACTTGAGGAATTTTGTCCAGAGCCTCTTGTATTTTCTTCTCGTCAAACGACAAGTCAACCATCTTTCCTTGCAAGTACTTCTCATAAGAAGCAAGGTCAAAATGGCCATGGCCACACATTGCCGTCAGAATAACCTTTGCTTCTCCAGTTTCCTTACAACGGAGGGCTTCCCTGATGGTGGCTGCAATTGCATGAGTCGGTTCTGGCGCTGGTATTATCCCTTCAGTTCTAGCAAATTGTATAGCACCTGCAATACAGAAAATGAACATCCCACATGAAACATGTCTGCTATTTTCTATATAACTAGCATCAGTTGATAAGTTGGGAAACAGGGAAGTTAATTGCCTTGAAAGCACTCGGTCTGAGGAATTGAAATTGCTTCCATGAGACCTAATTCATAGACATGTGATAATAATGGTGCCATACCATGGTAACGTAATCCTCCTGCAGCAACAAAGAATGCTAAGTAAACAACAAACGAATAAAATTTAGTTCATCATATCGATAACAAAACAGTATAATACCAGCATGAATTGGATCAGGAATGAAGTCGTGCCCAAGTGTATGCATCTTCATCAATGGAGTCATCCCTGCGGTATCACCAAAATCATAAGCATACACGCCTTTTGTTAGAGAAGGACATGCAGTAGGTTCAACTGCTCTTATTACAGGGTTGATTTTTCCATTGAGTTTCTCTCGGATGAATGGGAAGCTGAGCCCGCCAAAATTGGATCCACCACCAGTACACCCTATGATGATGTCTGGGGTTTCTCCTACAGCCTCCATCTGCTTTATACACTCTTCTCCTATGACAGTCTGGTGTAGCAAGACATGATTGAGGACGCTGCCCAGGCAATACTTTGTATCAGCATTTGTAGCAGCAACCTCTGCAGCTTCTGAAATGGCTATTCCTAAACTTCCCGGGCTTGATGGATCCATTTGCAGAATTTTCCTACCTGCTTCAGTGATGTCAGATGGAGATGGATGTACTTTTGCACCCCAAGTCTGCATCATTAATCTTCGATATGGTTTCTGATCATAAGAAGCACGGACCTGCCATACCTATACAAAGATTTCAAATTAAAATGTCACTAGCTCTACATGAATTCAGAAAACGAATTAAGTGCGGATATAATGCAACTTGGAATCAGTTCCCTGACTCAATTAACAGTTAATATGCTTACACTACAGAGGAAATAAGGATGTGTGGTTTCAAACGACTTGATCAAATGGCTAGCTGAAAAGGGGGAACATAAAACACTTGCTATCAACTTTGGCCATATGTTCTACGCATTTTTCTCCAAAATTGACAACATCACACAAGTATGCATTATGCAGAAGGGAATAATCTAAAGCTGTACAAATTGAGCTAACCACACTATAACATAAAATCCAATTTGGTTCAACCTACTTGAATGGACAGAACTGGATGCAAGATCTATGACTTTGCTTTAAATTGTCCTACCTCACAGTTGAGACCAAATAAGCTGCATGCGAAGGCCAGTGAACTCCCCCACTGGCCAGCACCGGTTTCAGTTACAACATTTTTGGTGCCTTCTTGTGCATTATAATACACTTGTGGAACTGCAGTGTTAGGTTTGTGAGATCCAGCTGGGCTGACACCTTCATATTTGTAGTAAATTCTGGCGGGCGTATCTAGAATCTTCTCCAACCTCTTGGCTCTAAATGAAGTAAAGAACATAAGAGAATTCAAAAGATGGCACAGAAAGATATATCCAAAAAGATCATACATTATGTATTAGCAGAGCAAACCTTATTAGAGGCGTTGGACGCCAAAGCCTGTATATATCAAGAACTTCATCAGGGATATCTATGAACCTGTCAGTGCTTGCCTCTTGCTTAATCAACTCATCAGGGAATAGAGGAGACAAATCTTCAGGTTTGACAGGTTCAAAAGTTTTGGGATGCAACGGAGGAGGAGGTTTCACTGATAGGTCTGCAATCACATTGTACCACTGACAAGGAATTTCAACCGGTAACGCAACAGCAGTCGCAGCTGCTCTTACTCTACAGCCATTTGAAAGCCTCGGGCGTGTAGTCTTTGCCTTCAATGGAAAAGACCCAAGAAATTGTTCCCCAGCTGAAAGTAATAGAGGTGGTTAAAAAAGGCAAATTCAAGCAACACATCAGAACAATAAAGAAACTTCTGTTCTAATCAAGGTTGCTGTGGCACATGATTTAGTCTAACATGATCTGCACTCATAAAAAATAACCCACTACAAGTATAATTGTCTGGTGAAAAATCCACTCAACCTACCAGTCAAACGAGGATGGCTTCATGTCATCAAAGTGCAGGGACATCAAGAAACATGCCTTAAAACCCTACTACGGGCAGCACCATGTCTCTCTAAAGATTCATGCTTAATTTAGCCAGTGTATTAATCATAATTTACAACCACAGCCCACAAAGAGCGAATAATCGATAGCATTTCCAACAGCAAGAACCAATGATTGAACAACCTTAAAACAATCAAAGGAATCAACAAAACAGAAACATTGGAACTCACTTTTGGCATCAGCTAAAGATTGATTAAATGCATGCAACAGATTAGAACAGTACAAGTGGAACAGTTACCTTTGATCTGGTTTCCTGTTGACCCGGAAATGAGCAGTGGGTTTAAATTTGCATATAAAAGTGATTGTGCAGCCATTTTCAGAAAGTTTCTGCAGTTGTCCTGAGAAACTAGTAAGTGATGGTGTGACGATGCTGGTGCGGCGAGGTAAATTTCGTTGACCGCCGAGAACTTTTTTGTTCTTATCTTTAAGGCCAGGGCTATGCTACATTATATGTAACATCATACGTAGACATTACATCCAACAACTCAGAACAGTTTCAAGAGAAAGCAACATTTTAAATTTGTTGGGTGCAACATCTTGTTGATGCATGTTACGTTAAATGTAAAAAGCCATGTGGTAGCAGTGGAGAAATTGAATTTGCCTTGGACCATTTCAATTTGAATAACTGAAGCAATCAATACCTTTGAAAAAATTCACAGGGAAAGACTCTATGATTGGTGCTTGGATTCGAAAGTATAAAGTAATCGAAGTACGCGCTTTGCCCTTATTAGCTGCTTTTCAACCTCTCCGACAAAGTTAATTAAGAGCATCACCAAAATACTCTTTAAATAAGATTTTATTATTTATTTAAAGAGTTTTAAGACTCTAAAAGACATTTCAATTAAGATTCTTCAAATAAAAAATGATCCTCTCTCTTTAAATTTAAAGAGTTACTTTCTCTCTTTTCAATTTATATTTTATGACTTTTTGTTGAAGAAAAAGAGAAAGGTACTTTAATTATTATTGACTTTTTTTTAAAAAAAAATAGTTATTTAATTAAAATAATATTAACTCATTTCTATTTGAAGAGTCTTTTGGAGAACAATATCTTTTTTCACTCATCTATTTACCACATAGGTAAGCAAATGAATATTTGAAGAGTAAAATTTATAGAGCCTTTTGGAGATGCTCTAACATGAAAAATTTACAAAAATAATCATAAAAGTTTTATTATTTTCACAATTAACCCTCTTAATTTTTTTCTATCAACATTAGCCAAACACATGCTTTTCTCCCCAAATTACCCTTCTTTACAAACCAAAAGCAACATTCTTTCTCAACTTTCGTCAAACAAAGGCAGCTTCCACTCTTGAATCATCAACCAACGGCAACGGCAAAAGGCAACGATAAAAAGTGAAATCCGATCATAATTTATTCGGATCCAACACTAATCGACATCACATAGTGGTATGAGTTATTTTCTTGCTCGTGAGTTTGACTGAACTGCAAATGATTTCATAGGTGAATCTGGCGACAATCAGCCTGTCGCACCAAAAACCATATTCATTATAATTAACTATTAATTTGATAGGGCTGAAATAATTTATTTTTTTATAATTTAAGGCTTAATGGATTCAGTTGTACTTGAATTGTGTTACGATGGTTGCTGAGAGACATTAGAGGATGGGCGTATAGAGTATGTCAATGGTAAAAATAGAGCTTTTTTGGTTGGAAAAAATTATCTTTTTGATAAGTTATTGGCAAGAGTATACGATGTGTTATAAATTAATCCTAATGAATATAGTATCACAATGAAGACAACTTTGAGGTCTAGTAACACATTATATCGTGTATGTGCACTGCCCATGGATATATTTGATGATGAAATGGTGAGGGTTGTGTTACATATGGCATCCGACGTAGTTAATTTTGGATGTATTCCTATATTTGTTACCACATCACCTCGAGTTCCGAGTGGAGATATTGAGCCAATAGAAACAAGACCATTGAAGGCCAAACAAGTATTTTAAAATTTAAAGGATTATGTGGCTTGGGTCAAGCTTCAGAGTTGGATTATCTGATAATTAAATCTTTCTTAATCTTTATGGGATATTTTGACACAAAATAACTAAGTAATTTAATGGACAAAATTAAATGTATTCTTAACTTTCCTTTATAAGTACAAAACTCATTATTTTGGACTAATTAAAATTCCAAAACTAACAGCCAGCCACAAACAAATTGCCGTTAACTTCTTTTCATTTTCTTTAGTCGTTTTCGTTTTCCTTTTGCCCTTTCCTTCGGGCATTAATTTTTCTTTTCTTCGATACTTTTCAGTCGTCGCTTTCCTTCTTTTTCTTTTGGACTCTTCTCTAAACTCTTTACGAAAAGCAGACAAAGACAAATCTTAAAGGAAAAAGATCTCAATAAGTAACTTTTTCTTTTTTAATTTAAAAGAAGATCATTTTAATCCAAAAACTGACAACTTGCAAATGGAGTGATAAGAACACATAAAATTCCTTCAATTATATCGTTTGAGATTTAATTAATTATAAATTAGGAAATAGTACTTAGGTTGATTAATTAGCTTGTCTATGTCGCATAAAGAAATAAATGGTGAAAGCATATAATATATATCCCTAATAATTCATATGTAAGACAAAACCAAATTGAAGTAGTTGTCAACAATACAACATAGGGTTACAAAATGATGATAAAAGAGATATTAATATACCCCCTTTGCCACTACCAACAAACATTTCAAAAATAAGAATGTGTACATCTCATTATATATGAGTACTAATTAATTGATTCATTCCCATTTGCATTGAACCCTATGTGTGTGCCTAAAATCACACCTTAATACCATACTACCATCCATTCTCCTCAACACAAAACTCTCAACCAAGACAAAGCAACCAAATCTTTGCCACCCGTTTTCACCAGCAATTTCTTCAACTCTCGAGACTCTCAATTCCTTTTCTCTCCCACGAACCCACCCTCCTTCCTCTTGCAACCACCTCATCTTCTCGTCAATGGCCAAACTCAACCCCACAACACCACCACCACCACCTCTACCCCACCTTCGCCGTCTACAGTTCCTATCACAAACCCTATAACCCACGAACCCTAAATGCCTACCCCTGTCATCCCTCTCACCTTGCTTGCCATAAACATAACTCACTTCCCTTTGTACATTCACATTCACATTCACTTCATTAGCATCATCCCCTCCATTGTTCACACATGAGAATATTTTCTCCCACCACTGCTGGAGGGTCATCTTATACAACACCGACTTTCTCATTTGGTGTCTGATTCTTGATTCTTCTCTAACGAAAACAAATGGGCAGTACCATTTCCCTACAATGCTAACACTCGAACGCTTGTTGGTGATGGGGAAGTTTAAGCTTGGGAGTTGTGTTCGAAGAGAGATATCGAGGCCCAGGGCTTCGCTGAGTTTATCATTATTCCATCGGCGTAGAAATGATCTTGATGATGAGGAGGAGCTGCGAAGCTCCCAGCCTTTCTTGCGGAGAAACTTTGGAGGAAGGCCGTCGGTGGTGGCTGCTGACGTGGCGAAGAACGAGTGTCGGTGGTAGCGGTGAATCTTGAACTGCTGGTATATGTTTCTGAAATCAAATGGCTTTGGTTTCATGTCTTTTACTACATTGCTGAAGCAACACATACCCACCTCTGTCTCCCTTGAACTTTTGCAAGTTTTCCTTCAGAAAAGGGGAAAAACAACCTTTAAACGTTTCTCAAAAACTGATAGCAAACAAGCGGTGTGTTTGTTTTTGAAAATGAGAATAACGTTTGTTTTCTAACTCAAAAACGTGTAATCTGAAAACAGAAACAATGTGCATGTGAAATATTGAAAAGAGGGTGTTAGAACAAGTAAAAATAGTAACAACCGAGTTTTGGTATATTTAATTTTCCTTTTACAAGAATTAAAAAGTACTATCACTTCTATTGATATATATATATGTTATAAAAAATAGTATTTATAAAATAATACTAAATATCCCACAAATATTGAGAAAATTTATATGGTGCATACACTTTTTTTCTTGTCATGTGTATGCTTCAACTAATTATAAAAAAAATAAATACACGTTATAAGAATTAAATAAAAATAAATTTGTATATTAAAAGTATGATGGACTCTCATGTAAATGTTTCCTTTTTATAATTTTATAGTTAATGTAAATGTTAAGAACGAGGACGTACCCTTTGTATTTGCCTTTAGCTCTAATAACATAGTACCGATTGGATGACAACGGTTGATCGAGAACTGGGAGGAACCAAACTTTAGTAACACTAGTTTCTTGATAATCATTTGAATGAACAACTGTCAGCATCTTGTCTTGAGGAAACGGCAGTCTTTTTACTCTCCTAAGTTTACATGTTCCCCAGCAAAATGTATCTTCTGCTTCTGCTTCTTCATCTGTAATCAATAAAATACCCGAGTATGGACCCTCTTGTGGTGGTAGCTCTGCTGAAAGAGTGCTGGGCGATTTTCTGTACAAGGAAAGAGGCCTTGTAACATACATGGCTTAAAGCTTAAGTTAACATGTACCCTCGTGTGTGTGTGTGTGTGTGTGTTTGGTGCAGGAGAGAACAGGAGATGTGGTGTGTTTATGTGATGATTTGCTTAAGAATTAAGAAATGGGAATTGGGTTTGGCTTTTAGATATGATCAAACCTTTATGTCCATGATTGCCCCTTTAATGCTGAGATGGGCAGATGGGGGGGGCCATGAAGCTTCAAGACTTTCGGTAGTGGAAGAAGATATAAAACGAGAATTAAAGATAAAGTGCGCTTTACTTCCTTTTTTTTAACTTTGCTTTTTTCTTGTGATTGTGTAATACATTAACCACGTAAAACGGTAAAAGGCAACGTATAGTAAATTTAACCACGTAATAGGGTTAAACTTTGAAAATGCCAAAAGAAAAAAAATAAAGTAAATTTCTTTTTATGTCAAAACATGCTTACCAAAATTTTGGTGATTAGAAATTTTAAGATCAGAGTTATATTCAATTTAGAATTATCTTATTCAAAACACCACACATTGGTACAGAGTATCCGAGCTTCCGGGAAGGAGGGGAAAAAAAAAAAAAAAAGCTTATGCTTTTAGTTTAAGGTAGGTATTTATAATTCCCATCATCTCTCCACCCGGGAAACGCCCAAGACACCCCCTTGCTGCTGCAACCTCGTTGAACTCACAGACTGAATCACCACTGAATGCTTGAAGCTGTTCACTTCTTTCTTTTTCAATCTTTGTATCTTCTGTTAGGTCTTCACCAGCCTTAACAGTGGGTAGAGGAAATGGATCAAGGGGAATTTCCATGACAGCAGACTCCCCACCCACAGCACCCACAAAATCCTTTAGTTGGCACATTGCAAGTGGAACTGGTTCAAAGCTGTGGTCTCCATACTCAACTGGAGTCGAGTGGTCTCCTGTGACACAAAGGAAGTATTGGAACTTCCCAGATTTCTCAGCCTGCCAGAGCAGTCTTGCTAGCTGGCCTATTGCTCGATCTACAGCTTCCAGAGCTTTAACTTTGAAAATGCTAGCCTTATCATGGCCAGCATCATCTACTGCCTGCAATACCAAATATCCATGTTCCGTTATCATCACAGTTCAGAAAGCCATTGACCCAAGATCATAGCTGTCAGAAGATTTAGACCTTAATGTGAAGAAAACCAAAATCATAGCCATCCGATCTGCCTGGTTTATGCTCATCCTCCCCCGGTACAAATACATTTGGGCAAGATTGCAAAGGAGCTGAGAGTGCCTTAGCTATGGCAGTTGCTTTGGAAGTTAAAATTGTTCGATAATCTCCAGTAGCTCCAGGAGCTTCCAGGATATCAATATCAAGTGATAGGCCCAAACCAGCTATAATCTTAGTAGGAGCTACCATGCATGGCCATAATCCATGTTTCTTTTCAAATGAAGGTACCTGCAATATGCGATTTAGGGTAAAAAAAAAATCATATAACTAAGAATTCTTACTTGATATAAATTAAAAAACGCTCCAATTGGAAAATTTACATCTAGGAAGGTAATGCCACTTTCTAACACAAGGGAAGAAAAAGAAGAAAATAATTTCAAGAACCATGACAGTGAAATCATACTACCAGACAGCGCATCCAATGATTGAGACATTAATGTTCAGTTTCTCTAAGCAAGGCCAGCTGCAATAAAGAAAGACAAACAGAAAAGTCAAGGATTACAACACACCTCTATTCGAATACCACAGCCTCGCAAAAGGACAACATTGGCGATGTTCTTCCCTTCGGCTGCCCGTTTTGCATTTAATGGGTGAGAAACCAGAATTTTTGATATTTCCCTGGATAACTCATTAACAACTGCTGCTGTGTGCTTTGCTTCATCAGTATCATCCAGTGCCTGAGCTTGAAATAGCAAGCGGTTGTCCTTCAATGGATCAGTCCCTGATATATTGCCACTTAAGTTTGGTCCTTTGACAACCACCCCACACCTGTGTTCCGTTGCATACCTGTGGTAGAAGATTGTTTGTTAAGCTTGTCCATGTCTAATTTCCAAAAAGTTGAAGTAGGTAAAAGCCAAGAACTAAGCTATTTATTGTAACTTTGATGGATGAGTTCTGTACTACTTGATTCATGGGAACAAATTTGCATTCATACAAACAAAGGTACCAAATTCAACTGCCTTTTTTTTTTCTTTTTTTTTTTTGGGAGAGAATCATTGAATCATAAGCGTTAATGTTTTTTTTTTGGATATAATTATTGAATCATAGGACTTGGTCAACACATAATTTTAGGGTTCAAAGAACAGATTACATTTTACATTGTATTGAATTTAACAAGAAACAGCTGAGCATGATATAAATGTTCAGTGAAGAGGAAACACTGCACCTGACTCTAACTTCATACTGCGGAAAAGACGGGAGCTTCATTCTATCCAATGCTGCACATAATCTGGGTCCTTCCTCTTCAAAATGCCTGTCAGCCCTCCTACTGGTAACTATTCCAGTTTTCTCATCCAAGGTCGCAAAATTTGACTGAAGATCAAACATAGGTAATTGGTCATGACATGTAACCACCAATCTAAAACACATTAACCAAATATTTAAATCAAAAGAAACTACAAGAAGATGCTGATTATTGATTAGTCATGTGAGATCAATAACAGCAATAAGATTATAAAAGAATATGAAACAAGAAAATAAACCCACCTTGAAAGCAATATCCCCAGGTGACATAGCCAGTCCAGCACCCATGGACTCAAAAGCACCACGTCCTCGGTAGTACACTCGCGGGTTGTAACCCAATAAAGAAAGATGAGCTGTGTCACTTCCGCAACCCAAACCCACTTCAACAGGATCCATGAGACCGTTCACTCCAGCAGATGCAATGGCATCCAGGTTCGGCACATAAGCAGCCTGCAAAGGAGTCTTGTACCCAAATCTTGGCAGTGACACATCTCCTAACCCATCAATCAGCACAAATGCTACTCTCCTCTTGGGCAGATGGGGACTACCCATGCTTCTATATTCTATCTACCTTCACAGTAAGGTTAAAATTGAACACAGAAATGAACTTGTCAAAGCTGCTCACTTCCTTATCATGATAGACTATTTAACCCCTACAGAACGAGAATGGAAAAATAAATAAGAATATCACAGCAAAGACAAATTTCAACCAGAGACCATGTAAATTGTTTTTTCATACATTCTACAAAATATGATTAAAATTTGGTGCATCCTAATTTTTTCAAAAACTAGTCTTAGTAGTCAACTAAGTCCAAGTTAGAGACATGGGCACCAAGAACAATATATGCATAAAATGCAGACACCAATCATAACAAAAGCTCAGAATATCTGGCCATATGATTTTATTTCATTAAAACAATGGTTTGACAAAGAAATCATATGCAACAAAGAAATCCAATGGAATCAGTAAAGCGCCAAAGCAAGCAGCAGTCCAGCAGATTACAAGCTTTAAATAAATATTCAGCAAAGTGAAACGAAATAGGCAATCCACTTGCATCAAGCTCGAAAACAACAGCACACAAAAGAAAACATTTTTCGTCATATTCATATCAAATTCCAAATGGGATCCTCTCATTATCAGCTAAATTGATCAAACAAACAACCAAAAGCTAAGGAATCAAACAACAGCAACATCATTAACTGAAAACAGTTTAGTCCCAAGCTAAGAAAATGGAGCAAATCAAGTTAATCTCAACCCATTAACAAGTGCATGCAAACAAATAAACTTTCCCAAAACAAAAAATGGTATCAGAAATCAATTCTTACCTTAAAAAGATGGGGAAAAAAAATCAATTTTGATATTTCAGAGCTTATTTAATCTCGTACTGGTTCCTGGGAATTGATTAACATCGGGGAAACGAATCATTCAAGCACATTTTAATCAATTTGGTTTCTGTATCTGGCGTGAAGAAGATAAAAGTGGTTCGAACTTTTATGCAAATGAAATGATGTGTTTTTGCGTTTTTTAACGAATTTAATAGGTAAATGAAGTAATAACATTAGGATCCCTATTGTTTACATTTTCTCAAATAAGAACATAGTATATCAATTTGTGTCAGATAGGTTACTGTCTCCCAAATCAAATGTCTAAATTACCCTTCAGAATCGGAATTATCCGACATACATTTATATTGTGATTGTTGTTAAAATTCAAGATTATAGGACTAGTTTTATCATTACAGTAGGGTTTGGGACTTATTCTAATAACAGTATAAACATCTCGTTATTTGAGCAAAAATGAAAATTTTGGGATCTAGATGCCATTTTCCTAAAAGCAACTGATTTAAATATATATTTTGATTTGTATGAAATATTTTATACAAAATATATTGCTAAATAATCGGATCAGCCTGCAGTACCACAGTGGCACCATGCCACTTCCTTTTGTCTTTTGTAGTAAATTATCATATAACCCCTTTCACTCTTTTTTATTTAAACTTTACTTTACAAATATTAAATTAATTTCAACTGCATCCATGTGAACATTACCGAAATACCCATGCTGACCAACGGTGACCGGATTTCAACTGACGGCGACGGAAAACTCGAGTTAGACACTTTTGGCCGAGCCGAGTCCAACGGTGGTGGTGGTGACCTCTCATGCGTGGTGATGGCGCCGGATCGAGCTCCCAAAGCCGTGAATCCTTCAATGACCGATCAACGGCAAATAGGCTCCCCCCGGTGGCTGTGATTGGTCGGAAAATATAGAGGGAATCGTGGGGAGCAAAACTCAAGTGATAGCATCACCGAAAATCGGAGAAATCACGGCGAATTGAAGCGGCGGTTCTGCGGCTTTTTACGGCTTCAATCGGGAGCTTTCCGAACGCTTTTCGGCGACAAGATTGGCATGGAGATGACTGGCATTGCACGATCTTCCGATCGGTACCAACCTTGGCCGGTGAAGTGGCCGGAAATGGAAATAGCATCCGGGTCAGGTTGTGGGTTCGGCATGGGCATTTCGGTTCACAGAGGGGGTATTGTGATATAAGTGTAATATATAATAAGAATTTGTAAATAATAAATAGTATAAGGTACTAACTAAAATGTCTATGTGGATGTAATACATATTAACTTAATATTTGTAAATTAAAATTTAAATAAAAACAAATAAAAGGGGATTATATGAAAATTTATAATATTGGAGCCATAAAAGACAAAGGATGTGCCACGGTACCACTGTGGTACCGTAGCCTGATCCAAATCGTGCTAAATGATGCTATTTATATTTTATACATAATTTAAATTTTCAATTAAAATTGTAATCTCAATGAATAATAAAAAAAGGAAAATGTGTTAAGGACTTACTGTTACGTGGACTCGAGATTTTGCAACGACTTGTCACTATTACCCGCCATGTGTTCTCGTATATTTTGAACAGCTAGTTAAAGGTAAAACATTTTAGCTAGATTTTAAACAAAATCTTAATCAATCAAGCAAACGCCAATTTTGATTCTTTATGCTGAAATCTCGAAGAAGAAACAAAGTGCACAACACAACACTTCAATATGATGAAGAGGATTCTAATGTCACGTTTGCTCCATTCACAAACCTCCACTGCTAGACTCTTGTAAGTGCTTCTGTTTACTACATTTGTTAGGTTGTGTGAATTAGCTAAGTTTTCGTGACTCGTTTGTTGTTATGATGAGATTATGTGTTCTTATGTTGTGTCTCTGATGGTCTTGTCATCTGGGTTTTTATTTATTTCCAATTTTTGTTGGATTTAACTGTTATTTGTTGGAGAAAATGTTCCCTTAGCATGTTTATTTTCTTTGATATGGGTTTTTTTCTCATCTTTAATGAGATCCTGGACCATTATACGACAAAAGGCTCTCTCTTTTGGAATTTTCAGTATCTGCAATGTGTATCTTTGCCCTAATATGTCATTGTTTCTCGTATTGCTGAGACAGTCCAATTCCTGTGTCCAGTAATGGGAGATCATTATCAACTGGTTCAAATAGGGTAGATGATCCCTTAAAGTCTGAGGGCACTGAGACTCCAAATGTCAAGCCTCCTTCAAATGAGAAGGTAGTTTTGTTGTACTCATGAAGGGCTTCCTTGAATTCAGTTTCTCCATAGAGTCAGATTCTTCTCCTTCTGACCTTACATGCATTTTGGTTTAGGTACTTGTTTTAGGTGGAAACGGGTTTGTCGGTTCACATATCTGTAAAGAAGCTCTAGAGCGTGGTCTGACTGTTTCTAGCTTTAGCAGGTATCATATTGTATTTACTTGTGATCAAATAAACATCACATGGAAAATTCAGTACCTTTTCGTTTTCTTAGTTATCGTATAATTATGCTTAGACACTGAACTATTTCTTTCTAGGTCTGGAAGATCATCTCTTAAGGATTCTTGGGCCGAAAGTGTGGTCTGGCATCAAGGTTCACTAAGATTCAGAATTTCAGATGCATATTTATTGCAAATAGTTGATTAAATGTAATACTGTCTTTCTTTTCGAACTACAGGAGATCTGCTCTCACCTGATTCATTAAAAGATTCACTGATTGGAGTGAACTCTGTGGTATGATTAGTTCTGTTACCATAGGTCATTATAAGCCTATAACCACAAAACAAAATCCAGGAGAAAAATGAAGGGTAGAGATTTTATGAGGTCATTCATACTATCACCGTGGTGCAGATCAGTGCTTCTTTAATTTTTTTGCAAAGCACAATAGGTCAATTGGTAATAGTCCGTAGTTTGTTTTCAACAGAATATTCCTGTCTCCATCCAATGATTTGGCATGCTTTGATTGGTAGTTAGTTGGAAACTAGAGAATATAAAGGCACAATTCTGAAGAAGGCATATCAAAGTTGGACAATATCTTTTGGAGGATTGTAGAGTTTCCTATTGTGTTATGAACTTAATTTCTAGTTTGCTTATTGACTGCCATTGGTCTTCTTTATGTTAGTGCAACAAGATTCTCATATTTTCATAAACATCTGAAAACTCTCTCCCTCTTCTCCTATGTTTAACATGCTGAAATCTTTATGTTGATGAACTCTTAATATGTAACTGGATGCTTAGCTTTTTGATTTGGAACTTATAGATCTCATGTGTTGGAGGTTTCGGCTCAAATTCATATATGTACAAAATTAATGGGACCGCCAACATAAACGCTGTAAAAGCTGCTAAAGAGCAAGGTACGCCAAAATTCTTTGAGCAACTGCTTTAAGTATCTAAGCATTGCCTTCTATCATTCTAGAATAATTTTTTATTTGAAGTTTTGTATTGCAATGTTACCGTGTGCTGAGAGTGACATGAAATACTTCCTTGCAAATCATTGTCTGTAGGTGTAAAAAGGTTTGTGTTTGTCTCTGCTGCTGACTTTGGTTTGGTAAATTATTTACTACGGGGATATTATGAGGGAAAGGTACTTTCTTGCTCTATGATGTTCATCCACAAATTGAATATATGTAAAACACTAAATGTTCTGTGAATTGAAACAATGTAGTTTCTGTCCCTGCTTCTGTGTAACCAATTAAAATTCAAAATTGCAACTCTTTTTCTTTATCATGGCCGGGCATTTTTAGTTGGTGTTGCACTTTAATTTGTCATTTATCTGCTATGCTTAGAGAATTCTTTTTCCCCTTTAATCCTTTTTCTGATGATTGTTTCTGTCCATCTACTCTGATGCAGAGAGCCACTGAAAAAGAGTTAATGACAGAACTGCCACATGGAGGTCAGGTCTCATTCCTTGCTCTGATTCTAGACTTTTGTTTTGCTGCTAGGTGGTTTTTTAAAGTTAAGAACCATGAGTAATTAGAGGTCCTTTTGAATTATTTATTCAATGGCATGAGTACATCAATGAAATGATTTCTCATGGCTAGAGCAACTTAATGCTAAGAGGGAATACTTTTGTTCATTTTACGTAGGTGTGATCTTGAGGCCTGGCTTTATACATGGGACTCGTCAGGTTGGAAGCATCAAGTTACCTCTAAGTGTCATTGGGGCTCCATTAGAGATGGTAAATTTTGGCATCTATATCTTCCCTCAACAGATTCTTATCTTTACCCAGCAGTTCACTGAGTTTTGTGTCTCTGTTTCTAGAGAGCAGAGCCTATGGGTGGTAAAAGCACACATGGAAATAGATAGTCATTGTTGAAGCCTTCCATCTATTTGCTGTTTCTTAAAACTCACTGATGTTCGCTCATCCATGGACCATTGAAATTATAGAACCAAGGAAATTTCCTAGCTGTCTGAATGTCTGATCTAGGGAACACAGGATAAAATGTGATGTATCAATAAACAATCCTTTTAAATGTTTTCTCGGTATATCTTTCTTATTCTTTTTGCAATGTTGCATATTGTCCATACACTCTGAAAATAGTTCAATCAGAACGACTCTGTTTTGTTGGTAACGACAGATTTCATGCGGGTCTGGCAGAGGGCTATGTTATTCAATTTTTATTTCTCCCTTTTCTTCAATTAAATTCATGTTTAATGCAGATGCTGAAACATGCAAAAGTGCTGACGGCAATTCCTCTCGTTGGTCCGCTGTTAATACCTCCAGTACGTGTGACTTCAGTGGCAAAGGTTGCTGTGAGTGCTGCAACAGATCCAACATTCCCCCACGGCATCATTGATGTATACAGTATACTACAGCATAGCCAACAAAAGTCAGCATAGACGTATGTTGAGTTCTTCCCTCTCTTGTCATTTAATTTTTTCTCAGTTACATGGGTCATGATGCAGCTAATTTTCTTTGAGAGCAAAATTAAATCCTTACAACATGATGTTAGTGCCATTGTCCAGATCTTGTTTCTCTCCCAAATCAAAATAAGTGATTTGTTTGTTGGTAATTTTTACACCATACAAACTCAATAAAATGCATCAGTTCAATGACAAAATGCAGATCTGTTTGTCACTATTTCTTGCCTTAAACTCTCAGTTCATTATTTTAAAACAAGAAAATTACTTGCAATTTAAAAATGATTGCAAAATGATAATTTCCCTCGCACTCCATTCAGAAGGCATCATGAAAAGAACATCAAATAAATCTGTGAATAATTCGGTCACTGTTGCAGATAATTATGAAAATTGAATTATCACAATGGGTAGCAGCACTTTCTGTTGAATTGTTTCTCTCTTGCTTATATGCCTAGCATTGTGCAGAACTTTTAGAGGCTATTTTTGTCCCCTCTTTAAAATTCTCATAGTTAACAATTGAAGCATCCAACTAATTTTTTTTTTTCTCAGTTTTAGATTTTTCCACCCTTCTCTCGGTTTCTAAATGCAATCGTCTGTCTTTGTTTTTTTTTTTTTTTTGGGGGGGGGGGGGGGGGGGGGGGGGTGGGGGGGTGTGGCAACTACCTGTAATGTGTAAAAGATTTAACAGTCTGATTGGGAAATATCATCACTGATCAATCTTATTTAGTGGCAATTGCAAATAAAACTTACAAAAACAAGCGAAAGATTGGAGAATTTAGAAGTAGTACTCTATTAATAAAGATCTCTACGTAGAGTTCAAAGTACCATAAAACAAAGAGATAAAGAACACAGCAACAAAATGTGCCTTAAAGTAGGGAAAAATAAACGAAACAAACTGATTCAACATCAAAACCTCGAAATTGATTTGGGAAAACAGAAGCAAAAACAAAGCAAGTGGAGTGGCAGCTATTAGCTTCAGCTTCATTTGTTGGCTCCAACAGTGCTCTTCACGGCATCAGCAGCACTCTCAGCTTGAGCCTTCACCTGCTGTCCAGCCTGCAAACATCAATTACCGATATAGAGTTATCATATTCTCATATATTTGTAAATGATATTATTTTTTTAATTGTTTTAGTAACCTGGTTGCATGAATCCTGGACAGAGTGGACAGCATTGCTAGCCTTATCCATCATCTGGCTGCCCTTTTCCTGGATGAAAGATACAAGCACATCATCAGCAACAAGTGAAATATACAATTGATTCATGTAATGTAACAGCATGTAATTAATTAAACAAGCATAACGTGTCAGTATGACTCACCTGTGCTTGGCCCTTGGTCTGGCCAGCTTGGAAACTTGTATTCTGGGAGTCCATCTTCAGTTCTCTTAATTTGACTGAGCAACTAATTAAACTCAAAGGCTAATTAATCGGCTTTGGTGACTAAGGTTCCAGGATTTGTAAGTGTTTATAGTGTGTTAATGGGGCATTTAGGTGATGCCATTTGTTGTAACAAATAGAAGAGGTTGAGAAATTTAGGCTTTGGTCCTTTAGACTAGGTAATTCTGTTGATGAAATAAAATCTGATTCTTGATTCAAAAAGTTGGTTGACATTTTTGAGACTTGGTAATAAAGGTTTTGTTCCTTGATTATAGATATCGAGACATGACCCAATTGATGCCAAACCCTAGTACATTTTTAATCATATCATAATTGAAACATCATGAATAAAGATTATACATATAATATGATGCATGAGCATGATTTTAAGCATAACGCTTTTAAGTTATCATGAAGGGTACAAAAAAATAAAAATTCTTGACATACTCAGGATCTTGAATTAACTTAATTAACAGGATCTGAAAAATTTACAATTGAAATGAATGATGGATGAACAATCATTATTAAATTGTTTACTTTGATTTTTAATATTTATTATTAGATTGTATGAAATCAATAACTTAAAATTTATGCTAAATTTTAAATAAAAAATTCAACTTGAAATAGTCTCAGGCTAATGATGTATACTCCTCGGACAAAATTTTTGAAAAGCCTTCTCACTGGTGTTTATTTTTTGATGTCACAATTCATTATGCTTAGGAGTGGACTAACTTACAAATCAATCTTTTAAATCTTCTTGTACCTCCCAAGATTTGAATTGAAGTAACTAGTCTTATAAAAGTTTAAAGTAAAACCATTCAGCCAAGCCTCCGGAACAAGAATAGTAATAATAATAATAATTTTGGCCATTAATAAGCAATGTTGCACTAGCGCAGTAAGAATTAGGATACTAAGGCTCCGTTTGGTATAATTTTTCAAGTAAAGTTTATTTAAATAGAGCTTTTAATAGTAGAGCTTTTACATAAAAAAAAAAAATTAGTTGTTTGGTTGTCAATAAGAGTTTTTATTAAAAATTTATGAAATTATTTTAATAGACAAGTTTTTTTAAGTTATATTATGAAAAGAATAAAATAATATTGTCAAATAAGTAGAAGATATTTTTGATATTTTAATACTTAAAAAAAACTTTTCAACCTCTACTCTCAAAAGTTTAAAATTTAAGCTCTTACTAGTAGAGGATAAATAACTTATTTAAACTCTAAAAACTCGATCAAAAAAAAAATCAAACAATAACAAAAATTATGATAAGTGTTTATATGATTAAATAAGCACTTATAACCATTAAATAAGTCATACCAAACAAGCACTAAGATTACTCGGAGCTAGAGATTCGAAACTCCATAAATTTTTTTGAGGGGTGTCTACGGGGTGTTTATTCGACTCATGTTTCTAAAGGAAAAAAATTATCTTCACTTAATTACGATATTCACTTAATTATATACCATAATTAAAAAAAAAATAAGTTTTTAAATATGTTGCGGGGGCTTGAACAACTACCCTCATAATTATAAAGATAAGGTTCTCACCACTGGAGGCGAAGTGATTGAAACTCCATAAAATTTTAATAACGTTTTTCTTTTTTTAAATGGAAATTTTGTTTTGGGATCGATGGTAGGGTAGCTGAAAATTACTGATTGAGAGTTGAAACATTTTGTATTGGCTTTCTTTTTCAGGACTGTTGTACGTCATGGAACTTTTGATAATGATGGTGTGTCTAATTGTTTCGAATTCAAATGTCTGCGATGGTACCCGAAGCCCTTTCTCAACTGTCAACATTTTTTCTTTGACATATCGATTTTTTATTTTTAAATATAGGCGTTTTTAAGTTACATTTATTATAATTTATTTAAAAATCGGGCTTCATAGTGAAAATAAGTTACAAAACAGTGAGATTAAGTGAATTAGGCTGTATTTGAGATTAAGGTTGATTAATTATAACTTAAAAGTTACAACATTAAAGTGTTTAGTAAACACTACGTGCTATATCTTGAAAGCTATATTAATATGATTTTTTACTTGTATGATAAAAATCTATTATATCTTTAATAATTTTTTCAAAAATATTATTTAAAATTTACATTTACTATATAATTATTAATTTTTATTTTATAATTATAATATTTTTTCCATAACAATAGTATCTTAAAAGTTACAACACCTCAATTCCAAACAGGACCTTAATAAGTGAACTAACTTTGATTAATACAATAACGAGCACCTGTTAACCCAACTAGCTCATATAAGATACGTTCAACCTTTGCTACTTACTATTACTTAAATTCCAGTGTTCAAGTGCACAAAGCACATCAAACTACACTTGGGATCAGGCATAATTGAATGGAATTAAAATTTTTTGTTTACATAGACAATCTAATAATATTTTTTTTTAATATAATGATATATTACAATTAAAACTCAATTAATATTTACAATCAAAAATATATATCTGGACTCTTCTTAATAATTCTATTATAGTACAACTTAAAGTTCGACCTGAAGAAATATATAATCTAACCCAAATGATGGAAAAACAAGTAAATTCTTATTTATTAAAAGGTTGGGATTCAAACCTTTGAATGCATGGATTGACCAATGGACTAATAATGAATTAAGAATAAGAAGAGATCACAATTTCTACTCAAGGCACGTTATAATTAAGTTCACAAGACCATTTCAATAAAGTTAACGGAGTTAAGAGCTTATAAGAATGGGTGGAATTTTAAGATGGCAGCGGCCCCCACCTGCGGAGGCTGGCGCCGTCCTTGCGGCTGGGGTCAACGGTCAACCATACGCTGTATCACTATCAGTGCGTGGATTGCTGCAACCAATACTTTTGGTGGTCCAAGGCCTTGCATTAAAGTCCGTTGCTGCCGAAACTACGACAAATTTTAAAGAATTGATTGCGAAATCGCAATTAAACATCAATGAAGGAACGCCGCTGTAGAAGAAAAGCATAAATTAAAATTTAAAAGTTTTTATTTATTTTTTCCAGATTCATTTATCTTTTTAGTGTTGTTATTATTACTCAACGTTTTACAAGAACTAATTAAAATTATTCGGAACTAATTAAAATTATTTGGATCAAACGTTTTCTCTGGGATTTAACGATATCTTTTTGGGGATTTATCCAAAAAAAAAAAAAAAATTCGAATTTAGCTATTACAAATATTGAACTACTAATTAATTATTCGGGAAAAGAAAGGTCCATCTATTCTTATAAGAAAATTCAAAATAACATATTGACTGCAAAGAAAGAATGAAAAATAACCACAAAATTAATCAGCTCTTCACAAGCCCTGAAAACTTAAAGAAAAAAAAAATTTACAAATCCAAATTCAAATTGAAAACCAATTAAGATAAAAAATTATTTTTGAGAAGAGCTAGCATGCATGCCGGTGGCTGTGGATTTATTGGGTAGCATGTGCTTCACTTGTTCATTCCAACAGTGTTCTTCACAGAATCAGCAGCTCCTTGAGCCTTGGCCTTCATTTGGTTCCCAGCCTGCGTCAAAATTATATACATTGATCACAATTTCATTATTAATTATATTAACTGATCAATTGAATTAGCAGTAATTATAATTCACCTCTTGGACTGAATCCTTTGCAGATTGTGCAGCATTGCTGACCTTGTCCATCATCTGGTTGCCCTTTTCCTGAAAAAAAGATTAAAAAAAAAAAACGGGGTGTGCCTACGTATCAACCATTCTGCCCAATCAACGAAAATTGAATTTCATTCTTAGGCTAAACTCACCTGAGCCTGCCCCTTAGCTTGGCCAGCTTGGTAGCTTGTGTTCTCAGATGAATTCATGTTTACTTTTTCTCTTTCTTTCTTGAGAAACAAACACACACTGGAAAAAATGAGAATGAAAATCGAAGTTCTCTACTTAATTTGGTGAGTTATGTCCCATGCATGATTGTGACTGAAATTTATAGCGTGTTAGCACCGTTCCTTTGCATGACAATTGGCACCAAAGTGGTTGCGGGTTTGAGGATTTTGGCCTTTGGACCCGGGATGCCGTGAAAAGTGTCAACAATCGTATACAATTTAAAAGGTTATTAACATTTTATTTAGGCCTTGAAAATTTGAACGACTGGAGAATTACAAAACATTAGCACGTTCGAAATTATTTTTGGTAATTGAATGCATGTATACTTCGTTATGATCACGTAATTAAAGCTTTGTGCTGTTTGAATTTCTACACGACAAGTGTGCTTTCACAAATTTGCTAGCCAGTGATTTAGAAAACAAAGACGTCGAATCACTGAAATATTTTGAACTATACGTAGTTGTTTTAGCAAGAAATTATTTATGAATGAAAATGAATAAAGGAGGCACCAAAATATGTGTAGTGGCGCTTATCCTTGTGCAGCTTTAGAACATGCAGCGTTTTACAAACCCATCCCTCGTGCACATGGATTGATTTTCAATTGTTTTTTTTTAAAAAAAAATAAATAACTGTGGCTACATACATTTGAAAGCATTTTCCAAATTGTTTCTCATTTTTCAGAACCGAAAAATAGTAAAACACGGGCTTGGTTACATGTTTTTGTACACTTGCTTTACAAAACAGAAATACATTTTCTTTTTTATTTATAATCATTGATAAATTTTGAAAACAGTATTTTATTTATAAAAAAAAAAACTCAATTTTTTTTTTTTTTTTGCATGACTCTTATTTTACTCATTTCAGAGAAACAATGTATGAACACGTTCTTGCTAATTTCAAGTTTAAGGGACCGCACTGCCAAACGCGTTTTCCATTTTAATGAAGAACATCATTTTAAAGATTCATCACGAGATTCACTCATATATAGACTAGTTAAGTTGGGTCATAAAATAATACCAAACCAATCAAATCATTTTCTTAATATACAGATCAAATCAAATCAAATCCGCAAATTAAAATTATTGGCTTCTTTATGTAGTGATTGATTTTGATTGACTGAATTTCTATTTTTACTCTTACACTATCAGAATGTGACGATTACCATAAATTATATTATTCCTTAAAGCATTAATTGACAGTTTTATTTCGTCGTTGATGTAATATTTTATTTTTATTATTCATTGATGACATATTAAGGAACTTCTTAATCTGCCAAATAGTACACTTTAAATATTAAATAAATATACAGATTTTACTCCGTTTTACCAGTAACTATCTAATATATAACGGTCCCAAATCACCCCCTTAATTAGTTAGATTACAAAATGTAAAGATTTAAGTGACTTTACCAATTTCCAGTTATCAATTATAATCATTTTCGAAACGATTCATTATACTTAAGGGTCCAGTTATAGTATCACAGTGGTGCCATACCACAACTGGATCCAGTTATTAAATTCAGTTTTGGTGACAACTATAAGCTGGATCCAATAGTTGAATCCAGCTGTGGTATGGTACTACTGTAGTACCATAGTTTTACCCCATACTTAATATGTTAAAAAAAATAAAATCGAGATTGTAATAAAAAACTTAACATATTTGACTAACAACTTATAAATGCATAACCTAAAAAATTGAAGAGGTTACTTATGATATATAACGGATGCGAGGTAATCTTACTCGCATCAAGAAATATAATCTACCCAAAATGAAAGCATAACAGCTCTCAATAATTATTACATTATTTTTTTTAAATTTCATTATTAATACAAAAAGCTCATAACTTTTTACCGATGAGTGACAAGTGAAAATGGTACACGTTATATACAAATTATAACCTAATAAGAAGTCATTGATCTGGTTGTAAAATACTATTTCCCATCAGCAGGAGAAACAAAATATTTGGCCTCGACGGGGCCACAATATGGAAACCATAAACTTGAGAAATCTACAACATAAAATTTGTAAAATTGAGAAGGCTGGCTAGTATAACGTTGAGGGCCAAATGAAGAAAATCATATAATTTAGTGGTCTGAAAGAAAATATGTAAAAATGAGGGGGCAATATGTAAGGTAGAATATCCATTGAGTTCTTTATTATTATTATTTTCAGCTTGGGGCGCCCCGACCGTACAATTTGGAGCAATGCTCAAGAGTGCTCCCCATTATGCTAAATTAAAACTTCATACAGACACCACCGATTGATAGTGACTCAGAAGATTATTTATGTATATAATATATATATATATATATAGAAACTAAATATCATGTTACTTGCAAAAGTATGTAACTGTCGTGCTATTAAGTCGTTAGGTTACAAAATGTAAAACAGTATAGTAGTACAGTTGAAAATGACAAATTTGTCACCGACATCTTTATTAAACTTCCCCAAAAAAAACCCCAAACTGGCAAATATTAAATCAGCTGACTCAGATCCATGTCAGCACCCACCAAACTTCCCGGTGTCGTAAATTTTCTTCAGACCAGACTCCAGAGAGAGTTATTTCAAATTCTCCGTCCAATAATAAATTTAAAAAAAAAAAACTTATTTCATAATTTTTTAAAGAAAATGGGGAAAATTATAAAGAAAAAATTCCCCAACAAATACACGTTAATATACACACAATTATGAGTCATCCGATGAAGATGACTATTACTTGATCAATGTTTATCTAGAAAGAATAAACGCCTCGGCTCTTATCCAACGGCCCACATTGAACTTTGCATTAAATCTCTCAACTAATGACTAAATCTTACATTACGTTGATAAATTATTTTAATTTCCACGCAGGGCCAGCATGTTGTTGTAAAAGGAAGGTACCCAGAACACCAAAGTCACTTTACCGTTTTAGCCTCAGATAAGTAATGGAAATTTTCTTATAAAACCCCCCATAGGCGACACCTCAATTCAAGCTTTGCCATTGGTATTATAGCAATCCAAAAAAAAAAAAAATATAGTAGCAGCAGCAAAACCAAAGGGCAAAAACAAGAAAAAAAAACAAGGCCATCAAACTTTTCTCCCATAGTCATATGGCCATTCGTTTCCAAGCACCAAAGCTTCTGAAAAACCTCCGTTACTTCACAAGAGCTCTTAACTCTGCTTCCACCACCTCAATCTCCGCCGTTTCGCCGTTGAATTTCGACGAAAAGCCTGAACCCACCATCGAGAAACCGGCCGCGAACCGTCTTGGCTCGTCGGTTCTTGATATTAATGATCACGAAAAGCTGTTTTCTCTGCTTTCGACAACTAAGCTTATCCGTGCAGCTGCGAACCTTCACCTGGCGGCTGTTGAGCCGCTGGTTGATTTCGGCGTCTGGGTTATGAATTCCAGGTTGATGGATATTGACTTGGCACGTGAAGTTGTGATGTGCACCGTTAGACACAGTTTTTATGAACATTTTTGTGCAGGTGAGAACGCTCCTGAGGCCACAGATTGCGTCAGGAGAGTTAATGACGCAGGTTTAAGAGGCATGCTTGTGTATGCTGTTGAGCATACTGATGATGTCTCTGAGTGTGAGCAGAATTTGCAGGGATTTCTCCAAACTGTTCAATCTGCCAAGTCTCTGCCTCCGGAATCTGTAAGTTTTTTTCTACTCTTTAATTCCTTCATCACATACGCATTAACTTTTTAAGATCTTTGTTTTTTAAACTAAAATCTTGAGATCTTTTACTAATACCGCCTCATTAATCATGTTCCTTTAGGAAAATAGTTATCTGTTTTATCTCCTTTCATCCTTTCTTTAATATAAATTAGAAAATAAATTTTAGCGGCTGAACAAACTGCCACGCTGAAAAAAAGAAACCAAACAAGGAACCAAAATGCAACTAGCTTAGTCTAGTGGCATTTTTCTTAAAAGTTTTGCATGCTTGCTGACGCTTGATGGTTGGTCCTACAACATAACAGCTGGGTTTGAATTTAATATTTAAAAAAAATTAATTTTCTCTTTAGAAAGATAGAGAAGCAATCACAATCCAACTTGAATATTCTCAAATAGGAAAAACAAAAATTGTTGTGAAAATTCAAAGAATCAAAGATTCCCCCCACGCGATTAGGAAAATGGGAAATTTCTTAGCACATCAAGTTTGAGTCATTTACACCGAGAGAGAGAGAGAGAGAGATTGAACCCGATACGTCTTTGTAACTCCTGTCCGCCCACCTCATAATTAATAAAAATAAAAGAAAAAGTCCAAACCTTGCAGTTATTGCAAGCTGTGAATTCGTTGTCATTTGGTGTCAATTGCATGCCACAAAACGACGTTCCTAATTTTTTTTTTTTTTTTTTTTTGTAACAGGCTAGTTTTGTGATAGCGAAGATCTCAGCAATTTGTCCCATGAGCTTACTCCAGAGAGTGAGCGATTTGCTTAGATGGCAACAAAGAGACCCTTCATTTAATCTCCCGTGGAAGCTCAACAACTTCCCTCTTTTCTCGGATTGCAGCCCCTTATATCACACGTTGCAAAAACCTGAACCGTTGACATTACAAGAAGAAAATGAGCTCCAATCAGCCCACCAAAGGCTACAAAAGTTGTGCCAAGAATGCTTAGAGGCCAATGTGCCACTAACAGTCGATGCAGAGGACACATTTGTGCAGCCTGCTATTGATTACTTGACATACAATGCAGCACTCTCGAACAACAAAGCCGGTAAGCCGATCGTGTACAACACAATTCAGGCTTACTTGAAGGATGCCAAGGAAAGATTGTTTCTTGCAACAGAAGCTGCTGAGAAAATGGGAGTGCCTATGGGGTTTAAGCTTGTCAGGGGAGCTTATATGTCTAGTGAAAGTAAACTAGCTGCGTCCTTGGGATTTGACTCTCCTATTCACAATAGCATTCAAGAGACTCATGCCTGTTACAACGATTGTGCTTCTTACATGCTGGAGAAGATTGCTGACGGCTCCGGTGCTGTTGTTCTTGCTACCCATAATGTGGAATCAGGTAAATACAAAATATTACTTAAGCACTTATTTTGATGTTAATGCTTGACGTGATAATGATGTGATGTTTGCTTGTGAATAGGGCAACTAGCCGCAGCAAAGGCGACTGATCTGGGGATCAAAGGGGACCAGAAGCTGGAATTTGCACAGCTTTACGGGATGGCGGAAGCTCTTTCTTATGGCTTAAGAAATGCAGGGTTTCAAGTTAGCAAGTACATGCCATTTGGGCCTGTGGACAAAATCATACCGTATTTGCTGAGGAGGGCAGAGGAGAATAGGGGATTCTTATCTGCTTCAAATCTCGATAGGCAACTCATGAGGTAAAATTGAGTTTGGAAAAGTGCTTACTTGAATTTTTTTCTTTAAAAAAAAAAAAAACCACTTTTAATTTGATGATTTTGAAAGCAGAATGTAACTTTTTTTTCCTTTTTTGTCGGCGGTGCGCAGGAAGGAGTTGATGAGGAGAGTAAATGCTGCAGTGATGTAAGGTGAAGATGATGGGATCTGACTTGAATTGTGTTGTATCAAGCATCATGGCTCATGATGATGCTAAAATAATGTACAAAAATAAAATTAGAAACATCTGTAATTTCGAATTTTCTCGTTTTAATGTACTGTTATTTCAAGAAATTCTACTTTGCTTTCTATCATGTTGCTTTTACTTCGAAAAAGGAGAATGTGGTGGAATGTGAATGGACTTCGTAAAAGGGGAATGTGGTGGAATGTGAATGAATTTAGAATGAGAATGAAATTTTAATATTTACTTGGCAAAATAAATGGGAATGAAAATTAATTTATCAAAAGAGTCATAATATAAAATAATGTAATTTTCATTAAATAGGTACATGTATAAATATTATTATAAAAATGATATTAGTTAAAAAACTAAAATTAATAATAATAATAATAAATGTTAATAATAATAATATTAATAAAAATAAAAATAACAATAATTAGTAATAACTAAAATAATTAAGTTAATGACATTTAATAATAATAATAATATTTAAAATAATAAAATTAATTGTGATTTGAATGAGGGTAATTCGAGAAATATGAAAAAATTATAGGGATACGAAAATCAGTTCAAGGAATGAGAATCTTCATTTCTAATTCCCATTGGAATGAGATTCTCATTCTTTATTCCCAAATTATATGGAACCCACACATTTTATTCCATTTCTCAAATTACATTTACACACCATTAATTCGCAATAGTACTCCAACAAGAACCAGCAGGGCATCAATTAATTCTATCAACATGTTATATTCTCTAATTCTTAATTTCTGGCTTGAAAACCATACTCAAATTGACACACATATTGTATGCCCATCAATTAAGCACGTGAACATTACGCTACACATATTAAAGATAATAACGCTATGTAATATGTACGCGATAGCGTTGCTTTATTATAAATTATCACGGTGATCCCACTGACAACCACATGTTATATGTATGCCACTTGTAGCAACACTACAAAAAATATATGAAATTACATCAATGTTTATGATAACAAATATAATGTTTATATATTTGTTAAACATGGTTTTGAAACAACGCTTTTAACAAAAATAATAAAGATATTATTATAGAGTCTTTTTATTTCATAATTTTCTCTATTTTCACAAAATTTTTAAAAATAAATAGGTATGACTTTCTAATTTTCTATACATAATTTGTTAAATAAACCATCATACATTTTTGAAACTTCTATCATATCTTTGATTTTAACCAAATATATATAATATATAATTATATCTTATTTTTTTCATAAACCATAATAGGCGAATAAAAGGTAATTTTAATTTATTTCTATTTTAATCATTATATAATAAAACAACACTTTTATAATAAAATTTAACAGATGCATTATTCGTAAATACAACAAAAAAATTATTAAATATCGAACTATTTTTTTATCAACAAATTATTTTTTTCTGCACAACATATACAAAAGTAACTTATTTTATCAACTAATGTAATTTTAAACGGGTAACTTTAATTTTTGAACTACCACAACAAGTGTTTGCTTTTGATGGCTGTGGTTAAAGTCCAAGAGGTGAATCAATTGTGTGAATTTAATATTCAAGATTCTGAGCGCAACTAATAAATAATTTTCAACGTACACGCCGTAGGAATCAGCTGCTGCCGAGCCGCAGAGCAGAAGACGCCAAAACAGTGGTACCAACCAAAAGTACCGCCACCACCACGGCATGTGACAGGCAAAAGGGGTCCCAATTTGATGTACAGTGCATTTATGTTTGTTTTTCCAATCTCCGAAAGAAAAGGGCTCCCACATTTATTAACGCTTATGTGCTGTCGCTGTGCTTTCATAATTTTCTTCTCTCTCCAAGAGGAAAGGCAGCGCATTCTGATGCCAGAATGATGTGGAAGCATCCAGATTTACTAATTAATTGGCCGAGTGGGGACCAAAAGACCAGTTTCGGTCGGTGAAGCCATGACTCAACATGAGGTGGAGGCGAAATCCCATTATAATAAAAATTTAATAAAACCGAGTACTTTTCGTAGCACCACTTTTAAAGATATCATATTTTTTTTGGTTTTGACTTTGACTCACATGGTTCAAATTTATCACGCAGCGAGCATCAAGAAATCTCGCACATTTTGCAGACATTAACACGAACACGATTGTTGATTCCGTCATATCTTATCTTATTATCACTTGAGGGGCGCGGGGGAATCTCTGGATCCCATTTGCCGAGATTCCAGTCCATCCCCGCTCAAGAAAAATGATATAATAATAAAAAAAGAATATATATAATAATTCGTGCGGAATGGATACAATGTCAACCAATTCCATCAGAGAGCTGGACCCTGGATGCCTGGAACAGGGATTCAACCACAACCGCTATTTGCACCTTTTTTTTTTTTTTTTTTGTTCTCCATGGGGACATGTGCAAAGAACTTCGTACGACTCGGGACGATAATTAATTTTTAATTAGTCGTTAATATTAGTTTATATGAACAAAGCTTACAATAATATTAGGGTAATTTTTAACTTGCCCCCAAATAAATTAATATTTTACAACCCGCACCCAAAAAAAATGATGTGTTGCACATCGCTCCCAATTTCATTAATTTTTCAGTTAAGCGGCTCCGTTTAACTTTTGATTGAATGACAAAAATGCTCCCTCTATACGAAAAAAAAAAAACAAAATTTTTAGCTCATTTAATTTTTTTTAAAAGGTTTTTATTTCAATTGCAATAAAGAGAATTCCCATTAAAATTAATTTAAGGAATGAACTTCCAATTTTACCCCTCCACCGTTAAACTTAATTGAAAAATTAACGAAATTAGGGGCACGGTGCAACACGTCATTTTTTTTTGGTGCACGGTGCAAAGTATCAATTTATTTGGGGTAGGTTAAAAATTTCCCATAATGTTATGTTGAGAGCTATGTATGTGGAACAAATATCGAAAAATAGAGGTGTGCAAATTTGGGTTCGGATCAATCCGATCGAATTTCAGGTTAATCGGGTTGAAAAAAATGTAAAACGAACTCAACCCAAACATGTGATTCGAACCAATTAGATTCAAATATATTCCTATTGGATAGAATCAAAGATTTATGTTTGTTTTGGTTTTGATTTTTTTGAATTTTTGAATCGGATCGAGTTGGCCAAAATTCAATCCGATTGGGTCAGAGCCTTCATTTGAATCCAATATGAACCCGAAATTTTTAGATCGAATCGGGTCAGATCGATTCGGGTCGGGTCATTTGCCCACCCCTACCGAAAAATATTGTAGACTTTTGCCACTTGCTGAGGATGGTTTGGTTGGACGGATAGAGGTGGCTGGCATACATTAAGCTTGAAGAATAGCCATTGTGTGTGTGTGCACACACAAACATGCTATCTTCATTATTTTTACCTATATTTTATACTTGCTTAGAACAATTGATAGCATAACTCGAAAATGTACGTCTAATTAGAGCTGATCTGTTCTTAAATTTTTTTAAAAATTTATACTTCCAGCATAGGGAGAGTCTAACCCCATTCCCTAATGCGGAGAGGGAAAAGTGAAACCTATATGACTATATCATAATTTTTTTTATAAGTTGAAAAAACAATTAATACAATATATACATAGTTAATTTTTATATCTAAGTTAATATAACAACTATTCTGTCATTTAATAACAGGTTTTACTGTATTAACATATCAATAATGAATAATAAAATTAATTAACAAATAGCACATGATAGCTGATTATAGGCGACATATTAATTGAATTACAAATTTTATATTCCAACTACTGTTATTGATTTGAAAATTGTCGCAACTCCCTCCGTACTTCTTTCTGCCAATCTCCAAACACGATATCAAATCTCAAGTGCTTGAATGAAATTCAACTTTTAATGAAGTACATATAGTATAATTTGCAAAAGCTCCCAAAAAAAAAATCCCAATATTATAAATAAATCAAAGATAAGCTGGCAAAAGTCGTGTGCTAATGGCCATAAATACAAAGTGGGAGTCCAAATCACAGCAAGTGGGTAGTGGTACCTTAAATCTTTTAACCAACCAGCATGAGATAATTTGATCGAATGCACGCTGAGTGCTGACAAAAAAAAGCGCAGCATTTTCCGGAAAATGACAATCATTGAAGAATCGGCCAACCATTTACAACTCATTTAATGAAAAAGAAAAAAGTAGAAAAATAGCTGTTTACCACTGATATTTTATCATCTTCTACTTCTTTGAAGGAGCTAGACTAGATAGATTCCAAAACTTCTGAAGCTGTTTCAGAATAGCAAAAATATATGAGTGTGTAACCCGGTGGGGGAGAAAAAGTGGGAAACAACAGAACAAGATTATAATGACAAACGACTTTTAAATTGATGTGACAACATTTTTTTTGATAGCAATTATCAACATTGGTTTATGAGTAGAAATTACCCAATAATTGAAACTTCTATAATACTACCAACGAAAGTGAAAGCAAAAAGGATGTGAAATAGTTCAATTAGATGGTGCCGTGCCGGTGGTTATACTTCTTTCGTCACATGAAACAATGTCGCCATCATAAATTATTATATGAATGGAAAAGAAAACAAGAAGATGGAAGAAACAATGTCGCTAGATCCTTTGATTAATACTAATATTGAGTCATTGGTGTTATTAGGTCTTGCGTGTTCATCCTTATTTCAATTAATTAAATACATATTAGTTTCTTTTTTTTTCTTTCTTAGTAGAATATATATATCCATCTTCATTTCACTACTTATCAATTTGATTCACTTTGAGGTTATGACTTGACTTTAATTCTATATTGAATCCTAAACTTATCCAATATTCATTAGATTTAATACTAATATTGAGTAACTGCTACGAGTTTAAGCTTCTTAGTCATTTTAAACTGAAAATTCTTTATCATATGTATCTAAAATTTTCTAGTATTGTATTTTAGTCCAAATTAAGGTTTAGTCCTTGCCTTCTCCAAAGATTTAGACGTGGATCGTCAGCTAAATAAAATTACTTGAAACCACTTGGTGAAGCCTTAAAAGCTTGTGAAATGTATCAAACTGAATCAAACAAGGCAAATGATTTTCAACAAAAACCAAAAAACAAAATAACCAGAAAAAAAAAATGGCTAAGTGTCTGTTCAGATTGCAGGTGCATTGACTTTTTTGATCTAGAACTGTAATGGAATGAGATCATTAGTTGTCAAATATGAGTGGGTGAATAGTTTGTAAGCATTAATTGGTAAGTATTCTCGCTCGCCGCCTTCCAAAATGGAAGAGAATCGAACGGATATACTAAATACAATCATTCATACTCAAAATGTAAAACTTCAAGTTCGGTGTACTTTTGCCAGTTCGTCATTTTGCAACCTTCAGACGAGACTCGAGAGCCTCTCAATTACCCAATAAGGTCTATTCGCATAGTTATTTTGGGCTCCCTGTGGTGAACTATGTAGAATGAAACCAAATTCATTTTTGGGCCGGCTTGCACAGAGTGGTAGACCAACAACACCCCAAAAGATATATTGGCATGAAATGATGGCTTGCTTCCATTATTTGTATTTTATGATCATTAACTGAAGAGACTAAATAAGGATAACTAAAGTATTAAATCTGATAATCTTACTGAATTCAATTGGTATATCACTTTTGAGCAAAAAGATTATAAACAGAAACAAAATTTCTTATACATTCAGATCTGTGAAAAACCTTAAGAATTGTGTGTCAATGATTGTGGGGGGAAAAAAAGGAGGAAGAAGAAGCACACATCAGCTTAGAGTTTGATAGCCCATGGGCCCTTGCAAACCATCTTGTTTTGTGTCATTTCTTCCCATGAGAGATGGCATCCATGGGAAGAGCTTTCCAAGCTCTTTGCTTATTGTATTCGGCCGCTGCTGTCTATCATTGATTCCAAACTTTGCTCTTTCTATAGCTTCCATTATATTTTCCCTTGTCACAGTTTCACTGCCTGCAACATTCAAAAGATATTATGTTACATTTAGTAGGTCACAGTTTTAATCTTCATTAGGAATTTCAGTAAAAAGATTGTTGTGTTTTACAAAACAATTGTAATAGAAAAGAATGGAAAGACAACTCTATGGAAACTACATGAAGAAAATTGTCACAAAAGGATGGTCATATTTGTTCCGGAAGATTAAAGACTACCATGTGCAGGAGATATTAAATGCAATTTGTAGGTAGAAATAGAGCAGGTAGCAATTTGAACATACTATATACTTCAAACTCACCTCCACGAGCAGCAAGCAAAGCAGCTTCATTAACAATATTTGCTAGATCAGCACCCACAAAGCCAGGGGTCAGAGAAGCAACTAGATCGCAGATAAGCTGTGTATCTTCTTCTAGAGGAATTCCTCTCAAATGTACAGCCAAGATCTTTCTTCTTCCTTCCTCATCAGGTTCTCCTACAAGCACTTTTCTAGAGAAGCGACCAGGGCGACATAGGGCTGGATCCAATGCTTCTGGCCTGTTAGTTGCTGCAATAACAACCACTTTTGCATCTGACTCAAATCCATCCATTTCTGTCAGCAACTGAAAGGCAGAAAATAATTTTTTTTAGATTAAAGGACATTGCTATTGAGACCATGAGGAAACATAAAATTCAGAATCATGCATAAGTAGATCAAATTTCTACGGAATTAGGTATGACAAAATATTTAATCTAAAACCAGATAACCTCTAGATTAAAAGGTTTCCTAAGAAAGAAGCAAGGCTTAAGAAGTAAATGGTGGAGTTAGATTTAACTGAGTAAGTTTTGCAATGACTCAACATTATCTAATAATTGATTACTATTTTCTGGATTACGAAGCATACTTGTAATGTGAAAAGTGACTTGTCAAAATTCAATCAAAATCAGTTAAATTAATGCAATATGTAAGAAATCGAATTAGATAACCTGATTTAGTGTTTGATCACGTTCATCATTGAAACTTCTACCACGCTTTCCTCCAACTGCGTCAAGTTCATCAATGAATATTATTGCTGGTGCACATTTTCGTGCTGCACTAAAGAGGTCTCTAATGCGAGCTGCCCCTCTTCCAACAAATAACTCCACAAATTCACTGGCAGAAACAGTAAAAAACGGCACTCCTGCTTCACCGGCCACTGCACGGGCAAGCAATGTTTTCCCAGTTCCAGGGGGACCCACAAGCAATACACCTCGAGGTAATTTTGCTCCTAATTTTTTGTAGTTTATAGCTCCTTGAAGACATGAAACTATCTATAAACAAGAGTATGTCAATACACAGAAATGGAAGAAAATTACTTGGTTAATCATGATAGAGTAAGTGAACATGGGCTAAAACCTAAATGAGATCCTAAGATACTTTCAAGCAATATAAACAAAGGACACAAACTTATATTATTTGATGCAGTTTTGAAGGATTAGATGCATACCTCCATGAGCTCAACCTTAGCAGCATCAACACCCTCCACATCATCAAAGCCAACCATCTGTTTGTTAGGCCGGCGCTTTTTGGCTGGGCTATTAGCAGCAGAAAGCTGACGATAAAGAAGCCACATTAAAGGAGACAAGGGAATCCACAAAGATATCACGGTTATTAAAATATTTCTCATCGATGCCAATGGAGATTGAGGAGCTGAGCTATATGTTATTCCCTTTTCCCTCATCAAACTAAGAAGAAATTTCTCATCATGATCTATTTTCCTGGTGGAAAATTGCCACTCTGGAATAGAAGACTGACTCCTTGAGAATTTCTTCCATACATTCACTGCCTGACCTGTTCTTGCACCACTGTTTTTGGCAACTGTATTGGCTACATCCTGAACTGGTTGATTTACTTCTACATTCTCAACTGGCTCACTTACTACAGGTGATTTTTCTTCTGCAATCTGAGTATCAGGGCCCTGCAAATTCGTGTTATAATATATACGACGAGACCCTTCCTCAAGTAAAACTTTTGTAACAGAGCCACTCTGAAGGCTTGTTATCAAGTCCGAGTATGGAACAACCTTTGTCGATGGTGATGCTGTCAATTTCAGGAATAAATAGCACATCCCCAATACAAAGGATATCAAAGTGGACAAAGTCACCCTCCTTATATTCTTCCTCAAGAACATCACAACATCATTCAACACTGACCTCAACGAAACCCTCTTCAATCTCAGTGCTAATAACCGCAACCGTGGACGCAATCTTAATGAAGACCGCCTTCTCAACTTCCCATTACCTCTTTTCCCCAAATGGGTTTCTTTATCCCCACTGTTTCCACTCATTACCGGCCTAATTTCACTACTACAAGACGCCCCATTTCGAGACTTACAACAAACACTAAAGCTCAACAAGGGAGCTCCAACTATTCCACCATTGAGAAACCTCCTAAACCTATTGTTACAACCTAACAAGCATTGTGAACTTTTGCAACAATTATAAAATCCCACTGAAGGAAAGCAAAATGAAGTATGACTACTGTAAGAATATCTCCGCAAAGACTTGATTTTTCCACTATAAACACCTAAGTTATGCTGAGTTGCCAAGAACCCACTATTGCAAACAACAGAAAAAGAACTCATCTTTCTTATTTAACAATAGCTATGAACTGTGTGCGTATATACATCAACAACATTCAAGAACAGCCATTAGTGATTAGTGATTGAAATGTCGAAGGCCGTGAAGGAGCTCTGAAAATGATTTTTTTTTTTTTTTTGGTTGAAAGGACAACGATGGTATTACCTGCTTTGCTGTCAGCTGATGATTATGAACATGGAAACTATAAGAAGTTGAGTTGAGTTTCAGTTTAGTCGCGGGTGAAGGGAAGAAACAAGATAAGTTTGACACAATCGATACGCAGCGTAGAGGTTTCCACGTGGCAAGTTATCACTGGGTAGTAGGTTGGGTGCACCGTAGCACAAGAGCAAATAATTGAGAGTTTCATTTCACGTGCATTATCAATGACCGTTGATTTTATATTTAAGAATTGCAAATATTACTAAACTTGTAATTACGCTTGAATTATTTCTATTCCTTAAGCTTTGCAACATGAAATGATCAAAGTACAATTTGACTCAAATATATATATATATATATATATATATTTTACCTACTCAAGTATTTATTTTAATCGCTTGTTGCTTAACTTCAAAACAACCAAAATATTCGCCACAATACAAGTAATTTTGCTATCAAAGTTATCATGTAATTATGATTATCAAATTCATAATTTTAGTTCAATTTTTAAAAAATATTTAGAAAATATATTACTCAATTCCGTGTTAGTTTTAGAGAGGGTTTTGTTTGGGGTTAAGAAATGCTCTGACAGCTCTGTAATCCGTTACTAATTTCTTTTAGCTGCTACCTAAAAAATATATTTACCCCAAAAAAACAAATAATAAAAAACGGCATGTGTGTGTGTATTAAAGTCGCACAAATTATGACTTTAGTCCATATATATAAATAAATATATATATAAAGTTCTTTTTTTTAAAAAAAATATTTTCGAGAAAATGTTTTGTCAATTTCAACAACCGGTCAGTGCAGATGAATTGATCTGATCATGCACTTTTCGTATATGAATGTGCTTAGCTCTCCTATTGGTTTGGAGTTATTCAAATATTACCATTCTTAGATTCATTTTTGCTTAAAATAATAAAAACTAATAAGAAAATATAGATATTTTGATCAATAGAAGAGAGACCCATCGTTCATTTGCTCATAACTCCAAAATCCCAGGTTCGTTTTCTTGTTTATCTGGCGAATTTTTTTTTTTTTTTTTTTTTGCACATGGATTATTGATTTAATCTGATTTTATTCATTTTCCAATTCACAATAATCTCAATTGAATTAAGGAACGACCCATTTGTTATTGATGCAACAAAATTGGTGGTTTTTTTTTTTTCTTTCTTCTTTTTTCCTTTTTCTCACTTGCACTTTTCAGTTTCATGGTGTTCCTCTTGCTTTACTTTCTTCAATATTTGATGTTTTAGGTTTTTCCTTATATGTTAGATTTTTTTTAAGCTAAATTTGTCATTTGTAAAGAGCGTTTTGTTTGTGCTCCAATGCTGAGGTTGCCTCGGAAGAAGTTGCTCAAGGGATGAAAATTTTTGGTTGTGTTGTCATGTCATAGCATAATTTCAGCACCTTTCATTTCGGATATTGGCATCTGGTGTTGTTTTCTGTTTCCTGCATTTGCTCCAAACGATTATTTTGTTGTAATTCTATAGTGTCACTGCATTTTAATTTCCGTTGGCTGATGAAATGAGTTGTTACTGATCTGCTTGTTTGATTGTCTGCATTGGATGTGTTCACCATTCCAACTAAGTCGTATGCTTAAGAGTGTTTGCGAATGTTTTGATTGTGGTCGTTGCGTAATTTCACAGACAATATCATGATTTCATTTCTTTCCTTTCAGATATTGATTGTGTATGTGATCAAACTTTGGTTAGTGGGTCAATATGTTAAGTAAACAGAAGTTACATTGTTTGCCTTTTGGGATGCTATAGCTTGTTGATGAGTGGAATGGAAAAGAGAAGAATAGATGACTGCGAACCTGGGCCGGTTCCTTCACCAAGACCAGTGGACAGATTTGGTTTTGTAAAGCAGGAACATGGTAGTCCTCATGAAGGTGTAATCAAGAGCAGGTCAGCCATTCAATTTGAAAGGTATACTTCCTCCTTAGTAATAAGTTCAGAATTTGTTCTTGGTTGGGATGATCTTGAATTGACTGCAATCTTTGTTTCTTCACTGCTGATAATATAATATTGATGATTTGTGATGAATATCAAATTTTTTTCAGGGAGGAAAGAAGGGTTCGAAAATGGAGAAAGATGATTGGGGTTGGAGGAAGTGATTGGAAGCATTATGTTAGAAGAAAACCTCATGTGGTTAAAAGGCGTATAAGGAAAGGTATTCCTGATTGTTTAAGGGGTCTGGTTTGGCAGTTGATCTCTGGAAGTCGAGATCTTTTGCTCATGAACCCTGGAGTTTATGAGGTACTGCTTTTCTTTTTTTATCTTGATATTGCCTTCAAGACTGTCCTTACTTTTCATTAGATGATTTATTAATTCGTATCTGCTATAGCATTTGCTTTCCTTATCTTTATATGTTTATGAATAATGTTCAACTTCTAGTGAAGGAATACTGATGCCTTACTCTCAGCTTCTCAAACAACTTATCATTTTTTTTATCATTGAGTGCTTTCTTTTTCCTTATTTTTATTCTTTCCATCTGTCCTTTTCATTTATATCATGTTGGATAGTTGAATGGATTTCATTGAGCATCTTTAATATCAACTTGGTTTTTCTCCTAGAAAATGCTTAGGTTTGTTCTTGATGGATGTATAGCTGCCTGAAACCTTGGCCGGCTAAGTTGTTGTGCTATTAAGAACTATTCTGCTTTTTGTTCGTAGACCTAGTGAATATTAACCATAGTTTTCATATTCCTTTGTACTCTTACATGTGCATTCGCATAGATTCTAATCAATATTTGGTTGATGGAAATTGTTTTTCTTGCAGCAACTGTTAATATATGAGACATCAACTTCAGAACTAGATATAATTCGGGATATTTCTCGTACCTTCCCTTCTCATGTTTTCTTCCAGCAGAGACATGGACCTGGTCAAAGATCCCTTTACAATGTTTTGAAGGCTTATTCCGTCTATGACAGAGATGTTGGTTATGTTCAGGTTGAACTTTTATATATTTAAGGATTCATGTATCTGCTTTGTTTCAGATATTGATTTTGGTAATGTTGGTAATGCAGGGAATGGGTTTTCTAGCTGGTCTTTTGCTGCTCTACATGAGTGAAGAGGATGCATTTTGGTTAATGGTTGCATTACTGAAAGGGGCTGTCCACGCTCCAATGGAAGGATTGTATCAGGTAATTCTTTGTTTTTGAGAAATTCTTGAAATAATTTTAAGGGTTTGAATCAACTGAAAGCACTTGTTACATGTTTAGATGAAACAAGACTTTATAGTCATTGTTTATTCATTGTTCAGATTTTGATTACTGAGGTACTTTAAAGTTTCTTATTAAGATCTGCACCTTGCTGTCACCCTTGCTGCATTAGAAAGTAGTGCAAGAGGAGAATCCTTGAAGGTCCTGAGCTTACTCTGTAAAGCATTCACTGTCTAATGCATTATAGGTCTCCCTTCAGCATGTGTAGGCGGTTTCTTGTTTCCATGATGTGGGTGGTACTTTGAGTTCATCAAGGTCTAGATCTGTGATCTTGTTACTCTGTCCTGGTTGTACTGAATTTTATTTCTATATGGAGTTTCTCTCTCCCTCCCTCACTCTCTCTCCCCTCTCTCTGTTTTTTTTTTTTTTTCACCTCTGTTTCCTTCATTTTTGACATTGAGAACCACCTGTAGAGGAACTGCTGCTGGTGATTGACCCATCTATGCTTTATGATTATTTCATAGCAGCATCTGTTGTTTTATATCTCAGATGAAGTGATATCTCATATCTGTTTTCTGAGAGCTGTTGTTTTTTGTGCTCATGAAATAGGTAGGACTACCTCTTGTACAGCAGTACTTGTTTCAGTTTGACCACTTAGTGAAGGAGCAATTGCCAAAGCTTGGAGAGCATTTTACTAAAGAAATGATAAATCCTAGCATGTATGCAAGTCAGTGGTTCATAACTGTTTTCTCATACTCTTTCCCATTCCATTTGGCTCTTCGAATATGGGATGTCTTTCTCTTTGAGGTCGGTGAATGATTTTTTCAGTTTCTTTCTTTCGAAGCTTCTGTCTGTTGGTCCACAAGTTGGAATTAATGTATATATATAATCATCTTTTAACAGGGTGTTAAGATTGTTTTTAAAGTTGGCTTAGCCCTGTTGACATATTGCCATGATGACTTGGTGAGTATCTCAGGACCTAAACTCTACTTGAGATTGGAATTACAGTATATTTTGCTTACACATGGTATTTAAATCATTTTCAGATTAAGTTACCGTTTGAGAAGCTCATACATGCTTTGCGCAACTTCCCTGAGGATGCAATGGACCCGGATAAGCTATTACCTGTGGCTTACTCAATCAAGGTTCTCTCTCTTGCTCTCTTCCCATTTCCTCCTTGTATCTATGCCAATGCTGATGTGCAGAAACATCTCATTTAATTGCTATACATGCATTACATCTTTTTTATCGTGTTGTGAACTTTGATCATAAGGAAAGGGTGGATACAAAATTATAAGATTTTTTGATACTTGTAATATTTTCCATTTTGACAAAAAATATGAATTTGGGAATTTTCTGGTTGCTGACGGACATAAATAATATATATTCAGATTTTTAGTATGTTCATTTCTAGGAATGTAAAGATATTATGTCCTTTGAATTCATGTTCAGAAGCTATGTTTGTTCCTGTTAAAAGTATTCATTCTCATGACATTTGCACCGCAACCTTAAGAATCTTTGGTATTGTTTGTCTGGCCATTGTTTCTGTCTGAATTTCTCACGGAAGGTAACTGGTTGAAGCAGCAATTTGGGGTGAAAAAAACTACCATTTGCTTTTCCATTTTTTGGTGACTGGTAAATTAGGCTGCTTTTATTTTTCTCTTTTGGGTTGTGTTGGGTGATCCTTAATCTAAATAGTTCGTAGAGCTTTAGCGCATGGGAAAGGAGTCATACTGTTTGAAGAGCGGCTTCTAGCCTATGTAACTTTCCAATGCATGACTGTTTATTAGTAGTTCATGTTAAATTATGTGTTGGTCTGAAATCAATGTACTGGTTGATTGTTAGGTATCCAAGCGATTGGAGGAACTGAAGAGCCTTTACGAAAAGCAGAACAAAAAGGTTGTTCAATCTGCAGAAACTAATGGTAAGGTGAAACAGCAAGACATGCAGGAGGATTGAGGAAGCTAAGATGACTGATCAATTTTAAACACCAATTCTTTTCATTCTTTTGTCTAGGTGGCTGCAATAATGCTTGAAGAAATGTGAGTCTAATGACTGACTTGAGCCAGGGACTGAATGAAAATAGGTCCTTGGTTGATGGAATGCTTTAAAATGTCAATGAAATTATAGATGTCTGTACAGAGATTTTTCAATCCTAATTTTTGGTAGTTGTCAGAAATTTCTTGATTAGGTCAAGGACTGATTTGAGAATTTCGGTCTAGGTTAGTAATTCTTGATTAGGTAGAGAATTTTCAACCAAAATTTCTTCTGATATTATAGGCATTTCTGCTCAATCTTGATTTAGGATTTCAAGTTTCAAGCTTTGTAAGTGTTCTTTTGTAAAGTCACTTTTATTTCGGATTGATTAATCAAATAAAATCACTTAAAGAAAGGTTGTAGTGGCGGTTTGTTTCTTTATTTGTCCAAAATGATGGTGGGCAAACAGGGCAACAAGTTTTATGCCAAACAGCTCATGAGATTCTATTATCGACAAGACGTAGCTCTCAAAAGATAACTTTAGGGGGGTACCTGTGTACATTGCTTGTTTAATATGAATGTTTTTTTTTATGCCTAATTATGCCTACTTAATACTACTAAAATACTCGATTACAAAACCAGTCAACTTTGTGACAGCAGCATCTTAAAAGGCTTCCAATAGTAGAACTTTAGGGTAAGAAGAACATCATAAACATAAAATCCAATACCTGTATGTAACATTGCCAGGGAGCATTTTTCTTTATATATATAAACTTACAAATTCACTTGTATCTATCAGAAACATATAATATGACTAACTTTGATTGGCACAATAATATATAATGTGATTAATCTTGATTTGACCAGCATAAGGAAATAATAAGTGACTACCCAATATAGTAATAAACGAATAATTCTAGAGATTTCAATGTTTAATCTGGAATGACATGATGTTTATTTATATAATAATATAATGAAATAATAAATAATTTTATATTTATTATTTTTATAAATAAGTGACAATGTTAAAAGTTGAAACAAAATCCACAAAACTTTGAAAGGGCAACAAGGCCATTTTGTACCTTGGAATAGGTTCTTAAAGGGGTCACCTTAGTCAGTAGGACCACTTAGGTGCTGTGGGCCCCGCTTACTGACCAAAACAATACAAAAAGATAGGAAAAGACAAGAAGACACAGCGAACATAGTGGTGTCGTTATGTGATAGGTCTACTCAAATCTGCAGGGGGCATCCCAATCTTATCATCTATTGCCCAAATTACGTGTGCCAGGTTTCCTTCCAAAAATAAGTGACCTCATACTTGGCAACAAACTATTGGCTATAATTGCGCCAAAGCGAAGATGCTTGTATTCTTATTATTGTTATATCGTAATTTTTTTCCTATTTTAAATTAATATTCTCCACGTGCTTTTTGACGGCTAGTCTAAAAGGAAAATATGTTTTCATTTTGATAAGGAAAATATGTTTTATTGACTTGTATCCCAATCACGCCGACATCCACTTCAATTACCGTCATCGTTACTTATGGAATCTTTTTATTTTATTTTCTGCACATTAACCTTGTTAATTAAGCACTTTAATGCCGAATTTGAATAGTAATTATCCATCATTCACATTATTAAAATAAAATACGATCATAATAAAAAATTAATAAAAATAAGATCTTATCTTCAAAAACTTCTGTTCAAAGAATCATAACGATAATTGTTAAGAATTTATTAATCTTTAAGAGCTCCGATATCTTTTTTTCGTTTTAAGTTTATATAGAGTTTGTAATGCAATTTTTTTCCTAAAAAAAGAAAAAAGGAGTTTGTAATGCAATTAAAAAAATAAAAAAATAAAAAAAATTGCGATGATATACCGAAAATACCCCTCATTGAAACCTCTGAAGAGTCGGGCTAAAGAAAGGGCAGCCGCGCAAAATTAAAAACACACGAATCCCACTCAATTGGTCCACAAATTCTTGGAGGGCACATGAGTCATTACGCGGTGCAAAAGCTTGCCATAATTAGCGGCTAGCAATCGATGTCTTCGAGGAAATTCAGGTGCGGCGGATAACAAATGTGAAGAGAGGGTAATACCGTAATTATATGTAAAGGCCGTGGCATTCTCAAAGAGCTAATAGTATATAAAGAGCTCTCGCTAGTTCGTTCATGCGATAACGAAACGGACGGAAGGAGATCGAAATTCGTTTTGTGAAACAGAGTGAAAAATCAACCCTTCTTTAATCCTCAAGGAATTTTATTATTTTCTTGGTCTCTGAATCGAGGGTTTTGCTTCTTGGTTTAGTGGGTTTGTTTTCGTTATATTATCTGTACGTATATCGATTCCCCTTATCGTTTGATCTTTATTTTATCGTATTGTTTATTAGTTTATCGTTCTATGAATCTCTGTATGTCGTGTTGGTTGGGATTTGATGAAGAACTTTTTAATGATGAATCCGATTGCGCTTGATGTTTTTGGAGAAATAAAGATGGGATTTTTATCAGATTTTTTGCTACAAAATTCTCTCTTTATCAGATGTGGTTTTTTCTTTTCTTGTTTTCTTTCTTTATAGATCCTTACTTGTTTGGTCTGGTATTTTAAGATAAGATTATTTTGATTGTGGTATTGATTCTGGTGAACATCGTTTCAATACCTTGTATGAAGATAATTGTTTATTGAATATTAAGTTCCTGCTTAAAGAACTTGTCTTTAAGCTTCTGTTAGAGATTTCTTATTCTCCTTTTAGTTAATTACACAAGAAATTGTTATTTTCTTTGATTGGTGCTATTGTTTTCATTGCTTTGCTGTTTGGTTTGTTATTATACATATGCTTGCATATATGCAAATGCTTTTATGTAGTTTTTTATTTAAAAAAAAAAAGAAGGAAAATATATTCTTTTTAAGTTCTTTGGTTACATCAAGTTGTTTTGCCTGTGATTGGACATGGGTATCAGATTCAGATCTGTTATTCTGATAAGGGTGCTGATGTCTGGTAGTATTGTTCTTGCAGGAGCAAGGCTGAATGATCTAATGGAGTCAAAAGGTGGTAAGAAGAAGTCTAGCAGTAGTTCCTTATTCTACGAAGCTCCTCTTGGTTACAGCATTGAAGACGTTCGACCTCACGGTGGCATAAAGAAGTTCAGATCAGCTGCATACTCAAACGTGAGTTTCATTTCGTAATAAAATTTTATTCCTTCTGTATGTTATAACATGAATGCCTTTTTGACATTAATTATTTCTTTTGTTTATGCAGTGCGTCCGCAAACCATCCTGAGATCGTCCAATTTGTCCCATACCCCCCCAAAAAAAAGCTCACTACTACTGCAATTTTAATTTTTTTTAGTTTTAGCCGTCTTAATACTGCAATTTACTTGGCCTATTTCTTTTTCGACTTCCCTCGTTCTCTCGTTCTGCCCTCTTTGCTCTTTGCAATTGTCATTTGTTTTCTGTAAGGCAAGATGGCCTTGCCAGTCTCTGCAATTGGATTTGAAGGTTATGAAAAGAGGCTTGAAGTTTCCTTTTTTGAGCCTGGTGTCTTTGCTGATCCTGGAGGTAGGGGCCTCCGCTCTCTGTCAAAACATCAATTGGATGAAATACTGAAACCTGCGGAATGCACAATTGTTTCTTCGTTGTCAAATGAACATCTTGATTCATATGTCCTCTCAGAATCAAGCCTCTTTGTGTACCCTTACAAAGTTATTATCAAAACTTGTGGGACTACCAAGCTGCTTCTTTCAATCCCTGCCATCCTCAAGTTAGCTGAGTCCCTCTCGTTGTCTGTTCGATCTGTGAGATACACTCGTGGAAGCTTCATATTTGCTGGGGCTCAGCCATTTCCACACCGTAGCTTCTCTGAGGAAGTAGCTGTCCTTGATGGACACTTTGGCAAGTTTGGTATGGACAGCACAGCTTTTGTCATGGGTAGTCCTGACAACACAAAGAGATGGCATGTTTACTCTGCCTCTGCTGAAGCAGGAAGCCATGTAAACCCAGTTTACACTCTAGAGATGTGCATGACTGGTTTGGACAGAAAGAGGGCATCTGTCTTCTACAAAACTAATGAAAGCTCAGCCGCTATGATGACCGAGGACTCTGGCATCAGAAAGATTCTTCCAAAATCTGAGATTTGTGATTTTGAGTTTGACCCTTGTGGTTACTCCATGAATAGTATTGAAGGGGATGCAGTATCTACTATCCACGTCACACCTGAAGATGGTTTCAGTTATGCAAGTTTTGAGGCTGTGGGTTATGATTTTGAGGTTGTGAAGTTGACTCCCTTGCTTGAGAGGGTGCTTGCTTGCTTCAAACCCGCTGAGTTTTCTGTTGCTCTGCATTCTGACATTGTTGGCGATGAACATGGAGACACCTTCATGCTGGACTTGAAGGGATATTCCTGTGGAGAAAAGATATATGAAGAGCTCGGTAATAATGGTTCGCTGATCTACTACAGCTTTTCGAGGGCTGATTGCTCCACATCTCCTAGGTCAATCTTGAAATGCTGTTGGAGCGAGGACGAGAAGGACGAGGAAGTTGAAGGGAAATAGTGTCCCGGATATAATATCGTGTTTGTTTTTTTCATTTTAATCCTTCGCTTATATAATAAAATGTGGTGGGGTTATGTAATGGTAGGGCTTGAGCAGCCTTTACCTTTCCGTTTTGCTGCATTTTTCCTGTTATTGTGAACAAGGTCTTATGTTTTTGGATTTCTGTTATGTTGGATTTCCGGAGATGTAGATGTTAAACCAGTATCTTCTTTTATAATAAGAGTCATATTATTATATCATAAATTTGTCTGTCTTTACCATGTCAATTCAAGAGTTACTATCATCATGAGTTGAGCTTGTTCTAACTTATTTACACCTTGCAATCCTTTTTCATGTGTTTTGGAGTCCACAACTTGTGTGTTTCTATTATTTTCTCCATATACGATGCGGTGGCGATGTCAATCCGTTTTCCAGTCTTTTGGTGTCCATAACTTGTGTTTTTCTGTTATTTTCTCCATAAATGACGTGTGGTGGCGATGTCCTTATTTAAGTCTTACATAATAATTGCCTTCTTTGGAGAGGAAATAATGAAAATCTCAAACAGTAACAATAGAAGTCTAGTGTCGTGTCGTGTTGCGCAATTCAGGTTTACAACGTGGTAAAGGCACGCGTGCACAACAGCCATTTGGATTTTGGACAGCAGCAGAAGGATATGAAGCTGCCAAACTTGACCACATAAATAAAGGGCAAAACTGAGCAAAAAAGACACCACATGTTTTGCGTCGGAAGAAAATTGTGGCCAGCATGCGTTGGATTTTCTAAAGCTGTTATTCTACCTTTACTCGCTCAAAAAAAGACTGGGTGGGTGGGGTGGCCCGTTCAAGACCCATCTAAGAAGAATAAATGCAGCAATTCTGCAAATGCATTAAAAATTTTCTGGATGGTCAATTCATAGTTGCTGCATCTTTACAAGATGAAATAATAAAAAAGAAAGAAAAATATTAGTAAAATAACTCAGAAAAAAATAAAATTTAAGCCCACTTTGTTGGTCAAAACTGGAAACCGATGCTAAGAGAAGAGAGTTTGCTAGAGGAGGCTTCTTTTGTTTTAAGCAGGTAGCGATAGCCGATAGGGTGCCTCTCTCGTAGATTGAGAGACATTTACTGTATGGGTAGCCTTTGTTTTGCCTGTCTAGAGTAGCTACGTGTGGGTTGCATGGGAGAAATAAATACATAAACATATATTTAGGGCTAATTTAATATTGCTGTGGTGGATAAAATAAAATTATTTTTATTTTACGGATGAAATTAAAAAAAATAACTTGATGCTTATTTATGGTTAACTGGGAGTTTGAAAAACCAATGGATTACGGTATTTTTCAAATTACAGTCTACAGCGATGTAATAAGTTAATCGTACAATAAACATTATGACTTTTTTTTTTTTTTTAAGTAAACACGCGCATTTGCCAATGAATCACTTGCCTTAAATGCTGGAACAGTATTAGCTTCAAAATTTACACAGGAAAGAAGATGTTGATTCATATCCCCATCTTTGATTGTCGATCTCTGGAATAAATCTCTCATTCCCCATTTTCAAATATTGATGGGTCTCATATTTTTTATTTTTGTAAAATAAACGCTGTTAATTATTCTGATTATAGATTTCGATTCCTCAATCCGATAAATAAACGAACCATAAAATATTTCCTTTTTTTTTTCTGTAACACGATGGAAATATGTTCCTGGTTTTATGAAAGTCCAACCATGAACGAGTAAGTTCCAATCACATAAGTTCAGATTGATGACTAGCAAAATGCTTCGTTTCTCAATCACCAAACATTATCCGGTGTTCGATAGGTATGGAACTTTTTTTTTTTTTCTTGAAACGAAAGACAATAGATGTGGAACTCCAGAGAATGGCAATTCACGACAGTTACGTCGAAGATTGTCATTTGTTATGAGCGAGTTCTATTAACTAGTTCGATGGGGAAATTCATACATAACGCTATGAACAACCAGGTTTGTGAAACATCACAACTCGTTTTTTCAATAATGAAATAAAAAATCTTCAGTTCCAAAATTCTAATCATTCAAAAATGGTACATTTTCATTAACAAGACTGTTCATTAATACAATAATGAAAAACGGGACTCAAAATTTCGTGTGGTTAATCCTGTAATCCCCACATTGTTAATATTGAGGGGGAAAAAACAGCTGCTTCAGCTTCTGGCTCTTGATAATATCTCAGCAGCATTCAATAAGGTTTAAACTTCCTGGCAGCTCTTAATTGCTGTATCCGCTTTCTATCCTGCTCAAATTTGCTTTGGAGCAGCATGATTTCTGCAAGAAAGAAAAGCATTAATGTTTTGTTTGAGGAGCTGATATGATTTGACCAGTGAAACACAGATGAAATCAACCCTGGAGGTAACAGTAGGAAGCAGAAGTTTCAAGTGTGATTAATTATAGGCAAACAATGTTTTCCTGTCTGGCCTCTATTAGCAGGCTATAAAACCTGGAGAAGACCTCAGACCAGTCAACGGATGCGTTAATTCCACTTTCAAAAGACTACAGCTAATTTACCAGGCATACTTTTTTATAAGAAACAAGTGTGTTTATGAGAGTGTACATTCATTGACATGTTAATATTTCTTAATATGTTATGTAAATTTTCCAATTCTGCAGAACAGAAAAGATCACCTTAACTGGTGATGAACCATAGAATTCCGAATTCTAAGTTATAGTTTTATTTTCTGACCAACATGGTTAGCATTTATGCAAACAATCATCTAAAAGAAAAGAGAAAATAATAATCAATAAACTGTCTATAAGATTTTGTTATACCGTTCCTCTTGGCTTCTCTTCTTTGGAAACGGTAGAAATCCAAACCAACGTCTTTTTTCTTCTTTTTGGCCATCTTATCTTCTACAGCAGCCTGAGCAACGGAGCCCACAGCAATTCCACTCTCAGCATCTGTGGTCTTTTTCCTTCCTTTATGGTGTACAACAACAGTCCAACCCCCTTCTGCTGCACGAGCTTCTCTTTCTTTTCTTTCCTGTACGTGCCAGAACAGTTTAACGAGAATCTAAGGAAAAACAATAAGGAACTAAAAGAATAAATAAATAAATAAAGATGTTGCATTACCATATAAATTCCGTTCAAGTAAATATACAGACTAAATCTAAGAATACCTGTTTACAAATAAACATAAAAATGCATAATGCTCAATGCTCATTGACCACAAGATATGCGTATGAAGACTTCTACAAAATTCCCTCAACAAGACAAGGAAATAAGAAAATAAAATGCTAAAATATGCTAATCTATTTAGCTTCAAATAAACACATGTTACAAATATTCCACTGCTTATTCTACCGATGCGGGTACAGTGATGAAAAGGAGCTTCGAAATAAGTAAGCATCTTCCTCATGTTTATTATCTGAATTTAGTATGTGGAAAACCATTCTCAAGGGCAAAGATGCAAGCACTGAATGAGACAAGTAATATTCCACCTCAATGTCGGTTAACAGTAACTGATAGGGATACAGAAAAGGATGTTACCTGTTCAAGTTTTGCTTCATGAGCAGTAATAAACTCATCAATTCTTTGTTGTGACACCTTCAAACCTGGTCTACTTTGATGGTATTCTGTAACCCACTCTGTAGTCAAAAAGTCCTCCATAAGAAACCAAATAAAAAAGAATGAAACCAATCAAATATAGTGATATAACATGCTCAGAGAAAAAGCCAGGGGAAAAAAAAACTGATTTTATGCATGTCAACTGTTGTCATAAAACTAAATTAAGCAAGTTCCAGCAGCTACTGTTTACTAAAAGAAACTACTGGTTCGCAAGTATGTGCAGCATGTTTAAAGACTCCTAAAATTCTGGAGTGTTATCTATAACCATATATGAGCATCAATGAGTTGAGCACAAAATCATGGCACTTGAAAACAAAAAATTCACCAGTTCAATGCTTCTTACTTTTCATTCCTTTTGAGCAATCCTCATCCCCCGAAGAGATCATATAAACATCATCCTCATCAGCGTCTCTTGTATTTTCCTCCAGCTCTTCATCTTTCATCAATGAACCGCGATCCTTCTTTTTCTTTTTCCTAGCTTTCTTAGACTTCCCTACTACAACCAAAAGAATAACTCGATGAAATTCCATAGATCTTCATAACTACAAGACAATTCAAAGCCATTTTCTAATTCTAACAAAAACAAACAAAGAGTATCACTGGTTTAAAATTATTTCTCTTATTAGTATTCTCACCAGGCCTGCCAGGATTTTCAATCTCCTTTTTGACTTGGCTTGCTCCTGCTACCAAATTTTCTATATAAAAGAAAATCAAAAGTAATATGCATAGGTTAAGATAGCAAAAAAGGAAAAATGTATGACTGATGCCTAGACAACATTCAGAAATTTCACTGCACAATCGAACTAGATGAGACTGACAACCATACTTTCAAGAAAAGGAAGGAATACTCTACCAAATAAATACAAGTAAATAAGTCATTTAAGGTAATTGCATTGGAAATAAAAAGATATCCACCAGGGGGAACAAGGTGTTCCCAGGCATGCGCATACAGACACAACAATATATACAGTAGTTGAATATGCCACACACCATAAAGTAATAAAAAACCCCAAAGTAAATGGGGCTCATTTTATCACATACCATTAGAATTGTCAGCATCATCTCCATCCTCAGCACCATGCTCCCCCACCTCATCGATGGGAGTAGCATTACTTTTCTCCTCTCTTCTTAATTTCTTCTTTGATTTGTTTCTCTTCTTCTCTTTAGCTGCTTTATTAGAATTATCTATGGAACCAACAGAAACAGGACCCGATTAACAGAATATTTATTACATATCTAAAGTCATTTTGAAGCAATTTACAAGTTGTCTAAACCATTTTACCTTGGACATCGCTAACATCAAAACTGTTTCCTTTCTCCCTCTTTATCTTTTTCTTCCCAGAAGGTTTATTCTGTTCATTGTCTTCTTTTACTGTAATCAAATTTTCATCTGAAAACGACCAAAAATAAATAAATAAAGAAAATAAGAAAAGAAAAAGGAAAAAGCACTGTCATTTGGCAATAAACCAACATATGTGGCTCTTATAGCAAATGATCATAGTGCATACTTGTATGACTCTGGTCCATTTGAGTACATTCCTTCATGAGTAAAAATGAAAAATGAAGATATTTATAAAAATAAATAAATAAATAAAAATTAATGGCATCTAGCTAATATTAACATAAATCATTGGTGCTATTCAACGATTAGTGAATCCCTTAGAGAATGTGACAAGATTTTTTGGTGTTATTCAACCATTAGTGAATTTATTGCATAAACAAATTCTTCATCATAAGACACTGGCCGTGATCACTAACATTCAACATATTCAATGACCATACATATCAAATCAATTTCACAACTAGGACATTCTCATCATTGGTCGCTATAATTTTGCCCAATCAAATTGTTCTAATTCCTTTCATTCCAGCTACTTGCTTTGACTTGTGAGGTCTATACTAAGCTTTTCAGCCCCATATCCAAATGCACCAAAGGAATTTTTTTTTTCCTTTTCTCAAAAAGAAAAAAATAGCAAGCTGGATAATGTAGATACCATGAATGCTAGCAACCTAAAACCCAAAAAAGAACAGATTTTTATATTCAAAAAGTCGAAACAAAACAAACCCAGATAGCTTTCAATCAGCTTCAAAAAAAGAAAAAAAATCAACACTTTAGAGAGTTATAATCAAAAGAAAACAAAGAACTTAATAAAGAAAAATTTAAGCAAAAGAACATACCGCTTTCAGAAAGCTGAGAGTTTTTTCTCTTCTTGAGATTAGGCTTCTTCTTCCTCTGCTTCTTCTCGGCGCTTCCCATCTCTGTTTCTCTCTAGTTTCAAGTTTCGGGTTTCCGTTAACAGTTGCTGTGCAGACAGCGCTGGAGGAAGGAGCGTCCGTGGTTACTGCTTAGGGCGCCAGGCTTTTTGTTTCGATGGGTGTAACTTGGGTCCGCGTTTTCGTTTGAACCCGGTTCAAGTTCCTATTTCCCGAAAATTTTATTTTTAAACTTGGGTTAATAACATTAGGCCCCTTATTTTTAATAAAACAAAAAAATGATATAGTATGAAAATGGTTTCAGATGGGTCCCCGACGGAGTACGTTAGAAGTCCTCTCTTTCATCTCCACTGTAGTGAATGAATTTGTTTGTCTTTAAATGGCAGCTAGCTTAGTTGCGTTAAACAGTGACACCAAATTCATTAAAACCATTAGTGCAATTGTGCTAAAGGGTCACTGGGCCAAGCTCTTGTATCCCAACATAGCTTCAAGTCTCACCTCAACTGCTATTCACAAAGTGCTTCTAAATCTCTATAATTGCTGTCACATTCCTTCTCTTTCATGTGCATTCTTCAAATGGGCTGAATCTGCGGTGCCCAATTATAAGCATTCTTTGCAATCTCATTGGACAATGATTCACATTCTAACTAAAAACAAACACTTCAAGTCTGCACAGAACATGCTCGAGAAAATTGCTCTGAGAGACTTTTTATCAACTCCTTCAGTTTTGAATGCGTTAGTGAAAATTCATGATGATCCAGATGGGAATTCTCATGTTTTGAGCTGGCTGGTGATTTTTTATGCAAATTTGAAAATGACCCAAGATGGGTTACAGGTGTTTGATCAAATGCGGGTTCATAATTTAATGCCTCATTTGCATGCCTGTACTGTGCTGCTGAATTCATTGGCGAAAGACAGATTGACTGATATGGTGTGGAAAGTGTATAAGAAGATGGTTCAGCTTGGGGTTGTTGCGAATATTCACTTGTACAATGTGTTGATTCATGCTTGTTGCAAGTCTAGTGATGTTGATAAAGTGGAGAAGTTGCTGTGTGAAATGGAGTTCAAGGATGTGAGAGCTGATCTTTTCACGTACAATACATTGATTGCTTTGTATTGTAAAAAAGGAATGCATTATGAGGCATTGGCTGTTCAAGACAGGATGGAAAGAGAAGGGATCAGTCCTGATATTGTTACGTATAATTCTCTTATTCATGGGTTTTGTAGAGAGGGAAGAATGAGAGAGGCTAGGAGACTTTTCAGGGATATTAAAGGAGCCACTCCTAATCATGTGACTTATACTACTTTGATTGATGGGTATTGCAGAGCGAATGATCTTGAAGAAGCATTGAGGTTGAGAGAGGTAATGGCTGCTAAAGGGGTGTATCCAGGGGTTGTTACTTATAATTCGATTCTGAGGAAGTTGTGCAAAGAAGGCAGGATAAGGGATGCAAATAGGCTCTTGAATGAGATGAACGAGAAGAAAATTGCACCAGATAATGTCACGTGTAACACTCTGATTAATGCCTATTGCAAGATAGGGGACACAGCATCTGCAATGAAAGTGAAAAACAGGATGCTTGAGGCTGGATTGATGCTTGACCAATTTACGTATAAGGCATTGATCCATGGATTCTGCAAGGCAAGGGAGATGGACATTGCTAAAGAGATCTTATTTGGCATGCTTGATGCTGGGTTTTCTCCAAGTTATTGCTCATATTCGTGGCTTGTTGATGGTTATTGCAACAAAAACAATGAGGAGGCATTATTAAAACTTCTGGATGAATTTGTAAGTAGAGGCCTTTGTGTCGATGTTTCAGTGTACAGGGCACTAATTAGGAGGTTTTGTAAAAAAGAAAAGGTTGATTATGCTCAAAGATTGTTCAATCTTATGCAAGGGAATGGTATATTAGGAGATAGTGTTATTTACACTAGTTTAGCTTATGCTTACTGGAGAGCAGGAGAACCCAAGGCTTGTTCAGATATCTTAGATGATATGTATAGGAGAAGGTTGATGATAACTCTAAAAATCTATAGATCTTTTAGTGCTTCCTATGCCAAAGACAATGAGATCTTAGATCTCTTTTGGAGTCATGTAGTTGACAGAGGCCTAATGTCGAAACATATTTTTAAGGAAATGCAGCTGAGGAATTCATAGTCACAAGGGAAACTAGGAGATGCTTAAAGTCACAGGCTGAAGTTTTGAATTCAATCAAAAGGCAGAAAGCTTTCATTTCAGTGGATCATAACATGGATGGATTTGAACCCACACATGGTGGAAAGCTTCAATTGAGCTCAATTCATTGATCTTGGCATATATTTGTTGATGTCAAACTTATTGACACTGTACATTTGTCTGTGGTCAATTGGAGCTTAGCGGAGGAGAAGGGTTCTGGCAATCGACCTTGTGGAAGATGTCATTATTACAATGACTTGCATAGGGATTGAGTTTTCTACTAGATTAAATGATGGATTTATCTTGGGTGACAAATTCATTTGGTCTAGATTGAGCCTCCAAGATGTGATTTTATGATGATCCTTACACTTGTCATTTGAAAGATAGAACTTTGGGGAGGCAAATTTCATATCTACATATTTATTATTTTGTAATGTATTATTGTTTCATGTGAAAATAACAAAAGTTTATTTAGGGATGGCCTCGGGTTTATTATTAATTGCATAAGCTAATCCATCTCGCTGTATGTCTTTTCATCACTTCCTCACAAATTAGACTAGTATATACAACAACATGACAATATTGTTCTTGTCATATTGTTCCATAAAATTTGGTACTTGGTAGCTGCATTGAGCTTATTCCAAAGAGAAACTGATTCATCCAATTCCTATTTAAGTTTCATGGATCGGTAGCCAATACAATGAATTAAAAAAAAATGTATCAAACATTCATATTATTATAAATACAAAATATTTTATTTTTCCTTCAACTGCTGAATTTATTCAGAGAAGTTAGAACTAGTCAAACTCAGTGCCCTTTTGTATGACTCAGCAAACTTTGAATTGAATAACTCAAACGTCTCCCGAGTCACAAGGCCTAATTCCACTCACCCAAGGGCAGAGTTACACGTGTTAGCCTCACCAAACCGAATGCTCACACGTGTCAAACAGATTTCCAAATAAACAGGCAAACAGCACACATGTCAAGCAAAGCACTAGCCTTTAGAAACTATAAATTGTGCCAACTTTGAGATACCCCATCACTGAACTTTCAAGTTTCTCACTCCATTCTCTGAATACATAATACATTTGTGTTTTATAACCCCACCAAAAACCAAAATAAAAAATGGCAGACAATTCTCAGAAGATGAGCTACCAGGCTGGTGAGGTCAAGGGCCAAACTCAGGAAAAGGCCAACACCATGATGGACAAAGCCGGCAATGCTGCTCAATCTGCTAAAGACTCAATGAATCAGGTTCAAATATTACTTTCAAATCATGCAATAATGTTATATCATACATATACACCTCCAGAGTCACTCTCTGATGCAAACATTTAAAGATTGTGTAGAATTGTTGTAAATCTTTTTCATTTTTTTTGTGTGCGCGTACGTAGGCTGGTGAGCAGGTGAAAGCAAAGGCACAGGGAGCCGCTGATGCCGTGAAGAATGCAACTGGGATGAACAAATAAAGCTGATTATTGGACCCCAACACAGGAGCTGCATGAATGGATTTCAGGGTGTTTTCCTTTTTTTTTTTTTTTAATGTTTTTGTGGTGTTTCTGTGTTCTTCTTCAAAGAAGAGAGCTCTTCTTGTGTAGCTCTCTCGCGTTAAATTTCCCCATAAGTGTTTTTGAATTTAGCCAACCTGAGTTGCTTTTAGAGAGAATGTACTTCCTTTTGGTACTTCCTTAATGCAATTCCTATTTTAATTTAATTCACTGTTCTGTTGTCGATTTTAAATTTCTGGTTTTGTTTATTCGATCATTATCAATTTCCGAAATCCTTCAATGGATCAATCTAATAAAACAGAAAAAGTATGAGAAATAAAAAGTGACTCCTCATTCGGGGATAAAATCAATCAAATCATCAAGGTGTTATCGACTATAAAAGATATAACAGATAGATCTTGATGATATATAATATATAAAATAACCTTCATTTTACAGAACAATTTCAATATTTAATCACATGATTATTCAATGTAGTTTAAAGCGTGTTGTGAAAGGGTAAAATCTGTTGCCTCACCATCTGGATTACTTTTTGATTTTGCGAATTCACAGGGAAGTTAACGTACAACAGAATTTAGAAATGGATCAAATAACAGGATCGATGAAGTTCAGTGACGGATCTAGAAAAATAATTTATCGGGGGTTAAATTAGATAATAATAAAATCTAAAAAATTAAAATTTTAAATATATAAACTATTTGCTAATATATTTATAATTAGTCTCTACACATTTTTATATTTTAAAAATGTTATGCAATAGACTCATTATTAATATTATTAAATTTATTATTTTCTATATAAACAACCAAACTATCACTTATCTCATCTGATTCCAAAGATGATTCTTCATGAGTTTTATTACTCAAAACGTTCGTTCTACTATTATTATATAAACTGGAAGAATTAACCATATTTTTTAAAATAAAAAATATTTTAGGTGGTGCGCTATCATCATTTTTAATTAAATACAAGTTTTTATATTTCTTAAAAGTCAAAGTTTAAATTTTATGGATGTTTATATTTTATAGTGACTATTTTAATAAATTTAATGGAGTTAATTAAAAAATTAAAATATTTTTTCTTTTATTTTTAAATTTTTTTTTTACCAGTGGGTGCTTCAGGCTTGATAACTGCATCCGTCCCTGGATGGACATATAAATAACTTTGATATTAAACAATGAATTATATGATTGAAAACTCACTGAGCTCTAAAGATGAAGCTTATGCTCTATTCTACTGAACTGATATATGACATTTTTTTTTTCATTCTCTTAAATTACTATTCACTGCTGTTATCATCCTCCACCATCAAAGTCGACTCTTTCTTCACTCTTTTATATCATCCTCTATAATCTTACTCTCTACCACCATGTTCCCTCATTTTATTTTCTGTAATAAAGAATTCCCATAGATTAACTGTCTAAATTTTGTACATGTTAAAATCTTCTAAAATGCTTGAAAAAATTAGCTTTTTATAATCCATACATGTAAAAATCTTTCTAATCCATTGAATAAAGCCACTATATATGTGTAGAAAATTACATTGAAGGATAAAAGAAAATCTAAAATCCCAAAAAATAAAATGAAATTATTTCTGCCAAAGAGAGACCAAGTGGTAATTATGGAGCTTCTTGCTCAAAAGGGAGAGTCATGTTTGTGTGTGTGTTCTTAGTATTATTTTAATTTATTAATATTAAATAATAATAATAATAATAATTTCATTTGTGTCAAAAATTCATATAACTCTTTCTGTTATCACAATATACATATTTTCAAGTATTGGAAAGAAAACCTTCTCCATTAATATACATAAAAAATGTGAATTCAATAGTTCATTCTAGAAAAAAAAAGTGGTTTATCATTTGATTAATAGGTGGTTCTTCCTATATTTATATATGTATAATTTATCTTTGATTACATTAACAAAGCTCTATCAAATACATAATTGAATTTGTTGCTCAACAATATTAAAATATTTTCAAGAAAAAGAAAAGATAAAAAAAAAATTGTGACCGGTTCAAGTCGGGGTTCGGATTGAACCGGTCCATAGATCTTTCGATCAAGTACATCGCGTAACACACAACACGTCTCTAAAACCCTAAAACACAGACACTCGTATGCTTCCCTTCTGAATCTGCAGTTATCATTTCACCAGCATATTAATCGAACCTTCAGAGAGAATGAGACATCAATGGCGTTTTCTCCTATTCCGAAACTACCCTCGATCGTCTCTTCAATTCACTGGTTCTTCTTATTATTTTCAGGTACCCTTTAATCCAAACCTCACACTCCATGAATCTCTTCACACACTGTCTTCACTTCTTCCGACGAGCTCTCACGCTTTTTATAGCAGATTTTCTCGACTACCCATTTGTCATTCTCGTTTTATAAATCTTATAGACCCTAAAAATCCAAACTTTAGGAACCCCATGATTTGTAGCTATTCGTCTGAGCCAGCTATCGAGCAGAAAGAATCTGATTTTACTGTTGTCGGTGATATTTTCTATAAGTTCAGTGATGTTACTGATATTAGCAAACAATTGGAATTGAGTGGTGTTGTTTTCACCCATGAAATGGTGTTGAAAGTGTTGAAGAATCTTGAATCGAGCCCGGACGAGGCAAGGAGGTTCTTTAATTGGGTTTTGGAGAAGGAGAGTGAGAGACTGAGCTCGAAAACTTATAATTTGATGCTGAGGATTGTGGGTGTTCATGGGCTTGTTCAGGAGTTTTGGGGCTTGGTTGATGTTATGAAGAAAAAAGGATACGGGGTAGCAAGTCATGTGCGCAATAAGATGACTGAGAAGTTTGAGAAGGAGGGGTTAGAGAGCGATTTAGAGAAATTAAAAGGGATTTTTGCCACTGGTTCAATTGATAATTCTATAGAAAAGGTTGCTTCTAGGATTTGCAAGGTTGTTAGAAGTGATATCTGGGGTGATGATGTTGAAAGGCAGTTGAGGGACTTGAATGTTACATTTTCAAATGATTTGGTTAAATTTGTAGTGGACAAACTTGGAGATGAGCCAAAGAAAGCATTGATATTTTTCAGATGGGCTGAAGAGAGTGGTTTTGTTAAGCATGATGAGAGTAGTTATAATGCCATGGCTAGTGTTTTGGGGAGGGAGGACTGCATCGATAGGTTTTGGAAGGTTCTTGATGAGATGAGGAGTAAAGGATATGAAATGGAGATGGAGACTTGTGTCAAGGTTTTAGGGAGGTTTTCTGAGAGGAATATGGTTAAGGAAGCTGTGGACTTGTATGAATTTGCAATGGCTTGTAAAAATAAGCCCTCTGTGAATTGTTGCACATTTTTATTACGCAAAATAGTGGTCAGTAAGCAGCTAGATATGAGACTTTTTTCAAAGGTTGTGAGGGTCTTCAGAGAAAATGGCAATGTGTTGACCGATGCTATGCTCAATTCAGTTTTAAAGGCTTTGATTAGTGTTGGTAGGATGGGAGAATGCAATAAGATTTTGAAAGCTATGGAAGAAGGTGGGTTTATAGCTAGTAGTAACATGAAGAGCAAAATTGCATTCAGGCTTAGTAGTGCTGGTAAAAAAGATGAAGCAAATGAGTTTATGGATCATATGGAAGCATCAGGTAGTGATGTAGGTGACAAGATGTGGGTTTCTTTAATTAAAGGACATTGTGTGGCTGGGGATCTTGACAAGGCTGCTGATTGTTTCCAAAAGATGGTTGAAAAAGAGGGCACCTCTCATGCTGGTTATGCGATTGATTTGTTGGTAAACACTTATTGCAGTAAGAACAGAGCAATAGATGCTTGCAAGTTTGTCCATAACTGTGTGCGTGAATATGATTTGAAACCTTGGCATACTACATATGAAGAATTGATAAAGAATTTATTAGTTCAGCGTGGGTTTAAAGATGCATTAAGTCTTCTGTGTTTGATGAAGGATCATGGCTTCCCACCTTTTGTGGATCCATTCATCAAGTATGTATCAAAGTCTGGAACCAGTGATGATGCTATCGCTTTCCTTAAGGGTATGACTTCGAAGAGGTTTCCATCCATGTCTGTGGTTCTTTGTTTATTTGCAGCCTTTTTCCAGGCAAGAAGGCATAGCGAAGCACAAGATCTCCTGTCCAAATGCCCACGTTACGTCCGCAATCATGCCGATGTTTTAAATCTGCTCTATTCCAAGAAATCTGGCGGAGATTCTGCACCTGCTGTGACTGCTTAGGTTTCATTGTAGTGTATTTTATTCCCTATTTTGTGCGGTTGATGTTTTTGGGTATGAAAATTTTGATGCTTCTAATTCTAAACTCATAACCTGCTTGCACATGATAATTTTCGCTGAGTGGCAAATAAAACCTATAAGGTATTCAATTTTTACATCATTCTCTTTTATTAGATACATCTTTTTCCCCTTACAATTTCTTACGTGCATATAGCACTGAAGTCCTTAAATGATTTGTGAACGACTAAACTGAATGTAGAATCCAATAAATGCAGATTTTGTTCAATAGTTTATCAGAACTAACAGTTTAAGTTCATCTGTAATCATATATTTTGAATTTATCATTGTAACCATCAGATTTCCTGAAGTTCCAATTAGTAGGAACCATCTTTGAAATAGTTATTAGAGTGCTCTAGCAAGGTTAACAACCTGCTTTTGTGATTATTGTCTTTAGCAGCCTCGTTGTTGATATCAATGTCTATCTCATTCTCGTAGTAACAAATTTGAGACAAGTCAAATGATTGTGTTTCGCACTTTGAACAAGTTAATTCAGTTTCCTTACTTCATATTTGAGATAATAATGGTTAAATCCATGTCAGTTGTAGGTTTGTAATTTCAGATCATGTTGATTTTTGGTCTGTCGCTTAATTTTTCCAAATCCTGATCCGTTAGTGTTTCATTCATGCAAAAGATTATTGTGCTTGTCTGCTTAACAACCCAGAAATGATTTTGATTAATTCTGGTGGATCGGGGTAATAGTTGTCTAATTGTCTCCGGGATGTGCTGTACAAAATAGGTAATAGTTGTCTAATTGTCTCCGGGATGTGCTGTACAAAATATTCATCTGGTGACAATATACTTGCTTATTATTTAACGAAAAGGCCCATTAAACAAGCACGCTAGGCTGAATGGATGTTAAAGCATTTTGTCTGATTGTCAGTCTTCAAGATCCGAAGCTGGATTTTGGATGATTTGCTGGTATCTTTGTTAATTTGAAAATCGGGACTAAAATAGAAGTATTTTAGATAATTCTGAAGGGTTGCTGTTACATTATCATCCTTCTTAAGAAAGATCTCCCTGTTTATGATATTTAAATATTACTCCATGCTTCTGAACTTGATACTCTTTTAATGGGTTATCATGTCCATAAATCTTAGGGCAATCCCTCCTAAGGCAGCAACAAAGCATTCACCATGAAGCTACGCACTGCACACTATATGCACACACCTACAAGCTCACTTTGTATAAATGAATCTGTGTACTTTGTGTGAAGCTCAACTTTAGAAAAGAGGGGGGAGTTTTAAAAAAGCACCGGGCCTTAGTGTGGAGGCCCAAATTTTAATTGCCTGTGCTTGCCAATGCCAGGGCAGTAAAGCCGGATGGTGTGTAACAGTGTCGGTGTGTCGATTTTGAAATCATTTTGTTCAGGGATGCCTCAACACTTCTTCTCCTTTCCCTTTTAGTTAGAAAGTATCTATATTCAAATATTTCCACTTTTAATGGTCAAAAAATAAAAATCTCGGAGGAATATGTGTTAATATGTGCCAATGCTTTTCTTTGCTTCAAAGCTAAGTTAGAAATTTACTTTTTCCCGGTGAAATTCAATTTTTCACATTTATTTTGAATACGTAAAGTGCATGTTTTTGTTATGCAGAAAATTTGAGAATCTTTACAATTGTTTGTGTAACCAGCAAAGAACCAAATGGCCAATAGTAGTTTGTTTGTCAAACTTATTAGTTGGTGATTTAACGGCCTTCCAATTTATTGAATATTCCCTTTATGTATCTAGGAAGAGTTAGTTATTTAATGTTGCATCTATTAGCAATTCAAGAAGTGAATCCCATGTAAAACATTAAACACACATGCAGTACACTATGCTAGTGGAAGCCAGAAGGTGTAGTTGGGAATATCGTGTTCGGATTTGTTCTTTCTAAATAATTGAGGTGGGGGACCAAATGCAAGACCTTTTATTTGATCTATACATGCTGCATATGGTCCTCATGAGAGAAGTTGCTCTTCAAATTGTGTTCTAGGGTAAATGAAACAGTGTAGGCTAGCTTTTAGCATGCCTTCAAAAAGGAACAGCATTTTCTTTTTTTTTTTTATAAATTGTAACAAGCATGGTATCTGAACTTTGCAAGAAATTTTGCATGAGGTTAAATCCTTTTTGGTTGCTCAGATCAAACTAGCAACAGAGTCACACCTCAAGATTCCCTTCTATTACAAGGGCTTACTTGATTGGTTATCAGTTGAAGGCTGCTGATCTTGATGTGGTTTGTTTGTGATGGTTCACTTTATGCTTATTATGAAGTCGGGAATCCCAGCAGGCTTTTGTATTCTTGAGCTTGCTCCATTTTCAAAAGAATGTGAAATCTGTCTCCGTTGTTTGTCTGAGCTCGACATAGAAAATGATAGATCATAATAGTCACTTGATCAACATTTTCTTCCACTATCTTTAAAATTTTTATTATATTTATTCTCATTGTTATCAGTGTTGTCCACAGCATTTTATCGAAATTACATTTGAATGGCATGCCAAAAGACTGAATAAGACTCATCCATCAGCAAAACGCGATGAGCGTGACAGAACAAGCCATACACATTTGGTATCACTCTCCAGTGCCTATTAATGCTCTGGAAAATTTCTTATGAAAGACAATAGGGAGTTCCTGGGCTCGTCTCTTCAGCATTAATTGAATCAATGTGATAGGTTTCTTTGGCATATATGGAACAAACAAAAGACATTTCATGTTCTTACAGACAGCAAGACAGAATTCTCATCATGTTGTTATGATTAGTTGCTATTACTTCTCCAGTCACTGTGTTGCTGTTGAGAAGGGGACCAAAAACAGCAAATTTGCAGCTAATCTGTGTCTCGTGTGTACATTAATACAGGGTAAATTTCGAATTAGCCGGTGAAATGATAATTTTTATCATGTGTAAACTTTAACTTACCCTATTTCTCTTCAAAAGATGCTGGAAAAATTAAAAAAAAAAATTATTCTTAAAAAAAATGAGAGTAAGTTGAAATTTATAATAATTTAGAGATATTTTAATATGATCATTTCATGAGAAAGTAAACAAAAAATAACCCAAAGAAAAGAGATCAAAAGCAGAGCCGTGCTTAAATTAATGTAACCACCAATTAGTAAAGTGATAAATCAATTTGCTTCCCACATGTGAGTAGTGATTCAAGTATCTGAAGGTTTATTATAGAGGAACATTTTCTTTCAATATTTTAAAGGCAGATTTGACTCGTTTTAAACACCATTTTTTTTTTCCCGTACGTGTAGATAGATATCCAAACTGCTTAGGTCTAGGGGAGGGACAACGGTTTGGTTCGGTTCTAAATCAGATTGAGCCAATCGTTTTTTTTTTAATAATAATCCAAATTAAATTGATATTTTTTTTTTTGTAATTTGAAAAAACCCGAACCATCGGTTTGGTTCAATTTTTTTTGAAGCAACTGTTCTTTTCACCTATCCTGCTCGCGTCTAATGCCGGAAGATATTTTCTTCCGATTTTTGGACGCAGCTCTTCGGCTCATATAACCATGACGTGTCATAACAAAAGTATCTGAGCCTAGTCTCCTGACAGATTAAAAAAAACCTTTCCCACCCAAAATGAGAAGTAAAAAAAAAAAAAAAAAAGCCCCCTTCCCCTCTCTCCAAAGGAAAAATAATAATAACAATAATAATTAAAAAGAAAAACTCGGAGGCAAAGGCGGAAATGTAGAAGTGATGATCGCTTCACAGGAAAGAGCATGTAGAGGATGTTGGCATTGGCAGGGACCATGCAGCAAATAATTTTGCGGGAAATACTCGTTATCTTGGTCTTCTCAAAGATGTAAAAGCACGCATAATCATTCATTTCAAGTGCTGCAAAAAAAAAAATTGAAATAAAATAAAATAAAAAGATTGGACCCAAGTGTGTGTTTTCCTTCATCTTGTTATGAACTCCTAAATCACTTGCACTTTCCTGTCAATGAGACCATCTTTGTCTTTACAAGATTACAATGGACCATCCCACTCTTTTTTCTTTTTCACCTTAATCAAAAATTGCTAAGAAATTAACACTTATCAGATAATTAGGGATACTTCAACAAACCCATCAAATATTACATACACCTCCAAGTGAAATAGAAATGAATGGCCGCGTGATACAAACAAGACGCTGCCTCCTTTTCTTATTCTCTTTTTGAATTTATACACAATGCGATCTTCTTTTCTTGCATAACAGCGATAATTCGTTGAACGCGTATGTGGGGCCTAATTGTCCCCCCATACAGGGCCACCCAAATGATGCCCATTGCCATTTGCCACTTGCTGCCATGGAAAATTATCATTTCTCTAAAACCATCACAACATCATTACTGTTATTATGAGGAATGAACAAAAATCATTAAGATGTTTGTAACACTTTTGACATCAAACTTGGCCTTTTAATGAACCTTGTGATCATCAGCTACAGGATCACACGGTGCCAGATGATTAATACGTTTAGTAGCACTTGATGATAAGGGGACCCAGTTTCTAACCCCCCCCCCCCCCCAACCCCCACAAAAAAAAAAAAAGAATTAATTCATAGTAGGATAAGTTGCCTGAATTACAATTTACACATATCTTCGTTGCCAATGCCGAGCACTATTATTAGACTCCGTCTGTGCATTTGGAGTGCAATGCAAATAGATAATTACATAGCCCAATTTTGCAAGTACCTTAGAAAAGAAACATGTGAAAAAGTGTTGAAGGTAAATTGATTAAAGATTCTTTCATGAGCAAAAGTACAATTACTGGCTTGAAAATTCAAGTGGCTTGAGAGGCAAAGAGACAGGATAGGTATAAATGAAGTGGCGATGCTGCTGCTTCACGTCCCTCCATTCAAACTTCAAGTACTTTCTGCATTTTATTACTTACACTCTATCAATACAACAATAATAATAATAGATATGAATGGCTTACAGATGATTATATGTATTCAAAAGCTTATTCTAATTAGTTTATACTAAAAGTGTTCATTCCAATACGAAGCAACAATAAGAATATAGATGATTGATGGTCTTTTATGATATAGACAAACGTGACACATCTTATTAATGTCCATACTTTAGTTTATCCGGCATTTATTCTCATGCTTGTCCTAATAATTATATAAATAAAATATACGAGTGATCTTCAATATTCGTTTTCTCTTATGCTGCGTTTATTTTTTGGATTGGAGTGGGAATTCTGAGGAGTGGGAATCCTTGGATTAGGAGTGTGGAGTGGGAGTGGAAGTAGGGTGTTTACTTAGACTAAATGAAAGTATGTATTGTCAATCAAAATCCCAATTATTTGTTTATTTTGTCTTGGATTGGGAGTAAATTGTTTTAAATTACAATTTTATACTTATATACAGAATTATAATTTGTAATTAAAAAATTAATAAAAAATATATTTGGAAAATAAAATAAATATTTTATTATATTTATAAATTAATAATAATTACTAATATTCTTAATTATGTAAATCATAATTTTTTATTAATTTTAATTATGTGAATAAAAATTATTAATAATAGCAACACAAATGAAATATTATTATTGATAATATAGTACAAAATTAATATTTTTTAAGAATAAAATATTTATTATTATTAATTAAATAATTAATTAATATTTATTAAAATTAATGTTTAATATTATTAATTTAAATATAATATTTATTTATTTTTATTTTATTAAATTTAATAAAATAAATATGATATAATTATTATTTTTAATAAATATGATATTATTTATTTTATTAAATATTATTTATTTATTTTAATTTTAATTATAAGGATAAAATGGGAAAAGGGGGGAGTGGATTCCCACTCCCACCTCCCCCATGGGAGTGGGAATCCCACTTCCCACTCCAAAATTGAGTGAGACCCATGGATTCCCACTCCCACTCCCCCTTTTTTTAAGGTAAATAAACACTGAAATGTGAGGAATTCACACTCCACACTACCACTCCAACAAATAAATACTAGCTTAATGTAAGTTCAATTAGCCACTGTCTAAGGCATAATAAAAGGATATATGGCCGTTCACAGCCAACAAGAGAAATCCAATAATGGGCAGCCACGTGTTCAAAGGGTCCAGCCTATGACACGTGTCATAATGCTATATGATTCCTAGTGTTAATAAGTGCGTCAAAGCCACAGCGATCTATCATTTTTTATAAAGGACAAAAGAAAGAAAAGACATGCAATGCGGACAAATGAATGGTTAAAACTTTTTTAATTTTATATCTAGCTTCTATGGCTTTTAGCTGTGACCGTAAGCATCTAATATCGGGAACGCCCTAATTTGTTAGGGTTGCTTGTAGTTTGCAGAGGTGAGGTAAGTGAAGAAAGAGACAATGAAATCTAGCTGTTCTCTGTTTTATTTGGCCCCTAATCCCTGGACATATTTGTCATTTTCAAAATATTAAAGTTCTGTGTTCTTGTCTTCTGTTCGGTCAATTCTTTCTTTCTTATTTCTTATTATTATTAATATTTTTTTAAGGGCTTATGGATTTGGTCACTTTGTTACATGGGGTCCTTCCTATCCCGTGATTATCACATGGACTACTTCTTGGAACTAAATCAAATAGCTAGCCCTCATTGCACATTGTTATTCCTTCATTTGGGCACTTCATGTAATCCCTTAAAAACAGTGTTCTATGTAAATATGTAATCGCTTTTGTTTCTCAGGCTTTGCAGTCCAAAACCTGTATGTATATATATTTTAAGGAGCCAACACGGTGCTTAAACTAATTAATACTCTATTATGCTGACTGAGCTGGAATACTTAATTTGTACTCCAATCAATATGTCACTTATTCATTTTGCTTAACAGTAGGTTCAGTCCAATTCCTATGCCAATAAAAGAGTTCTTTACAGGACCCCATGAATGTGTTTGAAGTTTAATGTAAACTTTCTATCATGACTTAGAAGAAGCAATGGCAGCTTTTGCTTTTAAAAGCTTTCCTCTTTTTGAATAGCTGTTGTGGAATGGCTGTCTGCTGCTTAAAGCCACAAGCAGAAACAGAAAAGAAAGTGTGTGCAAGTCTAACCGTTAGCTGATAGTGGCTTTGTGGAATCTATGAAAAAAGCAGACCCATTTACAGCACAAAAGTGCTTTAAATTATTTACCATTTCACAATATTAAAGTGAAGAAAGCAAAAAGCAAAGATACTCATGGTCATGGGGGCTCAAAAAATTGGTGGGTGGGTGAACAAATCCATTTTCATCAATCTCGAGCACTCTCCCATTTTTGCCCCTTTTTTCCCTTTTTCTCGAGATTCTCACATTCCCCATTAATTATCCCACAAAAAAAAAGGTACGAAAAATAATACACTCTAGGAATTTTACTGTATGGCCAAATTCAGGGGAATGTTGGATTCTCTCTTCTCATATCCAACTCCATTGTTACAAAGCAAATGCATGCCTTCCCATACACACAGACTTTCTCTGCCCCTTTTGTACTTTATGCTCTCATAATTCAAAAAAATGAAATACTTAAAATGAGAAAAGAAATAGTAAAATATAAACAATACTTATCTCTGGGCCATAGGATGACTCATCTCCTCTGGGATCCTCCCACTAAGCATTTTGCTTCCCCTTAAGTACTTGTTTTGCAAAATTTGTATAATCATTTCTAAATACCCATATTATTAATATATATATATATATATATATATAGTTTTTTAATCAGGAATCCCTGACTTTAATAAAGTAAGTGATTAACTAAAAGATAAAATAAACACATATTTCAATGCACTGTATTTTATCATGTAGTATAGTAAAATTTAAATTTTTTTTATCTTGTAACTAATCTCTGACTTTATTAAAGACATGGATATATTGCAAAACATTTAAGACCAAATTTGCCTCCACATGTTAAGAAGAAAAAACTTTTAATTTGCAACAAATTTTTAACAAGAAAAACAATGAAAACGTCAAGCATGCAGGGTCTTTTGTATAATTTTTACAACCATGCTTCTTAAAAGAGTAACGGGTATTCATCTACTTGTACATTTGTTAACGTTATTCTACTGTCAACTTTTTTAACAGTAACTTGAGTGAAAATTAGAGTAGCATGCAACAAATTGTAAAAGAAATGCATGCATGATTGAGCCTAAGAGCAGGAAGGGAATTTCCAATTATATCCTTGTATTTTGAATATTGCTGGTCCAAAGCATTCGGCAGTATTTTTTCTTTTGAAGATATGGGCATTATATATTCTTTTCTTTTACAAACTCCTGACCCAGAGACAGGCATGCTAAGTTCCCCTTTACATTACCAACAAAAACTGTGTGTTTTTTCTTGGGTTCTGACACAAGATTTAGTAGATGGATTTCTGCCATGGAAAGCAGCAACTGAGTTTTGATCTATGCATTTCTTTGAGCCAAAGAAACTCAGTTCAAAGCTTGTTTTGTCACCTATAGTTAGTAGCTAGACAGCCAAAGTAAATCACTAGCAGACTTTTGCAGCTGGGATTTTCTAGTTTTTATCAAATTCAAAATCAAAGGAAATGGCCATAAGGGAAGTTTTTGCTATTTGTTTTGTGGCTTTCTTGTGCTTTTGGACTACTGCAAATGGATTGTTATCTGCTAAAGGTGTTAATTATGAAGGTAAATTAAGATAGAAGCTTTAGTTCTGTCTTCTTTACTTATGTTGAATCTGTTATTAGTTTTGCAATAAGTTAATGTTATTATTATTATTTTGGCATCAAATGAGTATGAAATGAAGTTCTTTTTTTTTTTTTTCGCCATCTGGGTATTTTTGTTTCAGTGCAAGCTTTAATGGGTGTAAAGCACTCACTACATGATCCTCATGGTGTTCTTGAAAACTGGGATGAGGATGCCGTTGATCCGTGTAGCTGGACTATGGTTACTTGTTCTCCCGAGAGCTTGGTCATTGGCCTGTAAGTTCTCATAGCAATTAATTCCACACATTTTAGAAATATCGAATATCTGTCAGTAGTATGAATTTTTGAACAGCCTATATTAATTGATTGAAGGAGATTGCGAGCAATTGAACTTTTCTTTTTGCAGAGGAATTCCTAGCCAGAATTTGTCTGGTACTCTTTCTCCGAGCATTGGCAACTTGACAAATCTTCAGATTGTGTAAGTATCAAAGAAATTTGGATAGTTTTTCAGATATCTAAATGGAAATGCTTCACTTTCTTATTGCTACGCTTTGGATCTTTCAGGCTCTTACAGAATAACAACATAACTGGACCAATTCCTGCTGAGATTGGCAGACTCACAAAGCTTCAAACACTTGATCTTTCGAATAATTTCTTTACTGGGGAAATCCCTTCCTCTCTCGGCCACTTAAGAAGTCTCCAATACATGTAAGTTTAATTCTGTATATAATTCTTATAAGTTTCAATATTTTTGGTCTCTATTTGACATGAATTTTTTGTACTTCATATAGGAGGTTTAATAATAACAGTCTCTCTGGTGCATTTCCAACATCGCTGGCTAGCATGACTCAGCTTATCTTTCTGTAAGTGTATTCACCATAATTTATCAATGAACGTTCTTTATTTAAATTTGGTTCACGACAATAATATAACATTCTTTGATTATTTGAACTTCAGTGACTTGTCCTACAATAATTTGAGTGGCCCTGTACCCAGATTTTCTGCCAAAACATTTAAGTAAGCATCCAATACTTACTATCATTCAGATCATAGAATTTGTAAGGTAAAATAGATGATAAATTTATGTGTTGTTGCAGCATTGTTGGCAACCCTCTGATCTGTGCAACGGGTTCTGAACCAGATTGCTATGGGACACAACTAATGCCAATGTCCATGAACTTGAATAGCTCACAAAGTATGGAAATTAGAATTCTCACTTTGCTTAATGTTCACTTCAGTTCACCATTTTCAATAACCTTTTCAATTCCAAGTACTTGGGTCAATCTTTTAGTCTGACCCCAATTCCTCTTGCTCCGTCAGCTGCTTCACCAGGCAGAACTAGAAGTCACAAATTATCCCTTGTATTTGGCTTGAGTGTGGGATGTGTCTCCCTCGTCATTCTTGTATTTGGACTATTTCTTTGGTGGAGGCAAAGACGCAATCAACAGATGTTCTTCGATGTTAAGGGTTTGTGATCCTAACATAAAACTTGACTCCTACTACATATGAAATGGTTGCATGATCCCTTGAATTCATTCCTTATTCACTTGAAATTCTTAGAGCGGCACCACGAGGAAGTTTCACTAGGAAACTTGAGGAGATTCCAATTTAGAGAACTGCAGGTTGCAACACATAACTTCAGCAGCAAGAACATCTTAGGAAAAGGTGGGTTTGGTATCGTCTACAAAGGGATTCTCCAAGATGGAACTGTTGTAGCAGTCAAGAGGCTTAAAGATGGCAATGCCATTGGAGGAGAGATACAATTCCAAACTGAAGTTGAGATGATCAGCTTGGCAGTGCATCGTAATCTCCTTAGACTTTATGGATTTTGTATGACACCCACAGAAAGGCTTCTTGTTTATCCATACATGTCCAATGGCAGTGTTGCTTCCCGTCTCAAAGGTAAAACAACTCTGACAAGTGAAAGTAACTGTAAATGTAATTCTAAAAAGAATTACTTCATTTGCGTACTAGAATCCTCAAGAACTTGTAACAGTGTTTTGCAATTTGTTGTTATTACAAGTAGATGGACCATATTCCGAATTTCAACTCCAGGCAGCTGAACTCACGCGTCATTTATGTTTGACAGGGAAACCAATTTTGGATTGGAGCACTCGGAAGAGAATTGCATTAGGAGCAGCAAGGGGATTATTATACCTACATGAGCAATGTGACCCTAAAATAATTCATAGGGATGTTAAAGCGGCAAATATATTACTTGATGACTGTTGTGAAGCAGTTGTAGGAGATTTTGGTTTGGCTAAGCTTTTGGATCACCAAGATTCTCACGTCACCACAGCTGTAAGGGGCACCGTGGGGCATATAGCCCCTGAGTATCTGTCCACAGGCCAGTCCTCTGAGAAAACAGACGTTTTCGGATTTGGCATCCTCTTACTGGAATTAATCACAGGCCAAAGAGCACTAGAATATGGCAAGGCAGCTAACCAGAAAGGAGCCATGCTTGATTGGGTGAGCCAAAATTCTCTATTTTCTTCTCTTTCCTACATCCTTGACAAACATTCAGCAGTTATGTTGTACCTATTCATCTAGTGACATCGGATTAATTATCATTGCAGGTTAAGAAAATTCATCAAGAGAAAAAGCTTGAAATGCTTGTAGATAAGGACCTGAAAAACAACTACGACAGAATTGAGCTTGAGGAGATGGTTCAAGTGGCTCTGTTGTGCACTCAATACCTACCAGCCCACAGGCCTAAAATGTCGGAGGTTGTTCGAATGCTGGAAGGCGATGGCCTTGCAGAACGATGGGAAGCTTCTCAAAGAGCAGAAGCAACCAAAAGCAAACCCCATGAATTCTCTTCATCAGATCGATACTCTGATCTCACGGATGATTCATCTTTACTAGTCCAAGCAATGGAACTCTCTGGACCTAGGTAAAATCCTTAAAGATACAAAGTTATTTTCCCCCAATCGCAAGAGTTAGAATGAGGAAAGAATAGAGTATAGTTGAAGCCACCCTGCAAGAATTCCTGTATTGCTTCATAATGTATGTTGTATAATAGCGGTACATCAGGGTTCAAACAGCTTTATGTATTTTCTTTTTTCCTCTCAACTGTACAGTTTCTTTAGTCTGAGAAAGTAATATCTTTAGAATGAATATTTCATATGCATTTGGTATTCCTTTCGAGTGAAAATTCTACAAGGAGTTGTCCCTTCAAATTTTTGACCTTGTAGAGTTTGGTCATGATTGTAACCTTTTAATTCTCAAGTGATGTGGAAAATAATTCAGAATGGACTCATGTTCTCGTTTACTTTATATAATTCTTAAAACATTCTGCTCATGACTCAAATTTTACATCCTGCTCCTGAGTCCAATTTTCACAAACCTCCGACGAACACTCAGAAATCTATTACATGAATTCAGGACATTGCAAGAAAATATCTTCTGCTAATTCATACCCAAAAAAAAAATCTATCTTATGTATTACACTGAATTTGTACCTTTTACATTCGGAGGGCAACAAATACTAGTCTTCTTCTAGCCGTGCCAAAAATCATCAAGTCATGATACAACTAGCTGCTTAATATAAATACGAGGGTTTATTGGAGTAAGAATATCCTACTCTTGCTTCCGCTGATGCCTATTCAACTGACTGCAATTCTCTTCAATAAAAAATCTTCTTTTTATTACCCTACTAGATTATTAATTTCGGTGTGGTCGACAAATATCCTTTAAGAATTTAACAATCCAAAATAAATTAAGAGAATGTTTGGGAGTAATGTGAGACAGTTGAACTGCCAAAACCCAGCTATCAAGGCATTTGATAACACTTTACAGCTGGACTTAATAGCTCAGCTGTTTAAAAACAAAAGCTTTTACTCTACAGCTATGGATTTTACTCCCTCACTCCCAAAGGCACTCCAAACTTTAAGGATAAGTTATCGAAATTTGTTGTTGAGTAATGTTATATTTGCTATCCACATGACACTGATAAAATATCATCATTTGGATATTATCTATAAATCTTGAGAAGTGAAGAACAACTTGGCCTTGGTGACTTTAATTTGTGTTTATTCTTTTCGAACGAGTAATTGATTACTTTAACTTATAGGTTTATGATTATGTGCATAAACATAGAATAATACATAGAGTCTTTAAATTCCCTATATTTTGTGTTAATTATTTTAGTTTTACTATAATTTCAACTTATTTACTTATATATGAATTTGAATAGGACTTTTGTCTCAAAGATATTTTGATATTTTCAATAATTTTTTTTTCAATTCTATTTATCAACAAGAATTACGACAATTATACTCTTGATCAAGTGATCAACTTATTCAATGGGACAAATTATATGATCATATTTTATTATAGTAATTCGATACCGGAGCTCCTTACTACATACGTGGTACCTTTTAAAAAGTTAGTACATTAAAACAAAGAGATCGGGGATAGCCTTTCCATAAAGCCCAATGTTACATGAAAAATTAGGACTGGTTGAAATTCAATGCAACCGATTAAAAAGAAGAAGTGAGACTAATATCACAATATGAAACCTACTATTACTTGTTTATTTAATCAAACTACAAGGGTCACATTGTTGACTAACAGTGTATCAAAGCCTGTGTCTCATATACGTATCTGTATCTGTCTTCTCCATCGCCAAAAATCTGCTCCAAAGTGAGCTCCTTTATACCATTCCCTGAAAGAAACTGTATCCAAGAATCAAAATGATGGGACAATGGTTTGTTGCGAATGGAAAGCTTGAAAGTGTTGATTGGGCCACGATGAGATAACAGAACGTGAGAGATGACATGAGCAAGAAAAATCAACACTGTCCGCGCCCACACAACTATCATCAAATACTAGCTCTGCATAGGGGTGGGCATAAACCCACAACCCATGGGTTTACCCAAATTCAAACCAAATTAAATGATTTGGGTTGGATAAATCATGAAAATGGGTTAGATTAGGGTTTATATAGAAAACAATTTCATTATGGGTTGGGTATGGTTTACCCATGGGTCAAGGACAAAACTCCAACACTCAAATTTTTCAAATGAAATAAATGAAAACAAATAAGTGAAAGGCCACCATTAAATTTTTTACAGCGTGATCAATTGTCAACAGTTAGAAAATGAAAATAACAGTAAAAATAAATTTAAATTAAATAAATATTGTTGTAAATAACATAATTTTTTTTCTTATTTACAAAAATAATTCCTCCCACATGAAAGGATTATCTTAGAAAAAGCAGGAGGCTCTACTAGTGATCAATAATAATTCGGCTTAGACTGGGTCCGATATGCTAGATGGCGGCTAATTTTTTATCAATAATTGAATGTAATGCCCATATTAGGCCATGTACAAAACTTTGCTTACCATATAATGAAATTAGAACATAAAGCATGCACACTATATAATATCATAATGTAAATAAAATTAAGGGGAATTGCCACTTTCCCCCCTACAGTAATTAAAATATACCATTTACCCCCTTTTTGTTTTTAAATGGCCAAAAATCCCCCTGACAACATAAGTTTACACTATTACCCTTATTTTTAACTACTCTTTTATTTACATTTATTATAAATTAAATAAATTAGATGAATAGAAACTAAATAAAAAATTAAGTATTAAAACAAGAAATATATGTTTTGATATGAGCAAAAAAATTAATAATAAATTTTTTTCTTGTAATTATTTATTTTGTGAATATTTTTAAATTAAATGTAAAAAGTATAGGTACAATATTTTATTATTTATCTTATAATAAATTTTTATTTGTCATTTAAGTTTTCTTATAATAACTTTTTTATCATTTTACTAATAATTTTCTTATATATTTATTATAAGAAAATTTTCACAAAATAAATAAGTATAAAAAATTGTATTATTAATTTTTTTGTTAATATCAAAACATATATTTCTTATTTTTAATGCTTTATTTTTTATTTAGTTTCTATTCATGTGATTTATTTAATTTATAATAAATATAAATAAAAGAGTAGTTGAAAATAAGGGTAATATTGTAAACTTATACTATTAGGGGGTTTTTAGCCATTACAAAAACAGAAGGGGGAAAATGATATATGTTGATTAATGTAGGGGGGAAACTGGCAATCTCCCTAAAATTAAGCATATAAGTAGACAACATAACGCAAAATTATCAAAACGATAAATAAAAATAAATATTGCATAATTAAATAAATAACAAGTGACAAAATTTATTATTAGATTGTTAATGTCATGTTTGTGAAAGTTTATTATTAAAGTGTATGTTCTTATTTATTGAGAAATAATAATTTTTGTGATTAAACTTTATTTTGATTTTCTAGTATTCTTTAATTTAAGGATTAAGTTATTGTAAAATTTATAATTTTTATCCACTATATTTTTTTATATTTTAATATCAATTTAATAATTAATAACAATTAATAATTATTATAATTTTGATATAATTAAATTTTATTAAAATAAAAATTATTTTGATAATAAAATTCAAACCAAACCCAAATGGTTTGATTAAAAATATTTGGGTTTGTTTGGATTGAATCTAAATTTTTATGGTTTGGTTTAGGTTGACTTAAAATCCAACCCAAACCAACTCATGCCCACCCCTATAAGTATTATAGAATTTTAAAACATACTTATTTAAGTCACGCAAAACTTATACTTATTTTGCAAAAATAATAATAAGTGTCACAAACGATTTTATATACAAGTTGTCATAGTATAAAGAGATCGACTGAAAAATAATAATAATAATAATTTTTTAATTAATGGACCTATCATAACTTTACACAGTAAATTTCTTCATTACACATTAGTTTATACACGTTTATTTGTAGAAATATGATTCGCAAAACGTAACCCAAAAAAGGAGGGTAATAAAATAATTGGGTCCTTGATTTCTTATAAAATCATTACTAAGAACATTACTTATTCCTTTTCTCATTTGGGTCCCTATTGAGTATTTCTTGTAAAATCATTACTAAGAATTTTTCTGTTTAGTTTTAGTTGCGGCTACAGGTAAAACGGTTAGAAAAGATGAAACAAGGAACTTTTTTCCATTTCCCTTTTTTACGTTATGGAAAAAAAAAAAGAAGAAGAAGAAGAAGGTAAGTCATCAAACAAAAGAGAGATTTATTCATGCTGTATACTAAACAAGCACAGCTAAAACCGATTTAAACTTTAAAAAAAATCATAATTCACATGATTGTACAGATTGTATAGTCAAAATCAAGAAAACTGTTGATGGCCGGGAACTCTAGAGGCCTACAGTGCTAAACTTATAATCTTCACATGTTCTGAAGCCCGGTCAACTTCCAGCAGCAAGGATTCAGGAATCCTATCACCCAGATAATTTACAATTATAATTGACTCGAGCTGAGGGGAAAGTGTCAGTACAACTTTGATAAATTCCAATTCGGTTCTTGTACCAATGATGCCTCTAATCCTCACGACCTTAAGCTTATGGAACATGAAGCCACATAGGCACAGTCCTGTAAAACAATCCATAGCAGGTCTAGAACCGTTTGATTGAACAACCTATAAAAGTTCAACATGATATTCAGTTACTTCAGCTAAACTTATTACAATGCACCGATCTTGAGGTAAAAGCTTACCGTAATGACGAGTTCCTCTAAATTGGGGCAGCTTTTAACTATAGAAAGGGAAACCATGACTTCTTTAAAATTGCTGAGTGTTACTTCCTTTAGGTCAAGAAACAAGAGCCGATTGAGCACAATAGGAAGTCTTTCCTGTACTTGGTCACCGGCTAGCCACTGAAAATAAATGCACAAACAATATAACATATATAAGACAGCTAATCAGGTAAGTCAAAATATTGGATGATTAAACAAATAAAGTTACCTGAAGAAAGTGGCAGGACAATGTGAGCCTCTTAATATCATATAGACATCCAAACACTCGGTCAAAATTGCAAGAGTTGCTTTGCTCATTGTTGTGGGTTATGATCCCTCCATGCATAGGGATCATACGAATATCAACACTATCTAAATTCACACTATTTTCAAGATTGATATCTTCAAACTCCGAATCTATCTTCAGGTACTTCAGGCTAGAATTGTGAATTCTCACAGAGGCCAAATGGTCAATGTTCAAAAGCGTTAACCTCTCAAGAATAGGACAGTTCCGAATTAAACTTTCAAGTATGTCACTGATTATAGAAACCTGAGTGAGCTGAAGGCTTTTAAGGCAATGAAATCCTTTGAATGTAGAAGGAAGCTTGAACACGCAGCCATAAAGCTCCAGACATGTTAGCTGCGGACAAGAGAAAATGCCACAAGGCAGCTTGAAACGTTTCACAAAACCAAAGTCCTGAAGAATTAACTCCTTAATACCTTTGTCCATCAGATACTGAATCCACTCTTCTAAATCAGAGAAATTTGGACTGCAATAAGCAGCCAGCTTGAACTTCTCAATTGGGCCACTGTGATATGACTGCACCATGTGAATGATTTTCATAATCTCTCCCCACCTTTCTTCCATTGACAGAGAACTAGAGAAGCATTTATCATCAAAAACTAACTGTGAAAGGCCAGTCCACTTATATCTCCACTTACTTGACAAGATGCTAGTCCTAGCAGCTTCTCTTAACGGCAAGTTGACAAGGATGGTATCTAGCACATCCCAGGGCAGATTGCTAATCCTATCCAACTTTGCAGCTTGCTTTTCCATTTCAGTCATTTGATTTCTCCACTAGTTCTTTAGCTGACATAAATTTACAAGATGATCTTCGTCACCAAATTGATACTTGGATGGCAAGAGGAAAATTTATAATATAATAGAAAAAGAATAATTATTACAATACAAAGTGAAACGAGATGATACTTTAAGCAAGAAAACTAACTGCTCTGAACTACCCAAAGAAAGAAAAATAGGTACAAGGCAAACACACCAGACAAGCAAGTGTGGAGGGGAAAGCAGGAGAAGAGAGAAGAGAGATGCTATGGCAAAAAAATAAGTTCAGAGAAACAGAAAACTATTGCCAATCAATTATTTTTCTACGTGTTGTGTTTTTATCTTAAATCAATACGTAACATAACATGTTGACGTTCACATATCTTGAAAGACTAATCACTCATTGCAGAAGGTTCCATTACGTATTCACAGTAGGGGGCAAACAAGTACATCAAGACGATCTTATGAGAATGACAGCCAAAACATATAGCTCAAAGTTTATCCAGTCAGTGTCTTCCCCTGCTAAAACCACACGAAACTAATGGGCCCAGTAGTAATTATCCAAAACATCTTCCACTAGATCAATAGTAAGACCATAATCTTCAGAAACTCTAGAATATATTCAAACCTGATCGATACTCATATTGAACATACAATCCACAATTCACAGACCAAACCTCAGACCCCTTTCCCCAAAAATTAGAGTAGATTCTCAATCTAGACACTCCACCAGAGAGAGCTATCATAAGAAAATTTCTTTAAAATATCTACACAAGAAACTGATTTAAACACTAAAATCATGTTTTCTGCACTAATCCCGCTTGACCCTGTACTCTCGTTAAAATTCACACTAAAGAACATGCCATGATCAGGTACACATAAAATTTTGCTTCATCCCCAGAATCAAACACAATTCCTTCTTTCTAATTCCAATCAAACTGTAATAACAACATCCACGACATGCAAAATTTCTCTGGGGCTTTTGCAAGAACCCAGATAGCTTTGTATTTCATTTAGAGAAAGGCAAAATATCCATTTCAATTCACAAGTTTTCACAACAACCCAACAACATAGTTCTGAATAAAAACGGGAAAAAAATAATAAAAAAAACGAAACGCGAAATTCAGATAACCAGTCAAGAACAAGCCTTAAGTTCCAAAATTGAAACAATCAACACAGTTACATACATATGCATGCTATATACATGTATAATTATTCAATTATGAGAAGACAATAGAGTGAATTTTGCAGTGGCATCGGCAGAGTCGATGGTGGGCGGCTGCTGACAGCTTCAGCTGTTTTCACTTTACAAAAGTAAAGCGTTTTTCTTATTCTCTATTAGTTGTAAATTTGTAATACTACTTCTTTATATATATATATATATATATATATATATATTTCCTCCTTTTAATGTACTTTACATAAAAAGCACTTGCAATTTATATCAAAATCCTAAGTAAAGGCCTTACATTACGTGTTAAAATTTTTAATACTATTAATAAACTTCTAGTTTCTATATGCCATTGATTGAGAATAAAATGCATCAGATGGATCACGATTTTACTAAATTTTTCTTTTTAATGTATTATGTAGTTAATTACAAAACAGCTGCTATGCTAAAAAGTTATTACAGATTTAGTATTCAAATGGACAAACCGAAAACGACATCCTTTTAAAGTCTTATTTTCATACATCAAATCAGGCATAATAGCTTTTTTCCTATTAATTTATTTAAAAAATATGAAATTCAAACAAAATAATAAAATATTCTATTTTGATGTTCGTTTGGGATTGAGGTTAAGTGCATTGAAATGTTTGGTAAATATTAATTACTATACCTTAAAAGCTATGTTGATATGATTTTTCACTTATACGATGAAAATTTTATTATATGTTTAATAATTTTATCAAAATAATAATTTAAAATTTATATTTATTATATACTCTTAACTTTTATTTTATAATTATAATTTTTTTTTCTACAGCAACTATAATTTAAAAGGTGTAGTACTTCAATCTCAAAGATAACCTTAGTATGGTTGTTGTTTTGTCTGGGTAAACTCTAGTAAGTATGTTAATTTACACACACACATATATGTAAATTATTGGTTTGGAGGTTTCCTATTTTCTTTATAACATTTTTGGGTAAATATTTATGTGATAATTTATTTCATATCATGTTTGAAAATACTTTTTATCATAAGGTATCTGTATCATTTTAAAATTATATTGTGATATCATGTAAATGACTTTTTATAATGTAATACTATTGTATCATGATGGAATAATAAAACTTATAATTATATTTTTTTGTTAATTTTTTTTAAATATCTGGTTTATTTTTATAAAGAGTTGTTGTCTCGAATAACTTGTGGTTTTTCATGTAAGTTTGGGGCCCGAGTTTGTCTGCAAAATCCCAGTTGAGGGCCCAGAAGACATTTTTCTGGGCTAGGTCATCGGTCCAGCTGATTTATTTTCAGAGTCATGAAAGGTCCATTGGGCTGCTACAGAAACAAAATAATGCTTTGATTTGAGAGACTTAAGGAGACAAGGAATTCCTATTTCTCTCTCTCTTTCTTTATATTATATGGTATAATTCTATTGAAATTGTGGCAAAAAATTTTTGGAACGAACTTTGATTAGCACAATAGAATATCATGCTCCTGTACTATTTTGTTTAGCTTTGAAATCTGTCGATATCAACTTCGATCGACGCAGCAAAACATTGCATTACAATTAAAATTTTGATGTAATATTTGAAAAGCAGGAACTAAATTTCGTAGGGTCTTAACCCTTGATGAGCAAAGTATTTGACATTCAAACCAGATATAAGCAGCCTACCGAAACTTATCTAGATGCAATCATTCAGGTCTCTAAATCTTAAATCTCAAGAACGAGACTAGGATGTGTCGACCTCCTCAGCTGGTACTAATTAGTCATTTTTTTAAAAACATTTATTGTTCTATCATCACGCATCTTCTGGCTATCATCACCAGCCTCCTGTAATTAATATGTTATAAAGTGATCAGCAAATAAGCTCAGACTGTTAGCTAGCAAGGCAAGGTCACACTCGGAGCAAGCGATAGTGTCACGACGTTCATGCTATAAGATCAGATCTCTCAAGTGTTTACTTCGATGTGTTCGTTTTCTTCACGGCATTATTAATTTGCTCTCATCATTTTCAGCCACACATATTGCAAGCGATCCGTGGGAATTTGATTGATATAACATAAAGATAATTACTGATGACGAGTCAACACTAAACAGCATCATCAGCTAGCTGAAGCTGACAACGGATAATTTTGCAGCGCAAGTCCTGACAATAATACTCCTATGGGAGTCCCTATGTTACAATTAATGTAACATACACACTCAACAACAACCACACAAATAATGGACCCACACAATTTGTGTGGTTGTTGTTGAGTGTGTATGTTACATTAATTGTAACATAGCATTTGCCTACTCCTATTAGTTCAATTCAATACTTATCCCAATTTTTTTTTTTTTTTTTTGGGTCTCCAAGAGACATTGAAAATTACACACACATATCACTGTCATCAAAACTGCTGCATGAGTTTCGGCATGGCATTCGGGTCCCTCTCTTTGTCAGTGAAAAACTAAGCACTGGTTAGACAAAGATGTATCACGAACCAGAAAGTTAATTCAGAATCGGTTTTAGGGTATCTGAGACCTAATAATCAAAGATTCTAATAATTGTTCTCATCTATTAATTTTTTATTTTTAAATAGAAATTAAAAAGAATAATAATAATAATAATCAAACATTCTAACATTATATAATTAAGTTTATTTAAGAATTTAAAAAGGTAAAGAATTTCATTTTTTTCTTGAAAATATTAACAATGAATAAATTAATGGTTAGACAATGTTATTAATCATATCTTTTTAAATTTTCTACAAAAAAAATAATAATACTTAATCAAGATAATTATTAATTAGAGAGATGTCCGATAGACTTTCTTATAATATTTAATTTTAAAAATATTATTAATTAAAAAATATTCAAAAAATAAGATTTTAGACGACCAGCTTATTGATTTATACTTAGTCACCCCATTCAAATTTTATTTTCGGCTTAAAATTCCATTAAAAATAAGGGGAAATAAATTCAAGAGAGATTTGTTGGTTGGGACCCAAATTTTTTATCAAATGTACAGTACAACCATGAGTCTATGATTAAAGCAGATTTAGACATGGCAGCTAGTGGGACGGATGGTGCAATTTAGGCATAAAAGTACTTCGTGGCTGGGGAAAGAGATGATGCGGCTTATCAACAACGTTAATAGCAAGCGATAACATTGCTTTTAATTAGGGCCAGAAGCCAGTTTTTAAGGGACATCAGATCGGTACCACCACTAGTGTCGCCAATTTGTGGCTCAGCTGCATCCTAATCTGGTTGCTGCATACGTGGGAGCATCTCATTGGCTTGGAAATATTTATTTCGGACTCGTCTGAGTCAGCTTCTTTCATTCTTGAAGAAGCAATTATTTGATTCCACCTCAGCACTTCTGTCACAACGTCATATGATCCAAGTCGGCATCTGGGTTGCCGTTGGACTCGGGCAACTTGCATTCTTGCAAATGTTACAGTACTGTGAAAATGCTTCCTTCCTTTTTTTCCAGAAGCACTTATAAAGGAGCTTTTATTTTTTGCAACCAAATAATTCTTCAATGAAGTATTGTAAAAAGAAATAAATACATTCAAATTCAATGTATATGAATATAGTTTTTTTTTTTTTGTCCTTTTAACATCCCAACGCAACTAGAAAATAAGAAATGATAAACTCTAATTTATTGAAATATATATATATATATGACGGTTCACACAAAATATAGACAGTATAAAATATAAATACTCAAATTATCCAATATTCATTAAAGTTCAAAAAAATAAGACCTAAATTCTGAACCAACCGAAGAATGAAAAATGCTTGTAAAAGTTGTTATAATGTACATTATGCTTATGCTGTAACAAGGGCTATCGTCAAAGTGCTATTTAATTAATTTCAGCGCAGCGGCATTAAAGAGACGATGTAGATTCGCACTGTTTATGCATGCTCCTACAGTTGCTAATCATAAGGTGGTAGAAAATTATTGGATTTCAACAGTTAAATTTCAACCGAGATAAGCTTTACAATATGCTTTTGTTGGTCAATTTTTTTAATGTTTCACACGGCTAATGTGATTTGTTGGTGGTTAATATGGTTGCATGATAGCGCCAGTTAGTTAAGATACTCCATTTGTTACTTATTAATACACATTAGTGATGATCGTATTAAAATAATAATAATAATAATGCTGGCTGCTTAATTTCATGAACAAAAGGAGGCAAACAAGTGCATGACAATAATAAGTCAAAAATAAACAAATAAAAAAAGGGAAAAAAAAGAAAAAAAAAAAAAAGAAAGAAAGAAAACTGTATGTTGTTGTAAAACAACATGTGTGATGGTAGCATACATTATCTGCTCCAAAAGCCCGAAGCCTGATGAAAGCTCCACGTGTCCCCCCACTTGTCAGCACGTGTACACTTGGATCTCATCGACCCACCTGGACTAGCGGAGCACTTCATTCGAGCGAGTACAACACAATTAACCCACTCGCTCGATTACGCACGCCGCTACCTCATGCAGTTAGACGATTCCAAAAGGCCAAAGTGGCAAAAACCTGTAGGCCCCACTTACTCAAACCTGGTCCCACCGTGAACCTTCGCCAACCACAAGATAACGTAGCACCTTTAGTCCGCCACTAATTTCAAGCCACGTGCCACTCCCTAGATTCTCTCCCTCCGCTCTTCACTTACACCCCCCCTCTTCTTCTCCCCTTCACGCTCAGCTCGCAAATCACAATTCACAAACAAGCTGAAACAAAACGTCGGCGTTTAGAGTGTGAGAGAAAATTTAAAGAATTAAAAAAAAAAGGGAGAGAAACAAGAAAACCAACTAATTAAACGATGATGAAAGAGGAGAGCAACGACGGCAGTGGAGGAGGAAACAGCTGGGCACGTGTGTGTGACACTTGCAGGGCAGCTGCATGCACGGTCTACTGCAAAGCTGATATGGCGTATCTTTGCTCTGCATGCGACTCCAGAGTCCATGTGGCCAATCGTGTCGCCTTTAGACATGAGCGCGTGTTCGTGTGCGAGTCCTGCGAACAAGCCCCGGCTGCTTTCTTATGCAAGGCGGACGCGGCGTCGCTTTGTGCTGCATGTGACGCTGAGATTCACTCAGCAAACCCTCTCGCAAGGCGCCACCAGCGGGTCCCTATTCTTCCGATATCTGGCTCGGTGTACGGGGGAAGGACCGGCGCGACGCCGGAGGGAGATCATGAGGATGACCAGGACGAGGAAGAAGCGGCTTCGTGGTTGCTGTTGAGTAATCCTGGGAAGAATTGCGGTAATGGTAATAATGGGAATAATAATGGGTTTCTGTTTGGTGGGGAAGTTGATGAGTACTTGGACCTTGTGGATTATACTGGTGGGAATCAGTACCTTGATCAGTACAGTAATGGTAACAATAATCAGCAACAGCACGGTGTTGCTCAAAAGGGTTATGTGGGTGACAGTGTTGTGCCTGTTCAGTGTGAATTAGCTAACAAAGATCATCATCGTCATCAGCAAAATTTTCAAATGGGATTGGACTATGATTCATCTAAAGCAGGATATAGCTACAACGGTTCAATTAGTCACAGTGTAAGTTTTCTAATTTTGGTGCTTCTGCTTCTGTGCAAACCCAGTCTAATTTTCATCTATTACTTTAATCAAATGCTTGACTAAAGCTAGCTTACACTGCTTGTTTGCTATGCTATCTGATTACTTTGTCTACCCAATTAAGTAATAAAGCCTTTACTTCTTTGTACAACCTAAAGTCCAGGAGGTATCTTATGATACTTTTGTGCACTTTAGTAGTACCCTTTTTCCTCTTTCTTTTACTTTTTATAATTTAAAGGGTGGAATCTACTGGCTTAAAGGCTTAAATTCTTTTGGTTTTCTTTCCCTTTTGTTCCAAGTCTTGATTTCGGAGGTCAAAGTGCTGATCTCATTAGTTCATATTTTATTAAAAGAATTGCAGCCTAAACTATAGCTAATCTTGTATTAAGATATTTTACATTTTACTTAGAAACGGGGAAAAAACAGAGTTAGGTGCATATATTTCTTTCTGCTTCAAAGAGTTAATCAACAGTGCTTTTCTGTGTTTATGAACTAGGTCTCGGTTTCATCTACCGATCTCGGAGTGGTACCGGAATCAACCATGAGTGACATATCGATTTCACACTCGAGGCCACCGAAAGGGACCATTGACCTCTTCTCAGGACCTCCAATTCAAATGCCACCCCAGCTTACTCCCATGGACAGGGAGGCCAGAGTCTTGAGATACAGGGAAAAAAAGAAGACAAGAAAATTCGAGAAGACAATCAGGTATGCCTCAAGGAAGGCCTATGCGGAAACTAGACCACGTATCAAGGGCAGGTTCGCGAAGAGAACCGATGCTGAAGTTGAAGTTGATCAAATGTTCTCCGCAACATTGATGACTGATCCTGGATATGGCATTGTTCCTTCATTCTAAATCCATCGATGAGTCGAAGAATAGCTCTCAAGATTAGAGGTCTACTGTTTATTACTAAAGTACTACTACTTGTATTGTAGCTCTCTTAATATAATTATCTGAATCAATGAGATATTTCTTTTGCCGTATAGTAATTTTCTTGTCTATTCATGCAACCATGACACTGCTATGTTGTATATGTATGTATATTCATAATTTTTGGAATTAATTTCATCACGATTATTGCTTTCCCGAGTCACACTTGTGTATGCAATAAGAACTGAATGGTCCTTGTTGTGATTTTTGAGGAAAAATGTTGATTCAATGTATTCCTTCCTGGAGAGGAAAAGGAACTAAATTTTGAGCCACATGGTGTAAAATGACAAAGATGATCCAATGTGAACAATGTGGCATAGATAAAAAGCTCAGTATAGCTATGGGGGTATCCAAGCTTGAAGGAGACTTCTGGTGTTTGAATGATTCCTTGCTACTTACTTTTCAACTTGCTCTTTTCTTCACAAGTACCTAGCTACACATCATATAAGAAAGGCAAGCCAAGTGGCTAAGGGATGATGTCCATGTATGCAAAAAAGAAAAAGGGCCAACAGTTGGCATAGTTTTGACGCTTTTGTCAATGTTTTGCTATGCCATCAATTTATTATTACCACAAAAAAGGAAGCATCATATTCGAAAAGTGAACAGAGTAATTCCTCTATCATACCACAAGAAGATAGAAACCTAAAAAGCTTCAACTGCTGCAATGGAATACATTAAATTCAAGCGAGCCTTCTACATGCTATGCTTTGATCTAATCTTGTAGTTATTGCAATCTGGTTCAGACAAGTCAAGTTTAGCAGTCATTACTTGACTAGTACAGTGCCAAAAGTGAATTGTAAATGACCATATTTTAAAATAACATGGTGTCTCGGGGAGACGGCAACTTTGCCTTAATGAGTGAAATCATTATCATCATGTATTATGCAACAGCAAACTCTTACTTTTCAAAACTCAATTTGCAGTCCTTATACCAGTCTAATATCAGTGATACAATATATTATCTGTATTTGTAATTCTTTTGCTTTTGCTTAATCTTGAAACCACGATAGTTTAAGCACTTTGTGCACAACTTTTTCCTCAGCATCTAATGTTAACAACCTCCAGCCAACTTATACCTGAGTACTGTTTTTGTTTTCATTTGATGCCAGCTGTGGATTAAAAGTTACGGCACCTTAATTCCAAACATATGAATTTTGTTTGAATGGAATCAAGGGAGGTATGCTCAAGCTATAGTATTAAGATGTGTTCAAGCTAATGAATCTATAAAACAAGGTAGTACTATGCAGTACCTGAAAATTTACAGAGAGCCACAAATATCATAGCCATAAAAACTGCAGCTGAAGACTCTGAAAAAGCAAAATTGCGCTTTTTTGCTTGCTGTCATGTATGAAAAGGCGAAAAGGTATAGCTAAAGTGCAGAGTGAACTTAAGGAAGAGGGCTTCCGTGAAGGATATTGCTAATGGCTCTAGTTTATGATTCCTAATGCATTCTATGAATGTCATTGCTGAACTTTTTCACTTTAGTCGAGGTCCTCACTGATCCTTTTGCACTTTATGTATCCATATCTGCATTGCCATTTGTTGGGCATCAAATCTTCTTGTCCACTAAGCAAGCCTTGAGGCTAAGATTCGTATTTATAATTTGTTACATATGATATACCGAACTAACTTGCACCACTGACAGCAGACGATAACATATAACAATAGATGTTGATGATGATGATTTAACCATCAAAAAGGGAAAAAGACTGCTTAATTATCGGTATATTTTTATCGAACACCTTTGGATTTTTGGTGGAAGTCGAGGGCCGTGCAGAACAAGTGAAAGCCAAGCACTCACCTATCTTTATTAAAAGGATGCTGCGCTTTTTCCACTTTAGGGGTATGCAGCAATAAAAACAAAGTTGAGCCACATGCAGGATCTTGATAACTTCTTGTTAGCATTAACTGCCATGTGAAGGATTTGGACTTGAGCACTAAACTATTGATCTCCCAAGCTATTCAATTAAGTAGTGTGTCAATTATTGTAAAGTCAGCCAGCTTTTTGTCAATTTCTCCACTCATCAGTGAGCACTGGCCTTAGATTCTCTGCTTTCTTGTCACCGATATTATTCCAGCTTAGTGTTATGCAGACACTGAAATGTAAAAGAATGCTTCTCTATAATTTGTGTATCCTTAGAAACAGAAAAGATATCCACATATTTAGTAAATGGCAACTCCCTCGGATAACACATTAGTAATCGGTTTTGTAACTATTGTGCTTCTGCTTAAACTTGAACGCACAACAGCTAAAGTGTTATGTAAACAAGCGTAGCGTGGACTGATGCCGAATTACTATGAACCAGAAAGAAGTTCACATTTTACAAAATGCAAGCGTGGACAGGTCTTCTAAAATAGTCCATGCTATGATCTTTTATTCCTTTTTCTTTCATACCCATTTATGAGATTTTACAGATCACAAAAGAGGGTAACACTAGAGTGGTGTTAAGTGAAGAGTGAAGTCACAGTGCGGCATACTGACATTTCAAGAAAGCACGAAAGCAATTTGCACTTTTATGGAAGCAACTGGACATACAAGAACTAAGTGCATCCACAGAAAGTGCTTGCCGTCACTGCATGTTGATAGTTCTAAATTCCAAAGCCTAAAGCCAGGTGCTCGCATCACATGGTTCCTCAGAATATTTTTTGATCAATTCACTTAAATCTGGTCAAGTTAATCTTTTTGCCAAGGAGGTCCAAAAGGATCCTTATTAATTCGGGCTCTCACAATATCAGTTTCTGCTCTCTCATACGTTGAGAATCAGTGTTTTCCTTCACACATTTACATAGAGATTCTCTTTTAGAGTAACCTTTATCCAATGGTTCTTTAAACAAGCACCTCTAGTCCCCTTGATCGACCAGGAGCACTCGTTGCTGAAATAGGAAGCTTTGTTAATTTTTTTCCAGAGTGGTAAAAACGATTGCCTGTTACTGAATTTTTGTTAAAATGTAATTGAAAGGAACATGGCCAGTTAAAAAATTCTGCAATATGTTAGTTGCAAGCAGATGTGATTCCTGGTTTTGCCTTCTTGATTTAAAATGTTGTCATTTACAGACTGAGCATTATAGCAGTGAATGTTCAATTGAGGTATGGTTTATCCATTTATATCAAACAGGCCTACCTAATCTACTGAAATGATCGTGTCAGCCTTGAAGTTACTCTTTCATTGTGAAATGATGGCTCAAAATTCAACAATTATGCTCCAATCATAGATCATTGGCGAGAAACATATTGAAATAACATTACAAAGAACTTCAGCACAATATAACTATCCTTCGAAGAGAACCATTTAACTGTAGCAAGAGAGTTAAAGAAAAAGAATTGAGTGTATTATTATTTTCTCTGTAAGTGTGGGAAAAAAAAAAGAACAAAAACAAATACATGTAGATTTCATCTTCCTCCCTTCAACAGAAAGTAAGGATATATAATTCCTTCATAGACAAATACATGTACATTTCACTTGACATTAAAAGTACATAGTCCATTTGATGTAATCTAGCTATTAGTCATGGCGGACATCTAATTCACAGTTAATAAAAATTAATAATTAAAAAGAAATCTCAGACCTATTTCATGTAGATGAACTAGTTATGTCCTTCTAAAGGAAAATATAGAAACTCAGGGATCCAAATGTTATTTCTCCGTGACAGACAAAGAGTGTTTTTTCAAAATAATTTTCGATGGACCATGAACTAGTTCTGAATGAGTGAAGCTTCTAACATCCCTTTTAAATTATTAAAAAAACCCCCCATTTTTATTTATTTATTTCTCTTTCTTTTGTGAAATCATAAAAGTGGATACTAAATTACAATAGAATATAACTATTTGTAAATATACTTTTTCATAATAAAATTATTGTTATTTGAAATTTATTTCTTCGTTGTTTTTAAATTATTTTAATTTTTATCAAAAAATTAATTATATCATATTTAGGATTAAAAAATAGTTAGGGACCATGATTTTAGTTTAATTGAATTCACAACTGCCCTGCCCTCCTATAAAAATTCTAGTAACGATTGAATTACGATTACGAAAGAGTGGGGTGATACCAGTGTATTTAAGGAGTGTAGAAAGCATTTCTCCTCTTGAATCCTTTTAAAAATGAGCGGGCTCGGACTAGCCCCAATTCAAGATGGACCAGACCTTGAAATAATGGGGCTGTTGATCGATTGTCTGGACTCTTCGATTCGAGGTCCAAACGCAAAACTTCATTGGCACAATTTTGTTTAGAGTAGAGCTACTGGCACACCCCTACATTATTCTTATAAAACCCCACTTTAAATAAAATTGCAATTAACGACAATTAAAAATTAAATACATATAGATTTTTTTTCCAGCAAATTACTTAATTCATGATCAATGATTTAAAAAAAAAAATCTATATGTTACTTCCTATCTAACTAGAATTAATTGTATAAATTTACAATAATCTATTGTTGTCTTTTGACTTCTTATTAATTAAATATTTTTATACTTAAAATTACTTGAAAATTATAATTTGAAATATGTGTTAGTTCAACGTTCAGCCAATGATTAACACTAAAAAACTTATCACCCATATAACTTTTTTATTTGTGTGTAGAGTAATAATAAAATTGAAAATAATTAAAAAAAATAGCACAATAATACTTTGAGTTTTAACAATAAAATAAATCAAATAAAATTTGAGAACTTAAAAAAGTGTATCTGAAAAAAGGGGCATTTTCAAAAATAAAATAAATATAACTAAAAAGGGGGTTTTATGAGGAGATCAGAGGGGTGCCAATAATCCAACTCTTTTGTTTATCGTTGTTGTGATTTACAACCCGTCCAATTCATGACGTAAACCCACCTCTGGGCTCAGGCTTCACTCCGATCACACTTTTGGGGTTGGGGGGGGGGGTTATTTTGTGATGACAAAAAATTTGAGTTTGGCCTGCATCAGTAAAGATTCAAAAGATCTGAATCTACATATTAAAAATATATGAATTCAAATGTTAATATTAAAGATTCATGTTGGAATTTGGATCCACGTATCTTTTAGTTCAAATGTTATTTATTAAATTAAAATTTAATTAGAAAAAATATAAGTTAAACGATTTAGATAAAAAAAACTAAAAAAATCTAACCTAACACTAAAACAAAAACATACTAACTTAGAATCTATATAGATTTGTGGTATTATTAGACTTGGATAGTTGGATTTATATTATTCTTGATATTTGATTTATGTTATAGTATTTTTATTTGTGGATTTATAGTGTTGTAGTATGTTATTCTACATGTTAGAATTGTTGATTGCTAAAAAATTATTGAATTTTATTTGATTTTAGCATTATGCGAATTCATATATCTGAAAAATTCACACACAATCTGCATAGGTATTACTCGCATCGAGATCTGCATATTTTTTAGCGGATGCAGATGTACTTATATATGGGTATAGATTTAGATTTTTCCATCCCTACATAAAATAATTAGGACCACTAAAAATAAGTCAAAACAAGATCTGTCTAGATATAATCCTACGTATTAGTTACTTATTCTTGCATATTTTATTGAAATGTAGAAATGTAAGTTACAATAACTTACTAAATTAACTTTGGCAAACTCAACAAGTAATTCCCTTACATGAAAGTGTGCAATATTAAATATTTTTAGTGAGTGGTGGACAAATGCATGTTTGTTTTCATGTTGTCCAAATCAATAACTAATGTTAGCTAATTGCAAAGTTTGGTATCTTTCGTGGTTTAAGGGAATAGCCTTTTGTTTAGGGGTGAGCACTAGTTTGTTTGGTTCGGTTCAGCTCTCAAACTGAACCAAACTGAAACCAAATGGTTCATGAATTTATGAACCAAATACGAACTAAATTATAGAACCAAACCGAACCAAACCAAATTAATTTGGTTCAGTTTGGTTCGATTCTGTAATTTGGTTCAGTTCGGTTCGGTTTGGTTTGATTTTATCCTATATATTCATTATTCAATAAAAAAAATATAATATAATAATACACTATTAATACAACAATAATCTTGAGTCTATAAATTAGCAAATAATAAACAACATAATAAAATCTAATAATAGTAAATTAACATAATAAATTCCAAAAAGAATCTAGAAATCCATAAATAATAACTAATATAATAAAATCTAACAATAATAAATTAAAATAATAAAGTTCAACAATAAACTAAAGTGTATGCTATGACATATATAATATCATATATTAACTAACAAAAAAAATAAAAAAAAAATTCTGAACTATTTTTTAATTTTAATTTTCTTGAACCATTTGGTTCGGTTTTGAGCCGAACCAAATGCCCACCCCTACTTTTGTTTAAGATTAACAATTAGATTGAATTGTGGCTGCTATCTGCAGAGTCAACTGTTTTAACACAGTGATAATAATGAGGTTTGGCATAAATAAGAAAAAAAAAATTGGACATTTATTTATTTATTTTTGTTTCATTTCTAGAACATGCTTACACACTCCATTAAATTCTCCACAGAAAATGGGAAGGAATTTACTGATGAAATCAACTGAAATTTTTTCGAAACCGAGAATTGATACTTGCGCCTAAAGGACACGTTTTCTGGGGTCTTATTATTGGATAAGCAACCGAAAAGCCTTTATTAGTTTATGGGACATGCGTGTTTCACATTTATTAGTCTTTTCTCACTGTTGGTTGCTTCATGTATAGAACATGAATTTCAACACAATTCAATTTACAAGAGTACCCATTTGTGCAATTACTAATCAATTATCTAATGAACCCCTTCATGGACATTTCTTTAATAATTATTTCTTAAAATTGAAATATGCAAGCTTTTAAGGGTTTTTCAACAGAATTTTCTAACATTTTTCCCTATTTTATAATATAAGACCACATAGACTACGATTAGATTCTCAAAAAAAAAAAAAAAAAAACTTGGGGACAATTTTTTTTTTTTAAAGAAAACATGGATATTAACAATTGGGTCATCTATGTTTTTACATTTCTGTTTCCACTAATAAGAATATAGTAATTCATCAACAAGAAGTACGTGCCTAATCTAAGAATGATCAAATTTCCTTATAATTTTTCAATTTAATGGAAGAGAATGCAACTTTGCAGTCATTTCTCTATGATAAATTGGTCAGATCCTATTTGATAAACTTATTTTTTTAATAATTTCGTTCTCATTTTTTAAGCATGTTATATATTAGAAATTAACGTTTTCGAATATTGAAGATAAATAAATATATGCAAGGAATCATAAACTGTTAGGAGTTGAAAAAATAAATAAGATAACATGTATATGGCTGCCCAATAATTAAGCAAAGAAGAGTCTAATTCTGCCGATGCCCCAAGCATTAAGTAGCGCCCAAGAAAGAATCACCCTTTGTTGAAAACAAAAGGGCAATTTGGTATCTTGAAAAAGAAGCAACAACGTATTCACATTTCTTTGTTCTAATCGAGGAACCGTACAACTTGAGCTTTTGATGAGCTATAAATACCCAAGAACATCACCTAGGTAAAACTGCAACAACAAAAATAATTAATTAAACAATACTAACCATAGAGACTCTCTAGAGAGATGGTGAGTCCTGGAATTGCCAGCAATTCAACGAGAGATGGCGGTGTCAGTGGTGGTGGGTTAGGGCATTGGAACTCTCCCCTTCCTTATCTCTTTGGTGGGTTAGGCCTCATGATGGGGCTAATCACCGTAGCTTTGATGATTCTAGCTTGTTCCTACCGAAAATCTTCATCGAATTCAGCAACTGATCATGCAGATGAAGATAAATCAGCTGGTCATGATAAGCAAGTGGAGATGCAAACGGAGATGGAGCCAAAGATTGTTGTGATCATGGCTGGAGATGATAACCCTAGTTACTTGGCTAAGCCTGTGTCTTGCACTTTTTATCACCAGCAAACTGAACAAGTACTCTGAGCTATCTAATATAATATATTTGTAGTTATATATAACTAGTTAATTTCTTGTTATTTTTAATTTTATTTTACATCAAATTTCTAGCTGGTCTTATAAGTCTTGGAATTTGTGGGAATATGTAAATTCATGATGAGTGCAAAAAGAAAGTCGATAATTTTTAGATTTCTTCTTTAATATTCTTCATATCATACATTCGATCATCTTATTCGAAGTTATTAAGAAGCCTCATCAACAGTTGGCACAAGATCAGTTAATTACATATATACGCATGACTCAAGAAAATTCACTGCAATAACTATCAGATTGCTTGTAGAATTTACTCAAAGAAGATGCAAGGGAAGGATATAAATAGAGTGCATATGCTTTATTAATGAATTAAACTTCTATTAACATTTACTGTCAGAGACTATAATTGTAGTGTTAATTTATTAGCTTTCTCTGGAAAAACAAATTTTGCTTAGCTTGATTCAGAAATATAAGGTTGTGGTAATTGTTTTCGTAGTTACCTTTTTAGAATGTTATTGTTTCGGTCTTTATCTTCAAGCTGAAGCTTTCAGATGAATCAAACTTCTTTAACGAACTAGATTAATGGTGGTTTCATTAACTTGTAATCGACATGGAATCCATACGAATCGTACCAGTCTTTACGTTTTCGCCTTTCACAAATTAAGAAATGCTTCGATCTTAAATTTTTTTCAACTCCAAAAATGTCCTAATAATTCAGTGCCGTCTCCGTTGGGCAAAAACGTTGAAAGATCATTCTCTTAGAGGACCACTGACCACATAGGTCAATGTTTCATGACTAAACAATGAGCTATATTGGAGGTCATCATTATTCCATCTGCATCAGACAATTATAATTTTTTGAAGTGCTGGCAATATTCTAATTAAATCTCACCTTTTCTTTTTCTTTTTCTTTTTTTAATAAATTTGTTGCATGCTACATAGATACAGTTAGGATACATATTTTCGTATTCCAGGTCATATAAAATATGATGTGTCGTGGTTTTGTAGAATTGACTAATTAATTATATATCTATATGACTTGATGGATACATATATATTGTACATGATCCCTTCTCAATCCGAACTTATTTAACTTGTAAAGGATCTTTATCATATTCTTATTTATACATCTGTATTTCGATATCTAATTAACATATATTCGTTAATGGGGTAAACTTTTTACTCCATCTTAACTCACGTAAAAGTTCGGATTTAGAAACATTATATCCTATAATCCGTATGGATCATATGCCACAAGTGGGTAGTTGAAAATTAAATATATTTGTCAATTAAAAGTGGGATATATTTGTGTTTTCAAAATTTAAGTAGAAGTTCAATAATTAAGAACAAATACCTTAAGTCGATCATCGTGAATTCTCCCCTAAAGCAACATGTAGCTAATGATGCAGGTTTATCTAACCATATATTACAAGAGATGTTAAAAATAAGGGGAAAGGGTGAATTGGAGAAACGCCTAACTACTAAACGCATGAGTTAATTAAGCTGACTTAATTACCAGTTGAAGTCACTAAAAAGTCTCTGATTATATATCCTTACCGTACATATATTATTGTATTATTAGCCAGCAATTAAGCGCTGACAAAACGGCTGAAAGCTAGCTAGGCCGCATGCATCGTCTCCATTAGATTAGTTTTGTAGACGCGGCGGGTGGGCAGTGTGATTTAAACACTGTTAATAGTGGGAGATGGAGAAAATTTGAAGGGGTTAGTGAAGAAATGGAAAGAAAGTAATTAAAAAGATGGCGATTTCTTGTTGAAATTAATGTGCAAGAATATTATAATATTATGGAAAGTGCATCTCCACATCAAACTTTGCTTCAGTGGGAGACACTTGATGATGATCATTTCCATTAAGTTTAGTAAACTTTTTTTTTTTAATTCACATTGTTGTTTAATTTCTCATTGAAGTTGAAAGAAACTGACCTCAGGTGTAGCCAAGAATTGGCACTTGCAAGCGCCGTCAAAATGAATTAATCGATCTGAATTGCTTCAAAATTGTCTCAGAAATCACAATGTGATCAGACCATCGTCTCAAGTTAATAAGATGACTACAGCTACGTGCACTCTCACTCTACGTTTATTTAACAATTTTTTTTTTAGAGTGTAACAAAGAACTAAATATTTTTAACAAAGAGTGGAGGGGCGTTGTATGTATGCATAGATAAAATAACCCTTGACACTTTAATTCAAAATCTATGCCTCTTGGCCATCTGATCATAAATAATTCCAGCAACACAAAATCGTATCCAAAAAGGTTATTGATAGATCCTCTAGTTCATTCGCATTACTCTTTCTAATCTATATGACTTTGGCGTGGTCAGTTCACTAATTAAATACATGAATAATTAAGTCTTTGTATATGTACAATATAGTAATATACATTAGTATCCAAGAGTAAAGTAACAACAAGAATCTTGACTTATTTTGACGACTCATGAAGTGGAAGTGATGAGACCTCTTTTCTTAATTCTCGTTCGTCCATATCCTGAAAAACACCTTTCTTTAAACTCCTATGGAGATCAGAGACAGATTTTTGCTGATTGGGAATCTCCAAAACTAGATGTTAAAGGTTGTGTATATATATAAAATAAAATAAATTATTAGATGTATTGCAAACTGCAAATTTTAATTTTTATAATTAAATTCTTTATGATTTTGTGTATTAGAAGCAACGCATCCTAATTAACAAATCTGTATATTATTATGTCACTTGTAAAATTGAAAGTTCAAACTTTAAACTTGTTGATAGGCAGTTTTTATCTAAACTAAATAATTATTGGTGGTATATTGATCCTAGAATTAAGGAGTTGATGGCTCCATTACCACATAAAAAGGAGAAAATGGCCAACTATCTGGAGGGGGACAATATAAGGTAAAAATAGAGAAAGAGTGGGGAGAGGAACCTTGGGGATGATAATTGGAGAACATGATGGATGACATTGGGATGTTGAGAAATTCATATTGAACTCACTGTACAGGCTCAAATCGTGCTTTCTTCTCCACCAAAACAAATTCAGTTGTGTGGAGGTCATTTTTCGACATCAACGTCTTGGCGCCGTCTGTGGGGACCAGTACAAAAAGTCATATGGAAGAAATTTAAATGGCCAAACAGAAAAATGGTGGGCATGCGACCACTAGATGCAAAGGTTGTATTTCGAATCGACAAAAAATGGAGTGATTAATAGAACGACCTCAGGATAATAATTGATCATATTACACCCATTGATGATTTATTAACGGGTCCTGGTATTAATTTCATTATTGCATTATTTTTGTTTTTCTTCTATCCTCACAGAAAGTTCTAAGTGTCGTTTCTTTAATACTATTACATCCCTCTAAAGGACTGATTAAAATCCTTTGGCTTTTTTTTTTTTTAAGGAATTTCAAATTACTATTATGGATAGTTTATTTTTAAGTAGGCCGTCAGAGGAACAAAATTGTTAGCAAGCTAAGAACAAAGTCTCATATTAACATCCATTGTGGAATGGTTATGTTGTTTGAACAGCCTCAATTCATTTGTGTTGCTAGTTCTATTGTTTGGTGTCCCGTACGAGAATTCTCAACACCGCAAAGTTTCAAGAATTTTATGGAAACTAAATACCAACCGCACCACAAAAGAGGATTTCAGCAAGCAGTGGGTGTCGACAGGCTAGACTCGGGAACTTTTGGAATTTTGTAAGGTGATTGCCTACAATGAAGCCTATTTGATGAGACCCGATCAGATTAAAATCTAGCCTAGAGCTGTTGGATGAAATATGCAAAAGAAGTTAAAAGACAACAAAGAACTAACTCAGGTGCATTTGTTCTAAACTTCATGCATGATATTTTCACTTAAAAGGTTACTGTTTAGTTAGTTTCAAATCTCTACTAGACTAATTTATTATGGTATTGGTTGGTTGATCTATTTGCCTTGCTTTGATAAAGACGGGTAAAGCTCTAGCTCTACAATTTTTATAAATCTTGTTTATGCATCAGAGCTATAGTAACAAAAGGCTTAACATGATATCCGAAAAATGACCATTTTACATAACTGATTTAGACTGCTCATCCAAATTCTAAATGCGTGAAATAATATTGTCTTTAACATTATAGTACCTGAATATCTGGAACTTGTCTTAGGCAATATAGCGATTGCATATTGTGGTTACTCATATAAATTTATTTGCTCAAGAGAACTCTGCCCAGAAGCCAAGGATTGAAATCCAGGTTCTGTTTCAATTTATTCAATATGAGCATGAAATTATTTGAAGAGCATGAATTATGTATACATTGTTAATCGATGCTCAATTACTACTTTTTCGTATGAAAATATTATATATTAGCTATGGTAATGAATGGTTTTAATTGACATTACATAATTTCCAATGATTCTTGAAAAGTGCTAGAAGTATGAAAAGCAAATAGCACAAATTGTTTAAGGCCAAGTGTTGGTCATGGCCGATTTTAAAAGTTGACAGAGGAAAGAACTTTGATGTAAAAGTTACAGAGCACAACTTCACAAGTTTGTGAAAACCAATAAGGTGTATATATATATGGGAGAATTATTAGATCCACCTATACATGGATGTTTGTATGCTTGGATGCTTAATTTTAGAAAGCAAATTCAAGCCAATAAGGTGTGTATATATATATATATAGAGAGAGAGAGGAATTATTATATCCACTTGTACATGGATGTTTGTATGAATGGATGCTCAATTTTATAATGCAAATTTAAGTTCTATTATATTATGGCATACACATGTATTTTCAAATATGCAGATAATCAACATTGTATTTGGTATAACTTCGAAGAGAAAATAAGCCAAGCCATGAAATTTTAGAGACTTGTTATAGTCTTATGAAGCATAAATTCTGAGTTTTTCATGGTTCTTAGCATCATTTGAGGTAGAAAACTCTTTTAGCAAATCAGATGAGATATGGATAACAATTGAAGCCCCAGCGAATAATTTCACAATCTTCAGCGCTTGTTTAGTTACTCTATTAAAAGAATCAACTAGCTCATATTAGGAAAATTCTTCATCGGTATGTTCATATTTTGATTTTGTATAATTGTCGTCTAATGTGTTCAGCTTGGCTTTGATTTGCTAGCCTATTGAGGTCCAGTTAGACTTTGATATCAGTGGCCTTGTTGAGGTCGACTTCGACATCTACATATTTGATTCTACAACTTGAGATCTACATCTACATATTTGATTACAATTTGTGATCTGCAGCTACATATTTGATTCTATAATTTGCGATCTACGACTACATATTTGATTCTACAAATTTGAGATAGATATCTACATATTTGATTTCTCAACATTGATTTTTGTGGTCTTGTTGAGATCCACTTCGACTTCTGCATTTGATTCTACAATTTAATTATATATTTTGAGATTGACATCTACATATTGAGATCAAGATCGCTATCTTGGCCTTATTGAGGTCCAATTGATTTTATTCTGCTAGCCTTATTGAGGTCTAGCTTAATAAATTATTTTGGCATTATTGAGGTCCAGCATGAATAAATTATATGATTCGGTCTTATTAAGATCGTTGTTGCTGTCTAGGCCTTATTGAGGTCTAGCTTAATAATATATATATATATATTTTTTAGCCTTGTTGAGGTCCAATGTGAATAAATTATATGATTCGATCTTATTGAGATCGAAGCCGCCATTTTGGCCTTATTAAGGTTTTATTGATTTTGTTCTGCTAGCCCTATTGAGTAGCTTGATAAACTGTCTAGGCCTTATTAAGGTCAATTTGATTATGTTCTGGTAGCCTTGTTGAGGTCTAGCTTGGTAAAATATTTTTGCATTATAGAGGTCCAATTAATTTATTTTCCTAGCCTTATTGAGGTGGACATTTACATGTTTTAATTTTGTAATTTGAGATCGACCTCCACATGTTTAATTCTATATGTTAAGGTTGATATCTTCAAATTTTGTTCTATATGTTTAACTCTACAATTTGAGGTCAACATCTACATATTTGATTCTACAATTTGAGGTCAACATCTACATATTTGATTCTACAATTTGAGGTCAATATTTACATATTTGATTCTACATTCTGAGATTAAATTTATATATTTGATTCTATATTTTGAGAGGTTGGAGGGATTTTATTTTTCTATTTCTTTTTAAGCTTCCAACACCGATTATGTCTTCTTGGTATTGAAAACTAGGGACTGATGTTGATAGACAATTTTTGTCTAAACTAAATCATTATTGGTGGTATATTGATCCTAGAATTAAGGAGTTGATGGCTCCATTACCACATAAAAAGGAGAAAATGGCCAACTATCTGGAGGGGGGCAATAAAAGGTAAAAATAGAGAAAGAGTTGGGGGAGGAACCTTGGGGGATGATAATTGGAGAACATGATGGATGACATTGGGATGTTGAGAAATTCATATTGAACTCACTGTAAAGGCTCAGATCGTGTTGTCTTCTCCACCAAAACAAATTCAGTTGTTGAGGTCGTTTTTTGACATCAACAAAACTACTACCAGCTTCTGCTTCCATAACATTTTTCTTCATGTATTGATGATGACTCTTTACACGAACAGACATCCAAAGGTCAATTGAATAAATTTGGGGATTTAAAGAATTCGTTTTTGTTTTTTTGTTTTTTTTTAAATTTGCGAAGCACTGCAAAATCATTTAACAACTAACATTAACGAGGATTCTTTCTTTTCTTTTTTTTTTAAATGTCAAATTGAGACCTTTTTGTGTTAATTTTTTCCGAAATCAATTAACATATTCAAGGAGTCTACATCTGTAAATGACTATGTATTTAACCTTCCATAAATACACATATTGTAAGGGAAAAAGAAAAAGAAAAACTAAAACTCTCAAGAAAATGCATATAATTAATCAGGTGTTTTTAGAAATAGATTTTCCTGTAATATTAATGTAAATTTATATATATTCTATTAAACAATAAAGATATTCTATAACTCGAGTCAAAAACCAAAAAAGTTTTTCCAATTAGATATCGATCGACTTGTGAGTTGTAGCAAAATTAAAACCAAACTCATTGATTTTTTTTTTTTTTTAATTTTTGGAAAGTAAAACCCATATGATTGTTATCAAGAAGGGGAAAAAAAAAAACAAAGCAGCCCCTTTTGTTCGATGAGATCTATCTTTCCCTCTTAACGAGCGAACCAATGAGAATGAACTAAAATTGACAATTTGATTAATTTCTGGGTCCCTGGTTTTTCGTTTTGCTTTCATTTTGGGCCATGTTGTGTCTTTTTGTGCCAAATATTCAAAAAAGATAAGCATGAGAATTATTTTCAAGAAAAGAAAAGAAAAAATCAAAGATATGCACGTGTTTTATTTCTGTTAATATCACATAGAAAGAGGAAAAAATGCCAATAAATCTATGGGCTATCTGAGTAGTTGATTTCAGTTGCCGAAACCAGTACGAGTCTATCGACTATGGTCTTGTTTACTGCAGCTTAAAAAAAGTTGTAATTATGAAAAAAAAAATAATATGTAACAAATATAAAATTTAAATAATAATTTTGATAAATGTATATCAAGGGATTCAGCTTGCATGGAATTCGGGTATCCGCAGATTGAAAGTTGAAACGGATAGCCTTTGCGTTACTCAATTGGTGGCTAGACCTTCAGTGTTGACCAATGAATATGCTCCATTGGTCCAAACTATCAAAGATTATCTCAAATTGGATTGGCATGTTTCCATCTCTCACATCTACAGAGAAGCAAATTTTGCTGCAGATTATATGGCGAACCTCGCGTTTTCTATTCCGCTAGGCCTTACTGTGTACCCTTCCCCCCCTTTGGACGTTAGGGCTCTGTTATTGCATGACTCTTACGGGGTTTCTCACCCCCGTTCTGCTATTCTCTAGCTCTTCTTAGAGCCCCAATTCATCAAAAAAAAAAAAAATCTATCAAACAAATCAAAAATTATATCAATATAGTTTCTAAGTTATAGCAGTTAGTGTTTACCAAATACTTTAGTACTGTAACTTTTAAAATACAACTACTCAATCTCAATTCCAAACGCACCATATATCTTACTACATTAGACAAAGAAAAAAAATATATACTAGTCTCATTTTAATACTAATATTGAACTTTTATTTAACATATTCTCATCGTTTTATTGTGGTGCGAATAAAATTGCACCTTATTGCTTAGATTTATATTTTCTATAAGGTCAGACATGTACACGCGAGAATATATAACATACGGTATACTAAAATTAAACCCTAATGACCTGTGGAATGATCAAATGAGGCCTCCACACAACAGTCACAGCACTCAAGTTCAACTTGACTACATAAAGTGTGTACAAAATCTTGCATTTGATGTAAATGTTGGGGGATCACTTTTTAATTTGTTAAGCCCCCCTTCATCTGACATGTAAAAGGGATGAAGAATGTGTCCAAAAATGTTCAATTAAAATCTCTTTGATAAAATATGGGTTAGTAGACGCGGGGGCTTGGAGACGTCAAGATTTTATTTTATTTTTAATTTTTCTCCTCCTCTAATTTTGCATCACTCTAAAATAAAATTTTAATAAGTTGTTCTATTTGCCGATCTGAAGAAGCACACAGCAATTTTGCACATGGAATTGTTGGGCGGTGAAAAGTTTTAAAGTGCGTATTCAAATTAGGCATAAATTGCAGCAAATGTTTAGCAATATGAGAGTGTGTGGTTTATTATTATATTTATATTTTAGGTTGATGTCAGCACTTTCAATTGAACTTTTTAATAGGATATTAGCTCCTTATTCTCTCCCCCCCCCCCCCACAAAAAAAAGATTATAATTAACTTCTTACACCATCGGTTTTTTTCATATAATTTTATTTTTGACGTATCAATAATAACTTATAGCCAAATATCAATTATATAACATGTAGCTCTAGATCAGTTTTACGATAGCTCATTTCGAGAATTTGTGTTCAAAGAAAGCAAAAATTGCTTTCGAATTATGAGAATTATATCTTCACCCCCATGAAGGATTGAATTAAGTAGAACCAGCTAGTGAAATATTTTTATTCACATGAGTTGAATTGAATATGTTTTTTTTTTAATTAAAAAAAAAGATTATAGTCTTCATATTACGCACTTTCTTTTTCCAATAAATTAATTATCGATTCTTAGTAAGAGATGATTTTAGGCATGGCAAACTATACATGTACATAAAAAGAGATTTGCCCACTAACTTTTTTATGGTGAAGAATTCTTATGCAAGATTTTCCCATATGGCCTTGTCAATTTCATGCCCAAGATCCTATGCCACATATTTTCATCCACATTCGAAGAATTTCAACGAGAGATAGACAAACTAAAGTGGCTGCAGCTGAGATCTATTACTTGATTATTTGTTTAAAATATATATATACGTCTTGGATGAATTGATGGCTGTGATGATTTAGAGGGGGACTGTCACCGTCCATTACATGAGCCATTAAACAACCCACCAAAACTTCTCTTTTATAAAATAAACAAACGTTAATATGTCGACAAATGAGAGCAAGATATAGAAGAAGATACTTACTAGATCAAAAGTACAAATTAAGAGCAAGATGAGACTGGCTTTACGTACCACTATTGGCTGGGACTCTTGTATTTAATTTGCTCATATCAAAACAAACATGTCTTTATTTATTTGTTTTAAATTTAATCTTCAATTGCCAATACAATGATATTCTATTGGAGAAATTATTTGACTCGACGATGAGGTGATTTAATTATACTAACAGTAATAGATAAATGAGAAGAAAAAAAAAAGAGGAACCGATGGGATGCAATTAATAATACATGGGGGCCGATGATTAATACCGTATAATTACTTCGACACTGACAAAAATGACAAACAAATGCGACCGATAGAGCCTCTACATATAACGTATCCTTGTCAATTTTAAATTTTTAGGGTCATGAGTTCACATTAATTTCCCTATAGCTAGGACAAGTTGAAGTTTGATTGAAAGGCCTCACTCTTGTGCTTTGAATTAATAAAGACCTCTAGATTATTTGTTCTGAAATCTTAAGTTTGCAACACGAGCAGCAAATGTCCACAACCACAATGCACAATGACGTCAAATAAATTAATACGTGCTACTTGATTGACAAGAACTGCTAGCTACCCTGACGATATTGAGCAAATTTTATATATATGCGGACAAGAAACTTGAATAAATATATCGAGAAAACTATGTGACACAAATTAGTTATGGAACAAAATTCAAGATTATTTTAGAGAACATACATACAAAAGTGTGATACTTATTAACACATTTATGAGAGTGAGACGTGTAGGACAAAAATGAAAGGTTCATGGGAAAATATTGAAAGACAAATAAAATTTTGTTGAATTTTTACAACCTGATTTTCTGAAAATTTTTTAGAGCTGCACCCCCCCGGCCGCTTCACTCTTATCTTATCTTGAATAAAAAGAACAAAAGGTTGTCAAGGGTCTAAAACGTCATCCTGTGAACTGCTCTTTTTATGTTGACATCTTGACATCATGGCCAGGGGAGCCTCTAATTCCTCCAAGCTGGTGCAATTTCAAGGGCGCACTCAATTGTAGGTCAGCAATTGCTTGGAATTCCTGATGATTATTTATAGAAATTGTTCGATGATTTACACAACACCTGAACCCTCATCCTTCACTGGTTGCATCATTGTTTGTTGCCTCCTCATCCTTCCTTCTGTTCTAATCATAGCTGCCAATAAACCTTCCTCTAATATACCTTTGTTTACTATATTTATTTCCTCTTGTAAATTTTCCTCTAAATTTTGGACTAACATACTGCCTTTTATTCAGTTTTATTTTTTTTTTAAATCAAAATATGAAATGTAATACCATAAATATATACATAGTATAAAATCTTCATAAATTCAAGAGAGCTTAAATTAAAAAAGAAAAAAAAACTCCTAAATATTCTCCTATAAAAACTTAAAAGCGTAGATGATGATATTTGTGGGAAGAGCTCTCGGGTTCGATCCCCATTAAACATATCATTTAGGAGGGATAAAGAGTCTTAACTGTGACTACACTCCAAATCCGGATTAATCGAGTCCCAATGCGGTCGCAGCACACTAGATGGTTTATAACAAAAAAAAAAAATTATATGTACCAGAGAGATACTTTCAAGCTAATGCCTAGAATAAAGATTTTGCCATAATTTCAAAATCTGCAATGGATATCATAAAGAAGTAACAGTAAGAATATTACGTGATAGCACCAGGAATGTTCCCTTTAAAGTTCAGGGCCATTAAGGTCATTTAATATCATCCTATCAAACCAAAACCACTTCGAATCCCCCCCTATAAATTCATCTTTTCGCACCAATCTAATTTCATTGCCACTAGACGTACAACAACAATCAAAGAGTTCTTGATAGATCAAGAAACAGAGGAAACAGAAAGAGATAGCAAATGAAGCCAGCGGCTGCAAACACAACGGCACCCATCGATCTTTGGCACTCTCCAATTCCTTACCTTTTTACCAGCCTAGCTCTAGTGCTAGTGCTAATAGCTGTGGCATTGGTCCTATTGTTATGCTCCTATCAAAAGCGTTACTCTAACTCATCATCAGGTAACGGGCGTGATCAAGAAAACCAACCGGCTGTGCTGCCGAAGGTGCTTGATCCTGAGCCAAAAGTGGTGGTGATAATGGCCGGAGATGACAAGCCGACATACCTGGCCACGCAGGCCACCATCTCATCAAAACCTTGCTGCTGCGAGCAAGTTTGAGTTAAAGATTCGAGAAAGTAGCTACATCGATCATTTCCATGTGGCTGAATATAAAGTTTTGTTTTAATTCATGTATTTTATTTGTATTTGATCTTTCTTTCCTCTAAGTTGATTCTAGTGCTATTGTATTGTGTTTGCGGGAATATGTAAATAATTTTGATGAGTGTAAGTAGATTTGTTCCAAGTTTTGGCCATATTACAAAAAAAAATGTCCAATCTTTCCAGTTCTTTTTACTGTTTTGGTTTCTCGCTCAACAGGATGTACTTAACAAACATATCATTTGAAGGTCTTTTACTGCTTGTCAATATGGAAACTGTTTTCTTGTATTCGAAGTAATATACTTTTAGAAATCACAATTAGCTTACCATTTTAAATGTTTTCTCAATAACCTTCTTTATTATAATAACACTCTTAATTTAAATAATACCCATTTTTATTTGGTAGCAACGTGGCCTGCCTTGAATAAATAAAAGTCACAACAACTCAATTGCATATATAGAAAACACAACATCTTAATTCTAAACATATCTTTACTCTATAGGACGTGTCATAAATATATTTCTAGTTGGTTCCATCACTCCTCTTAATTTTCCATGTAATGTCATTATCATTATGGAAGCAATGACTATGATGACGTTTGCTAATAATCATAGATAGATTATGGCAACAAATTCGCTATATACCCAAGAAAAGATACACAAGAAAAGTACTGTGTGAGAGTCCAGAGTGGACTAGCACCCACTTCCTTTTTCCCTTAACAGGTTTCTTGAAGGAGACGTTAACCTCATCTTGCTTAAGCTTAATCTCCCAAGATTAACAGCCTTCACCAGTTGCCAAACGACTCTAAAACAAATTAACCAGTCAATGATCCACAGCCGCAGAAAGTTCTTATGATGATCAAAATTTCATTACCCCAGTCATTTCACAACTAGAGCATCTACCCATGTCCATAGGATATATAAATTTTCATGTAATTAATATGGCATTTGATTAGTTACTACCATGATTGACAAAAATTGTGCTTTGACTTTGCTAATTAGTGGACGCGGCGGCCTGGAAATGCAAAGAGGCTAAGGCCTATGATGGTCTGGTTGAATTAGCATCAGGCTGGTGAAAAAGAATAAATAAATAAGGGCAACAGCACTGTGGGTAATGGGGGACAATGGTTTGATTTATAAACTGCTGTAGGTGACTAGGTGTTGCACAATTTGGATATACTCTCAGGATATTCTTATTCGGGGCTTGCAAAAGTTTTGTTTTGAAAAAGTTGAAAGCACAATCTGGGGTCTGCAGCTTGCTAAAAAGGCAATTTTAGTTTTTCTTCACGGGAGCATAAAATGATCATTGATCATTCCATCATTTAGGATAAAAGTAAAAAAAGACGTGCTGTGTCAAGAATGGGATTCGAACCCATGCCCTTTCGGACCAGTACCTGAAACTGGCGCCTTAGACCAACTCGGCCATCTTGACATTGTCGGTAGGTGAAGTCCAATAAAAATTTTATCATTTGATCGTTTCGATGAGAAATCCTTCTCTATGGCTAGGAATCACTTTTGATTTAACTTGCTGGAGTTCAAAGTTGATTTCCTGACTCTTCTCTTGCTTTCTGCTTTCATTTTTGCCATCAAATATAATGCAAGTGAGATGAAATAGTTTAAAGATTGACCATGCATATGAGATCATATGCCTTTGCCTCTTAAAGCTAAACAAATAGTGAGTGGGTGACTATTCCTAGGCCCAGTAGATGAGGCTTTTACTGTTTTCTTGGGCTGCACTTTAGTTGGTTTTAGTCACCATCCTGTGGCGGAAGCTTCAGCCCAAGTAAAAGTACAAAATTGGGTTCACAAACCTTCACCAAATTCTGGTACATGCAGCAGCAACTTTAGAGCTTTAATGGGCTTCTGCTGCTGATTTTATAAGCAAGAAAGCAAATTCAAGAGCGCATGAATTGGGACATTTTAGAAGCTCGATTACGTTTCTATTTTCTAAGAGAATTATTCGTATATTCAAGTTTTTTTTTTTTTTGGTTTGATTTACTGTTAGTTAGTCAAACATCTACCAACACCAAACTTGGATTAGTACTATTATAGCGTACTCCGAATGTCTGAGCTTATTTTCTATCACATTTGCACAAATGAACTTAACTTCCGTTTGAAGAGGTTCACATCAGAACTTCTTGAAATCAATATCAGAATGAAGTGTAAAAATTTAGAGTGTTAATGTGCTTTTAGTTTTTGGGTGTGAACGCTCTTTGCGATCGCAGTTACTTGAGTTTGAATAATGATAGTAGGTAAGGATTGGTGTTCATTGAGGGAGATATCTCATCTTTATCCAAATCTTAGTTAAAAAAAAATTAATGCGCTTTCATAAAAACGTGTCCAAAATTGCAACTGCTTCAAAAACCACCACATTATTGACTTAAACGGGGAAGGGTTGCAGCAGCCATCTATGCAAGCACGTGGTAAAACATAATTTTTTTTTTTAATTATATCAGAATCATATAATTAAGGTAAGTCAAGATGCAATCTTTGAAGAGAAAAAGCTGTAAAAAAGGATTCAAAAAGATTAAAGTTGAATTTGGTAGAGATGATGAGATTTTAAGTGGGAAGCAACCTAAGTCACGCCATTAGAATATTAGACAGCAAGAAAAGTGTTGCCAACCCATTTTGTTTTCTTTTAATGATTTTTTTTTTTTAAAAAAAACCATTTTTTTGAGTTTACTTCTGAGTCAAAAAGTAGTTAATCAAGTTGAGTAAGAAATATTGTGGGAAACAGTGGGATGTAAGAAATGAAGACTAGAAAAACATGAAAACTGTGAGTTTCCCATATGAAAAAAAGTAAAAAAAAAAAAGCCTGCGAGCTGCAAATTTCTTTTCACAAAAGTTGGCATGGAAACAACTGCCATGGCAGCTGCTATTGTTTATGCTGTTTTTGTTTTTTTTCATGTTATTGTCTAAAATAAACAAGTATTATGATTATGCATGCATGATACAACAACTTCTATCGATAATCAGATGTGATGTGGGCGAGAGAGGCTTTGGTCTCATTTATAAGTAGTGGGTGCAAAACTGTGACAAATTGTAAGCGTAAAATGGACATTTTCAACTTAACAGTTGTTTTATCTATGCATGCCAGTGTTTTGATCACAGTAACAAGAAGACAGTAGCCGTCTGTGTTAGAAGTTAAGGGACAAGAAAACAAACAATGACAGAACAAAAGTGTAAAGATCTTTGGCGGCCTCATTTGAAACATTTTGATCTGGATACCAGAACTCTGTAACTCACAGTTGGCTTATCTGCACTTTTTTTGCACAAAGCTGATCTATGGTAATGCAAAAGACAAAAGAAATAAAGACATGTTAGAAAAATAGAGAAATCGGGATGGTTGTACTGACTCTATCATGCTTAGGGATATGGGTCTCATATTTCTTCCAGTTTGAGGAATGGGTTCATCTGCATATTCTGGTGACACCAACGCAGAATTTTAAGTGTGAAGATATTTTCTCTCATGTTTATGAAATGGGTTCTTCTGTAAATATGCAATGAAAGAGAGCATGTGAAACTCCATTTCCTTCAAAATTTAAATTCTTTTAAGAAAAGGAAAAAAAGAAAAAAAGAAAACAGTCTAATAAGCTGTCTATTGCAAGGGTCTTTCTTTCATTTTTTTTTTAATAAGAAAATGTTTAATTATCATAAAATCTGTTAAGATGTCAAAATCATCCTATAGGCTCCATAAATAGAGGTTTTATAACTTCTATGACACTTGTCTCTCTCTTCCTCCCTCCCACCGTCCTATATCACTCTCTTCTCCTAAATAAACTCTTTTTCTTTGCATTTCATCCTGGCTTCCGAATAATTACTTTCCACATCACCAGTGTTCATTGAGAATCTCTGGCTTTGCATAGAGCAATGGACAACTCCAAATACCCTTTCGGCACAGAAGGATGTAGCAGCAGTGAATCTGGGTGGACAATGTACATTGACTCTCCTGCGCAAGAAGATGATATGGAATGCTACAATGAAGAGGATTACAGCAATGATCGTAAGAGTAACTACAATGATGGCATTCATGGTGGATTTAACAAGGAAGATAGTGATGATTCAATGGCTTCAGATGCTTCCTCTGGTCCAAGTCATCAGCATAAACGTCCAAATGATGAAGGTAGACATAGCACGGCAAGTTCTAAGCATGGTAAGAGTGGTACTAAGAAATTGCTTTCATGGAAGAAGTCAAATGAAAAAGAGAAAAAAAGTGTTGATCATAGTAGTAAGCATAAGCATAAAAATGATGCTCACAAAAAACACTTCAAGTAGTTCAATTTGATTTGTGCAGGATTGTAAAATCTTTGAGTTTACAAAAGGGTAAAATGTTTCTCTCTAGGATTTTTCTCTCAAGAATGGAATTGTATTCCATATCAGATATTTGTAATTTCATACTTCCATTGCATATTTGAGATCAATTTGAACACATTCACACAGGAATAGAGTGTCTCCTGTTTTCTCAGCCATATGAATAATCATGTATTTCATTTCTGTTTTTCTTGGTTGAGTAACCATATCATACCATCTTTGGTTGGGTCACCAATCATATCGCACTTTCAACTTCTGGCCTTCTGCAATTCAATTGTTAGATCAAGGTGTTTCAAGGAAAAAATAAAAATAAAAAATTAATAAACACTACCTCATGAAGCAGATTAGAAGAAAGAGATAAAATGAAGTTACTGTTCAATCGGGTTTGAATTGACAGAGAAAGAAACATTAAGTATTTTAATGGAATAAGCTATTAATAAGAATACATTTTTGTGCATGTGTGCCCATGTGTACTTGTGTGTGGGTTAAGATATGAACTAGCAAGTTTAATGTGCTGGAAAGAAGAAAGATCATTAGATCAGCATGGAAAGACAAATAAGTGAGAGTTCTGGTGCATATGGGATTAGATTGAAGTACAAAAGAAAAATAAAATGATTGCAAGACAACAAATATTCTTTCAAAACTAATAAAAAACAACAATGAATTTGTGCATGCATGAATGGGTGTGTACATTTGTGTGTGTTGTGCTGGAAAGAAGAAAGATCAGCCTAGAAAGACAAATGACAACTATTGAGGGCAACAAAGATATTTGAACACACAACAATGGCCACTTGTAAAAAAACTCAACTCTACAAAGATTGGAGGCAGGTGCAACAGCTAGGAACCTTCAAAATGTTGGCTGTACAATGAAGCTAAAGAAAAGAAACATTATAGAACATACCCAGATAATTCCTACCAAGAAAGCATGCACAGATATACTAACTGATATTCCTTATAGTTTAATGAATAATACATATCACATCAAGAATATTCTGTTCACATTTAAAACGAAAAGGAGAAAAGAAAAGGTGTTAGCATGTGTTATAGAAGACAGAAAACAACAAAAAGTAAACTAAAATAAGATTTTGTGTTTACTCCTAGTGCTAGTCTTGACTCTGTAGATTCATTTAAGGTTCTCACGGCAGTACTGGGGTGTTAAAACAAAAAGGAAATTTATGTAACATGTTAAGGATTCTCTCAAATGTATAAATGAGCCATCCTTTAATAATATAACTGTGAAACTGGGAAGGGCTACCACTACAAATCGAAAAAGTAAAACTAAAGTTATTAAATGAGAGACAGAATGAATCCAAAGCATTAAAGCAAGAAGTTGGCCTATAACCTTAAAGTGAACTGAGTGTCAAAGATTGAATGGTCGGGTAACTCGACCATCTTCTATCTATCATGTAAGAATGACTCGGCTTGCTTCAAGCGATGTGAGAAAGCAATGCAGATATAGGCCTTAATCTGATTTGATATGTGAAAGCAATGATGTCACCTGAATCCCACAGAATGTTGAGCACAAACAATTTCAATCATCCAAATAGCAGCACAAGACTAGCACCACCAACTGATGATTTATTCAAAATATAAAACTTCTCTTCGATAATTTGATTAAACATTACATAAAAAGCCATTATGCCCAACAGTTATAAATACACGGCTCCTTAAACTGCCGGGAACGAAAACTTAATCAATTTGCACCTTAACACAAAGCAAAGCAGAAGATCTGCCCAAGCACAAGCATGACAAACAAAAGAGAAATAATTCCAGAGATTTGATCTGATGAAACAATTCATACTTAAAACACACTTTCACCAAACACCAGTGGTGTAAGCTCTGCCCAGCTAGTCTAAAGCAGAGATTATTATGTTTATTAAGAGTTCTGGTTAAGCTGAATCTTTTTAGGAGAATAATTAGATTTTGGACTGTTTGGCAATCTTGAACCACTCGGTATGAAAAGATCCTTCCATATCAATCCTTTCATATGTATGAGCACCAAAATAATCTCGTTGAGCTTGGACCAAATTAGCTGGCAACCTTTCCCTTCTGTATGAGTCGAAATAAGCAAGACTGGATGACATACCAGGTGTGCTAATACCCGAGTTGATAGCAAGGCAAACAACTCTTCGCCAGGCAGACTGCCTATCAACAATTTCCTTTGCAAACTCAGGGTCCACAAGAAGGTTTGCCAGATCAGCATTCCTATCGTATGCCTTCTTGATTCTGTCAAGGAACACAGCACGGATAATGCAACCCCCCTTCCAAATCCTAGCCAGTTCCCCCAACTTCAAGTCCCATCCTTTTTCAATACTCTTTGCACGAATAAGATTCATCCCCTGTGCGTAACTACATATCTTGGATGCATAAAGAGCCTGCCTCACATCATCAATCAACTTTTGCTTGTCCACAGCTTGGTTAGACTGAACACCAAAGCCACCTGATTTAAAGACTTTGGCAGCTTCAACTCTTTCTTCCTTTAAACCACTAAGGAACCTTGCATCCAAAGAAGATGCAATAGTGGGAGCTGCAACTGATAGATCAGCAGCTTGCTGTACAGTCCATTTGCCAGTACCCTTCATACCTGTTTTGTCCAAAACCTTGTCAACCAAGTAACCATCTCCCTTATCATCCTTTATTCCAAAAATATCTGCAGTGATTTCAATCAAGAAGCTGAGAAGCTCCCCCTTGTTCCATTCTGTGAAAACATTTTGCAGTTCCTCATTTGTCAACTTTCCAACAGATTTCAGTACATCATAAGCCTCTGCAATCAGCTGCATATCACCGTATTCAATTCCATTATGAATCATCTTCACAAAATTACCAGATCCACCTTTGCTAATGTAAGTCACACAGGGGCCGCTATCAGGAACTTGAGCCGCGACCTTTAGAAGAATGTCTTCAATATACTTGTAAGCCTCGAATGATCCTCCAGGCATCAAAGAAGGACCATGTCTTGCACCCTCTTCACCACCTGAAACTCCCATTCCAAGGTAGAGCAAACCCAATTCAGCCATGGCTTTCTCTCTTCTCTCGGTGTTCTCATACCACTCATTACCCCCATCAATGATGCAATCACCTTTCTCCATGTAAGCGGAGAGGGTCTTAATGGTTTCGTCAACAGGTGCACCAGCTTTAACAAGCATGATTATCACCCGAGGTTTTTGGATTGAATTGACAAACGATTCAGGATCAAGGAAACCAAATAAAGGCAGATCTCCCTCCTTTTTAGCTCTTTCAACTGTCTCATCAACTTTGGAGGTAGTTCGGTTATAAACAGAAATGGGAAAGCCTTTTTCAGCAATGTTGAGGGCGAGATTTTGGCCCATGACCGCCAGACCAGCAAGGCCTATTCTCGTAAGTTGTTTGCCCTCAACCATATCTTCCTCTGTTCCACAATTGAGATTGATAGTGAGATTAATTCAAAATGATTTTCACAAAGCAAACAAATTTGAGATCCTTGAATAAATATTTTAATGAAGCACCACCCATGACTCAATGCCAACTTATGATCTATTTTTAAGAATGAAGTGGATTATTTCAGGGAAAGAAATATCAGATGCAATAGTGAAATGAGTGATGGTCATGCATGTACTCCTGAGCTAATCAAATTGTAAAAAGTAAAAAATTATCGAACCAGCATCATCATGTGATTAACATAATTTAGTAAAAATCAATTAGCCAATGCATCTTAAAAAGGTCTCCAGCTGAAAAATGCACTTTTTCAGGAAACCCGCATACTTAGAAGGCCATTGTTAGGAACATAGTGATTCACTAGTTACGTCAAAAGGAAGCAAAATTAGATAACTGAATAGAGAAGCCATCCTTAGCCAGATGGAAGTCACCTCCAAATGGGCTCTCCAACCTGGTTTCGGTCCCCTAGAAGTGAAATGTAGAAGCGGTTTTTTCCTTTGATAATATGGGAGTAAATCTCTATTGGAGCGGATTTTCAAGCAATGCGAGTAGAGCCCCGACTCTACTATCATTGTATGTATTTTAGACTTATGATAAACTAGTTTGTAATATAAGTTAATTATAATATAATAATGCAAAAATAAACAATAAAATAAATGAATGATTCATAAGAAATAAGATCCAACTACTAGTCTACAATCGCCTAAAATTGTGACTTTCGTGAGTAAAAATGAAATAAAAACAAAGGCGCAAGAATAAGGCACAAGAATGATCATGCAGATAAAAGGATTCTTAAAACAAGTGGATCATATAAACTCAGAACAAATAGAAAGCAAACCCAGATGAGCAAATTCTAAATCAAACGCAGAAAGATCATTACTTTGCTCAGTCTCCTATAAAATTATACCAAAATCATAGAACACAAAAGACTTTAAGGAGTTACGAAAGAATCAAACCTTAAAAAATTCTTCTTCTTCTTCTTCTAAAATCTGATGCAAAAACAAGAGAAGGAAAATTCAGACAAATCAACCCAAAATGTGATCTGGGATTAGCAGAGCAGAGACTCTATAAACATAATAAATGATTAAAAATACAATACGTCAATAATACACAGTTTCACAGCAAAAGGCAATAACATATATATTGCTTGCCCTGGAAAAAAAAATATGAGCTTTTTATTAATGGAAAAGGCCAAAGTGGCTGCACCAGCCATTCATAATCGGGTCAAAGTTGGCAACTCTCCTCCCTTGGCGAATCAGCAATCGTTCGTTAACCTCTTGGTATTGCCACGTCATCTGGGTTCAACTACGCCAAGCTGATGTGGCAAACAATAAAAAAAGAAAAACCTTTTTATCGTAGGGGTTTGTTTAAAATTAAAATAGTTATGATGATTGATGGTTGATAATTGGACTGGCTTCCTACTATTATTGACGGCTGTTAAGTGACAGATATTAGATGAGATTCAATAATTTCGATCTTGTTATTTTATTACTTCATTATTTTTTTATTTAATTTACATGATTTTATACAATAGCATCCATGCTATGCATATAGATGTGCTATTTAAGATGGATGATGTCTTCAGTCGTAACATTTTATGTTCATGTATTATACAAAAGTATAATATGATTCTGAGAAAATGTATATATTATGCGTAACTGATCACTTTTAAACATGTTAATAGGGTGAAAAATTATGAAAAGGATAAATACAATCAGATTGAATCCATCAAATATTAATTTTATTTATGTGGGACAATATGAAGTTTCAATACACATACTACTTTTTCTTTTCCCTCCGGCTAGAGCATATTATAGAAAGTCTTCCTTCTATTAATCACTTATCAATGTCAAATTTGATCTGAACATTTTATAATTGACGGCTGCTCAATTCACTGCTTTGATCTTTGTGGCTAGCCGTCAAGTTTCTAATCTTTGACCCAAAACCAATTCCAAAGGTAAAATGGGAAGAAAATGGACTTTTCTAGTAATTGAAATTTATAATGCCAAGGCAGGTTATTTATGTATTTACAAGTTTAGGTCAGATTCCGCAATAGAATAAAGGTATGACCCGTCATGTGAATACTCTTACAATAAGGGCAAGTTGGTAAATAAGAAATCATTTCTTGTTCGGTGACACCCTCCCCCTTTGACCTTCGTTCCTTCTACCAAGTCTCGCCACTAAAACAAACTTTTTAGCATTTTATTTGAATTATTAAATTACAACCTGATATTTTTTTTTCATAAAAATAATTAAGTCGTCAAAACAAAAATAAATAAGGGCTGCCATTGTGTCATAAATGAGATCACAAAATTGATTGATGTGAACAAGCGATATACCATACGAAGTTGGAAAACGAAAACTACTCGATCACGAAATAATTAGATAACGGAGTCACTGAGGTATCGATTTGTCAGAATTTCTAAGCATATAATGAAAAGTTAAATTAAGAAGAAAAAAAAATTGCATTTCTGCGTGTTTTACACAATTGAGTTTTGATTGTTTACAATCTTAAGCTCAATGCTGTAAAAACTAATAAGCATCTTAATCGAAGCATATTAACCGAGAAGAGACACACCATCACTAAGCTTTGGAGAGGGTTACAACCAATTAGAGGAGACCAAAACTTGTATGAATATAAAGTAACCATCTATAAACCATCACTGAAAGTGTGTTTGTGTTACCTGAAGAATAAGTGCTGTAACGCGACTTGAATTAGAGGCCAAAATTGCACACCTGCACAAACTCCATATCATTATCCACATATTTAGTCCAGAGACTCTTGTATTGATTCATAGCAATGTCAAGCCAAGGTTTCATGTTTCCGTTGTAATGGATGACTGCAGCCTTATTGATTTCATCCATACTGATACTCGGATTGTACCCAAGTCCAAGGACGTGCCAGGATTTATCCAATGACTTTGTTGTTGAGTAGAAAGTGATGAGGCCCGGTGGCAGGGTACCCAATTTCCACAGAGTTCGATCCTCATTCTGATGAAAAAAATTCATGCATAAATTGACTGAATTGTCCAATCTCAACGTCAACCCAAGAATTTTAAGTCCTCACTAAACTAAAGCGTCAAGCAAGTTAATTACTGAATTAAACTAATTGAACATGCACATGATTTGCATCTACTGTAAGCTATTATATTGGCTAAAAAACATAAAATGGAACTCTATTGTATGGGTAGACACACTTACCAAGTTTTGCCAGTAATGGTATTGGTCTGTGCATTTCTCACGCCTCCAAGCATCAAGATCAAATATATTCATCCCAAATGCCCATGCACAAGCCTTTGGATTAAATTTCTCCCTGATTAAGGGATGTGAGAAATTTAGATATTGAGCATAACGATGAAATGACCCAAAGCAGGTTTCCACAGCCCCGTTCACCTTTCCATCTAAATCAATGTTCCACAACCCAGTTAAGTCCTTTTGAACCACAACATCATCATCCAGAAACAAAATTTTGTGCAATTTAGGATACATCTCAGGCAAATAGAACCTAAGGTGATTCAACATTGACAAGTACTTGGGATTCCTAAATTTCATGTTATTCACATCTTTAGTTGTATTCTCCGCCTTATGGTCAAAGTAAAACTTCTGCATCTTAGCAGACTCAAGCTGCCTCAATACTGGTACATACGACGAGTTCAGGAATGAATAATCCTCCACAGCCTTCACTTCTACATGTGCACCACCTTCCACGGGCCTCATCCTGAACCAAACCTTCATTGCCGCAATATTCATTCTGTCAGTAACCACATGGAAAACATGTTTCCACGGTTCCTGTGCATTCTTCACCACAGACCTCACTACAACTGATACTGCAATCACATTATCCGAAAATATAGCATAATGATACAAAGTGGGGTCCTCAAATTCCTCCTTAGGAGGCTCCTCCTTATACTTGTCTGGGTGTGAAATCCTCTCCTCCACAAGTCTCATTGCCAAACAATGCAAACTCTTAGGAACCGATTTAGCAGAAATCAAGCTAGCAAATGCCCCGTTCTTCTTCGCCTTAATCAACAACTCATTAACTGCAAAGATCGTATCTTTCAACTTCTGAATCTTCAACTGATTGTCGTAACTCTCTTTCGACTCACCAATCATCAATCTTGCAACTTTCACTTTATCCTTCACTTCCTTCTCGAACTGCCTCAACACATCCTCATCCACGGCACCCTCTGACTCAAACAAGGCCGACTTATAACCAGGTTTCATCAAAAGATCCGAAAAGTTGTGAGCCAGATCATCAAACATCCTCAACTGCCTAGATATATCTAGCTTCAACTTCCTAGCATAAGCAGCATAAGTATTCACTAAAGTGATATGATCATTTGCTTGTTTCTGTATCAAATCTAATCTAGTCTTAAGCGGATCAGACTTCAACGCCAAAAACGTCCTTTGAACATACGCATTGCCACTACTGGGCAAACCCTATCCAAAACAAAAAACACAAATAAACATTCCTTCTCTGACGAACTCTGTCAAACATTTTCTTAAAATCCAAAACCATCATCAACTCTTTTTACAGAGTGTCAGTAAAAGACAAAAAGCTTATAAACCAAAAAAAAAAAAAATCTTAATCGATTCAACACTCAACATTTTCTTTAAATCCGAGTCATCAACTTTTCTCATAGATTAAACATTTGAAATTCACAACTTCTTTCTTAGCGAAGTACACACGAGTAGCTAAAAGAAAAAAATGAATCCAATTTATTGCTCAATTAGCAATTATTGATAGTAACTTTTCATAGAAATAGTTGATAAATGGCATTTCAGATAAGTGAAAGAATGAGTGAAGTGGAGGTGGACTTACGGGGTCGTGATGAGAAGTGGAGGGGTGAGAGGTGAGGATGACGGAGAGAGTGGCGAGGAAGAGGAGAGAGAACATGGCGGACACGAAGATGCGGTATGAGAATAAGCTGCGTAGACCGGGACCTACAGCGGTTCCGCCGCGGCCTCCGCGAATGGCCACCGCCATTTTGAGGTTTAAGCGATCTGATTGCTTAATTTGAGATCTGAAGTATTGAAGAAGAGAGATTTAAATCGCTGCTGTCGTTGTTTTGATTCAATGATTCAAAGATTTTTTTTTTTTTTAATTTTTAAATTGCTTTTTCTGAGGAGTCGAATATTATTAATAAAGAAGGAGCAGATCGGAGTTCAGATGGAGTACACAGAGTTGACACTTGACAGTACACACGCGGTTTAGTTTACTCGAAGTGGATTCTGTTAGTTTATACGACACGTCATTTGTAGGAGACGATGTCGTTTTATGTGCCACAGGTCGTAGTGAGGACGACTCGTCATCCAGCCATTTGCAATGACATCGTTTTGACTTTATGACTCATCCAGTAACTTTATTTAAGAACTTTGTGCTTCTCATTGAATTCAAATTACTTTATTTATTTATTTTCCTTAAAAATGTGTGTGCGCGTGTATATAGACGGTTACAGAAAACTCACCAATCTAGAGGATTTCATTAGGATACAGAAAACTCACCACACAATGGTATCTTACAAGAGATTCAAGGCTCTCTAATGAAAATGTAACAAAATTATCCAGATGGTGCAGATTGTTTAGATTCCCAATATCTGCAAACAACTTCTGTAGACGGTTACAGTTTTGTAATTTAAGAGTCTCCAAATTGTGAAGTTTACATACTGATTCAGGCGATGTTTCGACTTGAGCATCAGAAAAATTAAGGTATCGCAGTATCTTCAAGTCACCAATTTCACTTGGTAGCTCATACCTAAAGCATTGTAGCTTCAGCGATAGATCAAAAAGAACGTTCCGATTTAAGTGGCTATAATCCCAAACCACTCTTGATGATATTGGTAAGGAAGTGCGCAGATGTTTTACACCATCGATAGCCTCGAACCTTTTAATGCCATCATATTTGCTACGGATGTAAGATAAATGCCGAAGACTTTTGGAGAACTTCCGTTGCTTGTCACCCTCTACTGCATCCTCCATTCTGTAGCACACTTCTCTTGCAGCTCACTGAGCAAGGTCGTTGATGAAGTCATGCATCGCAAATCGTGACACATTGCTACTTGATTGTCGAAAATGTGATCTTGACTGTAGCTCACCAGAATACTGGTGGCCTAATTGTTCCACTGGTTTCTCACTATTTTCATGCCGCAAGAAACCCTGAGCCATCCGCAGCAAGATCAGCTCTTCCTCCTCAAATTTGCAGTCCTCTGGAAAGATTGAGCAGTAACTAAAGCATCGTTTCAAATGTGGAAGAAGATAATGGCAGCTTATTCTAAGAGCTGGTTAAAATGGCACTCCTCTCTCCGGGTAAATCCCACGCTTTGCTGTTTAGTACATCTTCCCAATCAATACAGTCGACTTTTCCATGTAAGAGGCCACCCAGTATTTCCGATGCCAAAGGCAAGCCGTTGCACTTTTTAACTATTTTCTCACCAATTTCCTTCAAGTGCATATGCATGTTAAAGTCCGTTCTCCTCGACGATCGCTGAGTAAACACACACAAACAATCGTCATCTGACCATTTTTTCAACTTGTAAGTTGGAAGAGTACCCAACATTAATGAAACATCTTGATTGCGAGTTGTGATAATAGTTTTACTTCCTGATGAGCCAGCTCCAAATGATCAGCCACGGACATTCTAGTCGCTGGGATTCTCATTTCATATATCATCCAGCAGCTTCTCCTTTAATTTGACTTGAAGCAAATTTAGATCATTATCACGAACAGCCTCGGTAGAAATGGACTGTAACATTGTTTTAGTTATCCTGAAAACATCAAAATCTTCAAAAAGATAAACCCATGTTTCAAGGTGAAAACGATTTTTCACTTTGACATTATTGCACAGAAGCTGGGCAAGAGTTGTCTTCCCCACCCCACCCATACCTAGTATAGGATGAACGGAGACTCCATCACTGCTCATTAAATCATATCATTCAACAACAATTGAAGTATTGTCTCATTATGATTTGCCCTGCGATAAACTTTTGCTTCATTCACCACAGATGTTGTGGGAAGTCTTTGTCTGACTTTCTTGGACCTCTCTCCTGAATTGCTTTTCAAAATTAGCTGCTCTTTCTCCAAGTCAATTTCCTGTAATCTGGTAGTACTGTCCTTGAGTTTGTACCTCATAGAGGCATTGAACATTAGAGAGGGTGTATTGAAATTTGAGCAGCAAGTACGAATAATTAGCTTCCATGCCTTACTTGTGCTGGGTTGATCAGGTTTAAATAACAACTTTCTTTGCAAAGCTTCAGTGTCAAGCTCATCCATGATGTCTTTTAAGTCGTAAGCCAAGTTCTGAAGTTCACCAAGCCATATCGTCACTGATTGCTCTGTCACCTGCTTTCCCTCTGCATCTTCAAGAACTACAGGAATCTTCGACAATGTTTTCTCCCACTTCTTGAAGGGAGCATCGATTTGCTCTTGGTGGGCAAACAGCCTAAGTCCCTCTGAAGTCAACTTCTTCAGCAGCATCCCAAACGATACAAATAGAATCGCCTCTTCAATGATAGACTTGGTTTCTCTGTAGGCCGCAAAAAAAAAAAAAAAAGGCAGTAATGCAAATGATAGAAGTAAAGCAAGTTTGCAGAAAGTTGACTGGAATTTTGGAAAGCAAAAAGTTCAGTATGTTTTATGGATGCTGAAGCAATCTCACGTATGTTTTATTCATTTCTTTAGACTTTTGGCCTCCTAAAAAGTTACTTCACCAAATAAAGGACAAGAAAAAAGCACTAGCAGCAGTTCATTTTATCAGTGTTCTAACATCACACAGAGGCCAGAGCTTGGATGCAGTAGCTGATAAATTGTCAAAAAGTATAGAATGGCATGGTTAGTCATCATTGTTTTTCATTTAATCTAGATTACCTTCACTCTCAAGCAACTAGTCATTTTATAGCTCTTGTATGCTATATTCATATGGGTTCAACTAGCAATAAGTGGTCTTCTCAAAAAAAAAAAAAAAAAAAAAAAAACTAGCAATAAGTGAACGAGAAATTAGTAAATATTAGCTATCGGACAAATAATATTTTAGTTGCTATGCTTTCAAAGTTAAGAAGAAGCATAGTTCTACTTTGTTCGAGCAAACTTACATCAGCATATTGACTCTTTTAATGCTGACTATAGGAACAAAACAAAGAAAAATGAGCAAGCCTTCAGAGGAGGCATCTCAAGTCTTAGTTTCCCTCCCAAATATGGTATCTACATTTATGTTGTTCTTCTGGACTATTTTCAGTTGGTAACTTCAAGGCTTTAACCAAGATGCTACCGCATAAAGCTAAGATGTCATTGTCATCTGGTGCTCGTCAGATTGAACTGTTGCACATTGTAACAGAGCTCTGTGCAGACAAGCCCAATTTGCGGCAATGATATTTTGTTAAAGCTAAATAGGTCCAGTATAACTAAGACCCTGTTTTGTTACATCATCAAACAAAAACTTTGCTAATTATTTAACTTCATCAACAAGCTCATCAGAAAATCAAGCATATATAACAGAGTACTGCCAGTGATGTTTTATTTATGTGTTACTTTATCTTCAGGTCACATTGCGCAATTGAATAGTTAGACACTGAACTTTTGCTTGGATTTAATTTAAGATTTGTCAATTCTCTTCTTTGTGTTTTTTTGTTGGAGCCAACGGTGTTATCAAGGGACTATAAATTTAAAAAAGATGATCACTTATCACGATAAAACCAATGCAAATTTAAAAGATAAAAAACAAAAAAACAAAAAGACTGAGGCCTTCCTCATTTTTGACACATGGGCATCCATATATATATATATTCTTTCTTAACGCGAACACTCTGGAAATACTGTACATACATGTGGTTGTTTCCAGAGAGCCCACATTATTATTTTCGTCATATCAAGGCACCCAAGTTGATATAGACTGGTAAATCTTCAGGGCATTTCTGCATAATTTATACGAAACTTAATTGCCAAAGGTGAAGCTCACAGCTTTTTATCATCATTTTTTTTTCCTGAAATAATGATATTGTTATTTGTATGATTCAGTTTCTTTATTAGTTCATATATACATATATAAGTTGAAGGTACTTTTAATCAACATCATGGAAAGGGTCGCAAGTGATGACACAAAAAAGGAACTAGTGCAAAACAAGGTAGCAAGCGTTTAACTCTTTTTTTTTTTTTTAGATACATATGTGTGTGAGTGTGCATGATTCAAAATCTTATCTGTTTTATATATCTACAGGATTCAGGAGAAGTCTCCTCAAATCAGAGTAAAGTTGTATATGTTTTAGGTAACTAATTAACCGTTTTGGCACTTCAGAATACAAATATGTACAATCTTAGCACAAGGTTGATATATAATTCTGGTTTCTGTTGTGCAATGTCAAATTAACATTTTTACAGGGGGACCAGGGAGTGGAAAGAGCACCCAATGTTCCAAAATCGCCAAACACTTGGGCTTTCGCCATCTAAGCGCCGGGGATCTTCTTGAAGCAGAAGCTGAGTCTGGGTCCAATGACGGGTACTTTGCGTTTCGTGTTTAGTTAATAGTTTACAATTTTTTGGATCAAGCAGTTGAAGCAAAAAAATTTTTAGATCTTTTTCTTTTTTAAGGACTCTTTAGTGCTTCATATGTCTTATTAACTATACATATATACTTGGTTAACAGAAAGATGATCCGGGAATATAAGAAGGAAGGAAAGCTGGTACCATCCGAGATTATCGTCAAGCTTCTGCAAAAGGCAATGCAGGAAAGCCAAAAGAAGGATTTTGTCATTGATGGATTTCCTCGCAATGAAGAAAATCTCTCTGCTGCTGAAAACATTGTAGGCTTAATTATAACTTCACACACACACACACACACACGCATGCATGCATGCATGCGTTCTCCTTTCTACATGTTTATTACTTGTGTATGATCACTTATGTTGATTATTCCTTTTTATCATCTTAATTACAGTTGAAAATTGAGCCGGATGCTGTACTGGTTTTCGATTGTTCAGAAGAAGAAATGACAAGACGCATTTTGAGTAGAAACCAAGTGAGTAGTTTTGCACAATTCTGTTTTCCCCTTTCAAATGCTCATATTGAATTTCATATGTGCAATAATTTTGTAGGGAAGAGTTGATGATAAAATTGACACAATTAAGAAACGGCTCAATGTTTATTCCGAATCCACGCTGCCTGTAATCAATTACTATAGCTCAAAGGGAAAGGTTCGGAAGGTAATATTGTTATATGACATACTAAGTTTGATGTACGTATATATACAATTACAATTTGGTTGAGCGATTCCATTTATGCCCTTGTTTTCTTTGCTGTCTTTAGATTGATGCAGGGAGGCCGATTGAAGAGGTGTTTGATGAAATCAAGGGTGTGTTCTCTGAGCTAAATGCAGGACAGGACCTGGGGAGAAAAGAAATCAACATCTAATTAATTAATGTAGATGATCACTTCACTCGATTAGGGCTGGACGCCGAGACTTTTTGTTTTGAGTCAATTGATATTATTTTGCAAATTGATTCGTTCAGTAATTAGCACGTAGCTAGTAATTAATGGATCTTTGTTGATACATAGCGCTTTGTACTGCTGGTGTTATCTTATGACACCTGTAGTCTCTCTTGAACCAAATTAAAATAACGGGAAATTATAAAGAATACACACGGACCAAATTTCTCAGTAACGTTGTCTCACTTTACGTCATTTTTTTTTGGTTACCAAACAATAATGAGTAAAGCGAACAAACCAACATTATTTTTCTCGCCACGCCAACCAAAGTAAAGGCAACGGAAAATTTTGTTAACAACATTCAAAAGAATATAACTTTATATTTATATATATAGAGAGAGAGAGAGAGAGAGCGAGAGAGAGAGATTTTTTTAATAAGAATATTCTGACTTTATTAAAATGAGTATGTTAGTAAAATATAAAAAATACAAATTTTAATATATTACAGACTTTTTTTTTTGTTGGTTAGCAGTATTTTATATTAATAAAATGAGATATATATATATATAATTATTATTTAGTATGAGAACGTAACATAGGGTGAATTAGTATAACACTTTAATAAAATACTGAAATTATCATTGAAACACTTTGAATATCTATTAAAAGGAACAACGTACCAAATAAGAGTCTTTAAACTATATAATACAATTGAATTTTAAATTCAATGGAAATTATCAGCTCTTGACTCACAACTCTCTGCAGCATGGGTAATTGTCTGGTTATTCATTTTTTCCGTTTACGAGAAATTTCGTATGGCGTGACTTTGTCCTTTGATGTGATTCATGTCTTACATGAATACTGTGGGCTGGTTCGGCCCAGTCCATTTAATATTCACAATTGGATTTCCCTAAGTTACATGCATGTAACTTACAATTCTCTCACATGAATAATGAGTAGACTCATACCATACACTATTCATGTGAGAGGGTTGTAAGTTACATGCATGTAACTTAACATTAGCCTTCACAATTTTGTCAATTTTTTTTTTAATTTATATATTTCTTGTTTTCATCTTTTTCTAAGTAAATTTATTAATATAATTAATGGTTAATAAATTAAAAAATAAAGGTAGTTAAACCTTTATCATATATTAACATTAAAATACAAATGACACAAAATTTATAAAAGATCAGGAGATGAGAGGATTCTAGTCCATATAACAACTATATTTAAGGAAAATGATACCTACACTCCAAGGTTTGGGAAAATAGTCACCAACACCTCTAAAATTTCAAAAATGGACATTAAGGCCCCCTTTTGACCACGATACCATTTACTTATATTATCCCAAAAAAATTAGTTTTAAAATTTTTAATAAATAAAATATGATATAAATAATGTAATCTATGTGGTAGACTAACAATATTAAAATATTTTAATAGTTAAATAAATTTAAATATGTAAATTATTGTATTTATTTTAATAATATATTTGTATTTATTGTCGGGATTTTAAATAAATATTTGCATTGAATATATTTTACAATTAAAAAAACTCACATACTAATAATGTTAAAATTATTATTTTTCATAATATTCAAAATAATTTGAATTTTAATACATTCATTTTAATATTATATTTATATTATTATAAAATTTACTTTAATATAACAAAATATATCTAATATATTGTAAAATATTAAAATACTTTTTAATATTGAAATTATTTTAATATATATATATATATTATTACATTTATTTTAATATTATATTTTTATTTATTATAAAATATTAGAGTCAATTTTTGTATAATAACATAGGGTAAAGAGTATTATAATCAAAAGAGAGTCTTTAACATTCTTTTCTAAAAACTTTAATTACCAACCATAAACAAGTCCCTTTCGCACTCGGTCTACCATTTCCATAAAATTTAGGGGCGTAGTACCCTTTTCTCTTACATTCATAAGTTAAAAATTAGGATCATTAAATTATTATAAAAAAAAGGGTCAATTTGAAAAATCCCAGAAATTTCCCTGCGAAGACAGAGACTCTTGACTTGTTGTTTCCGGGAACGATCATTTCGTTGGAAAAAGAAAGCGAAATTAATTAAAGTTGTTCCCGCAACATTTCTTCATACCATCACAGAACTTTCCTACAAACTTACTACAGAAAAAAAAAAAAAAGAAACGAAACAGAGGGCCGTGCTCTACATATAAATAATTGCAATCGTCTGAAGATTGTTATCCACTGCATAAACAAATCTCAATTTGGAGCATTTTAATTCCTAATTGCCGAAAATTAAATTTTTTGTTGATACAGATTGAGAATGATGTTGAGAATAACTTGTGGAGAAGAAGAGGAGCTGCTGCCCGTGAGTCAAGTACCGGCAGGGACATGCTGCGAGCACCAAAACTGTCTCAAAATTCAATGGGATGAGGTGATATTCACAGCATCGTGCATGACAACGTTGATAGTCTTGCAACTTCCTATGACAAATGCCAGCGGCAAGCCTGTGCCCTTGTTTGTTTTCGGTAATGTGCCGCCGGCATTCCATGCCTTCCTTATGTGCCTTACGGGGGCTTGTTTCGGTTCCGTTTGCTCCATTCATATCCGCAAGACCAACCCCAAGATTGCAAGCTTTTACTATGCTTTTTCCGTGCTCTCAATGTTTGCTAGTCTCGCAATTGCCTTCTCTTGTTTTGTTTGGGAATCTTTCAAGGCGCTATGCCAATTGTGTTGAATCGCAGCTATATAAATGTTTCCAGAGTCGTGTGTGGTGAGCTTTTAGACGGCGAATTTGCAATAATACAAACATATATGTTTGTGTGCGCTTACGCCCGCATGTAAGTGTGTGTTAATGGTCGGATGAATTTTCAACAGACATTATGTATTTGTTTTCCAGTTAATCTATTGAAAGACATACCTTCTTTTCAAAAAAAAAAAAAAAGTGTGTTAATAATCAATATGTAAGACTCTTCTTAATTTTCGAAATAAATGTCGTTTAATCATGTCTATTGTTTCAATGGTAAGTTGAAATTTTAAGGGAGAAATATTACATTTTATCAAATTTGGATTCCAAAACTTGGACATATAAGAATTTGTTGTAATTCCTTATACTAAACAAGTGTTTTATAATCTCACATACTAATTTCATACTTAAAGCTAACTGGAAAGTTAAAAATTACCTTAAATTTATATACATAACACAAAATGGATTCTCAATTGACATGGTAAGAGCGGAGCCCTTACTCATTCTTTGAAAATTACAAAAACATATATGATATATTTGTAGTTTTAGCTTTTAAAATAGAGTTTCTAATGATTTAGTCTCTGCAAGTTTATTATTTTAACAATTAAACTCAATAATCAAGTAATTTTCAACTTTAAACCCCCCAAAATTTTACTTATATAAAATTTTGGGCCCCTCCAACACATTGGATCTATGGCACTGAAGAGGACGTGCTAGATACGTTCGATATCCTACTTTCCCCGTTTGTTCATCTGGATCATCTCTAAAATCAAAAGACAAAATCTAGCTTGACATATATTAAGAAAATTAGAACCATCAATGGCTGTTCATTGCATAGAAATATACATCTACTTTAATCTATTGTTCCCCTGTTTCCCAGTTTCCCTTTTTCATTTCTGAAAGGTACCAATTGGTTTTACTGAAGTCATAGTATAATCACTCAAGTGCAAAATTCAAATCAACAAAGACAAATATATTGCTGACTTCATTTTATTTTTTGAAAGCAATACCTTTTTTTTTCCCCCCTGGGCAGGATTCAGCCACTACGACTGCCAATTTCAATGCATTTATATATGAAAAATGTATCCCAAGAGTTTTTTATTTTTTATTTTTTATTGCGGACTTTCTCACATTACAAACTTTAGAGTTGGCCTTATACAGCGTTGTATATCTATAAATAGATCGTTAAGTCAAAGGTCAAATCTGAATTTCACAATGTGAATAGAATAACTACGCAGTTTAATTCGAAGATCACTCGATAATTTATTTAGGAAACGCTAATATATCTTGGGAAGTACTTCTGGAAACCCTACTTCGGGCCGGGGGCATCGCACTCTTCATAGACAGCCAGTCCGAAAACTATGAAGAGCACAGTTGTAAGACAAATCCATGGCAAATCCTGGAGATGGCTTGGAAGAAGAGAAGCAAAGAACATAGTCAGTGCTAGCAGCATGCATAGAAATGCAATAAGGTAAAAGCATCTCGCCATCTTGGGGAAGACAGGCCACAGGATGATTCCGGCGACCGATGCATAAAATCCGAGCATCAACATCAGGAAAAATAAACCATAGGGAAAACAGACTGAAAAGCCATGGCCACTTTGTTGTGTTGTACTCAAGGATGCAGGCAATAAAGCAATAGTGATCTCACATGGCAGCATAGCTATTTTGTTAGCCCATGTCTGGAAAATTCGCTTGTACTTGAACTTGGATATTGCTGCTTCTTGTGCACTTGCAGGACTTCTGAGTTCTGATTTATCTCTTGATTTGCCTTTCCCCAAATCAGGGCTTACATTCTGCTGAAAAAGAAAATTGAAGACCGATTAATTAATATTTAATAAGAAACTTGGAAAGTTAATTAAATATATAGGTTAGTGCATGGTTATTATCTAATTGTTTTCCCCTAATTATAATACAACTAGACTGTCGTCTACCCTATGGACTTGGACGAACCGGTCGCCTATGTTCAAATCTTAAAAGAGATAAGAGGCTAATAAATCAATTTTAATTTTGTCCGCCCTTACCTTTTGGGGAAAATAAAAATACATTGTCACTTTATCTACATAATTATTATAAATGTTAATAAACAGGACAAAAGAAAGTACTTAATTATTGAAATAAAATTAGGATTAAGATATGAGATTTATCTCTTTAACTATATATAATCGACAAGAAAATTTAGCATCAATCTTGTTCAGGGGATTTAAAATGACTAGTTTTTTTATACTCCAAATATTTTGCATCAGTTGAGACCGACTAATACCCACATATTAATAAAACCATAAAAACATCTGCAAGCTTAATGAGCTTGAGAAATTAAGAATAAAGACTCGCTGAATTATAACGGAAAAAGCATAGACCAAAAATTAATGCACAAGTTATATAGACTTGTGTGTAACCTTAATATGCATGTTTGATTTGGAGTTGAGCGGGAGAAGAGGAGAAAACAAGTCCTAGAGGCTGCTTATATATCTTCAACCTGACGACAAAGATGGCATCGAAGGCGTCTCCAGCTTATTGATATGACCGTAAATTTGGACGCCTCTGGTTCATGTCTATAAAATCTATGACACCAAGATTGTAATAACAAGATCAATTTGGATGTTCCAATGCATGTGTTCTTTGGATTTGGCTTCCATACCGACCTCAGTACTTAAGGAGCAATTCTGGAGTTACAATCAACACTCTCGTTTATAAAATCTAGAACTTTGGGTAATAATTTAAATATTTGTTAAGGGCTATACCTGATATTGGCCTCATACTTAATTGTGACTTTTTTTAAAAAGGTTAATTAGGAAGCATTGATTTCTTTTTGTAAAGGCTTTTGGGTCAAATAAATTTTCTAACAATATAATATAGAACCAAAGTCTTAAGTTGGTGACCTAATAATAATTGGTATTAATTGAGGTAAGTCAGGTTCTTACTAAATTCTAACTCAAATAACTTAAGAGTCGGAGAGTTAGGTCATTTTAAGGGCACCCCTCCTTTTACTCACTTTAGCATGATTGCAAGTTACATGAATTATAACTTAGCTACGACATTTGAGGCAAATATTAAGTATGTATTGATAATATATTCTTATGGTTATATCTTCGTTTGCAAATCTGCAATTATTGAAATTTTACTTTTAAAGATTTGACTTTCTTTATGACATCTACAAAATTTTTATTTTTCAAATCTGGATTAGAAATTAAAATCCAGAGTGGACTTATTTCCAAATACATGGGACAAAACTTGGCGAGGCATGGACACACACTCATAATTAAACCAAGAATTACCACCGAATATCCACTCCACATATTGCCGCCATTGAAATCACAGCCGATGGCTATGAAGTTTACTCCTCAGTAATTTTACTCTTGATTTTTCAGCCAAATGTTTCTAGTGTTTCATTGCATTTTTTTTTTCATCTCGCACGTGCAACGAGATGGAAATTAGAGATCGAATTAAGGAGACAAGGAAGAATATGCGAATATTTGTGATAATAGACACCTTTAATTCCATTGGCTATCTTGGGATCTGTGGATTCTTTACTTCTTCATTTTCGTTGCACATTTTTGTTGCTGGTTTTCGGATCGATAGTTTCCATGTTAAAGCATTTTAATTCATCGATAGTTGCCATGTCAAAGCATTTTAATTTTATCATATTATATTAAGATTCTCATATGATGTGAGTTTCTTTTTGATAAAATTAATGGGTAACTGATGCTAAAAGCCTATCAGGTATTAACTACTCATCCAACATCCTAATCCGTACCCTAATCAATGCCGTTCAAAGTTTTCTCTTCTGTTTTTTTACTAGTGCTTGATGATTTCAGATCAGATCAGAAGTTGCAATTTTGTTTTTGTGTTTCGTTTAATTTGAAGAATTAGGATTAAAATTATCTTTTCAGTAAGTAAAGTTATCAACTATATATCAATATTCATTATTCAAGGGTAAAATTGTACTTATATCGAACGAAACTAGTCAACCATTAAAGATAATTTACTAACGAACCGTCGGATTGGACTTTGGAGGGCCGTGATGATTTATTTTCGAAACTTTTGAGTAGTAATTTGAGGTTTCTCACCTAGAAAGCGAACAAATGTTCCCATGGTCATGATTGTTGACTAAACTGCCCTTTCTCTGATTCCCCTTCCCGACTCTAAACTAACTCATACTTGAATGTGGCCACCTTGGCCTTGGCCGAAGTGGTGGGCTGCTGCCCTCACAAGGCTTGTGAGGGCAGCGGTTCTAGCCCCCACAAAAGCATTGTGGGGGCTAAATGTTCTTAATATGTAAAAATCATTCTTCCTTCGAAATGCGAGTAGAGGATGGACATCCTTCCTCTGTGAGGGGTTATTTTTCTGGACATGTACTTCACGGAATTCAATGTAATAATGTAAGTCTCAATCATGTATATCTGATTGTAATTATCAGTATAATATATCTGCTATAATAGCAGTTGTTGTAAATATATGTGTAATGCAGTAATCTGATGTTTAATCAGTATTCAAAAAAAAAAAAAACTCATACTTGAATGTGAACAAGCGATAATACGGAAAGCAGCATTCTATTGATTTGATTACCCTCTTCCCTTCCAACAATATCTTACTTATGAATAAAGCCTGATAGTCTGCCGGTAAGAGGTAAGCTGTGAGGTGAACGGAACCTATTCTAGCAGAGGAACCAAGCCCCAGAAAACCTAACCAAGAAGAAAAGAAAGGATGCCATTTAGCTGTTGGAGTAAAGGCATTAGGAGATTAGGACTCAGGGCATGGCATTAGATTAGGTAAATGCTCTTTTGAACGAATCCTAAGAAGAAGCTGCAATTGGAATGCTTTCAATGGCCAGAAGGGAGGAGAGAGATATGACAGGCCCAGAAGATGGGGGCAAATAAACCGAATCTGGTGGACTACATGTCAAAAAATTAGCTCAAAATTCAAAACTAGTGCATTGCCCTCTGAAGACCCCTCCCAAATAATTTGACACCAATCCAACAATTTCTTCCAATTTTTGGGGACTTTTAGTTTTCACAATTTTTTTTTGAAAATTCAGAAAAAATTATTTCAATCTTCCAAGAGCACAGGGCTTTGGGCCTTTAGAGTGCAAAGTCATGATGGTGTTCAACTCAAGCTAGTTTTTTTGCACATGCGTAGATACTGATAAAACTGGACCACATGAGAAAACAATAGTCAGTTTGTAGGCTCCAAATAATTTTTATAAACTTTTTAGAAATAAAAAATGCTAAAAATTAGGAGAACTTGTCGGATTAATGTGAAACTCTTTGGGAGGTCTTTTATGGCCAAAATAGGGTATTGGTTGGAAAAAAAAAGTAATTTTTTCTCAAGCCCAGAAGGTGATTTCGTGGTAGCATTGATTTTCGAGCTAGTTTTTTTCATGAGTAGATATTGGTTAAAATAAAACTAGACCAAAAGAAAAAAGGATGTCAACTTGGAGGTCGAAAATAAATTTTCTGAAAAAATCTTGAAAAATTAAAACTGGGTACATGAGAAAACAGTAATTGTAGGCCCCAAATAATTTTTATGAAATTTTTTAGAGGTAAAAGATCCCAAAAAATTGGGAGAACTTGTCGGATTAATGTGAAACTTTTTGGAAGGTCTTTTATGGCCAAAATAGGGTATTGGTTGGAAAAAAATAATAATTTTTTTGTCAATCCCAGAAGGTGATTTCGCGATAGCATTGATTTTCGAGTTAGTTTTTTTTTTCACAGAGTAGATATTGGTGAAAATAAAACTAGACCATAAGAAAAAAAGGGTGTTAACTTAGAGGTTGAAAATAATTTTTATGAAAAAAAACTTGAAAAAATAAAAGAAATCTTCAAATTGATGTGAAACTCTTTGGGAAGTGTTTCAAACAAGATTTTGGTGGGAAAAAAAAATGCAACTTTTCTTGTGCTTGGTTTAAGCCTAGAACCAAAGGTTGTAGTACACAAATTTAGAGGGCAATTTCATGATAATGTTGAATTTTATTCTAGCTTTTTGTAGGCACATATATATTGGTAAAATTAACCTACATTTAGGGTTGACAGTGGGATGGGATGGGATAAAAAAAAATATGCTAGTGGGATAAAAAAAATCCCAATCCTTCCATATATGCTAGTGGGATTAAAAAAAAAGGTCTCATTCCCATTCCTTTATTTTTTTGGGGACAAAAATTTATTATAATCTCATCCCGTTAAATAGCTTATCCCATCCTGTTATCGTAAATAGTCCCAAATATAAATAAATAAATTTTGGCATTTTTTAAAGGATATCATAATTCAATATAGCAAAAATATTAAATAAATACAAAGTAGAATAATTAAATAATAATTTTGTTTTAACTACATGCATATTCGAATATAATTTTATGGTAACATTTTTTATTTGTCTGTTTGCTTCCATTGCACATTAATATTAAGACCTATACTTAAAAAACTATAGATTTGGACAATAACCAACTTCTGTCATTTAAAATATCTAATAATTCAATAATATAATAATAAATCAAACCAACAACTAGGATCAGCAATGGGATGGGATGAGACGAGATGAGATTTATCAATCCCAGTCTTATCCTATATATACAAATGGGATAAAAAAATGTCTCATTCTCATCCCTTTGTTGTTTTTTTTTTTTTTTGGACAAAAATATGTTCTAATCTCATCCCAAACAAAATGGAATCCTACAAGATATTTTCCCAATAGGAAAAATTGTCATCCCTACCTAGATAGAAAGGGGAAAAAAGAAAGTTGATTGAGGCCCAAAATGATTTTTATGAATTTTCATAAAATTTTCTAACAAATGGAAGAAAATTCCTCAAAAATCAAGAGAATTTGTTGAATTGATGTAAATCTCTTTAGGAGGTGTTTTTATAACCCAAATTGGATTCTAGTGTAAAATATCCAAATTTCTTTTTTCGAACCCAGTTTAAGCCAAGAATTAAATGCCATACAGTTTTGTGCCTTTAGAGGGGATTTCATATAGCATACAGCTTTTGGCCTTTAGAATTTTGAGCTAGTTTTTTGCATGCATATAGACATATTTGAAATTAGGCCACATGAAAAATAGGAATCAATTTGAGGCCTAAAGTAACTTTTACAAATTTTTGAAATTTATTTGAAAAGTTAAAAAATCCTAAAAAATTAAAAGAACCTATTAGATTGATATAAAACTCTTTGGAAAATTTTTTTATAGCCTAAATAGGGTTTTTGCATTAAAAAATCTAATTAAATTTTTTCCAAGCATAGTTTAGGCCCATAATTGAGGCTAAACCATACAAGTTTAAGTCTTTAGAGGGTGATTTTGTGATGATGTTCAATTTCAAGTTATATTTTGTATGCACGCAAGTATTGATGAAATTATATTATAGGAAAAATTGCAAGTCGATTTGGAGTTCTGAAATAATTTTTACAATTTTGAAATTTTTTTCTAGCAAAATAAAAAATCTTGAAAAATTGGGAGTGTTTTTTAATTGATGTGAAACTCTTTGGAAGACTTTTTTTTTTTTTTTTTTTTGAGGAGGAAGACTTTTTTCACACATACTTAGATATTGGTGAAACTAAATCACAGGAAGAAACAGAATTCGATTTGGAGGCCCCAAAATGATTTTTATGAATTTAAAAAAAAAATCAAAAAAACCAAAAAAATAGTAGTTCTTATTGGATTGATATGAATATCTTTGGGAGGTCTTTTTGTGACCCAAATATAATTTTGGTAGAAAAACCCCCAATTTTTCCCGAGGCCTAATTTTAACATAAAATCAAAGGCTATAGCATCTGATTTTGGGCCATTAAATGGCATTTCATGATGGTGTTCAATTCAAGCTAGCTAGTTTTTTACACATGTAGATATTGGTGAAATTAGACTACAAGAAAAAATAAGAGTCAATTTGGAGGTTTGAAATAATTTTTACATATTTTCAAAAAAATTTATAAAAAATAGGAAAAATTTTGTTGAATTGATATGAAACTCTTTAAAAGGTCTTATAATAGTCTAAATAGAATTTGGTGAAAAAATTGTAATTTTTTTAAGGTTCCAATTTAGACCTAGAAACAAAGGCTATAACATATAATTTTGGGTCTTTAGACAGCAATTTCATGATGATATTAAAATTTGAGCTTGTTTTTTGTACTCAAGCAAATATTAGTGAAACTAGACCACGAAGAAAAATAAGAATTACTTTGAAAGCTTGATGTGACCTTTTATGAGTTTAAAAAAAATTCCAAAAATCAAAGAAAATCATGAAAAAATAGGAGAATTTATTTAATTGATTTGAATTTTTTTAAGAGGTCTTTTTTATGAACCAACTAGGATTTTAGTGGGAAAATTCATTTTTTTTTTCTTTTTGCTAGCTTATTTTAAGTTTAAAATCGAAGGTTATAGTACACGGCTTTAACCCTTCAAAGGACGATTTCGAAATAATATTGAATTTTAAACCATGCTTGAGATCAAAATGTAGATATTTGTAAAATTAGGTCTCTGAAAAAAAAACGAGTCGATTTAGATTTTTGAAATAATTTTTACGAAATTTATAAAACTTTTTTTTTTTAAAAAAAAAAGATCTCAAAAAATTATGAGAACTTTTCAGATGGATATGAAACTCTTTTGAAGTCTATTTATGACTGAAATAGGGTTAAAAAAATCCAATTAATTTTCTCAGGGACAGAAAGGCTGTAGCAATCAGTTTGAGAATTTTGGAGGACGATTTGAGCTAGTTAATGCATGCACGTATGTATTGATGAAACTCGTACACATGAAAAAGGGAGTCAATTTGAATGATTGAAATAATTTTTACGAATTTTAAAGAATTTCTCCGAAAAATAAAAAAATTCCAAAAAATTAGGAGAACTTATTCTATTTATGTGAAACTCTCTAAGAAACCTTTTTAATAAGGATGCGCAGTTTCGGATTCGGATCATTCGAACAGATCCGGTCGGATTTGGAATAATTTGGATCGAAAAAAAAATCTATCTGATTCCAATCCAAACCTCAAATCCGAACTAATTTAATTCGAAATATTCGGATCAGATTTAGATCAGATGAATATTTTTAGATAAATTTAGATTTAGATCTTTGCAGATTTTGGATTATATTTCTTATTTTATGGCTATGTTGGAGTTCATCTCTGGTAGAGCACGAATTTCAGCCACACACGCAAAGTGATAAATAGTAAAAAATTTATTATAACTTATTATTTATTATTTATCATTTTACGTGTGTGGCTGAGATTCGTGATATACCGTAAATAAACTCCAACGTAGCCGAAATCTTAAAAGAAAAGCCCAAGTTATGTATTTCACCAAATCTCCGACACGCAACAACAGTAGACAAATCAAAACCTTTAAAATTTAAAAGTTTAAAACCTAAATTTAGTACGGGCTCCCTAATTTCAAGCAATAAGCCAGAATGCTGAGAAATGGAAACCCAGAGAAGAAAATAATTGAGTTATAGAAGCATATTAGTGTGGGTTTAACAATACCCTAATTTGCATCATTAATGAACTTTAAAAAAAAAATGCTTCTTTTCTGCAAGGAGCTGAGCATAAATGTAAATAATAATATGTTAATTAATTTCTTATGAAAGGAGTAGCAGCCAAGGTTTGTTTGCTTCGCTCTGCCTCCTCCTTCGCGCATTAATAAGTCCACGTGGTGGCTGGACGTCGTGGAAGATGCGGCTGAGTTTGTTTGGTTTGTGTCATCGGCGGCGTGGGTCATGTCGTGGGTCTGTTGTCAGTCTGGTTAGTGCTTTGTGGTTTCTCTGATTTGTCGTGGCCTTGTGGTCGTGGACACGTGGCTGCTGTTGCTGCTTTGTGGTTTCTTTGGTCTGCTGTGTAGTCTTCATTGTGGCTGCGCTGGTTTAGGATTAGGAAGATGGAATTAGGGATTTGAACATCTGTCGCTAGAGGGTGTTTTATATTTTCTTTCTTTTTTCTATTTTTTTCTTAAGTAGCTATGTTAAAGCGGTGAATCTGATAGGATTATTCAGATCAACCAAGTCCGATCTGATTCGAATCAAATCCGATCAGATCACATAAATTACATCCGATTGGATTTGATTGATGGCAAATCCGGATTCAATTCGAATTTGAACGGATTGGATTAAATCTTTCTGAATTCAATCCGATATCCAGCCCTATTTTTTATAGGCTAAATAAGATTTTAGTAGATTAGGCCTTAGTACAAATTAAATGGGACTAGCTATGATGAGTCCACAAGCAGCAAGCACGCTTCATGCTTGAATCTCATAACCTGAAATTCCCCAAACTTTTGCAAACATGTGTGCAAGGACTCAAAAACTTAGCACGCAATCTGTTTCCATTACAACCAATTAATTTGTACTAGATTAAACCCAATATTTTTAGGCCCAGATTAGGCCTTCGAGCAAAAACCATTTAATTATGGCCCACGGGCTTGATTTTTGAATTAGGCCCTCCAACAAACAATCCTTCGGCATAATTAAGGTAGTGTTTACTTTCTGGAGTGAGAGTGTGGAGTGTGGATTCTTCCCACTCCAATGTTTACTTACCTTAAAAAATAGGGAAGTGGGAGTGAAAATCCGTGGGTCCCACCCAATTTTGGAGTGGGGAGTGGGATTCCCACTCCCACCCATGGGGAGAGGTGGGAGTGGGAATCCACTCCCCCCTCTTCCCATTTTATCCTTATAAAAATAAAATAAATAAATAATATTTAATAAAATAAATAATATCATATTTATTAAAAAAATAATTATATCATATTTATTTTATTAAATTTAATAAAATAAAAATAAATAAATATTATATTTAAATTAATAATATTAAACATTAATTTTAGTAAATATTAATTATTTATTTAATAATAATAAATATTTTATTCTAAAAAAATATTAATTTTGTATTATATTATCAATAATAATATTTCATTTGTGTTGCTATTATTAATAATTTTTATTCACATAATTTAAATTTAAATTAATAAAAAATTATGATTTACATAATTAAGAATATTAGTAATTATTATTAATTTATAAATATAATAAAATATTTATTTTATTTTCCAAATATATTTTTTATTAATTTTTTAATTACAAATTATAATTCTGTACATAAGGATAAAATTGTAATTTAAAACAATTTACTCCCAATCCAAGACAAAGTAAATAAATAATTAGGATTCTGATTGACAATTTATACTTTTATTTAGTCTAAGTAAACACCCTACTCTCACTCCCACTCCACACTCCTAATCCAAGAATTCTCACTCCAATCCAAAAAGTAAACGCAGCATAAAAGTGGTGATATTTGATGTTCTGGTTATATGTCACCAGCCCTCACTTTTTGGTTAATCTGATTAAAATTTTTAAATTAATTTTTATCTCTCAAAATATCCCATCTAATTTTGAATTTTCACTTATTATAATTTTTATCTTTTTTCCAAACACCCAATATCTAAAATTTATAAAATCTATTTTAAAAAAAATCACAAAATCACTATAATCTCTTTTTTTTTTCTTTTTGAAGGTTTTATCTATCGTTGCTATAACCATTTAAAAAAAAAATTGATACTTCTTCATCATCCTTTATTGAGTACTGCAAATTAATTTCTTAAATGATTACAAAAGTATAATATAATATTTGAGAAGAGATAATAATTTAAAAAGTTAAACTAAATCAGGGTTTATACAAATTATTATGTGGGTGCACTTAAAAGTTATTTACCCTTTTAGGTCATTTCATATAAAGATAAAAGATATTATTATAAAAATGATTAATGGAGGCTGATGAGATATAATAAAAAGGTCAAATATCACAACTCTATAATTATTATAATGCACGTTGTAACTTAAACCAATTGTTTGTGGTTTTTTTGGCAAAGAATGTTTGCACCTTTGCTCTGATAGCATAAGTTTGCATTGGCTTCAATTTTTCAACCATCAAATCCTGATATCAAGACGATCAAGAGAAAAACTAAATAAGAAACCTAAAGCTTGTTGCTGCCAATTTGCGTTCGCCAATGCAAATTAAGAAATTATGGGTTTATTTGGAAATTAAACGGTTAATTACTGACAAAATCACTAATTAATTAAGAAATGCACTAATATTGTTACACATTATATGAGCTCAAGTTGAATTATTTTTTTGGTTCTTACGAGTCAATTATATTGCATAAACCACAGATCTAATTTAATCTTCCCACTTACCCTCATTCGTGAAAATATGAGATGGGTTTACATGACTTACATCAGCAGCAAAATCCCAAATAATCCAAAAGAAAAGATATGTATTGCAAAGAAACAAATTTGTTGTCACTTTCACTAATGGAGAAGAAGCAGCTAACCACTCAAACAAAAGCGATATTCGACATGCTATTCCCTCTGCAATAAGCCTGAATTTATAGTAATTGTGGCCTTTGGAAGCGGCTTAAGCTCAAGATTAATTTGTACCGGAGCTCTATCTTTTTCTAAGGAAAATTTAGTGATATTTATTTATCTATTTAAATGTTTGTGGGGACCTAGAATTATTATTACCTCAATCATTCTGAGCTTGAAAATTTTGAAAATGGTAGTGAGTGATGTTTCGTTTATGCATCCTTCCTGGTTTTGTTTTATTATATGTATGATCTTTTATGGGAACCCACTTAGCCAAAAAATGCCCAAATAGCCAAATCAATTGGACGGTTTTTAGGTCTTGGTGGTGTCGTGTTGGCCATTCCAGGACAATCAGCCGGATATCAGTCACTAGCTAGCCCATTGAGTACCAAACATTTTTGCACAATTTTTGGCCACAAAGTTAATTGGTTGTAATGGAAACAGATTGCGTGGTAAGTTTTTGAGACCTTGCACACATGTTTGCAAAAGTTTGGGGAATTTCAGGTTATGAGATTCAAGCATGAAGTGTGCTTGCTGCTTGTGGACTCATCATAGCTAGTCACATTTAATTTGTACTAATTTGCCATTTTCTTTGTCAGATGTAAATATCAATTCTTATGTATACTTTCTCCCAATATTCATTTGAAGCTAGAATTAAATCATGATGAAATGCTTATATGCTTGTAATTTGTAAACCAAAATTATAAACATAATTTAGAAAGAAACGAGAAAGATAAAAGACAAAGTGGTGATAATAATTAAAGAAAATTACTCTTCAGCATATGTATAAATTTAGACAGGCAGTAACAGTCGCCAACAATTGAATAACAAACGACCAAAAATTACGAAATAGTTAATTAGAGTTTAATTATATCCAATATTCTTAAATTAATCATTTTATGGGTTCAAAATTAATGAAAACAAAATAAACATCATTCTCACTTCCCTATAAGATACTCTCATCATTTTTCAAGATTTAGGATGATTTTATTCGTTGAATGACAAGAAATAAAGGTCAAGAAAGATTGGAGTAAAAGGAATACATACATGGTGACTTGATGGAGCAACTGACAAAAAAAAAAAAAAAAAAAAAAGAATTTACAAGCAATGTTTCATAGGGCATGCAAGAAAACGACATAGAGACGAGAAATTGCTGATAGCAAAGCAAAAAGGTGAAAGAACAATTCTTACCGTGGAGGGTGCATATCGCAGCATACAAATCAAAATAAAAATGGCATTTTCATGATGAAATTCAATCTTGATGTGTAATTATATGATTGGAGTATTAAATGTTTAAAATGGCAAAGATTCTAAGATTGAATTGCATTTTAACCCAACTTTATAAATGATATACGGTGATGTCCGATAATTTATAATCGGGTAATTTTCAGATACACCCAATAATACTAACAAATTACATCAATGCCGCATCCCAAGTCCCAACGTTTCAGAAGATCTAACTGTGTCCCCATTCTGCTAACAATAACATTGATGGTTAAAAATGACAGTTGACCATGGTTGACTATCTCAATATTTTAGCCATTAACATTTAGTTTCCCACAAAATACGTAAACATGTTTTAAAATTAATAATCAAATAAAAATTTAATTCAAAATCCATTTCCAATAAAATTTTAATACAATAAATTAAATACTATTTTTACAAATCAATATTCTAACAATCCTAATCTTAAAATATAACAACAACAAAATTCTTTTTTTTTTTTTTTATCTTTTCACCTTTTTAATTTCTGTTGATCCATTTATGGTCAACCATTGCAATTGACAGCAGAAATTTTTTGGTGTGGTGGGGGCGCTGAGAACATCTGAAAAAGTTGAGGGCACGTGGATGTTTGTCGATATTATTGGGTGTGGGTAGAATTTACCCTTCAAAATCTAAATCAATGTGTTTATTGGATAATATCGAACGATTCACATAACAGGAGCAATAAATAACAACGGGGGATCGAAAACAACATTTTACTGCCACAAAATGAAATCAAAAAAAGGAAAAAAGAAATCAAATGCAGTTATTTGCTTAAAATAACCCAAGCACCTTTATGATCCACAATGTTAGTGGATCTATTGACGACCGCGCTACAAGTACGTAAGCAACATGAATCTGTGCGCAGTTTTTTTTGTCACTTTCATTGATTAATTTAATCTCTTAGTTAAATAATGAATTGAACCACTCACCATTAATTAATTGATCTTGTGGAAGATGACAATCTTATTGTATAATATTGAAAATTAAGAAATTATCAAGCAATGGTGTTGGATGATGATGGGCACGGGCTTATCCGTTTATCCACCAATCTCTCTGTATCTCATTACCTTATTCGAAAAATAATTGACAAAATTATAAACTTGTTAGTTGGTAATTAGATTTTCAATTTCCCTCTTTTATTATTATTATTATTATTATTATTATCATTATTGGGGGTTAAAGTATTTTCAATAGCACACCAATATCAAGTTTTTTAATTCCCCCTGCTGGACAGTCTTTATTAGTTATATTGATTGAATTAATATGAAGCTAATAGAATTTTCATTTCCAATTACTTTGACTTGGGGGGGGGGGACTTAGCCCTTAGAAATATATTTTTAAAATTCTACAAGTTTAGCCCACGTTTGCGTGCAAGTTTAAAATAATATTTATAAAGTATTTGGGAAAAAATTGAGATTTATATACTTAATTAGAAAGGAGAGCACTACTTCAATCTTTTATAAAAAAATTTTACCACTCGGATCTTTATAAATTTATAATATTGCATTACATTCCTGGCGCTAAAGCATTGATCTATGTACAATATGTTTTTAATGGTGTAAGTATAAATTAACAATTTTTTCAACTACATACATTAGTAATAAATTATTAAAAAATCTATAATGGATTTAAGTGTAATTTTATTTTTTTTTATACACTGGATGAAAATGTGTCATTCTCTACTTATAATCTAGTTAAGATCAATACAAATTACACAAATCAAGCAAAGGATAGATATCATAATATCTCTAGATTATAATTCAATGACAAATAATAATAATAATAATAAACGTACTCATACATCTAAACACTTCGGATCCACAACAATATGTCTTCATTTGCGCTAGTTGCATGAATTCTCCATGCCTTCATATTGCAATTGCATCACCATCCACAATATGTCTTCATCTAATAGAAAGGAAATTTAAAAAAAAAAAAAGACCTTAGAAATATATTTTTATTATGGTGATTGCATAGATTAGTCACACGAGAATTCTATGAGTTTAGCCTATGTTTGCTTGCAACTTTAAAATAATGTTTGAAATTATTTGAGATTTTTTTTATAGATTTAAATACTTATGAAGGAGAACGATACTTTAATCTCTTATAAAATCTTTTTAACCATTCAAGTTTCTATAAATTTAACATTTCATTATATCCCTTGCATCAAAGCATTAACTTAAATATAATACATTTTTAACAACATTCATTAATAATAAAATATTAAAATCTATTACGGATTTAACTGGTAATTTTTTTTATACATACAATGGACGCATACATACATACACATACATCTAAACACTTTGGGTCCACATTATGTCTTCATTTGGGCTAGTTGCACGAATTCTCTATGCCTTCATATTGCAATTAATTACATCACCATGCGCATTAAACAAAATTTGTCTTAGGCTGCTTGAGTGGGGTGCACAATTTGATACAAGTGACATTACCCCAAATTCTCAAGCTCGCCTTGAGAATTATTTTGGCAAAAAAAAAAAAGGGTCGTTCCCAAAAAAAAAAACCACGATCCAGAAAGAAATGAAAATGAAACCCTAGAGAGAGAAAAATTAAGGGACCTTTGATTTGCATGAGTTGACAAGCAAACCAATGGGAGTAAAGAGTGGTGCATTAGGCAACCCACGCGAGCCTTGCTCGTAGGGTACCCCACGAACTGTGTTTATGATCATGCGCCAAGCTATAGTATTTATTTTCTTGTGAAAAATTATCATTAATTTATTAATATTGTCTTCTTCTTCTTTTTTTCTTTTATTATGACAACGACTTTGGCAAAAAAATGTTGAAAAGGAGTTAAATCAAGTACCCTTCCGTGCAAGACCAAAACCGATATTCTAGGGCAATGTTTTATTATTGGACAGATGGTTTTTATTAAAGTACCCTTTGGACTTTTGTGATTTTGAGAACGAATTTGAGGGTATTATGGGATTATGAAAATGGTAATTGGATGTGGAGAATGATTTTGTGAAGGTAGATAAGATTTGTGAGCCTTGGGGAAGTTGAGTTTAATCATTATCTATTTGTCTCCATTGTTTTGAGTGGGATAATTTTAAATTTCAATTTTTTTTTTGTCTTTGTTAGTTTAAACGCTAATTATATATATATATATATATGTATGTATGTATGTATATATACACTCACACGCACGAGGAAGGGAAGAAGAATAAATGGAATCCATAAAGAAAACTCAAGTTTTGGACGCAAATTAATCAGTAAAATGAAGGAACTGGTGAGGTACTAGTGTATATACCAAGCCCTCTTCACAATCACATGGACCTGGGAAGGGATTTGCTGGATGCCAAAATGATTGAAATAATTAATCAAAAATATTTATATGTGATACCTTTAATCGATAAATTCTAACTTTTTCTTTTCCTTGGGAAATTTAGGAATTAAGCATACATTGTAGAGGTGGTGATTTTATTTTATTTTTTTATTTTTCCTCTAAATGAGCAGCTGATGGAAAATTGAAATTCATGTTGATAAGTGACTTCCATGACAAAATGTTTCAAGTGGAGGAATTCTAAGAAAATGCTGTGCAAATGTACCCTACAAGTACGATAATAAAAGTCGAACTTTGCTTAGTAAAAAAGCATATACAGATGCAACGAGGAATAAAAACACTCACTAGACAAGAAAAGAAGAGGCGTCTACGTCTGTCTAATTATATTTTTGACCATTCAGTATTCCACTAATTAAATTTCATAACCCCAATTACCTGAATGACAAGCGAGAAACACATTTGTCTCCACATAATTTTTGGTTTCGTATGCAACAGAAAGCCTTTAATTTAATGGGAAGTTAAGAATTCAAAGAAGATCCATTTCTCTCCATCATCCCACTTTAATTTGCCACCAAGTGTTGAGTTTAATAGGGGGAAAAAAAAAGAGAGCCAAAACCAATAAATGTTTTCTGATTTTCTGGTTCTAATTTCCAGAGCTGCAAAATTTGATCCACAACACTAACTTCAGGCTTAAAAATGTGAATAGGGTAATTTTGATATGCTCAAAGAAAGTGGGATGATCAACATAAGACCAGCTATTAATCAATTTGATGAAAACAAGTTGACAACAAGTGAAACCAAAATTCAACCTGATTATAAATATTAACAAGTTGAGCTTATCCCTCTAGATATTAATTTATTTGTAAAATCTCTTTATTAGCAATTCTAGCTAGGTTCTAGATCAGGATTCTTTCACTTGGTGGGAAGCCAAAGAAACTAATAAATTTCAATAGATCGTCTAGGAATTTTAAAACTTTTTCTTACCTCTTAAAGCTATCAACTCCAACTAAAATCTTCATGCTGAGATAAACATATTTGTCTTACTAATAAACAAGTGTTAATCATAAAGAAAAGAAAAGAGGCAACAAGAAACCTGAGTTCTTATAAAATAAACATAGAACATCTTAACCACAAGAATTGATCACCATTAAAAATGTGGCAAGCTTTTCTCTTTAGTTAGTGTTCTCATATCTAATTCTCCAACTAAACAAAAGAAGGCTAAAAGATTACACTGCCTTTACATTGATTAATTAATAAACTAATAAATCAAGATTACGATTTTTTGCTTCAAGTTTGGCCAAACAGCTGACTTTCGGTCATTCTAAGTTTTTGTAAGATGACTGTCCTTAACTACAGCTGATTTAGTTTTAATTTTCTCTTTGTTCATGGTTATTGATTGGTTTTTAATTAGAACCAAATGCTATGGAAATTGTAAGTGATTTTAAATAGAGTAAGAATTGACTGAAATTTTTTAGTTATATAGGAATGAAGTGCATCTATAATAACCAAAAGAAAATGTGATAAGAGATTAATAGGAATATTTTGGCCGGCTTGATTCATAAGAAAAAAGTATAAATTTGTAAGTAAGGCCCAATATGTTCTTAAGAATGACATACATGATTATTAATTTTTTTATAACATTATTCATTGGAGTAATACTACACTTATATAGTTGGGATTAATAGTTTGAATCTCAGCAAGTGATCAAAAATCTAACCTGTCATTTACTGATATGTGATCTAACATTGTCATGAAGAGCAAGTTAAAATGAAGTATAAATTTGTCGAAAAGTTAAGGTTCCTTATGACTCTACGAACGAAATATATAATTGTCCATTTTTCAATATCATTATTTAGCTAAAATTCCCAGGATTAGTAATAGAGGTTAACAACTATGACCTAAAATATAATTAGTTTGTGAAGGGTCTCAAATTGATCACCAAGTGGTTGCTGAGTCATTAGCTCCTAAAATAATCTGAATCCCTTTCCCTAACTCCTTTTCATTGCTTTACGTCAGAAAATGAGCAATCCATGTAATGAACATAAAAGGCTTGGCTCTAATTAAACATTAAAGCAATAATCATACTCATGATCCTGATCCACTCAAGTGATTGACTTCTTGAAACTCCATTTCTATTAGTTCTATGCGAGTGTGCTTACTTCTTTAGCCAAAACGGTTTCTCCATTAAAATAATTATTCTCCCCACAATTCCGACTCCTTTTCTCTCTGATGTAAGCATACTTTCATCTCAAAAATGATTATCCATAGCACATATATACTTTATATATATGTATGTATCATACATACATGTATCATCACATGCATTCATTTACATGTAATTAACATCCCTAATATGACTAAGGATGCATTTGGAGTTGTTTTTTATAGTTCTTGGTATACTACCAAAAAGTGTTTTCCTGGGGAAACATTTTCTAGACGCACTTATAACACGCTGGCATACCATCAAGCATTTATGTATATTTGCATATGAGTATATGTGAATACGACGTTACAAAACCCATTACACATTACACAATTAATCTGCAAGGATTCTAATGAGCTAGCCTAGATATAAGCAGAAGCTTTCCCACTGTGGCCCTAACAGTGGGCCATCTGATCAAGTCTCAACAATCTTTTTCCTCGCTATATAACAATAGCTTTGCTTCTCTTCAACTTCCACTCTCCTCCATTCTAACTCCATTACAATCAAGTCATCTCGTAATTAAATTTTCTTTGATAATTAAATTCAAAATCATGCAGCCCTTCAGCGAAGTTTCAGGTCTCCATTATCTTCTTGCCCCAAGCCTCTCCCAGTATTCATCTCATTACATAAGCAGCAGCGACCACAACACATCCACATGCCAATTCGACAGATTCTTGAACCCAATACTAAACTTTCATCAAATCCCTCCTCAAGTCCCAGAAATCATAAATTCTCAGACCTCATCTTTCAGCAGCAACAACTCGACTTCCGACGAAGCCGAAGAGCAACAACAGCAGAGCATGATCATCAACGAGAGGAAGCAGAGGAGGATGATATCAAACCGGGAATCTGCTCGGAGATCGCGTATGCGGAAGCAGAAGCACCTTGATGAGCTGTGGTCACAGGTTGTGTGGCTCAGGAACGAGAATCATCAGCTTGTTGACAAGCTGAATCATGTGTCCGGGTGCCATGACAAGGTCATCCAAGAGAACGCTGAGCTCAAAGTTGAAGCCACCGAGCTTCGTCAAATGCTCACTGATTTGCAACTTAATAGTCATTACTCTTCTTTAAAAGATCTCGATGATGTGCCCTGCTGTAACGCGGCAGATTTGCTTGGCTAAAGCTAGCTGGAGGGAGTGGCCATGTTTTGGATTTTTTTGGTCATTTTGGTCCACTTTTGGTCCTTCTTCTACTTCTTCTTCTTCTTGGTGTGGAAGTTAATTAACCAGTAATTAATTATGGCAATAACATGTTTTGAGTATTATTTGATTCTCTTATGTAAGGTCTGGGATATATTGTATAAGTCTCGTATATTGTTATTTTAGTTGTTTATTCGACAAAGTTTGCAAAATGGTCCTTGAATGTTCAATATCCTCGTTTCTGGTGGATATATATGAAGTAATATCATCGACAAATACAATCACAAATCAATCTAAGTAGGGTTTAGAGTTTGGGCACTGACCGGCTCTAGATTTTTATACCAGCAATTAATTATGAACTAAAGACATTGCAAAACTTGAAATTTGATTTTAGTAATTTGGATAAATGTACTTGATCGGTTTAAGTATTAAGAATGCAGCTGTGTTAAAAAATTATTGGGAGAGTCTTACCGTCCTAATAGTCCTACCTACCTTGAATTTGTATTAATCGGGACCTAACATGATCTTCAGATGCTAAATGCTTTAATATATTGAAAGAAAGAAAATATACTTGATCAATTAAATAAAATTGCACCAATTATTACTGTAGGTAATGAAAGAATAGTTGTGCATACTCAGATGTACTTCTGACGGTAAATAAGAGTGGCATTAGGTGGAGGATTGGATGACGATGCAAAAATTAATTAATTACCATGAAATCCAAATTAAGCTATCCTGATGGAGAATCCAAAGTAATATTATTACTGTCCATTGCTATTGCATTTTGAGAGGTACATTGACTAAGTTCAACTGGGCATATTTGTGTGCCCATCCCCACCACTAGTTTTGGATGGAGTCAGAAAACCTACATATTACTCAAAAACTACATATCTTTATATATCTTATATCTCTTGCCCTGATATATTACAATTTACAGAATAATGATATGTATTTTTGCTTATTTATTTATTTATTTATTTTGAAGAGTTCCATAGTTTGGTTTTGATACAGCCGCTTGTTATAATCCAGCTTTACTAAACTGTCTCAATTAAAAATTTAATTTTTCCTAGTGAAATAGGTAAAAATGCCCTTTATGGAACTTGTCTGTCGACTTCAAAGATAGTCTAGAAAGGGGACAAATGCCTTATGCAAGCAAATTAGGTAAGGTGGAGGTTTTAACACTCCTCTGAAATCTCTGTAACACCCTTTTTAAAATTTATTTTTTAAAATACTCTTAGCTAAATTGATAAATTATAGATCGATATATTAAAATTAATTATCTTCGCACAAAATTTATTTAACAGAAGTATTTTTTTTAACATTTCATAAAAATCTTAAAAGATTAAATTTATCTTAAATTCTTTTATTATATAAATTATACTTCCATAAATCTAAACCCTTTAATTTTATCTAAAAAATTATAATTATAATTATAAAATATCAATATAAATAATGATTGAATGGGTGTAAAATATTTCTTAAAAGAATAATATATGTAAGTGTTTAATTGAATTTTCATTCAAAATAAAAAATAAATTAATTTGTGTTAGGTTATCTAAGTAATTTTAATTAAAAAGGGCTTTGAAAGGAACTTTGGGTGGGGGGCTCGAAAGGTCTACTCATTAGGAAATGAAATCTGACGGAACCTGCATGGATAAAGATGATTGAGCCCTTAGAAAGAGCTCTTTTAGAAATTATTATGGGCAAGTTCAACAAAGAGGTCAGCACTGTTTATAGAGTGGAGCTTTTAATATCCCTCTCAAATCATTATAAGACCCCCTTTTGAATATTAGCTTTTAAGATTCCCTTGTTTAATTGATAAAATACAAATCTATATATTAAAATTAAGCGTCTTTTTTTAAATTTTACCCAAAAACATATTTTTTAAATTACATCAAAATCTTAAAATGTTAAATTTATCTTAGAATTTTTTTCATTTTATTATCTAATTTCTATCATCATAACTCAAACTTCTATAATTATCTTAAAAAAGAGAATATTTTTCAATTAAAAATAAAATATAAATAAAAATTAATTTGAAATGGGGTGGGCGTAAAATGTTTGTTAAAAAAATAATTTACGTAAATTTCTAATTATATTTTCATTTAAAATAAGAAATCAACTAATTTATGTGGAGTTATTTAAGTAGTTTCAATTAAAAATTGGTTTTATGGAGAGATATCGAAAGACCTGCTCCTTTTAGAAACTCTAATGGCATGGACCTGGATTGAAAATTCCAACTCCAAGATGGAGGGCAAATATCTGGTTCTATTGGCTACCACACAGAGTTATTGTGTATCGACTAAGCGCACATCCATGATAGTAGTACCTTCGTTACCAACTAAAGGGTTGCAAGCCCAATCTACAAGTTACAAGGTTCACATCAGAATCAAGAATCTCCTGATATGTATGACTCACTTTTCAAAGAGACTTATGGTGCCACAAACCACAACATTTAAGTAAGCACAAAGACAGCTCACTGTTCCTGCTGAAATGGCAGCCGCATCATCAAGCTCAATAACAGAATTTTAACCACACTTATTGGTTCAAATAGTACAAATACAATAACTAGAAATCCAATATTAAGTCTTAAGATCTTGAATTTAAACATCCTAGAATTCCAATATACAAAACTTGGTTGAATAATTGCAGTAGCTCATGTTGGGTTTTGGTCAAATAAGAATAACAATCTAATTGTAAAAAGTTACAACGAATCACTTATGAAAAATCACAATGTTTGGTGATATATCGGTGTTTTTAAAAGTCTATATAAGGGCAAGGAAAACAGCTGTCAAAAACTGATTTAATTTTTTAATTTTCTACAACACCAGAAAAATTTGTCAGATATAAAATGTTCATATATTTCTTAGTGAATTCTTCACTTTTATTTGGTGCAGATTCACAGACGACTTGCCAATAAACCCATAAGCAATCTCTATCGAGAGGAAACAACTAATGCTTTAAAAAAAGCGTATTCAATACGTGTTTCAAGTCTTCATCTACCACTGCTATTATTTTTAACAGTTTTTTAACAGCTCGAGCACACCAATAAGCCATTCTGTTTTGCATGAAATTTCAAACACTAACCTTCGTTCTTGAGCTGAGAATGCATCAAACACATCCAAATAGCACTGCAAGTCCGCATCATGACCATAATTAACACTGGAAAGCGTTTGATCAGAGGGCGCTCCATAGTCATTTTACTTTCTTCAACTAGCTAGAGATAACAACAAGAGCAAAGGCCTTGCTTTTTCTCAGCTGGAGGAAAACCTGCTGCACTGAATCAGATACTAATTGTATATGAATGATGACCGCAAAATGAATCTTCTGCCAATGCTACAGCTTAATGAATAAATGAGAGCGAAACTACAAAATGAATGAAATGTCAACAAAAACCAGCAAAGGCACTAACCAATTACTGATGATTTAAGAACTCGTTTAATATTCGATATTAAAACTTACATGAAGTTTTTTTAATTTCAAAAATCAGCAAACTGACAATGAACCTCACTCTAGTAATTGATTACTACTATAACGCTACTGCCTGAATAAACAAACACAAATGTAAGCGACTGAGCGAATCATGTGCCGCTAATTTAATCATTGTATGTGTATTAGAAAGATTAAGTTAACAACTACAAGAAAATAATTTAAAATAGCAAAGTGTGTTGTTCAATAGATTATTATTGCTACAAGAAATAAATATGAAGACCAGCTGAGCTGAGAGGTAATAGCAAATAGGAGATTTTCTATTTTTTAAACAGCCTTTTAAGGCCCTAAGCAACAAGATCTAGTAAGAATTCGACCAACATCAGAACAACAATTGAGTGTTTGAAATAATATGCATATACACTCAAATCAAATAAAATCGGCCCATTTTCAAAGCCCATGCTGAATCAGGCCCATTTCTGCACATATCAGGAAAAAGAACCATGAGAGCGAGTGGGAATTGGCTTTTGCTCCGTTGTTTCTTCTGTATCCGTCACTCTCCCTCCTCGCTTCCGTAGGGGTTCTAATGGAGGAATCGGGTCGTGCTGTAATCGGGTCGAGGCAATCGGATCTCAACAAGTCCTTTAAGCTGGCCATTCGTTCTCTTCTTACTACCTGCTCCAAAGAGGTAACTTCTCGAAGCCTCACTTGTGAACAATTTCTTCCTAAAATTTCGTTTTTTTCTTTTTTTGCTCAATTTGTTCATTTGTTTCCATTTCAACCTTTTTTTTTTTAAAGGAATTTGGTAAAGCATTTGATAGGTTTAGTAGCTCCGAGCAAAACTCTCTACACCGTCTATTTTTCCAGGTCTGCTCTCTATAAGCTTATCTTCTTTACACACTACTGTAGTGTTTTTTTTTTTTTTTGAATTAAAAATTTGAGCTTTAAACTGATACATATCTTGGATGTATGATTTGGTGCGAAAATTTTCAGGTCATTACTTCATTGCATGAAAACATTGAGGTATATATATTTCCTGCGCCTTTTTTTTTTTTTTTTAATTTTAAAGATATTTTAGATGCGGCAATTAGAATGTTCGGTTTTTTTTTTTAATGAGTCGTAGGTTGCTAGTGTGACATAATAAGCACATTGCTAAACTTCTGTTTGATTGTGTTAATTTTCCATATAATTTTTTTTCTCTCCATGTATCCTGTTCTTATGAGAACTATTACACTGTGATAATGCTTTAAATAGAAATGTATAACAAACTTATCACACACACTCACACACATATATTTTTTATCTACTTACGTGTGATTCATGGTAACATATAAGCTACTTGGGAACGAATGGGGTCATCTTATTTTTAACCTGGGTTCCCCGTTCAACCTATTGGAATTGAAATGAAAGTTTAAACCATCAGGTAGTTTGACCAAATCTAGTATATCAACAAATTGCAAAACTAATTCCCAATTGGATAGATTATTATAATATCTGATTATTTGAATTCTAATGGTGCCTCTTTGCGTATTGCAGAATGAATTTGAATCTTTGTGCCTTGAAACACAGGTAGTTTCTTAAGTTATTGCTTCTCTGTTGTTTTTCCTTCTTTGCATACAGGGTGCCCCTAACTGTGAGATCATCCTGTCTCATTTAGCAGGATGTTGGCATTCTGAAAGAGCATGATAAATGTTCTGCCTCTCTCATTGCATGGTAGTTGCTGCTGTGTAGTCATGACCAATAGAAGTTCCATTCACTTTTGCAGGTGGGAGCCGCTCTTGATACTGTAGAGCAATTCGTGGAAGAACAAAATCTGGATCCCTTGTTTTCAGAGAAGTATGTAATCACTCTGTGATGACCAGTTATGTGTACAGTGACCTTTTATCAATTCTTCCTTAGGAGATGGTGCTAACATAGTCTGTGAAAATGATAAAAGAGCTAGAAAACTGGAATTGAAAACAAAGAATCATAGATGGAGAACCACTGAAAGCTTTGGTTTCTCTGTTCCCTTATGACCTTATGACGGCACTAAGAATATCCAACTGAATGCTTTATGCTGGAACTGGTTTCTATGGCTTGGGGTTTCTACTTGATTAACTTGCAGTTCATTCTATCTGCAATTTCTGGATGCCTGATATTTCAATTGGCATCACTCACATGCAGGACAAATGTGATGGATGTTGTATGCGATCTGACAACAGCAAAGAAGAATGAGATCTGCTACTTGACATGTATTCTGGAAAGGGTGAGTAATGTTGAGAATTACGTCAATCTGTCCTTTTAAAAATTGTATTATAATGATCATCTACCTTTCAAGGTTGGTTTAACTTGCATTCATATGCTTATTAATAAGTGCTGCGAGTGATGAAATCAGCTTTTCTTGGGTTGGCTGAAGAGCAAACAATAGTTCAATATCTCTCCTTTTATTCTTGATTCAGGACCAATTAGTGCATTGCATCTTATTGAACTACTGTAGTCGATATCAAGATTCTTACGGTTTTACGAATCATATTTTTCCCTTTGTTTCACCATTCATAGTTTCACCATTCATGGGATCCTTATAGTTACCATGCTGCTGTTTGTTTACACAATTTATCCTTTTACATTGAGAAACAAGCAAGTGCCGTATTTTATGCCATCAAGAAAGAGAAAACTCATAAACCAATCTATTTAGGACTCACTTATGATGATTCCCAGTCAATTCTGGCTTGTGGCTATCTTACTTTTGGTTCCTTGAAGTTAGAATGTTTCTCTACAATTTTATTCATGCTTTAGTTGATTTTTAAGGATAGTTATCTATTTGATGGAATGGGCTTCAGTAGTGGGCCCATTTGTGTTCAGATCCTGCATAGTGATGCTTTCTGTTTTCTTGATGGATTCTTCTCCCACTTCATTTATTAGGTGGAAGAACAGAATCGCCTCCTTAAAGCACGTCTTGAACTACTTAAGAAAGGAAGGCAAGATTTTTCGGGCATGACAGAGGTTGTTGAGAAGGTGAGATATTTGTTGTTGCTGTGGATTTTTCTTCTGTTTTTCATTGAATTGAAAGAATAATAATAATGAATGAAGAATGTTTTATTGAAAGTGGGCATGAAGAGCTTATATTTGCAGGTTGATTTAAGTGGAAACGATCTCAGTTTTGTGTTCATTTTTCTTGCTAGTTACAGTTGAGAAGTGGGATAGCATACTACGGAACATACAATAATGGTTTTCATGATCCAGAATTAATGGGTTAAATGATGCGGTTACAAACAAGAACACTCGTGGGTTGCACCCTCTTATATATGTTGAAGATTAAAATTTCCCCTTTGTTAAGTGTGTACTTTCTGCCCTCTGAGTCAGAATCCACTAGTGCAGGGTACTTGTCAACAGTGTTTAGGTTGTCTTATAAAATAATATTTTATGATGTTTGGTTAAGTACTCTCTGTTGTTTATTTTATAAAGATGAGAAGCTGAGGATCTTGTATTGTTCTTATCATACCAGCTGTAGCATCACTTTTTTATCTATACAATTAAACGTGCTTCTTTTTCCTAAGTAGCATATGCATGAAGCCATCACACTTTTTCATATAAAGGTCTCTCTTTTGGCAATGATACCACTTATAGCAAATTAGATTGGAAGAGAAATAACTCTTTACAGCTGTGAACTTGACCATTTTAATATTGCTACAACCTTGAACTCTCTGGTAACTAGAACAGGTCCAAATGGAATTCTTTAAGCCCTGCTTTTCATGGTGTGATTGCATTACACTTATCATACTCAACATACAGTGACTTTGACTTTCGTTGAGCTCACCAAAAGAAAGCATTAAGAAATTTTCCCAATACAAATGCACGGCATGTCACAAATAGCTGGCAATGAGTTGGATTGAAAAGGCCGGTTTCTCTCTTGGTTGCGGGATGACAAAACTACTCTTCTTCATGAATTTATATTGTTCATCTGTGAATAGTAAAACAGAATTCGCCCACTAGTAATTGCATACACGAATCAAAGTTGATTCCTCGTGGCTTTTCTTTCTTAAAACTTCTTTGAGTAAAGAATATCCCACCACATAGCAAGTTCTTATGACTTCATTTCAATTCACAGTAACATCAATGTCAAACTATTCTTTGCTTATTTTATTTGGCTGGAGTCGGAAGCATAATTATGAGAAAACTTTAAAGAGAAGATCTGAAGAATTTCACAAATTTCCATATTTACCTGAATTCTAGAAATGTCCAAAATTTATCTTGGAACAAGTGCGCTTCGAGGGTTTGTTTGTTTCGAATTGAGGTATCGTGACTTTTAATCCTTAGTCCTTGTGGGATGCAATGTGTATTTCTAGTTGTTGTGCTTTTTCCTCAATTTTTTTGTAGCACAACAGGCCTACATTTACTTGGAAGCAAATTTTTATCCCCAACTCTCCCATTTATACTTGCATCTAGGGTTTTGAGTTAATCCAAACCAAATCATAAAAGTTTGGGTCTAACCCAACCTAAACCAACCCATTTAGGTTTGGTTTGAATTTTATTATCAATTTTTTTTTGAGAAATTTAATTATATCAAAATTATAATAATTATTAATTATTAAATTGATATTAAAATATGAAAAAAAATATAGTGGATAAAAATTATTAATTATAGATTTTAAAATAACTTCATCCTTAAATTAAAGAATACTAGAAATGAGAACGTAAACTCTAATAATAAACTTCTACAAACATGATATCAATAAGTAAATTCAAAGAAGAAAAAAAAAATAGTAGTATTAAGTATTAACCCTGTTACAACACAAACTCTAATAATAAACTTCTACAAACATGATATCAATAAGTAAATTCAAAGAAGAAAAAAAAAATAGTAGTATTAAGTATTAACCCTGTTACAACACAAACTCTAATAATGTCCATACAAATCAAAATAAGATAAGACATCCCAACTCAAGTGTCAAAGCAATCTGTCATAGTCATTCCCATCCGCAATACTTTAATCAAGAGATTCCACGATTAACTGAGTATGCTCCTTCACCAATAAATATATAAATATTAAGTGAAAAATAAAAGTTTTTTTAAAATTGATTTTGAATTTTATTAGCTCAATTCAAGAACCTGTAATACAAATTAAAACAACAAATAAATGAAAACAAATAAGATTCTGTAATTTCACTTGAGCACAACGAACGAATAGACACCATTTGAGAGTTTTTGCATCATGGTTTTAGAAAGGAGAAGTTGTGGGTTGAAAGGTAGCTATTTTGAATTCAGATAAGCAATTAGTCCATTTATTTAATTCAAATTTGTTTTTACATGTTGCTTTCTTTTTTTAGCTTTGACACTTGACCACGCCATAAACAATTTAACAGCAGACTTTCACTTATTTATTTTCATTTATTTTATTTGATAAGTTTAAGTGTTGGGATTTTATCCATGACCCATAGGTAAATTATACCCGACCTATGCTAAAATTATTTTTTATATAAAACCCACATTTAATTCATTTTCACAATTTACCAAACCCAAATCATTTAATTTAGTTTGAATTTGGGTAAATTCATGGGTCGTGGGTTTATGCCCACCCCAAATTGGGTGTATTGTGAAGTGTCGTGGCTTTAAAGTCACTGCCATTACCGAATGGAATCACTAGAGATCAAGTACCAATGAAAGTGAATGAGTATTTGCCAAATGTTTAAGCTGCTGGACTTTCGAAGTTGAGCTCAAGCGTCGCAACCCAAACAAACCCAAGGTTCCCATATTTAATAATCTCATATCTCAACTCGCGGTTTGAGGAACAACCCGAATCATCTGCAAACAGGTAGGAATAGGATTAATAAGTGCTAAAACTATGATCTCTGGTCTTACATGTTGAATTTCATTTAGAAGATTCCAAGTCAGACATTGCATCTATATATTTCATACTAAGTTGACTTTGTTAATGAAAGAGAGTTTAAGACAAAAAAAATGTTAAGACCTTGTGTTAATAGATTCGTGCCACCTTGCAGGTGAAATCTTTGACCAATAATAATAATGATAATGATATTAAAAAATCATCACCATCATCATCATCATTATTTTGTAGTTCATTGCTGAGCTACATGAACAGATGTGCGAATGAGATTTAATTTATTTTTCAAACAGAGACAGCAGAAAAAAAATTCCAAATTTCAAAAGAACAAAACCAGGGAATACAAACAGGAAACAGCGCGAAAGAATTAATTTTCGGTGGTTTTTAGTTAGAAATAAAGCAGAGTCAAGGCATCAAAATGTCCAGATTAGCAGCAGTCTTTTTCAGTTGCTAATCTAGAAAAAAGAAAGTCATCTTCGATGCTGACATTATCATCCTAACGTTATAAACGTTGAACGTTCTGATTTTGAAAGAGTTATTCATCTGTTCATCAATCTCTGCATGGAGACAAATTTCTCGTTTTCAATTGCGACATTCATGAAACACACCGGCAACTGATGATGAAATGCTATTGAATAACAAATTCTTCAACCGGCAATGCCTCAATTGTTAATATCTTCACATTTACAGCTAGCGTATGCCATATGCATGCATCTTCTTTTTTTACTTTTTTTTTTTTCAAATAATAATAAAATCAAACCAACAACTCCATAGAGCGTAGACTTTGAGTAATGCTAAGAATTCTAACTAAAATCCTAATATTTGACATTTGAGTATCAACTAATGTAATAATATATTTGTAACTCGCATCAAATAATTATTGATTTTGATCATAGACGGGTGAAATCGTAATTCATGAAAGTTAATAAAAATTAATAATAAAAAAGATGCGGCATTTAGAAATAAAATGTTACATCAAATGTGACATCCTTAACATTATCGTCATAAATAGTGCTTCCATATTGTTTGATTATGAAGTTGAAAAAAAAAATTGCTAAGTTAATATTTAAAATGCATTTTGGATAAGTTCGAAATGGATTGAAATATCAAAGCACGTTTTGCAGGGAAATCTCTAAATCTATCAACATCGACACTAAAGGTGGAATGAACAACACGTGTTATCCTTACAGGAAACAAGAATCAAAATCAGAAACTCGACTGAGATTTTCATGTTATTTGAAAGTTCTCTAATGAGAAATTTGTTGTCCTTCTTTGGGAAAATGATTCAAGCGATAACTTAATTAATTGATAACATAAATTAGAGATAAGCATAGATATTTTATTTTTTGATTCTCTATTGCCAAAAGTTGCAAAAATTAAAATCTGGCAAAAATTATATATATATAATTATATATAAAGTCAACAATCATGGCGGCGGTTTTGGTCTGTTGTGTTTGTTAAAATGACTATTTTGACAAAATCTTTGCTCCAGTAAATCTTGGAAGGTTTTGGAGAATTAATAAAATCTGAGTAATGATATAGTCACAAATTTTTGTATAATTTTATTTTATACAAACTGATGTGGTGTTAATTTATAATTTCTATTATTTTATATTTTCATTCAACTAATGAATTAATGACACATCAATTTGGACAAGATAAGTTTATACAAGAATTTGTGGCCGTATCATCACTCATAAAATCTTTTTCAAATGATTTTATCAGAATTAAACTACTATTATTAAGATCCTTGCTGTATGAGTTTGTGGTTGAATTTGTGCTTCAATATTATGCAACCATTAGTTTTGCACAAATTTTCCATTTATGAAATGTAATAAAAAATTTGTGGCCATGTAATATTGAAGCTACACATAACTAATACGTTCTTGAATTTCCCGTAGTCCTCAATCCGACCTTTCCACTTTTTAACGCTTAAAATGATTGCGGAAGCTTAAGACTATCATTGATATTGTTATCAAGCACGCAACTACACCTGTCTAAATCTTATTAAAATTTACAGTATTTTGCTGGATGGCCTTGACCTCGAACGTGTAAGCATTTGATCTCATCAAACAATAAAAAAGAATTTGTCAATGCATGTTTAGAAAAGGGAAGCATGCGATTCATTTACTTGGAAAAATTTTTTACGGTAATCTTGAATAATTGACGAGGTCAAGTCTTTATATGAATAGGTGTGGAAGGATAAATAAATATACATACATACATACACACACACACGCATATATATATATAGAAAGAGAGAAAGAAAACAAGCAATTAATTCGAGGTAAATAGATCATCAGAATTTGATTTTCATTTTTCGCCTTACGGCAACTCATGGCTTATATTTATAAACACTTAAAAAAGCACTCCCAAATTGGGGATTAAGACTAACCCACTTACATATATTGAATCCAATACCATCTGAAATTCCCTTGCCTAATAAAATGGAAAAATAATGAAAATAATCTGCTTCCTTTTTTTGGAATGTTAGGAAATAGGAATGCTCTTCTGTACAATTAAGGTTTCCTTTTTGTACGCTAATAATCTTTAAAATCTCCTCACCTTTTGGCAAAGAAACTATGCTTCTTCTCACTTTCTTCTCTCTTTTGTGATGTGTCGTCTGTCTTTAGTTTATTTTCTTTTTATCTCTTCATCATCATTTCGGCTTTCCACAATTAGAAAGTTACATGTTGTGAATTGTGATTTCGGACTTGTCCTTTGACTTTTGGGCTAATCTGATGGGCAATCCATTCATAGGAAGGGCAAAAGGGCCATATTGGATTCCAGTATTTGTGCCCACCACTGTCCATCTGCAAACAAAATTGCCCACGTCAGCAAGAAAAGTACTCGAAGCTAATTCCCCATTTATGGAAACTCAAAAAAAAACTTTTTAAACTATTGGTAAATCAAATTTTACCAACCTGTACTTTGTAGTCAGATGATGAAGAAGCACCAAAATTTCTAGCTTGGCTAACTCATTCCCTGGACATGAATGCGTCCCGTTCCCAAATGGCATGAACGTATTTGGCTTTGGAGATACCTGTGGATTCATTACAGAATCAGTACATTGAACAACCAAAACCAAATTATTAATCAATAATAATTTATTTATTTATTTTATTTTTGTTACCTCAAATCTCGAGGGGTCAAATTTTTCAGGGTCTGGGAAAATTTCTGGGCTGTGATGAATGTTTCTGAAAAGAGGCAAAACTTTCCACCCTTTTGGTATGAGGTACCCTGGAGAGATGAAAAGAAAAATGGGGAAAGATTATCAGCATACTGACAAATACATAGGCATAGGTAAGTGATAATTTTTTATCAGAAATTTGAGATAACTGAAACCGACCTTCATATTCAACATCTTCCACAGCTTCTCTAAAAGTAAAAGATAAGATTGAAGCAACTCTGAGAGTCTCCTGAATGACTCTAGAAGTTATTGGCATCTTCTTTGCATCTGCCCAACTCAGAACTTCCTCCTCACCACTCTTTTCTTTACTCTTTATTATGGCCTCTTGCTCTTCCTGCAAAGCCACCAGTATCAACAAAAAATTAAAAAAACACCCATTAGCCATTTGCCATTATTAAACTATTATTTTCACATAATATATTAAAATTGAGATATTTTTCTAGGGAGCCAGGATTGAAATTTTCTTACCGTGACAGCTTGTAGGACACCGGGGTTTTCGCCGAGGTATTTGACAATCCAAGTCAACACGCTTGCGGTGGTGTCACGGGCAGCGAAAATAACACCGATTATGTTATCTGCTATCTGCTCATCAGTGAGGCCTTCTTTGTCACCCATGAAAGATCCAAGCAAGTCATTGTGATCAAGCTTCATTTGTCTTCTTGTTGAGATGATTTTTGCCACAATTTGAGCCAATTCTTTTCTGGCTTTCATTGATTTGTGGAAGAGTGTTCCTGGAAGATTGATTGGCATTGAATTGTAACCCTTTTCTAGAATGTAATAGCACCTTTTCAGATCTTCTCTGTATAGCACTTCGTCTTTTCCAAATATGGAGAGCAGTGCAACATTGAAAGTATACTGCACAAAAGCAGAAAAAGGATAAATTTAGCTTTTGCAAATCCCAGAACGGAGGAAAACAGGGGAATGAAACAGAGGACTCTGTTTTTGTTCTGTTTTGAAATTTGGGACTCACTATTTTCATTTCTTGGTAAGTGTTGATCAACCTCCCCTGCCATGACTGGAGAGAATCTTTAGCTATGCATTCGATATCGGGGATGATGTTCTTGTTGGCTTCGGGCATGAAAGCGCGAAGAACAAGCTTCCTGAGCTTGATATGGTAGTCTCCTTGGTGAAAGAATATGGCTTGTTTCCCTAACATCCTTTCTTTGCTAGCTGGAAATGTTGGCTTGAAAAGATGAGCTCTTGTTACAAGCACAAATTTTGCAGCCTCCGGGCTCGAAATCATTACGCAAGGACATCCCAATATGTGAGTCTTGAAGATAGAACCATACCTATAAACCAAGAACACGATCACTTTAGTTACAGTCATACAAGAATTATTCAATATGCAACAGCAAGATGAACAAGGACTGGTTTTAATATTAACCTTTTCACTTTGGAAGCAAAGAACACATTTGGGTTTTGAGAATAGAGCTCAAAGGTTTCTCCAATATAAGGCCAGCCTAAGGTGCCTGGAGGGAGAGGCAAATTTCTTCCGTTTGAGGAAATGAACTTGAGAAACAAATAAAAGCAGAGGATGAAGCAAATGGAAGCAAATGGTAAGAGAAACAAGAAAGTAAAATCCATGCTTGATATGTTTTTGTGCTTGAGAAGTAGAAGGAGTAGTAGCAGTAGTGGTAGTTAAGTGGTGAAGGAGTTGTGTGAGGAAAACAAGTGAACAAACAAGGGTATATATAGGATTTTTTGGATTACAAAAAAGGAAGAAAGAGAGAAACTGAGAAAGTGCTTTTCAAAAAATACAGCTTGAATCCCACACACGGAATCTCCCTCCAGCTCATTCATGTTTTTGGTGATGTACATATTTATGCTAGCTAACTTCAATTTTCATTTTTTTTTCTTTTTTCAAGAGAGAGGAAGCACGTGTCAAGAAGTTGCGAGAAGCACTTTCGGGTGAAGAGAGTTTTGAGACTTTGACCAAAAGACTCAAAATTGGCCCTTAAGCTGTTAAGCAAGACAGAAGGGGAGTTAAGAAGACTTTAAATTTTGCTCCATCCGCACTCTTTGCCTTTTTTAAATTTTAACTATTGCTTCCTACAAGATTAGTTAAATTTAGTATGCACATACGTTCAATCTCCTACGTAATTTTTTTTCGCCAAACCCACAAAAATTCTAGATGTGTTGCTACTTTATGAGCCTTCATTAATATGAACTAATTTGATTAACAAGTTAATCTAGAAGCGACAACCTAAAATTTAATGAGTTTGAATGCGAAAATTTTAAAATTAATGAAATTGCACGTTGTTATATAATTTGAAATAGATGGGAATTGATGCTTTTTAACTGTTTATCTTGTTTGTGTAGACAATGATGGCAAGAAAAATGTTTTAAGGACACAACGAGCAATGATTTCAAGTTGATGGGTTTTTTTAGCACATCAAAACCCTCCACATTGACCAATCAAGTTTGGGACATATGGCAAAATTACAAGTACATAGTTTCTAGATAAAACATGGGGACCTTTCATTAAGTTCTAGGCCTGCCTTAAGACTAATTGATTCAATGTGAGAAAAGTCTTCAAATTTCATACGGTCAAGATCGTATCATTTCAGCTTTTAATAAAATCATATGATTTTTTTAGTGAGTCGTATCATGTTGATTTCTCCATATTTTTCTAATAATTTTTAGAATTTCTGGCACTTTCAGCCAAAAAAAAAAAAAGAAATCACAAATTCATTTTTTTATATCAACTTTTTACACCAAAAAAAAAAAAAATCTTTGTGTTGAGTCCACCTTAGATTTCATAAATACTAATTTTATCTCAAAAGAGAAAAAAAAAACCTTCAATTATAAATTATAACTCTTTTCCTTTAAAAAAAACAAAATTATGCACTAATTATGTATTTATTTGGAACATCTCAAATGAGTGGATGAAGACATAACAAACCTCACTAATAAATTTGGTATCAGTCAAATATTATTTCACAAACCAAATAGTGATAAGTGTGATACCCATGATCTTATTCTTCTTCTTTTATTCCTTTTTTTTTTTTTTGTTTCCATTTTTGATAAATAGCAAGTGATCACCTCTACTTCATTATGTGATTACAATAATTATGCAAATCCAAATGTAAGCTAATTAGTCCAAATCAGAAAGACTTGATGGCGACTAATAACTAAAGTTTTAATCAGTATGTTTTATGCATGACTTGTTTGCAAAATGTGACATGTGTTTCATACAATGTGTGTGCTCATCTAATTTGTGTACCCCTAATTTGTTAGTTACATCATATGAATTATAAACAGAAATATTTTCACAAAAAAAGTGTTTTTATTGTCCTATTTTCTCAACAAATATTTTCACATATTTATTGTGAACTTTTACCACACATTGATTACATTTTTTTTTTCAGAAAAAAAAAATAATAGGGCGCCAAAAATATTTTGATGTGTATCGGGCCAAAATGTACTCCAAAAGCAATTTTTAGAAATTTCGTTTAAAAATGGCATAATTCGATATACCTCATACTTAAAAAGTGTAATATAACTTGTACAGAATCAAGTAATCTTAGAGGAAATATATCAATATTTATTCATTACAGCGCTCAAAAATCATCTTTAACTATATATATGCCCCCCCCCAAAAAAAAAAAAAAAAAAAGAGTTTTACTTACTTGTATTTGGTCTTATTCTGTATTGTGTACGTGCGAAAACATATTTAGACTTCCAATAAGATATTGAATTATACAAATAGATAAGGTGACCAAAGTAATATAAAACGCTTCACATATGACATATATATCAGAGGAAATGTAACCCCAATACACACAAAAAAAAAAAAAAAAGATATATTAATTAAATACATTTACAGAGTACGAATATGAAATATGAGCAGAGGAAGAAGAAAGAAAGGTACACAAATATTCAAACAAATGATGAAAGAATGATGCACGAACCTTTATGCATTAATGAAGAGGAAAATGCTAAAGACAATCGATATTTGGCTATGCAACATTTATGAGCCTAAAAAGTTAGGATGCTACTACTACGCAATACATTAATAATTATTATCAATTAGACAAAATAATAATACTAATAATAATAATAATAATGTGGGCTCGAAAATTTTGGAAGGTAGGAGGTGAACAGTAACCTGCTGCGTATATCTCATAAATACATACGTCCAAGATCAGTATGGAGGCAAGTATATATTTATTTACATCTTTGAATAAATAAATAGTTTTCTTATTTAAGTATGTATCACGTATATCGGACTTCTATGTATTAAAGTTTTCCCCAACTACAATTGTTGGATTTTTTCGATATCTAATAATTTCATGAAAAAAAATCATTTAGAGATCGATGTAAAAGTATATGATGTGAATATTAATTGCATATATATATATATATATATATATATATATATATATATCTAATTTTATAGTTCTATCTTCTTTCATGCAAACGCCTACATATTTTAAGGTATAGATTTGACTTTCATCTCATTCTTTAATACTCGTACATTATTGTCTACAATCAAATTGTCATTAATTTAAATTAAAAAAAAAAAAAAGATATCGACACCTGATAACTAATACCCGACTTTGATAATATTTTCTTAAGGGTCTCTCTTACTCTTCAATGAAGCTTACATTATGTAATCAAATTTGTGTATAATAAATTATGTTTAACAATGTCAAAAACCTCTTAAATATATCGTTTATTTTATTAAAAAAAATTAAAATTTGGATACATGTTCAATCACAAGTGGGCGATGAACTTGTCTTGGGAGCATGCTTCATCATCTCCAAACATTTTTTTTTGAAGCACCAAACTTGCTGACTTAATTTACAAGTCAAACATTGCTTTCAAAGAATCCAATTTTAGTCGATTGACTTTTCTCTTGCTAATCATAATTAATCATATAAGAAAAAAAAATATAGTCAACTTCTCCTGTGCAGATCTCCAAAGGCTCCATGCATGCGTTGATTCATCACAACCCCAAATTAAATGAAGTATAACTATAATTTTCTTTTTAATATTGTCCTTCATATTATTCATAAATAGAGAAGCTAGTTAATATGATTACAAGAAATCTCTAACCAATCCTAATCCTGAAAAGAAAAATAAAAATTCATGTACTTTTAGGTATAAAGAGGCTATTTATTAATAGTACTATACGTAAAAGTGCTAATTGTAATGAAATAATTTATTCACTAATTCAGTGATTCAGAGTTACACATAGATAGCGAAAGATTTAAATTTACTCGTATGGTTGTATAGAAGCATTCAATTTAAAAGTTATCATTGCAAAAGCAAACTACCTAACCCATTATACCATTACCAAGAATTTTAATCCTAGAAATTTTCTATGAAGATACGAATATGTATTAATTTACATCCAATCAAGTTTGTTGAATTATAAGTTGGCGCTTGGCCTTTCATCTATGGTCGGGCGACTAGGCACCTAATTAACAAGAATCAAAGTGTATAATGCAAATAATATATATTCCACGTGCCCGTAATTAGTTGATTTTGCATGAAAGTCTCCAGATATTTAATTTCAGGTTATGAGGATAATACTAATTAAACTATGCTGGCAATACAAATGTTGCTCTTTAACAAATTAATGCAAATAAGGTGTGATTGGTAAAGATAGAGCTTTATTTAATTAATAACATAGTAACCATACGAAAAATAATATCATATATCCAGTTAATTTATATAATAATCGATTGGAATCCAAATTCGATTTTACCTTCTCTTGTGTATATATAAAAAAATCTGAATTGGTACGACTGCTCCAAGAAAATATTTACAAATAGATTCTATGATTACAATTATTGATTTATGTTACAAAAGCAAAAACGAATTGTGATTTTCTTTGAAAAAAAATAAATAGTCTAATTAATTAATCCTATTACTCCAATATATATACGTATCTAACCAAACATTTAGTTCAACCAAAACTCCTTTTTTTTTATTTTTATATCCCAACATTTTCACCTTTTTATCATATATTGTTAATTAATTAGTTCCGTAATTATCAAAATCTTAGCTTTTTGAGTTAATTAATGAGAAAGTATAATTTCATCACCCTTCTTATTTATGAAAATAATAAATAAGTCCATGTGTTTCAAATTATTCGATAATTTATTTCTTGTTAAGAAAGTAGGTCGATGAGCTTCTCAGTCAAATTAGGTATAAAATTTATTTCTTAAAATCTACTAGTTACTTTATTATGTAAAATCTTCGGCTTTTACCATTTAATCTCTTACAATTTTTATATTATTATTTTATCATTCTTTTGAAGTCCGAAACTTGCATAGAAAAAAACTCATCACACCCACAAAACATCCATTTTTTTGGTAGAGTTTTGACTTAATGCAAAATTATGAGACTATAAGGAAATAAGTGGTAAAACTTAAAAACTATAGGGGAAAGTGTCAATCTACCGTACATACTCATATCAATCTCATGTAGTGTTCGTGGCATAGAGGGTAATGAAACAATAGATGTAGCTAAAGATTGCTAAATACAAACATCCTAGTAATTAATTATACATGTGAAAGAGAATAATTGAATTCAATTGGAAGTTTGAGATGGAGTTTGATCGATCGATGAAGTCCTAACAAGAAAAAGGTTAATTATTGAAAGTTAATGCGTGCATGCCAATACAACAAATGAATGAATCATGAATGAATGACAGTCATTAAGCCCATAATTTAATCACGGACTAGTTCATGACGCCGTGCCTCAGCTTCTCTCTCTCTTTTACACATGAGACATATAACCCATCCCCCTCCCAAAAAAATAATAATAATAAAGAGAAGTACATGAGAAATAAAAATCAAAGATGGAAACAGAAGTGGACCCCCAATGCCATTACCATGCAGCAGCATGCACCTAACTTGCTGTTGGCAGAAAAATAATTGATCAAGGAACTGGTACAACAGCAAAAGACACTTGTACGTACTAAAATCCACCAACCTTTATTCTGTATCTATCCATATATCCCATGCATAATAATTCAGCTGCATGATTTATATTGGCAATATTACAACCATGCAGTAAACTAGGGAGAATGACTCTTTGTCCTTGAAGCTTTTGGCTCAGGCAAATGTTTGTTTGGTTTTATATTTTGATTTAAATACTCATTTAGTTTTTATATTTATAAAAATATTTTAAAACACTCCTGTCGAAATATCATTTAACTATATTATTTACTCCCTTAATATCATTTAACAACGGAAATGTCTTTTTTGTTTCCTCCTTAGGACGATTTTTTTTTTTTTTTTTGGGCAAAGATTTTGACTTCAAAAATTCTGAGTTTAATATGATGTACCAGTAACATCAGATTATTCACCAAGTGATAATGATGATTATTTGGTGTCGACGTCTACACATTAAACAATTATGTGCAGCGTTATGTAATCTGAAATTCAATTATTTGCAAATGGTATTGGAGCAAGTTGATCTTATTGCAGCAGAGTGGACGCCCAGATATTAAATTTTTAAAGTTTCAAATACACGGAGAGCAATGAACATGCCGAATAAATCGAAACACCATTTCAGAAGGGTATTAACCGTGTGCAAAGCATGTAAGTGCATGCACGTACAGAAGGGTCCCCCACATTTCTATATCCCATCGAAATCTCATAATCATTCATCATCGACCTCGTCATCGTCTTCTTGCTCGAAGAATTGATGTGACAAATGACACAAAGGACTGCTCGTTGTTCAAACTTTAAAACATTGTGCTCTTATTAATTGTTATGGTTGTGTTCCCAAGCATATGGTTTTGGGTCCACGCGCTTATAAAATTTTCATGGGGTCCGCAGTCTTCACTCATTTAGAGGACCAATAGACACTATTCAATTTTCATCGTCCCTCCCTTGTCTCTGTCCTCCAGTGTACATCCATAATGTATTTTGACCAAGTGCGCTCACTGTATTAGTTCCCTACTGATAATATTTGATTATATATACGTACTTACATATGCCCTTTTAATTAATTATGAAAATAAGACAGAAAAAGAGTTTAAGGTGGCATAAGAAAAGTATTGAGGGTTATAATATTGAAGTTATCAATGTGTGCACTTTCATTTGTTAACTTTTTTGTTTTTACCATATATATCGTCTCTCAATCAATGAATCAATCCATCCATCCACATATATATATATATATATTAATGTGGATGGCCATATTCTTTAAAATACAAGTTCATTGCACTGAGAATGATAGAACCCGAAGGCTTCCAGCCACTAAAAGAAGTCATGTTTATTTACAATTATTTCAATTTAAAAGGAAAAATAAATTTATAATACGGTCTAAAATATTTTAAAAATCACAATTTGCCCTAACATTTATCTTCTTTTGCAAATTTGGCGTGCCAATCGTTTCACCCCGAACATTTTGGCCACCATAACTCAAAAATTTCAACATTTTGTCTTTCAATATCTTCATACTTCAGGATAATTTAGACTTTAACCAATTAGCCTCTCTACCTTTACCACTTTGATTTTTTGGCCTTAGATAGTTACATGTAGATTTTCAATTCTAAACTTGCCCTTGCGTAGAGCTTTTAACCAAAAATAAAAGGCCATTTGATTGTTAATCATAATTATTAGAAAAAATAATGATGCAATTACCTTAATAGAAAGTTTTATGAAAGGTATATAAAATAAATGGAAGTAATTTATTTTTTTAACTAATGCTATTTTATACAACTTAAACATCTATTGTGTTTCTAAAACTTTAAAATTGGAGTTGATCTAATATGGACAAATAGCTAAATTTTTTAAATCTTCGATTATAAGCTCCGCTTCAATTACAACTAGAGGGCTATATGGAAAAAAAAAAAAAGACAATCGAAAAATTAAAAAAAAAAAAAAGAGTTGGCTTGTAGAAGAGCTCTTTTAAACTTTTTTTCTTTTTTGAAGAATATGTTTCTGCATGCATATTCTAAGAATATCAAAGCTTTTCTAAATTCTCAATCTTTTTTGTATCGATATACACTTAACAAACTTTAGGAATATTTGATGGCAGTGATCGTGGACGATGGAACAAACACTTTTAAATCATGATCTAAAAAAGGGGGAAAAATAAAAATAAAAACTAATAAAAGACTCAATCATCTACGTTAGTCAAACACTCAAAAAACTACTAGCAATCTATTTTGTGTCTCATTTCAAGAAATGATCAATTCATCAAAGATGCGATTTTATTTTCATTGATTGGAATAATTTTTTTTTTATTTCATCAGTTTAATGTCATAAGAAATCCTTATTAACCCATTTTTTAGATTTTTTCGCTTAAAATTACATCACTGCATTGGTCATCATTCGATGAACACAACAAGAAGTGGTGCATTTTAATCCAATTTGTCTATCGTTTTTTTTTTATTTCATCATTTTTTATCGAAATTGCAATTTTCATGTTAAAAAAAATAAAGAAAAAATAATTGGGGAATGAAATCCTACCCCCCCCCCCCCCCCAAGCCGTAAAATGACAATAGCTAGCATGTGATAAATTGATAATTCTTTCCAATAATTCTGCCTAGGGACTAGGTGTCTATTATAGGTAGCTGATGTGGCATGAAACTCTGGCAGCTCCACAATAATATCATAACCTCAAGTTGAAAGGAATTAAGAGTTTCCCCTAACCCTAGGAAAGGACATTACTCCCCCCAAAAATAAATAATAAAGAAAACTAGCAATTCCCACTTCTTTAATTTTTTCAGGGACCTGAAAAATGAAATTTAAAAATAGTGATGTTTTATATTATTTTGTAGTAAAATAATGTTGTATTACTTTGTTTTGTTTGGAAAAAAAAAAAAGAAAAAATCAAAATTATATAGCTCTAATATGTATTTTGTAAAATACAATCATACCCATGAGAAAAGATATATGCTTACAAATGGGAGCGTAATATATTAAACATGTGTCATGATCTCGTAGTAATTTGACAAAAATTAATGATATAGGGATGTGACGGAAATTTTATTAACTACATGATTTGAGAGTTGTTAATTAATAGTTGACTTTGGAGGGGTCAAACTGTCCCAACGCAGTTTATAGCGTGCTGGCTCCTTTACATCATAGCTGTGAAGATAAGATTTTCTTAATTAACAGTTTAAAATTATGTATTTTATTCATAATAGCATCACCCTCCATGCCTCCTAGGTTTCTAATTAAATTGCAATTTTAGAATATGCAACAAGTAGGGAACTGTACTGTTTGTTATGTGTGCAAGGAAACTTTATTTAATTTCTTTTTAAAGTTGCATACAGATCTGCGCGAATTGTATTATTAAACACAAAAATTATTTTTGTACCTATTTGTTTGTTAGGGTGCAACACAAATCAAAAGCTTTTAATTGGTTGATATAATTAATTATGTGATATTGTTCATGAGGCTCTCCATGTAATTTACGGTCAAGAGGACGGTAGAGTTATGAGATTTTAACCATTGAATAGATAATAAAAATCTTCAAATACAAATAAATTTTTCATATGAAGAAAATAATTAAATGGTTCTGTGATTAAATTGATTAATTTGGTGCCGATATTTGTTTTTTTTTTTTCAATGATTTAATCCAAGAAAGTCTAGTTAAGAGACTTTTTAGATTTAACAACAATATAAGTCTGAAAAGGTTAATGAAATTGTCTGACAATCTCGCCCCATAAGTTAAAAATATCTCAATGACTAGTAAATGGTCTGCTAGTTTCTTTAGCTTAAGTAAATTACTTAGTTAATTCTTGTATTTTAAAAGATTGCTCAAAATGTTTTTGTTACATATTTTGTTTCAGTTGAAATCTACTTAATTTATCATCTGTCGTCGTATTATTACATTTGTTTAAATTTTTAAATTACTATAGGATAGGAAAAACATTGTATTATCCTTAAATAGCAATTAAATCAAGATCAAACCACTAAGAAAGTAATGATAAAGATGTTTTCAGTAGACAAGATGGGAGCCACTCGAACCCCCACAAATGTATTGTGGGGGTATTTCTTTCCTCAATTAAAATTAAGCAAAGGTAGTCTTCTTCCTTACTCAAGAGTGAAAAGTAGACATCTCTCGAATATTTATAAGGGTTAAAATCTGAGCAGAGTTCTATTAGTATTTGATGTAAGTTGGTCTCAGTAATAATCTGATTTGTAAATATCGGTTATAATCTAGTTTTAGTTTGAGTAATAGTCTCATATAATAATAAAAAATAAAAAATAAACAAGATGGGTGATTGACTAAAACTACAGAGAACTAATTAAAGGAACTTTCGCCGCTTGTATTCGTCAAAACAATGGAATCGATTTGAGATAAAACAGCTAAAGAATATTACAGCATAAACGAAGAGTGGCATACCCCTATGCATCCTCAGGTACATTAATTATCTCCCTAGGAGCACAATCCCACCATGTGAATTAATATTAGCATATCCTACAAATGCATGGTAGCCAATTTATCAGCAACTGAAATAGGCCCTGAGATTAATGTTTATTCGTTCACTGATAACATTTGTTGACCTTAAGGCAAGTGGTCACACAAATATCCAAAAAAAAAATTTCATAATTTATAGTCGGATGCTACGTGACAATTAAAATCACTAAGTATAAAATAAATTAAGTTCTTGTTAAGTAACCTTTTTGTGTAATTAATTTACAGCCCACACAAAACTCATATGGACTCTACTGCCTGTTCACTACTGTTCATTATTTTTAAATGAGCCGACTGTAACTTAACAATTGTCAATAAATGATTATAGAACACTAATTGCTCAATGGTAGACCAAAACTATTCAAAACATTAGGTGGATGAAACGATATTTGATTTATGTATATATTTACGTAAATTTTACATACCAAATTTGATGTGATGGACTGTCATCTTCTTTCTAATGTAGTTGAAAATTTCCAAATAAGACTAATTTCTTAATACATGCAGAGTTGCATGTAACCTAACCATATGAGAAGTAAAATAAAATTAAAAAAAAATACATCAAAAGACCCTCAGGACCATGATAATGACTTTTTTTGGAAAGGTTAATCGAACCGGTGCAATTCGGTAATAAATTATATCCATCATTATTTTAATTTTGCTTTTGGAAAGTTTGTTAATTATTTCTTTATATAGAGATGGTTGTTAGTTGGCCATATATCATGGTTTATATAACGACAACTCTTAAGTATCTTACTGGGTATAAAATTAATTAAAGCCACATATAATTGTGCTTAATAGCAAACAAAAATCAATACCACTTTTTATTATTAAGTGAGAGAAAATTGGAGCCAGCTATCAATTGTGTTCTATTTATTTTTTTATTTTTTTTGGAGGATATAGAGAGAAAGACATGGGCCACTAGTCGTTTAAAAGTTGTGACAAATTGAAATGGACATTCACTTACGCTTAGAGACGTTTTGTAGCAAATTGTTTGGATAATACTCATGGGATTTCCATAGTAGCATTTTTTAATAAAGAATTAAAAAAGATTTAACTATGATTAAAGACAAGATTCTCTTCCTCTCTTTAGCAAGTTCATGGATCCACCACAATTCAAAATCAAAACGTCACAATTTCTGCTTTAAACTCTTTTTTCTTTCCAATTAAACAATCATTCTTTTGTCATTATATATACACATGCACACGTATACATGCTACACGAAATTGCTAGGCTATACTAGGCATTGCAACTAGCAAGTTGGCCAACGATGAAAAAAGTCGCTGATGGGACGATTTAATTAATATGATCATTTTAAATTAATCATGTCACACGTTACAAATAAAATTAGTGATTTTTTTTTATCTAACATTGCGAGGGAAACTTAACAAGCAAATTCAATTCAATAAGATGGAATGCTTGAATCCAACCCACGAAGTCTCTTTGAAGGATCTTATTTATTATTATTAATTTCGGCCCCCTTTTACCATTGAAAGAAGAATACAAACTTAGTATCAATTCCATTTGCTCCACCAATTACTATGAATAGAAAGTTTTTGTTGACTCGATGCCAAGTGAGAAAAATTAGATGACTTTGACTGGAATCGTTCCACGTTCTCTCAATTATAATGAAATACAATGCCGCCAGTCTCTCTTTGTAAACATCAAGAACAGATACAACAAATAATGCATTAGAAGTGGAATTCCCTCGGACTATCTGTAAGATCTCAACATGTACGAGATCAATCCATCAATATAGTCCGTCAAATTTGCACGATCACTTTCGGAATTTTGATAATTTTCAGTCAAAATTGATTTTATGATTAAAAGGCGCATGAGAGGCGAAATTATTATAGTTGCTTTTTGGTAAATTATGTTAAAAAAAATAAATTTAAATGAGTTTAGAAACTCTTCACCCTTTCAAAAAACTGTTTTTTTTTAATTAAAAAAATGGGTTTTGTTTTTTAACTACCAATAATTACTATCAAATGGTGATCGACACCACACGTCATGTTAAGTATAAAATCTAATAGACCGTACTAAACATAGTATTAGTTTTTTTCTTTTCTTTTTCCTTAGAATGAAGTAATCTAATTAAGCACCTACTTATAAAAAATGAGATCAGCAGAGTGACTGAACTAAAATGAATTCTCAGTTGTCGTAAACAATGGTTACATAATATGATAGACTATTATGATCCTAACTATAGAGTCAAAATACAAATTTAAATAACCTTTGGAATTTATGAAGTCAAAATACACCTAGTATAATGTATAGAAGCAAACTTAATGAGATGATAACCCATAATCAATCTTTTGAATTTGACATCATGAAGGATATTATAAACTAATGCCCTATACAAATATATTAAGAAATATAAAGTCGTGATACGATTTCAATTAAAGCATTTAATGCCCGTCAACTCTTACGTATACATATGATATATTTGTATGTATATAACCTATGGGCCAAATGAAAACCACTAAAACAAAACCAGGGTCGATGACCAAATGAGTAGTCTCCATGCAAGTTGCTAGTTTTGGTTGGAATCAGATAAGTTTCAACTTTTGAAGCCTCCAGCTCCCTTCACTCAATCCTGGTCTCTTTTGGCCACATCATCATTATTAATTATCTTAAAAAATGCCGCCTATGTGCTGATGTGCATTTTTATATCGGTTAATTAATTATGATATTGGATATTATTTCTGTATATCTGTTCTTTAATTATTCTGAATGAGACAATATGAGATGGGATGGGAACAAGAAACCAAAAAACAAATCATATCACCCTTTCCAGCCCCACTTCGACATGTTTTCTTTTATGCTTCAAAATCAAATATCAATGCTTGCAACTTCTAGGGTGGATGCCACTCTTACTCCAAAACCACCTTTTTTATGATAATAATACGTAAGACTTTTTGTTTTCTGTGTACCGATAAGAATCACACGACGAGATCTGAAATTTTAATGTCTTGGGTGTAAAATTATGATAAAAATTAATAATTTGTTAACTTAACTATAATATTAGTTTTTTTTTTATAAATTTAACCACGGTCAAATAAAATTTTCTTAAAAGGATTAATATAAAAATATATTTTTTTTTTTGTTGAGCGGTGTCAGTTGTCCACACCAGTGTCACGTCAATCCACCCTGTATGAAGAACAATTTTAATTATAATAAATATTATACTAATTTAGTAAGAATCAACATTAGTATGTGGTAAAATATTTTAGGTGTTATTATGATTAGCTTGATTTTCCTATTATCCCATCATGTTAATAATGGCATAATCAAAATATTAAACCTGGGGCCATTTGTTGAAATAAACATTTTGTTTAGGTCAAAATATAATAAAGATTGATTTAGAGAGGTTGCATGGATAAAATACTTGGGGTCATTGTAGAATGAGCAATGATCAATGAGTCAAACTATAAATATGGCTAATTTTAAGGTCCAATTTATTAAAAAGAATAACCTTTTTATACTGAAATTTAACAATTTTGGGTGGGCCTCCCCTTACCGTCCCCTCATTTTTTTTTAATTACTAATATTATAATTAGAGAACTATTAATATTTATAGTCAGATAATTTTTAAAAATATTATACATTAAATCTGTGAAGACAATTCAAATTTTTTATTTTCATTAATATTCGAAGAATATTTGTTCACTTCTTAATTCGGTATTGTGTGCAAAGCTAGTAAAATTAAGGTATTTTAACTTTTTAATAAATATATTTTCCTTGCGTAAATTGAACTTTGTGCCACTGATCATAAATTAATAATTATGATTGCCAAAGATCATCAATTTAACATTTTCTTTTTGGATTCTTCCTCAGTACAATTTCAAAAGATATTTTAAAAATTTGTGGGCGAATGTAAGAGAAGGAAAGCACACTGACTTCACTCTCTAATTAATATTCTTTAAGAAGACAGATTGATGGTAAAAAAAATTAGATTTTTTTTTTTTAAATTGTTACAATCATTTGATGCTGTTATAATTTGGGATATATTAGTAGTCTAATGACTAGGTACATGTACTTGTATTACGGCTTAGAAATCTACGAAGTATTAGTTCAGAAATCTATTCCACTAATATCCGGGAAGAAATTCACCCAAATCCACAATTTTAGGATAGAGATTGATTTACAAGCTTCGTGGCAAAATTTAATTTACATATCAAAATGGTGATCCACATGTAATAATGCGCCATCTATTATCTTCATCCTGTAAACTTATCAAATTGATTATAATTAAAATAACGAACTAACCATGTTTTGACTTGTAATTACAATATTTTTTTGAAAGCAAGTTGAAAAATTTAATTAAATTTCCTCATGCATGCGATCATAAACCATGCGACTGTGAACACGTGCCTGGGTTTTGTTCGAAGTACACATGCACGTACGTAATGTCAACTATGTGCATACGTAGAATAATAAAAATATTAAGAAAAGGATTACGTAAAATGGAAGCGTAATTAATAAAATGATTTGATAATCATTAATAGTAGTTAAAGTAGTGAATCAATTAAGAGGGCATCAAGTTCGATAAATCGTACTGTACGAGTAGTATTCGAGGAAGCATCGATCCATGCATATGCTGCTGTGGTACAAGTAACTGTTAATTATTTCTAGGAATGACAGTGGGGCGGGGTGGGGCCGTGGGGATGGGATGTCTACCCCATTTTTCATTCTATTCAAAATTTTTGTCTTCATTTCTCACCTTATTCCTCAATAAATTTAATGTATTGGGGATAGGAAATCCCCACGTGGAGAATGATTCTCACATCCTCACCACATTCCTCATTTACTTATTTTATAGTTGATATAAAAATATGATTTTAGTAAATTAAAAATTAGAGACTTAAAATAAAATCATTACCATATTATAAAATATTGAAATTTTTTTTAAAAATCTCTAAAAATTTGAAACAATATCTTAAAATGATATTAAAAGTGAAAAATATTTAAAGAGAACAGCTCCTTAAAAGAGAAAAAAAATATAATAATGTTTTAAAGTTGAAAAATATTGTAGGTTTTTCTTTTATTTATATTCTATTTATATTACATAAAAATTAAAAAAATTATTAATTGACATTATAGTTGATAAAATAACAATTATTAAATAATAATTAAAAACATATTTATATATAATGGGGATTGGTGTGGGGGTGGGGTGGGGAGTGCAATATCAAACCCCATCCCGTTAACAATTTAGAAATTATTTTTCCCCTACTCCCCACCTCATTCTCCAAAAATTATTAAAAATTTTCTCCATTTAGGGTGGAGCTCTACGGAGCCCAAACCCGTGGAGTATTTTACCATCCCTAATTATTTCTTATTAAACCAAATTAAAATTCTAATGAGATAAGTCAAAAGGAGACAAAGGCGCCAGTTGTATGCAGGGCTTTGACAGTCAATTAATTAAATTATATTTAATTTCTTAATTAATCATTCTTACTATTAAAAGCTTTCGTTCGTTAAAATGATTTTATGTTAAACAATTTGGGGTGTGAGTCAGACTTGACTAGATTTGAGTTTTAGAAGTGAAAAAAGTTTGTCAATAACAACAAAAATTTATATTAAAGCATGTCCTTTAGTGTTTTTTTTTTCCTAATAATATTTTAATTAAATTTATTTATTGTGTTTTTGAATCATATTGGCTTGTGAATGACTTCAGTGCCACCCAATACTTGACACGGGGGAAGGTGCTCGTGGAGAATATTAAGAGATTAGGTGTGTATACTATAAAATAATACAGTTTGCAAATTTTGTTAAATTAAATTAAATGAGCATATAAAAAATGCTATATAGGATTAGCATATTGCAAGAGTTATGGTGTTAGATCCTATATGGTAATTATGAGATGATAATATGTGTAGATTTATGATGTTAAATCCTAACTAATACTCAATTATGATATCTTTTTGATATATATAGCACAACCAATTGAGTCAATGTCGTAAGCGTGACGTTTAAAGAAAAGAAAAATCAACTAAGGTCACATATTGAAAGGGTTGTTGATTGAAATCAATAAATGAGATTGTTGCAGCACATATGCTAAATAGAAAGGGTCATTAAAAGAAATCAATATATATATATATATAATCGCATAACAAAAGAAAAAAAAACTAAAAGAATAACAATTTATTAATTTTTTTTTAAATTACATTATAATCAGTATTCCACCACATTCACAGTAAAAAGAAAAGTGTCAAAACATTTTATACCGACTTTATAATTGTGTAGTTTGAATAATTAGACTAAGAATGAGTTGGATCTACTTTCAAATATTACAATGAAAGTCAACTCATACTAATATACACAGAAGGAAACCTGGAACATTACAACATCTTAGGTGTACTTGTATTATGTTGCTTATTTAATTAAAGAAGGAAATGAAGAAGAAAGTCTTTAAACGAAGATTCACCCCACTTAGGATTTCAAACAAAATTGTTTTCAGAATCAAATTTCAAAAGTATTTGTTTCCACCCAACCTAGGTGCAATGTAGGGGCTGAACATTAACTTTATAATTTTCTATGTACGAGTCAAATTTTATAATTAGTAAGCTGATTGAATTATTAATTTCTTTTAAAATCTAGGAAAGAAAAGTCTGAAGTTTTATTGAATTTAGTTTTGACTTTTAGTATTGGTTCTTCCCAATTGCAAATATTGACTTTTTAGTTTCCAAAATTATCATCATTTAGGATATAATTAACACATTTTCTTAATCCTTTCATGTTATTGATATGTCAGACCTTATTATCTTATTAAATGAAATAAAAAAATGCTACGCCATGCATATCCTGATCTACCATAGTTTATTTTATATTTTATTAAGAAAAAATGTAGGTCTGTTTTAGAGATTCTGTGGTTAAACTACTTAGCAGTAGATAAATTCTCAATTATAGAAGCTACATACATTTTATCAAACCCTGTTCTGTTTATTTTGTTGTCTTATAAAATATGATATTACACGATTAATCCTCTGGGCATAGCTCGGCTGCTAGTGAATATGTTTTGCGTCTAGTCACTTAAGTTCAAGTAATAATAGAGAGTAAAATTGATATTTTTTGGATAAGAATTTCCATTTCTATCAAAATCTTTAAAAAAAAAAAAAAGATCTACACAGTGCAATATTCACAAAAAAAAAAAAAAATTCTACGATAAACTAATATTTATATTCGACTAGTTATGTTGTAATTTACAAAAATTATTGTAATTGAATAAGTACATTATAAGGATTGTTAAATAATTAGCTGGGACTATTAACAACTTTATACAGGCAATTCAAGCTGAAGTTGAGGTTCCATACAACTCAAAATTCTATCGGCGATGCTGCTCATATTGGGTCTAGCTTCACAATTTTCAACAAGAGCGGAATTTGCAAGATCAACCAACACTCTTAATTGCTCCATATTTGCATCTCCATTGAGTTTTGGATCCAACATTTGAGCCGAAACTTCAACATTTTTATTTCTCCTACACTCTTCAGTCCATTCGGCTAGCGTTACCGAACCTTGAATTGATTTTAGCCCTGTAATTAGCTCAAGAAGCAGCACCCCAAAGCTATAAACATCGCTCTTTGTCGACACAAGGCCTGTGTTAAGATAATTAGTGTCCACATAACCAAATGAACCTTTGATGCTTGTTTGTCTTTTGGGCCCATTTGGGTCACTAAATGGACCTAATTTGCAAAGCCCAAAATCAGCAAGCTTGGCATGGTTGTCGTCAATTAAGAGAATGTTTGAAGACTTTATGTCTCTGTGGATTATAGGAGGGTCTGCTTGTGAATGGAGATACTCCAGAGCTCGAGCTATGTCTAGGGCAATGCTCAAACGATTTGACCACGAAAGTACGCCCAGAGATTGGCCGTAGTATGTGTGCATCCTGTCGAATAGGCACTTGTTCGCTACGTATTCGAGTAGTAGAAGTTGCTCTCCTGCTTAAATCGTACATAAAAATCATATACTTGAGTCACGGGTCAGGAATTTGCCATCAATTTAATCGATTAATTGTGGCAACTTATTGACATGCGAGTGTTTGTTATGTTTGGAAATAGACAATGGAATAGAATGAGAATATATGGATGAACCAGTCAATGAGAAAGCAAAGTTCAAGATTATCACTCACTTGTTCGAACTAATTGTTTAGATAGAGAAATAGTGACGTTTTTAGATTCTGTATTATATATGCTTGGAAATATAAATACCTTTTTCCAAGCAGAAACCTAATAATCCCACCAAATTTGGATGAGAAACTCTGAGCAAAACTGAGACTTCATCAAGGAAAATCTTTCTGCTACCACCCCTTTCCTCCATGACTCTCTTAACAGCTCCGAAATTGCCATCTCCAAGCTCTGCGAGATATACGAACGACGTCGCCCCAACCCCAATCCGAATTCTGAAATCATTAGTAGCCATTTTCAGCTCTTCAAGTGCATAAGTCCTAATACCACCAGCATTGCAGCACGAAGTATAAATCTTCTGTGAATTGCTCGTGTCGTAATCTTCTTCCGACTCGGTTTCGATATCTTTCTCCGAAGTGAAGCTTGCTTGAGGTTCAAGGTACCTAGCCATCTTCTTCAAAACTATTAAGAGAAGGATTACAAGCAGAATTGCCCCAAAAATCCACAAATTTGCTGGCCTATTTGTGGAGAATCCAAAGAACCACATTGTGATTTTCTTCGGATTTCTTGTCTAATTTGCATGCAGATTTTCTTTAAGCGGGTAATTAACAATTAAATTTATGCCTTGAAAATGAAGTTTGAGAAAAATGTGAAGAGATTGAAGATTCATTTCTTTGGATTTTAGCATAGGAATGTTAAAAACAAAAGAAAAAAAAGACCTAAAATGTGTCTTATATGCATGAGAATAAATCACAAGTTAAGGGTCTTTAATTTGTCATTATTAACCATTGTCTGCGAGTTTTGCATTCTATAAAAGGCACAATTATTATAACAATTACAAATTAGATTTTCCTAAGTTACAATTAATGTAACTTACAATTTACCTAAAACATGTATAAATGGGTATTACGATAGTGGGACCCATCTGATTTTTGTGGGCTGGCTGTAAGTTACGTTAATTATAAATTAACAAGATCTTTATAAATTAAAAACATAAAGTTTGTATTCCAACATCTTATGTGTCATTCATTGATAGTTATGATTAAAAATTTGACAACAACGTGATTCGTGAGGGTTATAGATAAGTGACATGTCATTTTTTATCTCATAATATATATCATTAATTGTGCTAATTGAATAAATTGGAGTACAAGTTATTCTGCCATAAAGAAATATTAATAAAATATAATTGAAAGTTTAAAATATTGATAATGATAAATTAGTACTATATACATTTGAGTGAAAATTCAAACATTCATGAATATGACATCTTCTTTAGCGACTGATTGAATAATTTAATATATGCTCACATTTGTGTAAATTATACAAAATTAGAAAAATAATTTCAACTTTCAAGATTCCACAATTTCAAGTTCAGCTTCAGTTCCTATTATTTAAAACCAATCGGTTTCAACTCGGTTCAGTTCTAAACCAAAACCAACCGTTAAATGCCCACCCCTTAAATTTTCAAGATTCCACAGTTTCGGCTTCATCTTTGTGCCCACCAAACCCATCATTCTCTGTCAATCCATTCGGACCAAACTGGCCCAAATTTCATTCAGACCCAATCCAATCAAATTAAGCAAAATTTGGCCCGATCCATTAAACTCTCAAGTGGGCCAATCTATTTTTGGAAATAAATTAAAAACCATTATTTTCTCTTCCAGTAAGCAACCAATTTTTTTTTTCTTTAAAAGGGAATTAGGTGGGGGCATGTTTTTCGTTTATTTATCTAACTCCTCTAGCTCTCGACTTAGTCAAATCAAAAACGAATCTTTTTTAATAATGGAACCTGATAATAAACCTAAATAATAATCTCTTGCCAGTTTCTAAATGATTTTATTCATTTGATAAATGATAATAATCATTACTAATTCATTAGCCACCTACTCCCCAGTCCGCCCATGTTGCCACATTTTATTTTAGCATACCAATTCATCTTTTTAAATTTATTTTTAAAAAGTTACTTATAAATGAAAAAAAGTATCATTTATGATCTTACCATTTTATCGTCTATTTTTTTGCCATAAAGGAAGAAAATAAAACAAATTAAGCGAAAAATAGAGGGCCAGTCACATAATTTCAGAAGTTGACTTTCTTGCCTGGGCTGCCGCTGCATGTTTTTCAAAAATATTTTTAAAAAATGTGGGAGAAAAATAAAAAACTCCAAAAAAACCCGGCTTTCTTATTACACAGCGGTTGAGTTTGAGTCCTTCGTCAGTTTCATTCACATGGCAATGAAGACAGGCAACTGAACGAACGTTATTGGGCATCTGAACAATAATAGCAATGAAGCTTATAAGTTGATTAAAAAAGTTTCACTTTTTTTTTTCCGATGAAACAAAAATAAAAATGGGTGGCTGGAGAAATTGGTATCAAGAGTTGGTGAATTCGAAGCCATTATTCTTGACGATCTACACAACTGTGATTGTGGGAATCGTTTTTTCGTCGTTTTATGTCTTCTCCGCCGTTTACTCTCCTTCCTCTGCCAGCGCCAACTGGTTCTCTTCTCCTCCTTCAATTTCACGTATGTGTTCCTTTTTTTTTTCCCCTTGGTTTCTTGTTTGTTTTAAGATGGACCCAGATGATTTTTTTATTCTATTGCATGAATTTCAAGTTTGCATGTTATATTTTGATACGTTTTAGTAAATGCTTATATGTTGATTTTTTTTTTCTGCTTAAGATTCGCTTTTCATCATTAAATGCGACAGTAATGTAAAATTTTCACGAGTTGATCATAAACTGGCTCGAAGTTTTGACTTCTATTGTGGCATGTGAGGTTGACTTTTGAAGTGAGGTTGTATATGTTATTAGTGATTCAGTGGCTATTTATGTGATCAAATTTGATTTTTGTTGATGTAGTGATGCTGTGTTTTCTGGTATGTAAGCATGCTACCTAGTAGCTCTTCGGCTAACAAACCACGTAGATAAGCACTATTTGTAGTTTTCACATCATGACTATTTGCTAGCATTTTTGCCTTACTTTTAGTGAGGTTGTTCCTTTTAATGGATCCTGTCTCAATGTATTGAAATTGTCCTGCTTTTTTTTGCCATCTCATCCTCTATCTGATTAATTTGTCTCCATATCCATGCACAGATTCTCCAGTTGCAGCTTCTTCTTACATTAATGTAGCACCTAACTTTTCCCCAACACTGAAAGTGAGTGCAATTCCACCTCCCCTGCCTCAGTCTAGCAGCAAACAGGTGAAACCTATATGGGAGGTTCCACAAACCAAAAGATTGCCATCTCTGAAGTCTTTTCAACTGACAAAAGAACTGGTTGAGCAAAGGGTACAAGATAATATTATAATAATGACTTTTGGGAACTATGCATTCATGGATTTTATCCTGAATTGGGTTCAACGCTTAACAGATTTGGGGCTTTCCAATATTTTGGTTGGTAAGTGGTCTTCTGGGAAGTCTAACCTTGTAGATTCTACTCACTATCCTAGTAAATGTCATTCAAAATCGAATTTGAAATCGGACTTGCAACTTTTTTACAGGTGCTCTGGACACCAAGCTGGTGAAGGCTTTATATTGGAAAGGAGTTCCTGTCTTTGATATGGGTAGCCATATGAGCACAATGGATGTAGGCTGGGGTTCACCAACCTTTCACAAAATGGGGAGAGAAAAAGCTATTTTGATAGATTCAGTCCTTCCTTTCGGTTTTGAGCTCTTGATGTGCGATACAGATATGGTCTGGTTGAAGGTACCATTCCATGCCTGTTGATAGTTTCATTTGGTTTCAAGTCCTTCTTCTTTTCATATTTTGATTGATTCATGCCCTATTGCTTAATAAGTATATTTAAAGTCAATAGCTTTTATGGACATTTTTATTATTTCCATGTTTTTGTTTCATCAGTGTATTCAGTAGGTTATTGCTGAAACTTTTATTTTTTCTGTGACAGAATCCACTCCCGTATTTTGCTCGGTACCCTGATGCAGATATCTTAACTTCAAGTGATCAAGTTGTACCCACAGTTGTTGATGATAGGTTGGACATCTGGCAACAAGGTAAAGATTATATATCAGTGGTTTTACTCTTTAGTCCAAATTTTTGTTTATACCCTTTAGTCTAACTTTCCCTATAGTCTCTACTTACAATAATGGTGGGCTTGGTTATGTTTATATCAATCAATTGGGCTATCAGGCACTTTATTGATTATGGTAATGCCACACCTCGGTTGTGTCAAAGATTCAGTGACAATATTTGTCTCACCTTGACAGTTGGCGCTGCTTACAATGTGGGAATTTTTCACTGGCGACCAACAGAGTCTGCAAAGAAATTTGCTAAAGAATGGAAAGAAATGATTCTAGCTGATGATAAGATATGGGATCAAAATGGATTTAATGAACTTATACGCAGGCAGTTAGGGCCATCTGTTTCAGAGGACAGTGAACTTGTATATGCTTATGATGGAAATTTGAAGTTGGGAGTTCTACCTGCAAGTATATTTTGTAGTGGGCATACTTATTTTGTCCAGGTTGGTTATATATATTAGTTCTTTATGATTCCTGGAGTTTATTCATTCTGTTTTATAATGGATTCAGGATTTTTGAGTCCTTTCTTATATTCTTCTGAGTAATAATGAATCAAACTTACTGCAAAATTATGTCAGGATTTCTGAAATTCCTAATGCTATATTGTCAGGCCATGTATAAACAACTGAGATTGGAGCCATATGCAGTACATACAACATTCCAGTATGCAGGCACTGAGGGAAAGCGTCATCGGCTGCGAGAAGCCATGGTTTTTTATGATCCACCAGAATATTATGATACACCAGGTAATACTGTCCCAGTGTTTTATGTTGGGGCTCTTCTTGTTGTAAGTTGATCTACATTCCAATTAATTGTTTCTTCTGTACTTCATCTGTCCAGTTTATGATTTGCGATTCTCTACTAAGTTATCAATCCTTCTCAATCCTAGATGTCTGTAAAGATGCTTTTTTGGATGCTTATGTACTTTTTTCTCCATCTAATATAAACCCCAGCCAATCCTTTTGTGGGCAGGATCTGATCCCAAGACCAGTTTTGTACCCCCCCAAGAGATCAAAATAGAACAACTAATATCCTACAAGTACAGAACTATTTCTGCATATTGATATTTATGTTGATACTGGTCTGGGATGCTTCACTGTATTGATCCAATTTGAACCTTTTACTTCTTTGTTACTTATGCAGCTGGCCTTTCTCATCCTAACTACTATTTCTTTCCATCAAATATTTCCACAACCTATGTGACCTTAATTTATAATTGCGGACGTATGGATGTGTGTATCTATGGATCCCCTTTAAAAAAAAAAAATTAATTTGAAATTCAATCTTTTAAAAAATATTTTGTTTCAAGAACATGACTGCAATATAATTTCTTTGGGGATCTTATGCAGGAGGTTTCTTGTCATTTAAGCCATTTGTCCCAAAGAGTTTGTTGCTAGATGGAAAGCATGATCTGGAATCTCACTTTGCTCTTGTTAATTACCAAGTATGCGTGCATATTCCCCTAATTGTTCTGTCTTCTGGCAATTGTTGAGATAGTCATGTCACACATTATAATTTTTGTTATCAAATCTGTTTTTTTTTTTTTTTTTCTCTTTTTCAGATGCAACAAATAAGGACAGCACTGGCTATTGCTTCAGTGTTGAATCGCACGTTGGTGAGAACAACTGAAATATTTATATGTTTCCTTTTGTTGATTGTTTGAGGATGAGACTTTTTCCATGGAAAAATTCTTAACTATTTTCTGCTTTTACATTGACATACCTAAGAGTCTAACTTTACAGAAATCACTCTGAAAAGAATAACGTAAAATTAGTATCTGGAGTTAGATGATCAGCTATTTCAATGTATTACAAATCTTTTTGCCTGTGAGGCACTTGGTAGAAAGTAATGGCAATGGCAAAAGAATAGCTCTTAAACATGAAATATCGTTTTGATTGTGAGCCATTAGACTCAAATGGCTATTCAACAAGGTGCCCATATGATGATCACTGATACAGTAATGCATTAATAATGCATGGTTGATTGAACTTCCAAGTTTCTTTTTCCACCATTTATGAGATTTGGATTTAATTCACTTTTTTGTTATTTTATGTGTGTTTTAGGTCATGCCACCCCTATGGTGTAGGTTGGATAGATTATGGTTTCCACATCCTGGAGTTTTGGAGGGTACTATGACTAGACAACCTTTTCTCTGCCCTTTGGACCATGTATTTGAGGTAGTTATATTTCTGTTGAAGCTGATTGTTAGACCTGTATAGAGACTAATTACACTTGTACAATTATAAGTCATGAAAAAATTGACTTTATTCGCTTATTGAGTTACGAAAAATAAGAGATATTTTTCTACTTTCTACCTTTATTTCTTATTGATTGCCTCACAACTCTTGAGAAATATGCACTGCAGGTAAATGTCATGCTGCAGCAACTTCCAGAGGATGAATATGGCCCTGGCATTGGTTTCAGAGAGTACTCCTTTATGGACAATCCATCGGTGCCTAAACAGGTAATGGATACCAGCTTCATGTGGATGAGAGAGTCACCTTTTGATTACTGCCATGTAATGGAGCTTTCTATGATGTTTGTTTCAGGTGAAAGAGTCTCGGCTTGAAGTTCAGCTTTGTGATGACACCTTAATAGATTGTCAGGCATCAAGCAATACATCTTCACCGGGAATACTTAGGTTTCCACGGCATAGCAGTGAAGAAACGGTATTCTAGATCTTATACTTTTTGTGCCTTTCTATCATTTCTAACATTGATACATGGTCATAGTTGAACAAACATATGTTGAAATAGAACTTTCTGCTTAGAAGCTGGGTCTGATTTTTCAATCGCTGGCAAAGAAGGGAAGTTGTTTGGGTACAGCTCTAGTTTTACATTCTCTATCATTTCTAGGATCTAATTGTTGGTTAAAGTTGATTTTCTAATATGCCTGTGTTAGCATTTATTCTTCGGTACTTTCTCAGTTTTAGTTAGACCACTAAGCTGTAAGAATATATAAGTTGTTCAACTTGCTATATAACAATCTGAGGATGCTGAATGTTACTTTCAATATGCAGTTCAAGACAGTTTTCTCTTCATTCAAGGATGTGAAAGTCATTAATTTCTCTTCAATGAAAAATGCTTTCCTTAATTTCACTGACAAGGCAAGTTCATTTCTTCCCCTTGTTGATTTCATAATATCATTTGGAAATGAAAGCACTTTCTTCTTATCATATGCTGAAACAATGTGCAATATCTACTTAGACAAGAGAAGAGAGATTCAGGAGACGCGTGAAACGGTATGTCGGCATATGGTGCTGCGTGGACAGCCACACTCCCGGACACATTTATTATGACATGTACTGGGACGAGAAACCTGATTGGAAACCTATACCTCCCCAGACTCCAGGGGATGATCATCTGCCATGGTGAGGCCTAACATGAAAGTGGTTATTTACAGAATTTACTATCGGATAAGGGAGGAGGAAAGACGTTCCACAACTGGTTAATTTGAATTTGTAAATGGGAAGAGGGTTGTATCATCATCTTCAGACCTTTTTTTTTTTTTTGGCGGGGGTTAAAAATCTTTCTTTAAACAGAGAAAAGCCAGATGTATTCTATTTTTTTCTTTTTCATTTCTCCTTTTTCGTGTAACAGTAGAAAATTTTGACTTCATTTGAATTATGCAGCAAAGCAAACAGAAGAAAATCAACTTGGGCTCTTTCTTTGTATCAATATTATAACCCTTTCTAAGTTATTCATAATTGGTTTTCACTCTTATCTCCTGGCATACTGACATTAAAACTCATCTTTGTTTCTTGTGAATGGACTTTGCTAGTATACATAAGGTATCTGGACTTAAAATAACTAATAAGAGAGTTGAAGTCGAAGCTGAATGTATACGATGGTCACTTGCTCTTGTAGGCCAGGTGTTTGATTACGGCCGATGCTATTTGGTGCCTCGAAGATAGGGTTATATTTGTAATTCCAATAATTTTGCGGAGTGTGTATCGGTACTTAATATATACAAACTACTTGTTCACTTGATTCCAGGGTATATATTAACTTTGCCTCCTCAAAGGAAAAAAAGGAAAGTATTATCTTGCAATTTTGCAAAGTGACTGTCTTGCAATAGATGCAACGAATGGGAATAAGAGCAAGCAAGCAGCGGCAACTAAACAAACATCTAATTCTAACTCCCTCTTCGTGATAGGGGCGGGGGGTGTGGGGGGCATGCTTAGACTGAGACAGTCTCTGTTCCTCTCTTCACAATTTTTATGTTTTACGTGCACTTTCAAAGCAACTAACTATCTCTTTTACAGCGCTCATAATAAAGGCAAAAATCCCATTTCACCCTTCACTTCATCTAGTCTCATCTCCAAAACTTATAGCTTATGTGCGCTGCATTCAACTGATTTTTCGACCTTTTATCAAGCGTTTGATAAAATGCCACAGAGAAATCAACAATGCAGTAGCAGCGACATTTACTTTGTTCTTGATCTTCTTAAATCCTCGAAAGCAAGACTTGATGTTGTGTCGGTCGTAACTATCCATTGCTTGGCCCTTAAGAGAGGTTTTCTTGCCCACTTGCCAACTTCCACCTCTCTCCTTACAGCTTACTCCAATGTCAGTTATTTCGAGTCTTCGTTGGCTTTGTTTTATGAAACTTGTAATAAAGATGTGGTCACTTGGAACGCTATGATCACTGCTTGTGTTGAGAATCGGTGTGTTGTTATGGGTTTGCATTTCTTTGGTGAGATGGTTGAAGAGGGAATTAGGTTTGATTCTACAACTCTTTTGATTATTGTGTCAGCCTTAACTCAAATGAATTGCTTGAAACAAGGAAGGGTTGTTCACTGTTTGAGCATAAAGGCTGGGATGATTGCAGATTCTAGTCTATGTAACGTATTTGTGAACATGTATGCAAAATGTGGTGACTTGAACTCTTCAGAGTGTACCTTTTCAGGTATGCATTGTGCAGACACAGTGTCTTGGAATACAATAATGAGCGGTTGTCTTCATAACAATTATCCTGAGAAGTGCTTGTTATACTTTAGAGAAATGGGTTGGTCTGGAGAACAAGTGGATAATGTGAGTTTGTCATCTGCTGTTGCAGCGTCTGCTTGTCTTGGGGAGTTGAGTTATGGTGAAGTCATTCATGCATTGGGGATTAAGTTGGGGTATGAAGACAGCCCTTATGTTTCAGTAACCAATTCACTCATTTCAATGTATTCTCAATGTGGAGATATTGAGGCTGCGGAGAGGGCATTTTGGGGAATGACATGTAAGGATGTTGTTTCATGGAACGCAATAATAGATGGATTTGCTTTGAACGGAAAATTTGAAGAAGCATTTGATCTTCTGCATGAAATGCAATTGATGAGGTCTGTTGAACCTGATATAGCAACTGTAGTTACTCTGATTTCACTTTGTGCAGACTCACTGCTGCTGAGAGAAGGAAGAAGTGTTCATGGATATGCAATTCGTAGACTGTTGGGTTATGATCTGTTAATGATGAACAGCCTGATGGACTTCTACTCAAAATCCAACAGTCTATCTAAGGCTGAACTCTTGTTCAATGCCATAGCTCCGATGAACGACTTGGTCTCATGGAATTCAATGATCTCTGGGTATAGTCAAAGCAGTCATTCAGAAAAAGCTCAAAGATTATTCAAGGAAATGCTGTATCTTTGTTCGCAGTTCAGCTTTTCAACTTTGCTAGCTATTCTTCCATCTTGTAATTCCCCTGAATCCCTTGAGTTCGGTAAATCAATTCACTGTTGGCAGCTGAAATTGGGATTTTCAAACAATACTATTGGAGTTAATGCCCTCATGCACATGTATATAAATTGTGGAGACTTGGTGGCTGCTTTCTCATTGCTGCAGAGAATTTCTCACAACTCAGATACTTCTTGTTGGAATATCGTAATTGTCGCTTGCACGCAGAATGGCCATTTTCAAGAAGCCATTAAAACTTTTAAATCAATGACACAGCAACAAAATGCCAGCCCTGACTCAGTAACCCTTGTCAATGTCATATCAGCATGTGGAAATCTTGAGCTGGCCTTTGAAGGGAAATCCCTTCATGGGCTTGCTCTAAAATCTTTGATGGGGTTGGATACTCGCGTACAGAATGCACTAATCACCATGTACGGTAGGTGCAGGGACATTAAGAGTGCTAGCACAGTATTTGAATCATGTTACAATTGCAATTTATGTACATGGAATTGCATGATATCTGCTTTTTCTCAGAATAAGGCTGAAGTAAGAGCCCTTGAACTATTTCGTCACCTTGAGTTTGAACCGAATGAGATCAGCATAGTGAGCATTCTCTCTGCTTGCACTCAACTAGGAGTTCTAAGACATGGAAAACAAATTCATGGTCACGTGTTTCACCTGGGATTTCAGGAGAACTCTTTTATATCTTCAGCTCTTCTTGATATGTACAGCAACTGTGGAAGATTGGACATTGCTTGCCAAATCTTTAAAAATTCAAAGGGTAAATCTAATGCAGCTTGGAGCTCTATGATTTCAGCATATGGGTACCACGGCAAAGGCTGGGAAGCCATTGAACTTTTTCATGAAATGTGCAATTCTGGAATTAGACCAACAAAAAGCAGTGTCATTAGCCTTTTGTCAGCTTGTAGCCATTCAGGTCTTGTGGATGAAGGTCTACGGTATTACAACAATATGCTGGAGGAATATGACGTACGACCTGAAACTGAGCATCATGTGTGCATCGTTGATATGCTGGGGCGATCTGGCAAGCTCCAAGAAGCCTATGAATTTATTAAGAATTTGCCAATACAACCTAAGCCTGGAGTTTGGGGAGCCATGCTGAGTGCCTGCAGCCACCATGGAGATACCAAGATGGGTAAACAAGTTGCGGAACTTCTTTTCAAACTGGAACCTGAAAATGTTGGGTACTACATTTCCTTGTCGAATATGTATGTCGCATTAGGGAGATGGAAAGACGCAGTGGAAATACGGGAAATAATTGAGGAAAAAAAGTTGCGAAAAACAGCAGGTTACAGTCTTATTGATGTGGGTTTTGGGTGAAGATTGGAAAGTTTTCACTTTTCACTTTCAGATGGCACGATTGTGTGTACATTTATATTTTCACCTTTGTACCCGAAATCAATGAAGACCGGGCTTTTCATCTTCAAAAGAAAAACAAGGATTTTACAATGCCATCAGTACCCAATTCCAGAGCTCTGACTTCACATACAAGAAAGATATCGGGTTTACAAACAAATTGGCAAAAGAGGGAAAAGAGAGACGAACTGATTGGCAATAATTTTTTTAATTTTCTTTTCTTTTTTAGAAAAAAATATCACTTAGAATTATTTAGGTAAAAGTAAAACGGGTGAAACTGTCAGATATTTCAATTCAAAAATTACAAAGACAAGCTCCCCTGCTCTCTAGTGTCCCGGTGTTGTCGTACCTCTTTAACTCTAAAATGACTTTTCCAGATTCGCTCGCCTAATACCATAATAAAAAAAATGGTGAAAACACAAAAGCCTAATAAAGCGAAAATTTAACTAGAGCTTCATTAGTACATGGCACAAAAACTCGTTTCAAACATTTTTTGGGCAAAAGGACCTCGGATGCCATCGCCTCATTCTATGCCTGCATCGATGCCATCAACTTTTGCAGAACCACCAACTGCACAAATTTGAAACCCGAGTCAATCTCTGGGGTGCCTCCCAAAAGTACATTCAGATATCAGCAGGCAGAACCAAATCAACTAAACCTGGAAATTATTATTTTAATCATCCAGGTAATAGTATGACCCAGCAGCTTTTTGATCCCTGTCCTTAGTGGAGTCCAATTTGTTGATTCTCGGTCGGAAATTTGTTGGATCCCGCCTAAATGTTATATCTAGATGCTGCACAAGGCGCAGCAAAACATAACAGTGAGTACTAGATATGCAGGTATAAAGATGAGTGGGAGAAACAGAGTACAGAATATAGCAAGTTAGTATTATGGAATGTTTCATAAGCAAAGCCAAAATGTTATATCTATATGCTGCACGAGGTGCAACAAAACATAACAGTAAGTACTAGATATGCAGGCATAAATATGAGTGGGAGAAACAGAGTACAGAATATAGCAAGTTAGTATTATGGAATGTTTCATAAGCAAAGCCAAAAATATATAAAAGAGCAAAAGTAATTTGTGAAACTTACGGATAAGAAAAGATTCATTCCAGTCAACAATGATTGAGGAGCATTTGCAACACAATCCACTGATGGCTGTCCTTCATACACAATAACTCTATCCGCCAGATAAGTAGCCATTATAAAATCATGCTCCACGACAAATGCTGTTTTCTTTGCATGAAGGATAAACCTCTTAATGACTTTTGCAGCAACAATACGCTGCTCAGAATCGAGATATGCACTAGGTTCATCAATTAAATAAATGTCCGCTGGCTGCATGAAAAGCAAATGCACCATTAGACTAGATCAATATAACAAAAAGTGCTTACATTAATTGAGTTTACACATCAAGCATCACTAGGATTCTAGAGACTTGTTGACGTAAAGGAAACCAATATTAAAATCTAGTTTCATAATCCCTTTTAAACCAAATTCATCTAGAAACTTTTTCCATACACCATCGCATTGGCCAACAATTTACATGATGAAAGAAAACATGTGGCAATATAATATCTCACATGCTTAATGCAAACATGATCATTACTACTCTATGCATTCTCAGACATGAAGCTGTGTGAAAGTTTTCTTTACATAGAAGGACATTTGAAAGTTGTAGAAGAGCAGAAAGTAGCAATAAAACGATGGAACCTCATTTAACAGGTTTCGAGCTACAAATAACAGGCACAGAAATTTAGAACCACCACCACATTATACATGCTTTACGTAAACATGATCACTATTCTATGCACTCTCGAACATGAAGCTGTGTCAAAGTTTTCTTTACATAGAAGGATATTTGAAAGTTGTATAAGAGCAGAAAGTAGCAGTAAAACAATGGAACTTCATTTAACAGGTTTGAAGCAACAAATAACAGGCATACAAATTTGGAACCACCACCACATTACACATATCTCCATTCAAATATGATTCTCTGGCAGTATCCAACCAGGATCTTCTACCAGTTTTTTTTTCCCCCTTCCCATTGACATCTATTAAGTTTGTAAAATTTACCTTGCCAAGGCAGAGGCACAGCGCAACTCTCTGCAATTCTCCACCAGAAAGATTCACAACTTCTTGATCCATCAATTGTTCAATGAGAAGAGGCTTCATCACATCTGACACAAACTGAGGATGAGTATATGAATCACGTATTTTTTGGTGAAGCAAGTGTCTGACTGTAGACTGAAATTTGGGACTGATCTTCTGAGGTTTGTACGAGACATTAAACTCAGGTATCTCCACGTCAGAATCTTCCACAGAATCAGGTTTCAATAGACCAGCCTAAAGATTTAGCCAACAAAATTGATTACTCAACTAGGTCAACAAGATGGAATTCATGAGAACTTAAGCAGCTACACAGCAAAAAGAAAATAAAATTAATGAAACCAAACAATACCAGCATTCTAATGAAGGTTGTCTTCCCTGTCCCATTCTCTCCCAACATCACAATTATCTGGGAGTCGGTAAATTCACCCTCAACCACCTTAAGCTTAAAATTTCCCTGCGTCTTAACCATGGTGGGGTACTTGTATCGTGCATATGTCTCAATCTCCTCAGCACTTTCTTGTGGAGTCTCAGCGACCTACAGAAAGCAAACATGTAAATGACAAAGAACGTCTGCAATAGGAATACAGAGAACCACAAAACAACAGGTGTACCCTGAATGTTAAAGATTCATCACGAAAACGTAGGTTTTCGGTTGGTACAAATCCAGCCAAGAAAATATTGATTCCTTCTCGAACAGAGAAAGGAAGAGTAACAACGCCATAAGCACCAGGCTTCCCATATAAGCAGCAAATGAAATCTGACAGGTAATCAAGGACGCTAAGATCATGCTCCACAACAATCACATAGCTGAAACACAAAGTGTAGTCAGTGTAATTAATCATTAAAATATCAAAATCAAGAAAATTTGTTGAAAAATAAGAAATCGAAAATAAAACCTATTAGGCCTGAGTAAAGATCGGACAACTTGGGCCGCTTTCAGCCTCTGTTTAACATCAAGATAACTTGACGGTTCATCAAACATATATATCTCTGCATTCTGTACAGCAACAACAGCAATGGCAAATCTCTGAAGCTCTCCACCAGATAAATCCCCAACATTACGGTCTATGACTTGATTCAGGTCAAGATCCGCGCAAAGATCCGCCTTCATATCTCTTTCGTCTTTTTGGTCAAGCACCTGCCCCACATTGCCTTGAACTGCTTTTGGAATGTGATCAACATACTGAGGCTTTATAATAGCCTATTAAATTCAACATATATCATCAGTAGAGGGATCGGCAGTGATAAAACAGTCATAGAGGGAATCAAGAAGGTACCTAATTATGACAGAAATTTTAGCTGTATGCATAAATTACTTACAAATTTTAGTGGGAACAAAAGTAAATGACCAAGCACGAGTAAATAAATCACAAATTTCTGCCTTCATATCTATTTTTGCTGGTCTTGCTTAATCGGAGATATTGAACCACGCAACTAAAACAATACCATCTTGAAGTAATATAGTAACATCAAATTAATGTGACAAGGTAACCTCAAAACATAGGTAAAAGAAAATGTACCTTCAAATTATCTTCCAGAATACGAGTAAAATAATTTTGCAGCTCAGATCCACGAAAGTAGGTCAAAATTTCCTGCCAATCAGGAGGGTTCTGGAAAAACAAAAACTCAACAATGTATATCACATGCAGAAAATGCAGAAATTAAAGAGCAATTAGAGATAAGATATGTCAGTGTATTACATTGAAACGACCCAAATTTGGTTTCAGCTTCCCAGCCAAAATCTTAAGTGCAGTTGATTTCCCAATACCATTTGTTCCAACTAAGCCAAGAACTTGCCCAGGCCTCGGTACAGGCAACCTGTATCAATTATTTCCAGCCATCTCAAAACAAATAAAAAAAATATAGTACCATTTTCAAAGGGGAAAAAAAGAAGACGTGAAGTAACCTATGTAATTTGAAAGTATTGGGGCCATATCGATGAGTTGTATCCTTATCCAAATCCTTTGGCAAGTTGATGATCTGAATTGCTTCAAATGGACATTTCTGCAATAGAAGATCAAATTGACAACCAAAATTCATAAACTGCAAGTAAAATTTAAAAAAAAATAAAAAAAAGAGAGAAGTACAGAACCAAATTTTATGTACAAACCTTAACACAGATACCACATCCAATGCACAACTCCTCAGAGATAAAGGCAATCTTAGCTGCAGGAGTAACCTCAATACACAACTTCCCTGTAGATTTTTCCATAATAAAGGATAAGAGAAACAAATACCTATGCACCATACACAAAAAATCCACTACAAATATACAAAATTTCAGAAAAAAACTAACTGGCTGATCGCCTGAAATCAAATAATACACAAAAAATCCTATCAACTAAATTATAACAATCATCGGAGAATGGTCAAAGTTACTAGCTTTCGTAATCCCTGAACACCCAGACACCGATTATAACAAAAAAAAACACATTAAAACGCATTGGATCGGTCAAAACTCACCGGTTTTGACAACGGGACAACTCTTCTTACACTCCTGACGACACTTCTTGGGCTTGCATCTATCAGAACTAACAATAGCTATACGCGTCAATCGGTCCGACATCTTCTCTCTAAGCGACACAAATTTCGATTTGGAAAAAAGAAAAGACAAATTATTTATTTATTACATTAAAAAAAAAAGAACCGAATATAAAGATCGAGAAGAAATTAAAGAGGAAACGGAAGTACCTTTGAAACGGACAAGAGACGTGTGCTGAGAACGCTCTCTGTGGATTGTGAAAGCGTTGGGCACACGCAGAGCAATAGCAACACAGAATTTCTCTTTAGTTAAGTGTTAGGGTTTCTTTTTCTTTTCATTTTGTTTTTAATTTCTTCAATATCAGTTTTGCTTGTGTGCGGGTGACACGTTTGATCAACTAAATGGGCCAGGTCTTACTGGGCCTAGGATCTCGTTCCATTGTGAGAGAAAGAGATAATACAATGAGGTCCCTAATTTCTTAAGTTTTCGTAAATAAGGCCATAGTGTTTTATTTCTGTCAAATAGATCCAGGACTACTTTAATGACAAAAGTACCCTTCCAAATTTGAATATTGTCATTCGAGGTGTAAATTAGGCCATGCCAACCAAGCACGAAAATTTTGGCCCCATTTTTTTTTTCATATGCGTGAAGCTATTTGGCAGTTGGCACCCCTTCATTATTGTTATAAAATCTCTTTTTAAATAAAATTATATTTAAAGATAAATAAAAATTTAATAAATATAGATTTTTTTAATAAATTACTTACATTCATAATTCTATTCCTATCTAGTCAAAATAAATTACACAAATTTAAAATAATCTATTATTCTTTCTTATTTCTTATTGATTGATATTTTTTCTTAACGTGTGTTCAAATTATAGTTTAAAATATACGTGATTTAAGTCAATTATTGACATTTAATTCTTCACTAAAAAAACTTTTTAATTTGTGTGTAGGGTAACAATAAGATTATAAAAAAAAATAAAAATAGCATAATACTAATTTGAATTTTAACAATAAAAAAATAAATTAAAAAATGTTTTATTAGGAGATAGAGGGGTGCTAGTCTAGTAGTCTAACTCTTTTCATAATTCACTCATGTTGAACTTATATTTTTAAGAGGCATGCTAGACATGACCCAATAGTCCATTATTATTATAGTGTGTCTAATTCCCAGATTAGGGAATCTAGAATCAAAATCACCAACAACATTTACTTGACCAAATAAGAGTATGAATTGGAATCAAAATCATGGGACCCACCGTAAATTGGGATAAAAAAATGAGAGACTGATTCTCGAGGGGTGGGAATTAGTGTCCCATTCCTTGGAGTGTCAATTTTACCCCCATTGAAATTATGATATTTCATCAATACCCTCTTCATCATATTCGTCTTTGTCTCACGATAATCAAGGCTTACCGCGATTGCTAACAAAAAATATAAGCCTCATCACACAATTTTCGTCATCTCTGTCTTCACCATTTACGATCTAGCAGCAACAACCATCGCCGATGACGATAATGACTATGTCGCGTCGCCGATGATGATATTCAATTTGTTGCTGCCGTTGACGATGATGATTTTGATTGTTATTATTATTATTATTATTATTATTTGAATAATATAATCACAATAATTAAAAGATAAAATAATAATTATGACAATAGTTAATTAAGGGGTTTTTATTAATATATAATAATCTCACTCATTCCGATCCCCGATTCTAAAATAAAGTGCACATTAATGACGACACAAGTCATTATGATTCTGATTACTATACTTAAAGTAAATAATTTATTCTAATTTCCATTATCGATTCCGATTCCAATCTATTCTGATTCCCGCTCAGTAACCGTACCATTAGTCTTATGTTGGGTTGAGCTTTAGTTTTCTGTCTCTTTTCTAGATTATTAAATTATTCCTTAATTAGTTGTTATATAACTATTATAATTTATTAAGAATATTGTTGGCTTTTTCAATTTTTAAAACTATATATGGAAATAATTGATATTTCATGTCTTTGTGTTAATTCATTAAATTTTTCTGTCCAAAATTAAGTTAAACACATTTTGGTTCTCAGATAGCCATGTTGTGCTAGTCCATCTCAATTTACACGATTACATCTTTAGCCACACTGTAACAGTTTATACCGTGCCAGCCTAGCTAAATTTACGTATCTAGTCACAATGCAAGAGTGTGTAAAACTCACTGCTGCTGATTATGAAGGGTGTTCCATCATTGCAATAGGAATTACGACCTACTTGGGGACCTAATTAACAGAAATGAACTAGTATGCACCTATTTGGAAAAAAAATGAAATATTATTTGTGATAATTTCAAGCATCCACAAGAACAGAATATACATATTATTTATTAAATTATGAAGATCCGGATATCCTATGCTAAAAATTGGATTGTAACTTGAGGCAATAAGAAGTATAGCGAAGAGAGAGAATTCGATTTAAACTTTGACTCAATTTGAAAAACTGAGCAAGCATGCGTTACAGGAAATCAAAAAAGCTCCACATACCCAGATCATGATCTCACATTGAATCCAGGTGGGAGATATATTTATGATCAAGCCCAACATCGAAGGGGGCAAACAAAAAAAAAAATCTACCAGACATGATCATCTTGACCACGAGCTTCATACGCCGTGGATTTATTAACAAAAGAGAGACTTAATTAAGAACGCATATATAATTCATAATCAGCACATAAAAAGATCACTAGTGCTTGCCCCTCCTGCCCTTGCCGTGCTTGCCGTGCTTGCCCCTGCCCTTGCCCTTTCCATGCTGGTAGTAGCCGCCGTGCTTGCCGTGTGTGTATGCACCGTGAGCTCCAGGATATGCGTTATTATCTGCTTCCGCAACAAAATAAGAAATTAAATCATAAGCTTATAATTAGGTCGCTCTCAATGACAATGTCCACGTGACAAACGCATCTTTAATTAAAAGCTAAGAGTGATTAAAATAATACCGTGCGGAACGGATGGGCCAGGATATCCCGTTGGTGTGTAACCACCGGCGAGTGCTGCTCCTGTAGGCGGGTAGCCGGCACCGGCTGGGGCAGCATGATCAGCACCTTCCATGATTTTAATGATCACCTAATAAATAATAACTTGGTCCAAAATAAACAACAATGAATAAATAATTGTAATTAATAAAAAGCACTATATTCTCTAATTAAAACATTAATGATCATTGGAGAGCAAGCGAGAAATACTTACTGAATGCGATGGGAAATTTAATTGTTAGAGTAGATATGAGAAGTAATGATGAAGAAGATAAGGAAACACAGTGTGTTTATATAGGCTATGGGGGCGCTAGTTTCTGATGACACGTGTAAGTTCATGCTTAAACTCTTATCTCGCATGCAGTAGAAGTAGAACGATTCCTTCGCCAACTGATTTTCGCATGCAGTAGAAGTAGAACGATTCCTTCTGCGTCCCACGGTTGGTTAAAGTTATCCTTTGTTCATCACCAGCTCATATTTTGCACATATTAATCGAACCGAGTATGTGTTCTTAATGTTTGGGTTCGAATATTGTTGCAGCAAATACACCATCTTAATTAGCTTGTTGAAGAAATTAACTATTTCTCACAGTTACTTTAATAATATTCCGATGCTTGAAGGGTTTTTTTTTTTTTTAAATTAAAAAATTAGGGTATAACATTCAGTTTTCCAGATATTAGATTTGTCTATTATATAAAAAGATCAAATTTTCCTCTAAAAAGTGTATCGAACTGCTTAATGCGTATAAGAGATTTTAGTAGACTTTAAGATGAGGGGAACTGATGGATTTCACCAAGTAAGATTTGCCAATCTTTCCTCAAAAATCTCATGCATTTGTTCATTATGTCACTTGAATGACCATCCACATGCCACTACTTTACAAAAGAGATCACTGTTAATGATGCCTTTATAATGGGTAAATATTTTTTTAGTTCCTATAATTTGAGTAATTACTCAATTAATCTCCGTATCTTTCTAAATTATTCAAAAAGTTCTTGTTGCATATTCAAGGAACATTTATGAAAGTAATCACAGAGATACTTTGGATAATTTTTAACAATACGATGACTAATTATTAATTGGGTAATCCTCTCAAACTAGAGCAACTTAAGAAATATTTATCTATTTTATGATCATATCTATCTCAATTACTCAGAACGATGACTTTGAAGTAAGGTAAGATTTCAAAATTTACACACCCAATAACGCATGTGTGTGATATTTTTTTTGGTCCAATGTGCTTGGGCCTGTTAAGCTAAGAAGTAAGAACTTATTTTAATTCGGGATAAACTAAAATAATCTTTAAATAATATTATTCATTCAGAATAATACGAATTTTTCGGGGGCTAATATGAACATATTACTAGTTTTGTTGAGGCTAAACAAATTGCATGAAGGACGAATATAATATTACCTTTTTTATAATTATGGATTATGATTTTTTTTTTCAAAAAAAGAAAATTGGGTCTCAAAGAATTTTTTCTAAATTACATTGTTCGGCCTCTAAAGGATTTTTGTTAACAATTTAACTATTATTTCATATTGCCTGTCCGATGGAAAATCAGTTAACATAACGTTGTTATGAATGGATAACCTGCTTAAGCTGCACGAGGAAATTAAATGCATACAATATATAAAACTTACTAGGAAATTGGGCAGGATATGTTAATTTAACCGGTGATCTCCTACGCACTTGTTTGTTCATCACTTAATTAGGTCTTAAAACAAAAGGATCAATGTGCGGGGTCGAACAAGTAGGCTCGAGCTGCTAATCCCATGCATTATTTTCGCAAACACAGAATAATTCTTCAAACTATTTTTTTCACAATAAGGCACCAATATCAGTTGCTCTTTGGACTTCTGGTCAGATCTCACAAAGTCAGAAAGAAGCAACTAATTTCCGCCATATGATAAGCTTAATTATTCATATGCCTTGAATACTTATTTAACAAATTAATTAAGCCGGGAATTCATCTGCATATAAGTGTATGTTCTAGTGCAGTCAGAAGAGACTTAGTTAATTAAGAACATAATCGCGTATGAAATCATAGCTGTAGGAGGCGTTTACCCGGCACCGGCTGGGGCAGCACGATCACCACCTTGCATGTTTTTTTTTTTTTTTAATTACTTAAAGAACTGGTTCCACACCGAACAATAATGATTATAATTAATACAAAAATTATATTCTTTGATTAACGCCAAATCATTATATAGCGAAAGAGAAATACGTACCGATGAACAAGATTTGAGAATTGATTGTATGAGAAGGTTGAAGAAGAGAAGAAATGATGCGGGAATGTTTGGGTTATGGGGGACACTGAATTTCGAAGCTCAATTGACGGAACTATCCATGCAGGGTGGCGCCTACGCTATCATGATACGTGTCATGAGTGTGATTTGTGAATGCAGTAGACTGTAGAAGCGTGGAACTATTCCTTCCCTCCGTGTTCGGTAGGGTTTTTTTTTTTTCGGGTTTTTTGACCACGAGGTATTCTGGGGAGGGCCCCAACTGTGAGAAGCACCTTTAAGTCCATACCACAACCCAGACTAGAAGTTTTCGCTCGAATCGAGAGGCACATGTTCTCCCAACAAAGGAGACTTCCTTACGACTCGAACTAGGGAGCAAACCCAGTCAAGCCACTTAAGGGGACTCCATTACTAGTGGAGCCAACACTTTGTTGGTGTGTTCGGTAGGGTTTTATCACAAGTATTTGATGAAATTAAAACATAGATTACTACCGACACATAAGGAATACTTATTTGCATGGCCTTAAAAGGCAAAACGGTTGCGTATCACCAGTGACGGATCCAGAAACTAAATCATACATAACTATCGACACATAAAGAAATGTTTTTACTCACCATCTAGGAAAGATCTAGAAACTTAATTATTTGGGAATAAAACTATAATAAAAATATGGGAAATTATCATTTTACTACTAAAGTTTTACTAACATATCATGTCAGTACCAAAGTTTGTCGAAAAATGTATTTTACTACCAAAATTTTGCGTCGTTATCAATTCACTACCATTCCGTTAAGAAAAAGTTAATGTTTAACGGAAATTGAGTTAAATGTCGATTTTACCCCCAAGAATTTGGTAGTAAAATGATAATTCCCCTAAAAATTTGATAGTAAAATGATAATTCCCCTAAAAACTTGGTAGTAAAACAATAATTTATCTATCAAATTAATAGACAATTTTACTCTTACAGCTGAAAATGTCTTTGATGCCCTTATGACATTAGCAATTTTTTAACGTTGTTAACGGAACGGTAGTGAATTGATAATGACGCAAAACTTTGATAGTGAAATGCACTTTTCGGCAAACCTTAGTACTGACATGATATGTCAGTAAAACTTTAATAGTAAAATGATAATATCCCTAAAAATATTAGTTCTTTATAAATTTCCTCTATTCAAATAAGATTTTTTTAAAAAAAAAATTAAGCGGGTCAATTGCCAACCCTGTCTATGTTCACAACCATTACTCTTGAAAATTAATCATTTCTCATTTAATGTTTTAAAAATTCATTAAGCGCTTGAAATGTTCTACAAAGTAGTAATATTTATGTTATAAAAATATTGCGTATTTCAAGCTGCTGATGCATGCATTTTCCAAAACACGGGAGAACATGTATCACAAGGGGGTGAAACTCGTTCAAAACAATTAAATACTTCAAACTATTTTTCATAACATATACACATTAGACTCATTCAAGCAGGCACCGTTAGTCGCCCCTGTAAATTTCGGTCAGAACTCACAAAGTCAGAAGAAGCAACTTTCCCTAAGACGAAGGCATATAATCTAAAAGTATAAGACAAGCAAAATTTTCCGCAAACGCACTCGAATTCCATAAACTTCACCGAAATTCTCCGGTATTCCACCTCTATGGAAGGCTTCGAGAGGTGCAAGTAGCCAAGTTCAATCAAACTTGAAGGCTTATATCCGAGCTTATTATTTATTAATATAACATAACTACGACCAGATCACATCGGTAGAGTGAGAGCAACAAGAAACATAATTCTCTGCTACCTACCACTAAATAATTTATTCTTACAAACTGTCAAATTGAGCACTCTTAAATATTACATAAGGCAATTGTGTAAAATTTATTGCCAAATCTAAACACATCTTGTACAACCTGGAGTCTGAAGATTTAAGTCAGCAAAACCTCAAACAAGCTTCAAGCTCCTTCTCATCATGACAACTATATCCCAACATATAGGCACGTGCTGTCATAGATACATAAGAAATGAATATATATGTGGGGGAAAAAAAAGACAGGATGTTAAGACAGAAGTAATATCCATACCAAATCGACCAGACCCCATGAAAGGTTCTTCATCAATCACACTGCTTTGTTGTTCCTAAAAATTGTAGAAAATTAAGAAAATGAATTTAGAACAAAGAAAAAGAGAGAAATTGAGGAAAAAGACCACTAACTTAATTGACACAATCATGACCCTTGGAACATCATCACAACGAATAGGAATGAAATGCTGCAGCGATAGTCTGCTAAAGACTGCAGAATTTCATTTTTTTCTTTGTCTTTTTGGTCATACAAGTGTTTTAAGCATGATGCATGGAATTGACAATAACAATATAGAGCAAAAGAAAATGCAATTCATTTTCTTCTCTTAGGGTAGTGAGGGAAGAACTGCATGCATATCATGTTGTTGTATAAATTCAATTACTGATGAACACAGGGAAGAACAACATCATCAGTGGACATTCAATACCAGAATAAGCTGTTTCTCACAGTTAGACAGTAAAAGTACCCAAATACATGAACAAGACATTTAAACTATGCACGACCAAGATTCCATCAAGACTTGTCAATTTTGAATTTTAAAATTCTTTCAAAACATAATATAAACTTCTCATTATCCTAGGCTTTGGATCATCAAATCCCCAAAGGATAACCCAGTTTTGAAAGGTTCATGTCCGATGGGAAGTATTTAATTCGAGGGCAGGGTGCAAGGTAACTAAAAGAATAAAAAAACAATGAAACAAAAAGCTTTGGATCATCAAAAAGTGAACTACCAAATTCTTATCTAGTGCTTTATAATTCTAAGACTCTAGGCAGAGGAAGCAGAAGCAGATTTTAAGCAAGTAAACAAATGAAGAAGGTGCAGAAAATTTCTACTCACAGGATCTGGTTCCAATTCATCTGGTGACATCAACATTTCAAAACAACGGCCAGAAATTTTACAGACCATAATCCCGTCTTTGGCGTCCATAGCCATCTCTCTGCATGTATCATCACAAACTGACAGCATAGGAAAGACAAATTAGTTCATTGCATTCTATAGTAAATATTTGAATGCAAGAACATGAAATTGCTGCCATCGTTTCCTACCATGAACATATCCAGTCTTCTCACAAACAAATAAATTACCAACTTGGTGGTAAGTGCACAGATCTCCAGAACAAGCATGGTCAGTGAGCACGTTATCAGTCAAGCCCTTACTGCTTTTCCACAAAGAAACTTGATCCCCAACTGTCTTGTCAATAATGATCCGATCATCTTTCACCTTCAGATCACCAAAAAGAATAAAAAGTGACGAAGAATACAAGATATACAAGAATGCTGCCTCCTAATGATTTGTTCACAGAACTTCTTTGAAAAAGGCAGTCGAAAATGTAAACCAATATGTTTGCCTCAAACATAAGCTGCAATACATTTGACATAAGTATCCCAAAACTAAACATGAAACGAAGTCAACCGATCCTTTGCACTAAAAACAGCAAAAGCACACAACTTCAAAAGATGAGAACAAACTGACAAACAAGCACCAACCAGTCAAATTTCGGGCACATTTAGGAACACAATACGTGCATGCAACCAGACAATAAATGTGGCAGAAAGGTGGCATGTGAGGATCCATTTGTGTAAAAGCACCCAATCTTACAGTAAGGTAGAGATTCTTAGCTCTTCTTTCACATCCAAATGATGCAGTGAATGAAAAGCATAAGACAAACAACTAAAGGCAATAGTTATCAAAAATATTTCGCACGGTTTGAAAAGATACTCTAAAATGTATACAATTTTTAACAAATGAGTCTTCGTGTTAGGCAACATCACATGTTACCTGTGAAGGAAGTGGTGCTTGGCTTCTCTTAGCAGCTTGCATCTGGATATAGTACTCTTTAAACTCAGTTGGGCAACTTCTAACTAGTTCGGCCAAGTCTTCCTTGTCGCGCTGTAAAATGAAGAAACATTAACTTAAAAGACTACCGTCTACACCAGCTTTAACAATGCTTCAAGCATCAAAAAGGAATTTCAAAAAATATAAACTTGCCTTGAGTCTCTTTTGAGATTAAATTAAAAGTTTGAACTCCAAAAATGCCTAATTTCATATGCAATTTCAATTAACATTTCAATCCCAATTAAACAATATTCTCATTAATGCCTTGTCCAAAATAAGACTTGAGACCCACAATAAGACTGGTTTGATGCAACAACAATAACATTGTCAGCACCCTCCTTTCTACTTCTTAGAAACAAATGGTCTAATTACATGTCCATAAATCACTTTTTCCCTTTTTATCTTTTTGCCAATAAGAACACAATGGCATGCCCTCATATTGAAACAACTATCATACATGTCTTTGCTTGAAAATTTCATATAGAAAGCTGATAATTCAGATGTAGTTGGAAAATTTATCACAAGCAAGACATAGTACAAGAATTCAACATTTTTGCACTTCCAATGAAAATACGTACAATGTGTGAAAAACAGAAACAAAAAAAGGTTTTTCCCTCATCATCCGAACATAAATAGGCAAGGAGACATATTACCAGAAGAGAGGACTTAAAAGATACCTGAATATAAAGCTTTTTCCAAGCACAAACTCGTAAATTTTTGGTTGGGGGCAACAGACCCCATCGCATACAGTATCTGCCCAAACACAAAAATAAACAAGTATCATAGGTGTATCTTCATACATAAACTCAGCATATTTCTTAACCTTGCATTAGCAAGTCTACATTACCACAAATCTGTGTGTGTGTGTGTGGGCGCGAAGCCAGCCACCAAAAAAAAAAAAAAGCACAAAATAAAACCATTTTGGAAAAAAGGACTATTGTTCTTTTTCTTCCAAGATCAACTCAAAGAGACTGATACAAAATAAAAACTCACAAGCGACGCCACAAGGACTCATCAGAAGCAGCATAATTCAGGAATCTACAAACCAGCGAACATGATACAAGATCCTGTCACATTTCAATAAATTAAACAAGAACTTTCTAAGATAAAAACACAACAAATCAAACAACAATAATTCAAAATCATAATCTAACAAACCTCAACAAATCAAACAAGAATAATTCAGAATCATAATTTTAACGAACCTCAGAAGACAGGAATTTGAGCATGTGCGTGAATAATTCAGGCGGAATCTTGCTGAAAATTCCAGTATCAATTCTATTAGGACTAGAATGAATCTCACTTTTATTATTAATATTATTATTGTTACTAATACTATCCGAGCCCGACCCCGAGCACGAGCCCGTGGCTGAGAATTTCTCCACGCACAATTTCTTCTTTTTCGGTTCATCTTCTTCCTTGGATTGCTTCTCTTCCTATTTACAAAAAAAGGTTGATATAAGCGGACGTGAAACGACATCGTATTCATAATGATTGTGTAAGATGAATAGAACCTCGGAATCTGAAACTTGAGCGAGGACTTCGGATTCCAGGAACTGAGCCAAGCTATCGTCTTCGTCGTCGGATAACGTCATCGTCGAGACGAAAGGAGCAGCGGAATCTGGATTTGGATCGGACGGCGGCGGCAGGGTTGTGGCCGTTTTTGTAATATTTTACGAGGTGAAAATTACAGTGGAGCAAGCGAGGCGTGATCAGACGATGATAAGCGTATGCACACGGATGGGAACGGTCCAGATGCGTCGGCGATCCAGTTGGGCCCAACTATCTAACTGTGTCCGGTTCGAATATCTTCCTAACTATTTTCTGAGTCAGTTTCAACCCTTGGATTGCATTTAACAAAATCTAACGTCTCAAAGTAACAAAAGAAGCAGAATTCTGAGAAAATAGAAAATCCTTTTATGTTACGGGAATATTATAAGAGTATGTAAACAAATAAATCTCATATATCTGATTATTTAATCAATATTTTAAAAATAAAAAAGATGACGATTTGTATAATTGTACACGATATTAGGGAATAACTTTAATTAGAGCAAAAATCATCGGATCATTATCCATTTATATATATATATATTTGATTTACTTACTAAAACTATAAGGGTTGACAATTGTTCAAGAAATTTGGAAATTAACTAAATTAGAATAAAAAATCAAGGGAATATATTATCGACGCATTAAATTAATCATTTGGCACACGACGCCGTCGGGTGAACGTGTAACGGTGTAAATTGTAAACTGGCAATCTCTTTTCTCAGTAAAATCATTTGTTTGTCGGCGTTAAAACTTAGAACTGCATAATTGCAATACACCCACAAATTCAATAATAAATGATTTTTGGTTCAAGCCATTTCACAGAATTTGTCTACTTCCTATAAGTTTCAAAAATGACACAAAGGAGTCCTCTAACATTTAGGAAGATGATAACTTGCTTTAGAGTTCAAATCAACCAAATAAAACTATTTAGGAAGAGCCCCATCAACGTTAAGGTTGTGCCATACACAAATGATGGCATGAGCACTTGGATGTATCAATTCTTAGAGCATGATATACACACATGATGACATGGAAACCACATGATATTGATCTAATGAAAGCATAATTGCATAAAGCATCAGCATCCGCATCATACAATTCTAACAAATCATATGAATTTCATAGCTACCATAGCAACTAAAAATTTTGAAATACATCAATCTGCACCATCCCTCATTGCAAATCAGATGTCTTAGCACTTGTACCAAATGTTTTCGATCATACACTAAATCTAAGATTAGTGGCTCAACTGTGTACACCCATGAGGTTAGATAACAAAAGGTTCTTAAAAATAAACCAGACCAACATCCAGCTGATGAAACCAAGCTAAAAATCAAGCAGAGTTTACGAAATGCTGGGACAGCAATTTGGCAATCTCCAGGAAGCCAACAGAATCTTTTCCGTTGAAAATGGTCTTCAACTTATCATCACATCGAATCTCCCTCTTGTTTGCAGGATTCTACAAAGCATTATATCAAGTGAAAGAAATTATATTACCATAAAACTGAAACTTGAGACAAAAATAAATGATTATAACAACAAATTGCTATTTCAAACAAAATTGCACTCTGTAACTAGTAAGTTTGTTTAAGTATCAAACATTTTTTGGAAATCATAGATTAGACAATGGAAGTGACAATGAGTACTTGCTTTAGCACAGTTCCTAGCTTCACCAAAGAAAAAAGAAAAACTTGGAACTTAATGTAATCTTTTACTAATAAAAAGTATGATTATGTTGTTGTACTTTGAAATTGATTAATTTGTTTTACTGATTTTTGGCAAATATAGAATTAGCCTTAATGGTGAGAAACAAGAAAAAATATTGAGTCTTGCTTCCAAACGGTTTGCTGACAGTGTGCTGACAGATACAGCAGCAAAATAACTCCAAAATATGTAAAACAATATAGTTTTGCTGCTGGTTCTGTCAAGGTGCGCCTCGTTGATACATTTGTTCGAGAATGTTGCCTTAATTTTTCTTTATTTATTTTGTGACCAGAAACAAGGTATTATTTTCATTTTCCAGAATTAACAATTAACACACACAAGACCTTTTTAAGCTATTTTTACAGCATATTAAACAAGCTAAACAAAAAACAAGAAACACACAATTTCAATTATTACAATGCAGTCAAAACGTTCGATGAAAAGCCAAAAAGAACTTGAACAGCGGCAACTGGCAAAGAAGGAAGCAATAAAGAAAAGACCTGGAGGTCGTGTTGTCTGATATATTGCCAGATTTTCTTGACAGCGTCGGAGCGAGAGGCCTCGTTGGCTCCGAGAAACTTGCTCAGTTGTGCAGATACAGGAACCGGTTTCCCAATCCCTCCCTTTGCTTTCTTGCCAGCAGCTGCTGTTGCTTCTGCTCCGGACTTGGCCGCCGCCGCCATCATTGTCCTGCATCCCCCAAACAATCTCGCTGCCATTTTTCCGAACAAATATAGAGTCACTCAAGCTAAAACCCTAGGAATGCGAAGGGAAGCGAGGGTTTCTTTGACAAATGATTCCTCGCGGCCTTAAATAACCGAACATGCACCCAGGCAGAACTTTTGAAAATTTTGAGGCCGCTATCATGTTGAAACTGAAAAGACTAATTTACCCTCCAGAGTCCAGAAAGAGGGTGCAATTGTGCAAAATTACAACTTGTCAATTGTCATTATGTAAACTGCAGATGCCCTAATTTTGCACCATTTTCAATTTCTGTAAAAATTTGTTATTGAAGTTGAATTTTACGACGTTTACAAAGTTAGAGCTTGAAGCATTTCACGGGCTACGTGAAGAAAGCTGCACAAATGTTTTAATCTTTATGCTCAAAGGAACAATGACTTCAACATTTTATGATTGACAAAGATAGTTTGGACTTTGGAATTGTCGTATGTAAGTTGAAGCTTCAGTAAGAGAATGCTGAAGGAAGTTATGGCTTGCAATCAGCAATAATCATCACGGATTCGAGCAGCCTTGTGATCTTGGTCGATGAGTCAATTGTGATGAACTGAACATCATCAAGTATAAAAATACCCCCCACTGCATCGCATCTCCCTATGATTGAATTCTTTCAGATGTACTGAAAGAAGAGAACAAAAAACGATTGCATCCTTTGATGAAGACAAATCATATACCAAGCTTGCTGAGAATCTTCCACACAAAACAGTAACATTGGAACGAGTAGAAACAGCAGAAGGGATATAAAGATAAACAGAACATCTCTCGCATATCATTCATGCCATGATTCAGCAATTCTCAATGAAATAAATATTCAACCCATGAACAAATCCCTAACTAACAATATGAGACATTATTTGGTTTCTGCCGCACAATAGAACTACAACCACAATTATATTAGCAGCAAACTATCAGCCAGAGCCAGTTTTCACAAATTGTCCGGACAGCAATTTGGCAATCTCTGGGATCCCAATCCTGTCTTTTCCAGACAATAAAGACTTCAACTTCTCTTCACCAAGAAGATCCTTTTTCATTCCAGGGTTCTGCAAAAGTCATAGACATGTTATGCCACTGGAGATTTTTCATTCACGAAAAATAGCAGAGTAAGAGAATATGGATTACTTTTGAACAATAATAGCGAACGTGGATATTTTTAACAGATGTACGCTTATTTCATACTAGCTGTTACGAAGCGTTAAATGTAATTATTTCTCTTTATCTTATTGAGGGCATTTAATAGGATGAGTGAAATTATAAAGTGAAAAATAAGTAACAAAGAAAAGTGGAGTGGATGAAACTACATACATGTGTTCAGAGCAAGTCCAAGAGATATTATAAATCAAACTCAAGTAAGGAAGCAACTACAACATGCAACTTATTCAAGCAAGAGCAGATGGTAAAAACACGAATTTGTAATACTTGAACTGGCAGTAATTTAAATAACAGCTGTTGAAATAAAGAAAGTCAAATGCATGCCGGCAAGAACCCTTGAAGTTTAGTTCTACAAAAGGTTTTCAATCCTAATGCCCATCACACATAATTGCAGAGTTTTGGTTTAATTTTAGGGGATTGACGAAAATGGTTAATTAATAAAAACTAATTTAAATAGTCCTAAATAGAGTTAAGATTTCACAACACGTATACACATGTGAGAAACCAAAGTGGTTTTTTCAGTTAACAGCAATTCAAAAGAACAAATGTTATTGACAACCAAAAAAAGAAAAAAAGAAATACTATCAATACACGTAAATCCAAAATTCAGTTAGGACGATCATCAAACACTTGGAAGTGGCAGCATAATTAACAAACGATATCGCAACTAATTAAAGTGGGAGCAAAATTATCGGTAAATCTAACGATATGCAATCAAATAAACCAATGATTTAAAAGAGAGACCTCGCGATTGTTGAGTTTGATGAACTTGGTGATCAGTTTAGCAGTTTCGGAACGGGGAGGCTCGGGGATGTTCAGAAATCTGCCCAACTCAGAAGTAGAGGAGGGTGCTACAGATTTGGTCTTGCCTTTGGCTTTGGCTTTGGCTTTGGCTTGAGCTTTGGAAGAAGAAGCAGCAGCCTGCAATTTGAGGCCGCCGGCGCCCTTCATTGCCGCCATAGCTGCTTTGCCTCCTCCCCTCGCAGCCATCTTTTGATCTACTTAACGTTGGATGTGTTACTTGCTAGGCGCTAATATTATGTTTGTTGAAAGTAGTCCAGTAATTGGTTATTTTTGTTACTTATTTTATAATTCGTTTGTTTTAATTTAATCGATTATTTTTTTATCTAGACATTATCTTTCTCGTTCGCTTTCATGGAATAGTTAGGCTTCTTTAGATATTACTTAATCCTTTCACAATGATGAAATAGTTAGTGCCTATTTAGTATTTTCATTATTTATTAGTTAGTCTCACAAATTTTTATCAAAATTTTTGTTATTATTTTATTTTTTAGTAGAACTTTTAAAAATTAAATAAGTTAATTTATCTCTAATAGTAAAAATTTAAATTCTAAACTTTAAGAATAAAATAATTTTTTTAATAATATCTTTTATTTATTTAACAATCTTATTTTATTTTTTTATAACATAATTTTAAAAAAATTATTTATTAAAATATTTTTATAAATTTTAATAAAAACTCTCATTAACAACCAAATAACGAAAATACTTTTAAGTAAAAATTCTACTAATAAAAATTCTATCCAAATAAGTTCTATTTTAAAAAGTATACCAATCGGAGCTTTATGCTCCAAAATAATTAATTGTCTTTAATTTTTTTTTTAAAAAAAAGAAAATCGAAAATTAAGAAAAGAAAATAACAGTAAGAATGCTATAGGTGATGAAAATTATACACCGAACAATCGTCAATCCTCAATTCTCGGACGCATTCACAAGATCCTAGATGCTATATTAGTACACAGATAAGCAAGATACAAAGACCCTTTTGTCACAATGATGCTAAGCACCTTCATATGCTACGCAAACTACTAGAGATACAAAAATAATAGCTCTCTTAGCTTCTTCCTCCAATGGCTTGCAGCCTTGCCCGATAATCTCATCTCAGTCTAGACTATGACTGATCATATTGACGGTATGGTTTACTTCTGTCATGTACATCAAGAGTCAGAATCTTCATATAAGCGTCATGAATGAGAATGCTTGTGTCTGCTCTTCTCACTCCTATGATGTCGATCCGATTCATCTGCAGATGTATATCTATGCTTTTGCCTGATCTTTTCTCTTCTCGGATGCCGACCCAAGTCAGAATCCTCAGATGAATGTGAATGCTTCTTTCTACTCTTTTCACCTACATTATGCCTGCCAACCTCATATTCAGACGGAAAATAATGCTTTTGCCTGTTCTTTCTATTTCTATTTCTATTATGCCTATCAGCGTCTGACGCTTCAGACCGATAAGAATACTTGTCTCTGCGTTCTTTTATCATATGATGATAATCAGAGTCATCTTCAGATGAATAAGAATGCATTTGCCTGCTCCTTCTACTTCTATGATACTTGTCAGAATCAGAATCTTCGGATGAATAATTGTGCTTGTGTCTGGATTTTCTACGATGTGTATTCCATTCTGAAACATCAGATGAACTAGATTTGGAATAGTTTCGCTTCGTTTTCTTCTTATGTTTCTTCTCCTTCTTTGACCTCCTGCCTTCACCATCGGAAGGTGAAGTCACCCCATCGTCATCAGAAACTCTTAATTCTTCACTATCAGATGATGCCTGCCTCTTGTGTTTACTTTTCTTTTTGGACTTCTTTCTACGTTTGCCCGACAAGCTGCTCAACAAGTCAGGGACACTATCCCCAGCCAGAAACCCTAGAATTTTGGGGGGAAGGAGAATAATAAGTAAAATGTATCAGTTACTACTATATGATACGAGGAAAAACAAAGTTCAGTGGTTAATGAAGGGCATTTACCCCCATATTCATCAAAAATGTCCTCAGCAACTATCTGCTGATTGGGATCATCAGGTTTAAAACCTCCACGAGGAGGACTAAAATTTCCTGGTTGTCGCTTCAGCTCCCACTTGAGAGGCTGCATGGAACAAAATAGCATCAGCAAGCAGCCAGTGCTCCCACTTTGTAAAAGTGCAGAAGGCAAGCAAAATGTTCAAAATAAAGGGCAACGAAATATACATGAGCTTGTACTAGCTATAAACATAAGTGCAAAATAACTTATAAGCTACCCATCTTCGACATATGATTCCACAAGTGAGTGACTAACTGCTATGCATACTCATTTCTAGATTGCTTAGTGGTGATATTCCACTTCACATGTAAAACAGAAGCCATTAGAAGAGATTTGGGTATTGCTCTCTATAATTTTTTCATTGACTGGCATTCATGTAGATTTTCATGCAAACTTAGTGACTTTTTAAATATAGTTTCCAGTACAACAATTAAGAATCCAGATACAAAATAGGGTAATTAAACAACAGGTATGGAAATGAACTTTTTCAAGCTCAGTTCTAGTCTCAAGGCTAACAATTTGCAGCCTTTACTTAATTTCCAGCAAACACCAAAGAAAAAAAAAACATACCTCACTAGGATCTACGTGAGCCATGATAGCAGTCAAGGGGTCATCTCTTTTCAATCGACTTTCTTCATTAGGCATTATTGCATCCTTCAATGGACACTCACGATCACCACTTTGATGCCCAAAATTTCCACATCTTAAACATTTCACATTTCTTACTTCAACACCAAATGGTTTTACCCTTGCAGGAGCACCTGTCTCCAGCCTGGTTATTGTTTAAAGCAAATGCAACTAAGACTTTCGTATATTAGCATAATAATAGCTCATGGAACACAACCAACTTAAAAGCCACAGCATTGCCATTTGAACTCTTGGATGGCCAATCTTAGTATGATAGCATGTATAAGCTAATAAACAAATAAAAGATTCCACTTAAGATTTCAACTGGCAAGTACATATAATGGAATATTCACAACAGACAATAGATCATTGCATGCACAGCAGTGTCATAAATCTCAAACAAACAATACTAAGTAATTCAGTAGTATTAATAAGCATGCATAATAAATGCTTCTGAGCAAGACCGAAACATACCGTGGAGCATTTTTAAGGATTTCAAACTCTTCTTCAGTAGGTAAAGGTCGCCCAAACACATCTTTTGGCCTTGATTTCTTCTTTTCTTCAGCCACAGGCTTCGACTCTGGTTGCCTACAATAAATACAAAACAACATCTGACATTACCACAAAATGAAACAATTATACAAATGCTTTCTAGTGGCAATGATTAATGACAATAATAAGAATAATAACAGAATACATTGGATTTGAAGCTGGTTCTTGAGATGAGTCTCCTTGTTTCTTCCTCCCTTCTTCAAGTTCCGCAGCCTTAGCGCTTTCAGCATTGTAACCGGGTGGACGAACATACATAAAGCTAACAGCTTGCATAGTCTCCATCTACGCCAAATCAACAGAATAAACAAGTAACTATACTATAACAAAAAAGAAAAAAAAAATCCATCTGGGGTTTTAAATCAAACGCTTATAAGTAGTAAAAACTGTACCTTTTCCTTGTCTTTCTTGGAAATAAGAGATGTTTGGCGAAAGAACTCCTGCTCTTGTGCATACTAAAAAAAAAACATAGAGAGATTAGGAAAATTGGTTAAATAAATGAATGAGAACAAATTGATGGGAAAAGAAGAGATACTTCGCGGGTCACTTCCTCGGTGCGGCGCTGGCGCTGGGAGTGCATCTGTTCGGCGATCCATTTGCGGCGTTGATTAGGGTAAGAGAGAGGATGCCATGGCTTCTGGTTTAAGTATGAATGGCTCCATGCGGTTCCTGCTTTCGTCTTGTAATCAACTTCACCCGATCCTACAACTGATGCTTTCTTCAATCTCTTCCCTCCTCCTTCCTCGTCCTCCATTCCGATGATGACAAACGATGAGCGATAGATGAAACGACGTTGCTGACCAACTAGCCATTAATTTGATAATTTAACCGAAAAATGAAAAGAAAAAGTTTTAAGGATAATTTACGTTTAGAGCCTTATAATTTATAAAATCGTGTAAAATTTCAAAACTATTTCAATATTATAAATCAAGTCCCTCAAGGTCATGAAGTGCTGCAAAATTACATCGACGAAATTGCTGTTAGGTCCTTGTTACTTTCTGAAAATTCACAACAATTATAAATTTTTTAAACTCTTAAGTGGTCAAGCTTTAAAATTATTCGTGCATAAAAAATGCGCAAATATTGTTATTACTTTAAGGTTAAGCTAGGGATGGTAAAATCTTCCATGGGTTTGGGGCTCCATGGAGCCCCACCTCAAATGAAAAAAATTTTTAATAATTTTTGGGGAATGAGGTGGGGAGTGGGAGAAAAATAATCCTCAAATTGTTAACAGATGGGGTTTGGTATTGCACTCCCCACCCCACCTCCACCCCAATCCCCATTATACATAAATATGTTAATAATTTTTATTTTATCAACTATAATGTCAATTAATATTTTTTAATTTTTATGTAATATAAACATGATATGAGTAAAAGAAAATCCTACAATATTTTTTAATTTTAAAATATTATTATATTTTCTTTTCTCTTTTAAGGTGCTGCTCTCTTTAAATATTTTTCACTTTTAATATCAGTTTAAGATATTGTTTCAAACTTTTAGAGATTTTAAAAAAAATACTTTATAATATGATGATAATTTTATTTTAAGTCTCTAATTTTTAATTTACTGAAATCATATTTTTATATTTACTATAAAATAAGTAAATGAGGAATGGGGTGGGGATGGGGGAATCATTCCCCACGTGGGGATTCCCCATCCCTAGCCCACTAAATTTATTGGGGAATGGGGTGGGGAATGGAGGCAAAAATTTTTAATGGGGTAGGTATCCCCACCCCCACCCCGCCCCATTGCCATCCCTATGTTAAGCCTCTTATTGATGGGGTTTCAATCAAAAAAATTAATTTATTGGGTGAAAATACCTATATTAATTATAAGTTCAAGTAACTCAACTAATATTATTTGAACTTAAAACTTGTTTGAGATTATTTTCGGAGGCTCAAAAGTGATTTAAAAAGATAAAAATTAATTTTAATATTTGATAAATTTTTTAAAAGCCACTTTTACCAAAATTATCTCATCATGCATCAGATTTCAAAAAGTAGAGAAGAAATAACTTTTCATAATTTGATTTTCACTTTTATACTTAATACCGTGTGTCTATATATATATATTAAAATTCTAAAATTATACATTTTAGCTAGGAAATAAAATTATTAACTTTAAAGAGATTATTATTATTACCAATTATATGTGTTGAGATAACAAAATAAAAAAAAAATAATCTAAAATATTTATTTTTTTTATCAATTATTGCATATACACAATAAAAAATATTTTATATACATATTTATAAATATGTAAATAAATTTTATTTAATATTATGTTCAGTTTAATCATCTACATTGTCACAAAAGTTTAATAGTAAAATTTACTAAGCACATACGATTTCTTTTAAAACTCACAACACTTATAAAAATAAATTTGACCAAATGTTTAATTAATTCTTTTCAATTATTTCTACGGCATAACTAACAAAAATTATTTTAAAAATTATACTGCTACCAAATTGGCCCTTAACACATATTGTGAAGGCATAAAGGCGTAAAGCTCATTACATCATTGTTCTTGTTGCGCCCATATGTCTTCTTATTTCTAGTGATATGACAATTTAACGCAACTTTTTCTTGCTCAATCAATTAAACTGCTGCAGATAAGTTTTTTTCTGAATGGTTTGGACAATTTTAATTCATTTAGTGGATTTTCTACCCTTCCATTGTCATACAACGTGAGCATTCCTTTTCTGTTGAGTGAAATTTGGCATGTAGTTAGGTTTAAAAGAAAAAACAAAATTGCCTTATCTAACAAATCCTATAACTGATGCAACAAATAAAGGATCACACTTCTGCTGCTTCTAATTGGAGCCACAACGACAGAACATGATAATGCTTACCTGATAGTGGGAAAATGTTATTGCTTAAGCCTTAGCTGATGCTTGTTTAAGACCTTTGAATGAGCTGATATGAATCGGTGTCATGTCATGCAATTTTTAACTTTTAGCTACTTGGTTTCTATGCATTTACTGCTAGTTGAACCCATATGGCCTACTCAGATTGCCACTTCTAAATGCTCAATGAAAATTACAGTTCTTATAAAGAAGAAAAGGACTTGATAGGATGCAGATTTCTTGTCCTTTCCAATTATTTAAGGATGCTGAATTGTGGTGTGGATCTGCACTATGTTGAATGTTGGAAAATGACACAGATTTTGGTGTCATGTCTTGTTTGCTGACTTATTGTAACAGCTTTGTCCCAACAACCAGTAGATATTGTAGATATTGTCTGCTTTGTCCTTCACTCACACGTTCTTCATGCTCACAGATTTGCCTTTCGGGAGAACATGCGGCTTTTTTGCCAACTTTGCTACCTATGTGGGATGTCACACTCCGTCCGGATAATTCTGCCTGTTGGAACAATGGAGATGAGGAATCTAGTGTGTGTTTTATATACCTAGTCATCTCTGGTCTAGTTCTATGTTTTTTTTTTAAATTCTCCATTTAATATTTCGTTTTTCATATGAATGATCTTGAAATGTTCACATGGTTGGTACAATTCTAATGGAAGTAATCACACTTGCTTTTTTGACCAGAACATCAAAGTGAAAAGAATGATTTTTTCTTCTTCTCAAATCTCTTCATCTATAAAAATATAAACAGAATAAAAGTCGAATAAGAATCTTTAATGATCAGCTTGCAATCATTGGCACCCAAGTTGCTAAGCTCATCTTTTAATTTTGTTGCAATGTTCTTCTCATAGGCAGATTTGAGAGCTTCCCTTGCCAACTTCTGATCTTGGTCCGTGTTCTCACCTTGATCAGTTGATTGCTTGTAATCAGGCTGCAATTTTAGGACAATCTGTAAATGTATCCTGTTCCAGTTAATTAAAAAGATAATGCAACAACTTGAGATACATCAATCTCTAAAAGGATGAAATGATAATCCATGCACAAAATTACTTGGGATGTGATTGCATGTGGTTCTTGCTCACACCGTGTCACGCGTGTGTTTACATATGATCACAAATGAAGATGACTCCAAAGTTTCTCGTAGTGATGATGTAAATGTTTAGGTTGGTGGGGTCTCATTTAATTCCATTTACATAATTGTACAAGCGACATTTTCAAAGCGACATTTTCAGTAAGCCAAGTGATGTCCTATCCTAGTCTCATGTTAAAAGAAACCGAAGAGACTATACAACGATGATGAGTTAACAAAAGCAAACTACCCCCACCACATATAAATTTTACAGTTTTAAATGTGTTTGTTCAGTGATAGTGAAATATGAAAAAAAAAAAAAGTAGGATAAAAAATACCATTTGCAAGATCAAGTAAGAGATCGGCTGGATTGACAGTCACTGACGTAGAGAAACCAATGGAGGAAAAGTATTCCAAAGTTGTAGAAGCAGGGCCATTATATATTGGGCTGCCTCCAGAGAGTAAAACTACTTTATCAAACACGTGGTAAAGTCTGCTGGATGGCTGATGAATGGTGGTGATGATGGTTCGGCTGCTATTTGCCAGCCGTTTGATAGTTGTCAGGATTCTTTGAGCCGTGGTTGAGTCCAATCCTGAGGTTGGCTCATCAAGCAGTAACAAGCATGGATTGATTAGCATTTCTTGAGCTATCTCTTCTTTTCCCCCCCTGATATTCCTTGCACGAGTGGGCCTCCTATCATGCTATTCCGGCACCGTGTCATGCTATGCTAGCAGGCTAGCATAGCTAGTATTTCTCCTGGACAAACCGAAAGACAGGTCTCAACACAGGAGAAGTTTTTTTATTTTTTATTTAGCTGTAGAAGAATAATAATATTCTGAAAAAGCGGGGCCTGGCTTGAACACACTAATAAAATTGTGATTTGTTTACTAGAGAAAGCAAAATATTAAAGATGAAATGGGTTGTCAAAAGAGTGAGTGAAATAAATTAAAGTGAAAGCAATGGCTCCTTACTTCCTTTTCCATGCAAAGCAAAAACTGATTCTTTTAATCTCTATTCTCTTCCTTTTTTTTTCCCTCCTTTTAGTTATTTTATTGTAGTCTTCAACATTCATATCACCGAAATTCGATATGACCATTGCATTTATCATTGCTTATTGTTTACGTATTATTATTTCTTGAAGATTAATCGCTTGAAGATTCTATATATCCTATGCCAAGCTAAGTCATCTCTAATTTATAATTCCTTTTTTTTGTTAATTTATTTTATTATTTTATGCTGAATAAGAGAGAGAGAGAGAGAGAGAAATGATTAAAGGAAAAGAACCCTCAATCTGATTCCAATTTCTATCCCTCATATGTGAGTGTGTGTGTTTTCTTTGCAGAACACTGAGAATGAAAGAAGTATAATGGGGGGTCGAAAGTGGAGCCAGCCTTTTCAATGATCAAAGACTTTAGAGTTTTGGCTACTTGACATTGTTGGGTGCGTATCATTTTTTTGAGCGCACCCCTTTCTGCTCCCCCAACTTGTATATATATCATGCATTCAATAAAATTTTTCACTTTTTCTTGTGTTTTGTGCTCTTGCTTTTTTGAAATATTCTTTCTTATTCCATTGCTTTCTCATTGTATCTCTAATTTTATCAATACACTGTTTTTTTTTTTTTTTTGGGAAGATCTATACACTATTTAGCTAGCTAGCAAGCTAGCTTCATTTTTGCATGAATTATTCTCACTAGTTTTTTGGTTTCTATATTATTTATCAATAACCCTTTTATAGTTGTGCTAGCATATTATTTATGAGGATATCTTTAGCTTAACTAATGACTCTTTGTAGGTGAGTTATAGAATATTATACGATCATGTCAAGTATTTTCATTTCACATCAATTTGCAAATGTTTTTTTTTTTTAGGGAAATAAAATTCATTAAGCAGATAACTTAGAAATCAACCAAGGGGGTGGAACATGCCTCCACTCCCCCGGACCTGATAAAGAACCCCTCACCCGAGCAATAAAATGAGCAGCGGAGTTCGCAGATCGCCTAACAAAGGAGAAAGTAACATCTCCTATAGATTGAGCTAAAGCTCTACAATCGTCAATAAAAGAGATAACCAAATTGATTGAGAAAGTAACATCAAATTGCAAATGTTGTTTACTGCTAAAAGAGATAACCAAATTGATTGATCCATGAATCAACCAACTTGCATCCATTATTTTAAACTTCAAAAAAAAATCATGCCTCCAGATAGATAATGAAATTTTATAGCTATCATTATAATCAAATAGAGAAAAAAGTTTCTCTTATTGCTATTGATTTTGACCAACTCATTCCATAACCGTGTGCTTGGCTTGGCAATTCTTTTTTATTTCATCATAGTGGAAACTGCATGCTCTAGATATATTGAGAATGACATGCACTTAGTTTTCTAATTTCACAACTAGCTCCCGAGCTATCATTAATTAGATATTTTGTAAGGTACATCTAAGTGCAACTTTGTTAGTGAATGAGAGAAAAGGTGAGAATTGAGATGATGATTAAAGTTGACGATAATGAAATGTTAAGTTAATCTCACCATAAATAATTGTATCATTTAAAATAATAAAAGTCATTATTATTCTTTTTAAAGGTGTGTGTGTGTGAGTGTATATAGATGTGGACTCTGTTCTTGACACTGTTATTGTATAGTTTCTTTATAATTTTGTAATGCACTAAGCCCCTTGATAATGATATAAAAGGTAGACAAAGTATGAATGTCCACACTTATTAGGAGTCCATCTTTGATGAACACCTAAAAAGAAATTTAAAACTTCAAACTAAAAATATTAAAGCTAAAAATAATATTGTCTAACTTCAAGAAATCACTATTTTTTTCTTTTTCTTTTTCTTTTTCCTTCTTCAAGTAATCACTATTTTTTTCTTCTTCTTTTTTTTGGTCTTTTAAATTGGTTGCTGCTAGTATTTTTCGAACACTCGTATATGGGAATTTATAATTTTATTAAAATATTAAACATTTAAGAGAAACAAATGGGAATAACATAGCTCCAACAGATTCATGAAACTCTTTGGAGGGCTAGGAAAAGAATTAAAAATTGAATTAAGTAAAAATTAATGAAACCGATACCCATTTAAAAGTTCTTTATAATTTTAAAATGATTCAAAAAATTTCAAACATATATTTAAAAGTGGGACCAGTTAGATGTGTAGTATAAGTGAGTTTGAGAATAGAGTTAGGAAGTCGACAAGTGGTAAGCACTCCCAGTTTCCAGTGGCCGTAAGCACCCCCGCGAGGGGTGGGGGAGTTGGAATTTTTTGTGTCGTTTTATGCTTTCATCGATTGCGTTTACACAACCAAATCATTTGGTGGTGGAGGTATCCCACTCATAATTATTATCTATAATCATCTTCCATTAGATTTCTTTTTTTAATTTTTAAGTTAATTATTGTCATTATGAAATTAATATTGAAAATCGGGACTTTCAATCTCTATTTTCTCTGTCTTTTGTGGTTTAGTCTTTGATCTCTCTTTCTCACATTTTCTCATTATAATTGTTGCTTTAACAACCTTAATCTTTTTTTTTACCACCTCAAAACTTGTTAATTATTAATTCTTGTTGATGGTAAAATGTAGACCAGGGCACTGAGGCATGATATATAGGGAACATGACTTAAGGTCGTGATGAAGAATAAAGGGAAAACTAAAGATGGAGGATGAAATGAGAAGATCTCAAAGAATTAACATCAGCCGCCATAAATCGTTTAAGGATAACAAAAAATGTCTCCTACATTATGCCCGCATCACCATATCCTCCCACATTATGCCTGCATAATCATATATCAGTATGGGACCACTGGACAATAGCAACCTCACCAATGGTAACAGGAATTGTTACTACAACATGATCCCTCTTTGGATTATCTCTAAAATATTTCCTTATAAGTAGCTGAAGTCAGAATTGAGGATAGGGGTCCACAAGCAAAACCACCTATACAATCTCTAATGAAATAATGTGCTCCTCAACTCAATTGATTCATTTAAAATGGGCCAATCAGAGGTAAGGACATGCTGTCAATACAAACTGTCCTCAAAACGCGGACTAGACTCATAACGCGAAGACTAGACTCATAACGCGGTGTTTTTATCCTAAAAACTAAATACATTCTAATTTTGTTATAAAATTTAACAAAATGGTGATGTTAATTAATAAATAAATGAAAAGAGATTTTGTTTGTAATCATAGATGAGAAAAAAAATGCCGATACTTTTTTTTTTAATATTTCTTTGGACTCAAAATGGGGTTGATTGATATAACTGGAGTGAAATAATTATATGAATGTGATGAGACATATTGGTTGTCTCAGTATCATATCTTGCTTTTTGTCCACTGGAAATCTTTCCACACTTCTTCACACAAATTACTACGCGTAAGGGAAAAATCTTTATTGGTTGTGACATCAAATTTGATGAGCATTTGCATTTTGTTGATGTAACTGTAACGCCACAAATTCCCATACATATTAAATTATGGAAATTGGGCTTTCATTGAGAATTATGAGTGGCCTATAACCCTTATTTAGAAAGGGGTACTAATTAAATAGAGGTTATTTATGAGATCATTTTGGAAAAGGGCTATTTTTCCTTATTGAATAGGGTTTCTTAAGATCCCCTATAAATACATACTTTTCCCCCTTCCATAACCCTAAGTTCACAACGTTTATCCTTCTTCTCTGCTGCTCTTTACGCTCCTACCCAAATCTTAGGATTCAAACCTTTGTTTAGGAGAGACTCAAAGCGACGGGTAAGTTCACAACGTTTATTCTGAACAGCATGAGTATCTCGAATTTTTAAAGCTATATTTTCTGAACGAATTTTCTTATAAAATTTATATTTCTGGAAACTAGACATGTAGGGCTTCTTGATTAAATTTTATTTCATTAAATTCAACTTCGTTTTCAATTTTATACGTATTTTGGAAATAGAAACCACTGCACTGGAAATCCACGATTCCAGTATTGTGATCAGATTCACAAGACTATTTGTACCACCAAATGAACTCAAAAAATTCTGAAAGTTTATATGTATGTTAATATATGTGTCTAGGATTCCCAGTTTTAATTTCATAATTTTCTGATTAGTATTTTATTTTATAAAAATCACGGAACCCGTTCTGTTTGGTTTAGATTATGTGAAAACAGTTTCGAATTTGCTGAGAAGTAAATAGTTTTTAAAATGTTTTTGATATCGGATCCTCTTGTAAATTTTACATGGGGTACTCATGGATGTCCAGAATGGTTCCATAGGATTTTATATCATTCTGAGTCTTTGATTAAGAGTTAAAATTCCGAGAATCAGACCTGTACGGGTATGAATTAGAAAATCAAATTCTTAGAATAAGTTATTGATTGTCATATCTTGTATTTGTTTAAGGTTTTGAAGGTGTTTGAGGCTCTTAGAAGCTTAGAGGTGTGTTAATCCAAGTTCATTTGTCGAGGTAAGTAACTTCATTCCTAATGTACTGGATATGTAGAAGTATTTTGATATTATTATTATAAGTATAAATGTTTTGATACTACTTAAAGGATTACTAATTTTGATAACAAAATTAGCTTTATGTAAATGTTTTCAAACCATTCTTTTTAACAAAGTATTTTATAAATGCTTTTTAATATGTAAATGATTTTATGACATGACAACCTTTTATGATGTTATCTTTAAAATGTTATGCAAGCCTATATTATTGATATGAACTTTTATAAATCTGATACGAATGTTTTGTACCCATATATGATTTCAATTACTGATAATTGTATGAGATTCCTAATGTTTTGGCTCATTGTCCATAGTTATTCTGATTCTGATTCTGATCGTAATATACGATATATCTGTCTGGACCAGTACTGGGTTTCTGTTCTGAATGTGCACACGATATTCTGATTATGTTTCTGGCCGGGTCACCGGGACTATAGGTGACACTATGTGACATGAGCTAACCTGTTTGTTTTCTGTATACGTATTACATGAGTTGATTCGTAAGTAAATATGCTTTTGAATATTCTGAATTATTAAGAATTTATCTTATGTTATTGTGATATATCGTTTTATGAAAATTATGGATTATGATATATGCTTTAAACAAAAGAAGGCTTGCAATATTTTTGGTATCGATAGGCCTAGTGTGTTAGGAATGGTTTTACTTACCGAGTTGACGGCTCACCCCTCGTCATTACTTTTTTGCAGATTAAGTTTCTTTTGAGAGGTGCACTTAGCTTTGGAGTTAATGATTTCCAGTTTCCGTTTGCTATTGAATAAGAGGAGGAATAGACTTGTGTTTCTATTTAGTTACTTTTATTATGAACGTGTAATTTGGAGTTTGAGACTTTTGTTATTATTTTTATATGTCCTCGAGAGAGATTATTTAGTATTTGACGTTTGGATTTATGGATTTATTTGAATAAGAATTGGAGGAATTTCAGTTTGAAACTTATGAGTAAAGATTATGATTTGTGAGTAACCTCCTTCTTCACGTGCTCCGCACGTGTTAGATTTGGGGTGTTACAATTGTGGTATCAGAGAAACTAGGTTAGGATTCTGTAGACTTTCTTTTACCGTTTAATTAGATTGTCTAATTAAATCGATTACATTTGTTTTGTAGACATGAAGAAGGACAATATGGGTATGAAAAGTGTCAAGAATAAGGGATGGACAGAAATTGATAGGACCGAACAATTTATCTTAGGAGGAGTTCTTGTCAAAGATCTTAGGAGACTTCATAAGCAGCGAATGGATGATAGACTAAGACGGACTATAGAGGTCTACATCGATACTCCTCCAGGACCTGGAGCTTCAAGAAAGAAGCTCAATGAGGCTATACGTGGACTACGTGTTTATGGCAAGGGAGCTAACAAGAATAAGCTTGTAATACGTCGCCTATTTTGGACAGGACCTCGATTTAAGCCTTACTATAGCAAAGGATGGGTATCTCCATGTCTAAATAAACTACCTTATAGAACTCCTAAGGAAATCGAGACAGATGGAGTCACGACTAAGGAAAGGAAAGTAAAGATAGATCCTTTTCCTATCCGGTTGAGTACACCTATGAACTTTGTGGCTGTAGGACATGAAACTCTGTAGACTTTATTGAGGTTAATAGAGTGATTAAATATTTTAAGGCAAGGAGTAACTAGTAATTCTATTTTGGTCTTTTTGGCTTTCTATGTTGCTTGCGACTTTGTAATAACTCTTGTTATATGATCTTTGGTATTAACGTAGAATGAAATATTTATTGCTCTTGTTTACAATATCAAATTTTCTTAGTTACACTACTTATTCAGTACGCTGCGCGCTTGCACGACCTTTAGCTATGAATTATTTACCCCTTTTTAATTATTTATTTATTCTCTGTGTTATAGTCAAGAGATGTCACGTAAGGGAGGTGCTAGGCATGCCTCTAGCTCGAGAGATGTTTTAGGTATCGCTGACGACGCTGACCCAACCTTGCACGAGATGGCTAACGAAGGAAATCCTATGATGCGCGCAATGCTTAGATTGATGGAACAACAAAGTAAGTTAATTCAAGATATGGCTAGAGGCAGAGTTGGGGCACAAGAGAATGTGCCAGTTGAAAGGCAAGGTGGCGCAAGAGATCATGGGGCTATGGTGAACTTAGAACGATTTAAGAAATTGGGACCACCTACCTTTCAGGGGACTGCCGATCCCATGGTTGCAGAGGCATGGCTAAAACAGATGGAGAAGATATTTGTGGCTATGGGTTGTAATGATGATCAAAGGGTAATATTAGCCTCATTTGTCCTTCAGGGTGAGGCAGACCACTGGTGGGATGTGTTGTGCAAATTTTAATGTACTCGCAAGCGCACGAATCTATTGTAGTATAGATCTATGGTGACGAGTGTCGATCCCACGAGGAGGTGGATTTTAATTGTGTAGAATTAATTTTGTAAATGGGTGATTGGATTTATGGTGGAAATGATTTGGAATATGCTAAAACTTAAATTAAAATGGCGAGAATAAATTCTAAAACTGGAATTGAAATGGCGAGAATGAATTGAAGAGAATTCTATTGAAATGACGTACTTGGGTATCTGGATCCGTATCAACATGCATCATGGGCTAAATAATCCGTATTAATGCCAATTAAATCATGAGGGGGGAATCCACACCTCATGAACCACGCTCTAATCAATATGGTGCTAAGGGCTTATCGTGCCAAATAATAATAACCTTATACTAGAGAGCCGGTGTAACCAAGGCGGTATCTAGACAAGACTATTATTATTTGTCGACGAGAAGTCAAAACATCCACAAAAATTAGAGGGGAAGAGAAAATAAATTTACCAAATTAAGCCCATGACACATGTTGAGACTTCACCTTCAACCCAAGCTTGAAAGAAAATTAGCCACTCATAATTGAACTAGGGGCAAAATGGAAATTTATTAAAATACGAAGAAAATACAAGATGGAGAAGGAATTACAGAAAATGGATCCCAAAAATGGATTCAGAGATATCAAATTAGGGGGGGGAGGCCCCCTTTTTATAGATACATGGAGTAAATCATGGCCATCGGATTAAAAATAGTTTGGACGCTCAGGATTGCGCCACGTCATCAGTCAACAGTCCACGGTTTGACCACGCGGATGAACAGTAACACGGTTTGACCCGACTTTGAACAGTAACGCGGTTTGACCCGGATGAACAGTAACGCGGTTTGGTTGAAAATAATCCTGTGTGATGCATGCACCGTACGCGAGATTTTTCGTCCACTGATATGCTGCCACGTCACCATCAACAGTACATAAGAATTTTAGTCCAACAGGATCGTGACACCTCATCAGTCAATGCCACATCATCGGTCAATGCCACGTCATCATCCGTCTATGTGAACAGTGTCGTGAACAGTAACGTATACAGTACCGTACACGTGAATAGTACCGTACATGTGAATAGTGTCATTTTTCCTTTTATGCTCCTCCTAAGGTTTTCGACCGTCCTGAGTTCAAAAGTGATGTCCGTTTTGCCGTCTGATCTCTCCTTTATTGTGAAATGACTATAATGCCCCTAAAATACATAAAATACTTAATTAAAATAAAACACATGTAATTAAATCACAAGAAGGTTAAATATATAAAAGTAAGGGTTGTTAGTAAGACTTAAAATGTAAAATAACGGTTTTCTCCTTTATAAATATGCATTTTCTAATACTCAACACACCCCCCAACCAGCTTATTGCTAGTCCCTAGCAAATAAAGCGAAAACAAAATTCAAATTCAAAATAATTTTTTTTTTGTTTTAATAGAAACACTCGTATTTATTCCATCAGATTAATGATAACACTCAAATAAAAGTATAAGCATTATCTCTAGTCTAAAGCAACATCACACCCACATCAACCATCCACATGAATTAGCCCAGTAGACTTTGTTTTAGCTACTCTCAAGAATGACATGTCAAACCCCAAAATCTCACTGGAAGTAGTGACACTCTCACAAATAAATTAATCCCAATAAAAATAGTCACTCCAATGAATGGTAATTGAGAGAGAAAATAATAAAGAAGTGATATCACATGCTCTCACCAAGATGAAATAAATATGCCCTCAGCTTAGAAATAATACGATCTCAAGTCAAATAAAATGTTAGTCAACCCACTTTATTTATCTTTTTTTTTTTTTTAATTATGCATCACTACATCTTTTTAGCCCATATAACTAGCTTCTACTTCAAACTATAGTTCCCTAAAATCAAGAAGGACTTTTATTAGGATGAAACGTAGGCTAGGGACATGGCTAACAAAGAAGGAAAATAAGGAAAACAAAGTGTATGTTTGAGAAAAATGCAGAGAAATTTTTTTTTTTTTTTTGGAAGTTGCAAGGTGGATTTCACCTATTTTTATTCTTTTGAAACAACAACTTTTGTTTTTGTTTTTGTTTTTGTTTTTTTTTTGTTTTTTTTTGTTTTTTGGCATAACTTCACTGAACAACATAATTATTTACATTTTCTCAAACATAAATAGGTGATGGAACTTATAAGACATCGGGTAATACTCCAAATCGGAGTGGGTCAAGATGATAAGTTGACAAAGAAAATGTTTTTTTTTTTTTAAAGGCTCAAAAGGGTTAACTATGGATATTTAATAAAAGGGATGGCTAGAAAGGCTCAAACGGATCAAAGATGGCCTTTCCATCGTCTTTTAGGGCTCTGAATAACCTTCCATATCTACTAGTTAGATGGGCCTCCAAATGTAGCAACACACTCTTTTTTCTTTTTCTTTTTTCTTTTTTTTTTATTTTACAATTTTTTTTTTTTTTAGGGTTAACTCAAAAGTAATTTAGAGATCGTGTATAAAATAATAAACTGCTAAGCTGTATAAAGAGTGGGCAAAAGGGTTATTCTCCAAGAAAAATAATAGGCTCAAAAACTCACTTGGTACTTATTATGACATGTTCATTCCTTCAAGCAACTCATATATGTCTCCGACATCAACATGTAGAGTAGCAAACATAATGTAACATCACTTAAGACCAAAGATAATACAAATACTAAAATTTAAAATTAATCATGTCACCCAATGTTAAAACAAATCACACAAATTTTTTTTTTTTTTAAACAACATTCTACCCCCCAACCTATTCTAAACATGAAAGGAAAATATGCATGCAGAAATGTGAAAATGATGCATAAAAACTAATTAGAAAAGTTACACGTAAAATGATAGAAAACGAAAATGATTTTTTTTTTTTTAAAGAAGATGCGTTTCTAGAGGAACTACACTCCATATTCAGCCATCTTCGACTCAAAAGTTGGAAAATGTATATTTATAGAGGAGAAATTAAAAAGAAGAAAAATAAACATAAACACATAATAAAGAAAAAGAAAATGTCTGAATTTTTTTTTTTTTTTATAAACGATGAAGATGCGTTTCTAGAGTCACTACACTCCATATTCAGCCATCTTCAACACAAAAAGTTAGCAACAGTTAGTTTCTACAACAAAAATTAGTAAAAACTTAACCAAAATTCTACAATTGTCGACTATTCCCTCCCCCCAACCAGAACGAAACATTGTCCTCAATGTTTGAAAGGAAAGAAGTAGAGTTTAGAAGACATCACCTGGGTGGTGCAACACAGAAGAAAATATTTATAGGCGGAGAGTTAAATCTAATTTGTACTTCTTACTGCTGCTACTGTTACCATCATTATTTGGACGCTCCAACACGAAGGTCCAGGGGTCTGGCTCCGGTCTATAAGCTTGTAACAGATCAAGTAGCTCGTTAGCAGTGTGAGCACAAATAAAAAGTTTTTTCACATTAGCGGGAATGAAATAGTTTTTTATTGCATGGTTAAGAAATGCGATAAAGCCATCATAAAAGTTATTGACATTTAACAAACCGATGGGTTTTTGGTGGATGTGCAGATGGGCCCAAGATGCTAGCGTGATAAGTGCCTCTAGTGTTGCAAGATCTCCTGGAAGGAAAATAAATGCATCAGCATGATTAAGCATTTCAGTTATTCTTTCTTGCATACCTGAGACGACTAACTCTTCTCCAGTTGATGAGTCAGACGAACTGCCCAATGGTTTTAGGACTCTTGGGATGATGCCTAACACTTGACTTCCTCTGATAAAAGCTGCTTCGGAGACCATTTTTGATAACCCTCGGTTACCTCCTCCATACACCAAATGTAAATTTCTCGCTGCTATGCTTCGACCAAGATCTATGGCTGCCTCAACGAACTCTTTATGTTTGCCATAGGTAAATCCAGAAAGCACACAAATGTTCTTGAATTGTCTATTGGGAGTAGCTGCCATTGGAATATTTCTCAAAAACAATTTGTGAGTGTTTGACAAAAGAAATCACATTTAAGAGTCTTGGTGATAGTGGGTCACAGCTGTGAATGAGGTAACATGTTAGTGTCAAATAACGCATGAAGCACATGGCTCGCGAGTCAAAAAGAAAACAGTAAAAAGGAAATAGCAAACAATAATAAAATTATTAAAGACAATAATGCAAACAATAAAACAACAGTGAAATGAAATAAAATAACAGTAAAGTAAAAGGATATTTACACGTAGTTGCGACTGTGGCTCACATCTTCCTCTGGTTTTACGTCCAGAAACGGCTTGAACGCCCTCTATGGGTCGAGGATAGGCTTCCCATCCAGTTTTCTTATAAACAGGCAAACAGGGTCGTTTATAGTCAGATTCCCGAGACTATATCGTGCATGCTCTTTCTGGAATAATGGCCATAACTGGAGAATCGCTCCTTGCACATATCCACTGGGATGCGTTTCAAGAGACAAAAGGATATCATCCAATGACTCCTTATTCAAGCCATCCCTAATGAATTGAATCTTATCTTCCCTGTTATCAGACATCATTCCTAAAGAACATGGGTTTTTATTGCAACTCATTCTGGCACACTTATGACAAGCAACAGAAATTCTTCGAGCTCGTCGTTTTCTTGCATAATTTCCTTTACCACAACCAGGCATGTATGCAATAAATTTTGGAGGTAACTCACCTGCCGATCGTACTTTAGCCTCGATTAACCAACGGATGTCAGCAGGTATGTTATTTCTCATGAGTAATCGCATGCGTTCGGACCGAGCTTTATAGATCGTAAGGAGGGCATTCTGAGGAAGTGAAGGGAATCGCTTGTGAAGCTTCGTTAGAATCTCGTTTCTGTCCATACCTTCGCCTCAGAATATCAGTTATTATAGGAAACTGAAGTAACCGACTTGATTGTCACGGAGTACCGTTATCCGCCACTTCACCGGGGTAACAAACTAAAGCACACAAACAGAAAAACAAATTAAAACACACAAAGAAAATTAAAATCGTCCTCTTATTGAATTTACCTCAAGCTCCAACTGGATGTCGTAAACACTTCTCTCAATGTCTCTGAGTTGGCTTTCTAAACCCTCAACATAGGCTACTAACTCTGGTGGTTGTAGAGCCCAAATGCGTTGTGTTTTACAAAATTGAATCTGCCTTTTGAGATGAGTTTTGACACGTTGAAGTGGTTTAAGAATGTTCAGGAGGAACGGCCTAAGTATGAGACTCATGATTAACAATGATAAGAGAAAACTTAATGGTAAAATAAACACACTTATGCAAAAACAATTTCAATTAGCAAAAGAATAATATAAAGAAAGAAAACAAAATCAAATCAACGAAAAGAAAGAAAAAAAAAATCAATTCAAATCTGGTGGGTCACTCAAATTTATTTCGGTGTCTTCTCCACGTGGTTGGTATTCTAGATATGGCTTTAATCTTTGACCATTAACTTTAAACGTGACACCGTTCTTTGGGTCCTTAATTTCAATTGCCCCATGTGGAAAAACAGTATGAACAATAAAGGGACCAGACCAACGAGAGCGTAACTTACCTGGGAATAGGTGCAAGCGAGAATTGAATAAAAGCACTTTCTGACCTGGAGTGAACGATTTTCTCATAATTTGCTTATCATGGAAGACTTTCATTCGTTGCTTGTAAATTTTGGCATTTTCGTATGCATCATTGCGAATTTCTTCAAGTTCTGCCAGCTGTAATCTTCTTTCTGAGCTGGCTTGCTGCATGTCAAAGTTGAATTTCTTGATGGCCCAATATGCACGATGCTCGAGTTCCACAGGTAGGTGGCAAGCTTTTCCATACACTAGCCTGTAGGGTGACATCCCAATTGGGGTCTTGAAAGCCGTTCTATATGCCCATAATGCATCATCAAGTCTTAATGACCAATCTTTTCTGTCTGGCCTCACCGTTTTTTCTAATATGTGCTTTATTTCTCGATTGGAGATCTCAACTTGGCCACTGGTTTGCGGATGATACGGGGTCGCCACTTTGTGTGTGATTGAATACTTTGTCAAAAGAGCCTTGAATGCTTTGTTACAAAAGTGGGCACCACCATCACTGATTATCGCTCGAGGGAATCCAAAGCGTGAAACAATGTTGCTTTTCAAAAATGCTATCACCACCTTGTGATCATTGGTCCTACATGGAATTGCTTCTACCCATTTTGATACGTAGTCAACAGCAACCAATATGTATTGATGGCCAAAAGAAGGGGGAAAGGGTCCCATGAAGTCGATACCCCATACGTCAAAAATCTCAACCACTAAAATTGGATTTAGTGGCATCATGTTCCTTCGTGTAATGCTTCCCATTCGTTGACACCTATCACATGAAGAACAGAAAGTGTAAGCGTCTCGAAATATAGATGGCCAATAGAAACCACATTGTAAAACTTTAGTCGCTGTCTTCTTAGCACTGAAATGGCCTCCACAAGCTTGTTCATGGCAGAATGAAAGGATATTCTGAATTTCACTTTCTGGGACACATCGTCTAACAATTTGATCCGCACAATACTTGAACAAATACGGGTCATCCCAAAAGAAATTCTTTATCTCTGCAAAGAATTTAGCCTTGTCTTGCTTGGTCCAATGCTCTGGAAGTTTACCTGTAACAAGATAATTAACTATATCAGCATACCAAGGTAATACTTCCACACTCATTAATTGTTCATCTGGAAATGACTCATTTAATGGTAATTGTTCTATAATTGTGTCAAAATGGAGACGAGAGAGGTGGTCCGCCACAACATTTTCTATCCCTTTTTTATCTTTGAATTCCAAGTCAAATTCCTGCAAAAGTAACACCCAACGAATTAGTCTGGCTTTTGCATCTTTCTTTGTGAGAAGATATTTAAGAGCAGCATGATCTGTGAATATAATTATTTTACAACCAATGAGATAAGATCGAAATTTTTCCAATGCAAACACTACTGCTAGCATTTCTTTTTCAGTAGTTGAATAGTTCAACTGTGCATCATTCAATGTCATACTAGCATAGTAAATAACATGAGGAATTCGATCAACTCTTTGTCCTAAAACTGCTCCTACTGCATAATCAGATGCATCACACATAAGCTCAAATGGTAAGCTCCAGTTTGGGGCCTGAATGATGGGTGATGATGTCAACAATTGCTTTAATTTTTCAAAAGCCATAAGACATGAATCATTAAAGATAAAAGGTACATCCTTAGCAAGTAAATTGCATAAGGGTCTAGAAACTTTGCTAAAATCTTTAATGAAACGTCTATAGAAACCAGCATGCCCAAGGAAAGATCTTACTTCTCTGACTGTTTTAGGTGGAGGGAGATTAGAAATGAGATCCACCTTGGCTTTGTCAACCTCAATACCTTTGCTCGAAATGATGTGACCGAGAACAATACCTTGTTTTACCATAAAATGGCACTTCTCCCAATTTAAGACTAAGCTCTTCTCGGTACATCTCTGCAGAACTAGCGTTAGATGATGTAAACATTGATCAAACGAGTCACCAAAGACAGAAAAGTCATCCATAAAGACTTCAAGGAATCGTTCAACCATATCAGAAAAAATGCTCAACATACATCGTTGAAATGTAGCAGGTGCATTACATAATCCAAATGGCATTCTCCTATATGCAAATGTGCCAAAAGGGCAAGTGAAAGTAGTTTTCTCTTGATCTTTTGGTGCTATGGGGATCTGATTATATCCTGAGTAGCCATCTAGAAAGCAATAAAATTCATGGCCTGCTAATCTATCAAGCATTTGATCAATAAATGGTAAAGGAAAATGGTCTTTACGTGTGACAGAATTCAATTTCCTATAATCGATGCATACACGCCACCCTGTAGTTACTCTAGTGGGTATCAATTCATTATCTGCATTCGTAACTACTGTGACTCCTGACTTTTTGGGGACAACTTGTACAGGACTGACCCATGAACTATCAGAAATTGGGTAAATGATACCTGCATCTAATAGCTTAAGGACTTCAATTCTAACAACTTCTTTCATATTAGGATTTAACCGACGTTGCATTTCCCTAGTAGATTTAGCATTTTCATCAAGGTGAATGTAATGCATGCAGTCTACTGGATTTATACCTTTGATGTCTGCTATGGTCCATCCTAATGCTCCTTTGTGCTCTTTTAAAACATCCAACAACTTACCTTTTTGTTCGTCATTGAGGGATGATGAGATGATTACCGGTAGAGTACTTTCTTCTCCCAAAAATGCATATTCCAATGTGTTGGGTAATGGTTTGAGCTCGAGTTTCGGTGGTGATTCTGATGATGGGATGAGTTTCTTCTCTGATGGTGCTAGTTGTTCAACTCTTGACTTCCATTTATTAGTGTCCATAGATGGTGCTGAGTCAAGCAGGGCGTTGACCTCATCAACCGATCTGTCAATATCAAAATCAAAACCAAAGTGAGTTAAACATGTTTGTAAAGGATCATCACTAAGGTTTGAAACAAAAGTATCATCAACTAATGCTTCAATTAAATCCACATCAACAATTCCATCATCTGCATTGTGAGGTTGTTTGGCAATGTTGAAGATGTTCAGTTCCATAGTCATGTTGCCGAAGGACAACTGCATATTTCCAGTCCTGCATTGAATGTGAGCATCCGCAGTTGCCAAGAAAGGTCGGCCTAGAATAATGGGGATGTGCTTCCTTGAATCCTGTATTGGTTGAGTGTCAATTACAATGAAATCAACAGGAAAATAAAACTTGTCTACCTGGATAAGCACGTCCTCCACAATACCACGAGGTATTTTCGTGGACCGATCTGCAAGCTGTAACACCACTGGAGTTGGGTGTAATTCTCCCAGTCCAAGTTTCACGAATACAGAGTAAGGCAAAAGATTTACACTAGCTCCTAAATCCAACAAAGCATTCTCAATTGTGTGGTTCCCTATACTACATGAGATAGTGGGGGAGCCAGGGTCTTTGCATTTTAAAGGAATTTTATGTTGGAGTATAGAACTAACGTTTTCTGTTAAAAATGCCTTCTTTTGAACATGCATATTTCTCTTTTTAGTACAAAGGTCTTTAAGAAACTTGGCATAAGATGGAACTTGTTTAATAGCATCAAGCAAAGGGATATTAACACTTACCTGTTTGAAGATTTCGAGAATCTCACCTGTGGATTTTCCCTTCTTTCCTTTCGCTAACCTTTGAGGAAATGGAGCTTTCGGAACGTATTCTCGTGGGTTGGTTTCTTCTTTCTCCTCCGGTGATGAGTCTTCAACATTCACAGGTACAATTTGATTTTCTTTTGTCACCAGCATCTCCACTTTGTTGTCGACTTCCTTTCCTTTTCGCAAGGTCATTACTGCTTTGACCTCTCCATGTTGCTGTGGTGAACTAGTACTCGCTTCATGCACTCCTTTAGGATTAGGCACTGGTTGACTTGGAAATTTTCCTTTCTCAACAGTCATTGCCAAGGTCTGAACTGAAGAAGCGAGTTGTCCCACCATCTTCTCGAGGCTTGAAACTGATTGGGCTTGTGAGTTGAAGCCCGCTCTCAACTCATTTCGTAGTCCATCAATGGTGCGGTTCTGTTGCTCAATCGTGGAGTGAGTAACATTCTTGAAATTTTGGAATGCATCCTCCCATGGTCTGGGTTGAGAGTAGTTCTGATTCTGATTGAATGGTCTAAATGGGGGCTGAGAGGCTTGAGGATTTTGTGGAATTGGTGGAGCTGGAGCTGTTGGTCCATTCTGTTGGAATCCTTGAGACCATGAAAAATTGGGGTGGTCTCTCCATCCAGGGTTATATGTGTTGGAGTATGGGTTGTAATTTGATGGCTTTCTCATTACACCTATGGCATTGGCTTGATCTGAGTATGAGTCATGGTCATGTGGCTCTGTTGATTTAGCAGTCGATAATGATGCTATTTGTCGAGAGAGACCTTCAATTATCGCTTTGACTTCTTTAATTTCTGAACTTGATTCGCCAATTTGAACCTCATTCACTCCTTTAATTCTTCTAGTAGTCCTGAGTGATCGACTCCGTTGTTGGGAATTATCTGCTTGTCGCTGGAAGAATTCCCAAATCTCTGATGCACTTTTTGACATTAGCTCTCCTCCACTCGTTGCCATTAGCCATTCTTGCACATTCGGCAATAATCCCTCCAAAAAGTATTGGCATTGGTGCCATTTCTCGTACCCATGATGTGGACACTTCAAGAGTAGCCCATTGAATCGCTCCCATGTTTCGAAAAATTGCTCGTCATCTTTCTGGGTAAACTCCGAGATTTCCCTGCGAATAGCATTGGTTTTATGCACTGGGAAATATTTATTTAAAAATTTTGTAACCATTTGTTCCCATGATGCAATGCTATTAGCAGGCAATGTATTAAGCCATGAACGAGCTCTATCTTTTAAAGAAAATGGGAATAGTCTAAGTTTAACATCATCATCTGAAAAATTCTCATATTTGAATGTTTGACAAATGGCATGAAAATCATTCAAATGATTATATGGATCCTCATTTTCTAGGCCATAAAATGTAGGGAGACAATTTAACACACTAGGTTTTAATTCAAAACTCCTAGCAGCTACATTTGGGTATCTTATGCATGACGTGCTCAAATTAGCTAAGGGACTAAAATAGTCCTTAAATGGCCTCTCCTGTGGTGCTTGTAAATCCATTTTATTTTTAACGTGTTTGTGTGTGCGAAGTGTTTTTTCTAATTCAAGGTCTATAGGTTCAAGATTAGGTAATAATGACCTACGACCATGCATGCAAAATAAATAAAATAAAAATAAAGATGCAAACAAAACAAAAATAAAGATGGGAACAAAACAAATAAAAATAAAGAAGAGGGAGAAATTACGATACTAACCTTATTGCGCTATTACAACCTTTCTATAAAAATACACAAAAATAAATACGTGAAAGAAATTAACTAAAAATTAAATTAATAAGATAAACAAAAAAAATTACAAAGAAAAATAAATGGAAAATTAAATTACAAAATTTTAAAGAAGAGAAAAAGAAAAGAAATACTAACCTTTAAATGTAGATTCACTTTTTTTTTTTAATAATAAAAAAAAATACAAGAAAACAAATAAAAGAAATTATTCACAAAAATTAATTCTATGAATTAAAATTACTTACCTCCCCGGCAACGGCGCCAAAAACTTGTTGTGCAAATTTTAATGTACTCGCAAGCGCACGAATCTATTGTAGTATAGATCTATGGTGACGAGTGTCGATCCCACGAGGAGGTGGATTTTAATTGTGTAGAATTAATTTTGTAAATGGGTGATTGGATTTATGGTGGAAATGATTTGGAATATGCTAAAACTTAAATTAAAATGGCGAGAATAAATTCTAAAACTGGAATTGAAATGGCGAGAATGAATTGAAGAGAATTCTATTGAAATGACGTACTTGGGTATCTGGATCCGTATCAACATGCATCATGGGCTAAATAATCCGTATTAATGCCAATTAAATCATGAGGGGGGAATCCACACCTCATGAACCACGCTCTAATCAATATGGTGCTAAGGGCTTATCGTGCCAAATAATAATAACCTTATACTAGAGAGCCGGTGTAACCAAGGCGGTATCTAGACAAGACTATTATTATTTGTCGACGAGAAGTCAAAACATCCACAAAAATTAGAGGGGAAGAGAAAATAAATTTACCAAATTAAGCCCATGACACATGTTGAGACTTCACCTTCAACCCAAGCTTGAAAGAAAATTAGCCACTCATAATTGAACTAGGGGCAAAATGGAAATTTATTAAAATACGAAGAAAATACAAGATGGAGAAGGAATTACAGAAAATGGATCCCAAAAATGGATTCAGAGATATCAAATTAGGGGGGGGAGGCCCCCTTTTTATAGATACATGGAGTAAATCATGGCCATCGGATTAAAAATAGTTTGGACGCTCAGGATTGCGCCACGTCATCAGTCAACAGTCCACGGTTTGACCACGCGGATGAACAGTAACACGGTTTGACCCGACTTTGAACAGTAACGCGGTTTGACCCGGATGAACAGTAACGCGGTTTGGTTGAAAATAATCCTGTGTGATGCATGCACCGTACGCGAGATTTTTCGTCCACTGATATGCTGCCACGTCACCATCAACAGTACATAAGAATTTTAGTCCAACAGGATCGTGACACCTCATCAGTCAATGCCACATCATCGGTCAATGCCACGTCATCATCCGTCTATGTGAACAGTGTCGTGAACAGTAACGTATACAGTACCGTACACGTGAATAGTACCGTACATGTGAATAGTGTCATTTTTCCTTTTATGCTCCTCCTAAGGTTTTCGACCGTCCTGAGTTCAAAAGTGATGTCCGTTTTGCCGTCTGATCTCTCCTTTATTGTGAAATGACTATAATGCCCCTAAAATACATAAAATACTTAATTAAAATAAAACACATGTAATTAAATCACAAGAAGGTTAAATATATAAAAGTAAGGGTTGTTAGTAAGACTTAAAATGTAAAATAACGGTTTTCTCCTTTATAAATATGCATTTTCTAATACTCAACAGGATGCCAAATCTCGTCTCATAAGGGCTGGCTTGCAAGATGCACCCATTACTTGGGAGTTATTTTTGGAGGCTTTTCATGAAAAGTATTTTCCTGAACGAGTTCGACATCAGATGGAGGCTGATTTCTTGAGGTTGACTCAAGGAACAAAGTCTGTTGCGGAGTATGAGGAACAATTTACTGCCCTCTCTCGTTTTGCTCATACCTTGGTTGCTAATGAAGGTAGTAAGTGTAGGAAGTTCCTGGAAGGGTTACGTCCTAACATTAAAGGGCGATTGACCATCCTTAAGATTAACAATTATGCCGATTTGGTGGACCGAGCAATTCTTGCGGAGAAGGATATTCTTGAAGCCCAAGTTACAAGGGATCAGAGAAATAAGAAGAATCCACAAGGTGGACCGCAAAATGGAAGTTCTTATAGGCAGGGTCCTCACTCCCAGAAGTATAATGGTGGAGGTAACAAATGGGATAACAAGGGTGTTCCTGATGACACTGCTCGGAGGAACTACCCCATTTGTCGACATTGTGAAAGGAGGCACCCTGGTGAATGCCATTGGAAAACTGGAGCTTGTTTTGCTTGTGGAGAATCTGGGCATAGGATTATGGATTGCCCAAAGAGACGTAGCGAGACTACAAATACTCAGACTAACGAAGGGCAGAGGAAGAAACCGAGGGTGCAAGGGCGTGTTTTTGCACTAACAGAAAAAGATGCTGAGGTGTCCAATGATGTAGTATCAGGTACATTGTCCTTATTCTCTAGAGAAGCCAAAGTTCTTTTTGATCCTGGTGCTACACATTCATTTGTATCTTGTGTGTTTGCCCGTTATGCTAATGTGCCTATCACACCACTGGATGTTCACGTGACAATTAGTACCCCTATGGGGGATTGCCAGTTTATAGATCATGTCTATAAGTCATGTGTGATCAGATTGTGTGATAAAGAATTCCTTGTGGATCTCCTACCTTTAGAGATGCACGATTTTGATTTGATTTTGGGGATGGATTGGTTAGGACCTTACCATGTTTCAATAGATTGTTTTGCTAAGGAAATTATTTTTCGCCTACCTGGCGAGGAAGAATTTCATTTTCAAGGGAATCATAAGAGTCATAAAGCTTTGATTTCTATGGTTAAGGCAATGAAAATGCTAAAGAAGGGGTGTGAAGGATTTTTAGCGTATATAGTTGCTGACCATCCCGATGGGGCGTGCCTTGAAGACATACCTATTGTAAGGGAGTTTATTGATGTATTTCCTGAAGATCTTCCGGGACTACCCCCAGATCGAGAGGTTGAGTTTACTATAGAATTAGTTCCTGGTACTACACCTATATCCAAGGCACCATATCGGATGGCACCCATTGAATTAAAAGAACTAAAGGTCCAGCTACAAGAATTACTAGATAAGGGTTTCATTCGTCCTAGTGTGTCGCCTTGGGGTGCTCCCGTTTTGTTCGTAAAGAAGAAAGATGGTTCAATGAGGTTGTGTATAGACTACCGGCAGTTGAATATGGTTACCGTCAAGAATAAATACCCTCTTCCCCGAATTGATGACCTCTTTGATCAATTACGAGGTGCAGCGGTATTCTCTAAAATTGATTTACGATCTGGCTACCATCAATTGAAAATAAGAAGTGAGGATGTATCGAAGACAGCTTTTCGAACTCGTTATGGACATTATGAGTTCTTAGTTATGCCTTTTGGATTAACTAATGCTCCTGCAGTGTTCATGGATTTGATGAATAGGATCTTCCAACCTTATCTTGACCAGTTTGTCATCGTCTTTATTGATGACATATTAATTTACTCTAATAGTAAGAAGGAGCACGAGACGCACCTGAGGATTGTATTAGAAACATTGCGGGAGAAGAAGTTGTATGGAAAATTTAAGAAATGTGAGTTTTGGCTTGATCGTGTGATGTTTTTGGGACATATAGTGACGAAGGATGGTATTTCAGCAGATCCAGCCAAAGTGGAGGTAATTGTGAATTGGGAAAGGCCTGCTAGTGTGACTGAAGTAAGGAGTTTCTTAGGATTGGCAGGTTATTATAGGCGCTTTGTCAAAGGATTTTCTAGCATAGCAGCACCATTGACTAATTTGACTAAGAAGAATGTGAAGTTCAATTGGGATGAGGCATGTGAAAAGAGCTTTCAAGAGCTCAAGAGTCATTTGGTGACTGCCCCCGTTTTAACTCTCCCTTCTGAAGGTGGAGGTTTTGTGATTTACAGTGATGCTTCCAGAAAAGGTTTGGGTTGCGTTTTAATGCAACATGGTAAGGTTATAGCATATGCTTCTAGGCAGCTAAAGAATCATGAACAAAACTACCCAACACACGATTTGGAATTGGCTGCTATGGTGTTTGCTCTAAAAATCTGGAGACACTATTTGTATGGGGAGACTTGTGAGATCTTCACCGATCATAAGAGTTTGAAGTACTTGTTTACTCAAAAGGAATTGAATTTGAGGCAAAGAAGATGGTTGGAGTTGGTAAAGGATTTTGATTGTTCTATTAATTACCATCCAGGTAAGGCAAACGTGGTAGCAGATGCCTTGAGTAGGAAATCATCTGGGTGCATGGCTCATCTTATCACCATGCAATCTCATTTGGTAAAAGACTTGAGGAGATGTGGGATTGAGGTAGTTACTCATGGGCAAGCAGACGTGTTAGCACATTTGACAGTCCAACCCACTCTAATTGATAGAGTTAAGGTAGCTCAGAAGAACGACATAGAACTCAATAAAATCCGTGAAGATGTGAGCAAAGGACATAAGCCCGGATTTAGACTTGATAATGGGGATGGATTATGGTTGGGACAAAGGTTATGCGTGCCAGCAGACGAAGAGTTGAAGGCGGAGATCTTAAGAGAAGCTCATGAATCATCTTACAGTATGCATCCTGGTAGTACTAAGATGTATCGTGATCTAAAGCAAAGTTTTTGGTGGAGGAATATGAAGAGAGATATTGCTGCTTTTGTGTCTCGGTGTTTAGTCTGCCAACAAGTAAAGATTGAGCATCAAAGACCAGCAGGAACTTTACAAACGCTTCCTATTCCTCAGTGGAAATGGGAACACATAACAATGGATTTCGTTTCTGGATTACCTCGTTCTAGGAGGGGATGTGATTGCATTTGGGTAATTGTTGATCGATTGACGAAATCAGCTCATTTCTTGGCAAGGAAGAGTACAGACAATGTAGGGCAACTAGCTAAGTTGTTCATTAAGGAGATAGTGAGGCTTCATGGAGTTCCAGTGTCAATAGTGTCTGATAGAGATCCACTGTTCACTTCAAGATTTTGGGCTAGCTTACATAAAGAGTTGGGGACGAAATTGAGATTTAGCACTGCTTTCCATCCACAGACAGATGGGCAATCCGAAAGGACTATTCAAACCCTTGAGGATATGCTTCGAGCTTGCGTCCTAGACTTGAGTGGTGGTTGGGAAGAGCACCTAATGTTGATCGAATTTGCTTATAACAATAGCTTCCATTCGAGTATTGGCATGGCACCATTTGAGGCATTATATGGAAGAAAGTGTAGGTCCCCAATCTGCTGGGATGAAGTTGGTGAAAGAAAACTTTTGGGTCCAGAATTAATACAGATTACTGTTGATAAAATCAAGTTGATTAGAGGACGTCTTCAAACAGCTCAGAGCAGACAGAAGAGTTATGCAGATCGTCGTAGACGTGAGTTGGAATTCGAAAAAGGAGATTTTGTTTTCTTGAAAGTATCGCCATGGAAAGGGGTGTTTCGGTTCGGGAAGACAGGAAAGCTTAGCCCTAGATTTATTGGACCATTTGAGATTTTAGAGAGAATTGGTCCGGTGGCCTATCGCATAGCTTTACCACCAAGTCTGTCTAGGCTTCACAATGTATTTCATGTGTCTGTGTTAAGAAAGTACATTGCAGACCCTTTACATGTGCTAGACTATCAACCGATTCAGATAAATGAAGACATGTCGTATGAGGAACAGCCTATTGAGATTGTCGATCGAGACGAACAAGTATTAAGGAATAGAGTTATTCCCCTAGTGAAGGTACGATGGATGAATCATTCTATTGAGGAAGCCACTTGGGAGAGAGAAGCAGAAATGTTGGAGAAGTATCCTCAACTCTTCCATGCATAAGGTAACCTTTTAATTTCGAGGACGAAATTTTTGTTAGGAGGGGAGAAATTGTAACGCCACAAATTCCCATACATATTAAATTATGGAAATTGGGCTTTCATTGAGAATTATGAGTGGCCTATAACCCTTATTTAGAAAGGGGTACTAATTAAATAGAGGTTATTTATGAGATCATTTTGGAAAAGGGCTATTTTTCCTTATTGAATAGGGTTTCTTAAGATCCCCTATAAATACATACTTTTCCCCCTTCCATAACCCTAAGTTCACAACGTTTATCCTTCTTCTCTGCTGCTCTTTACGCTCCTACCCAAATCTTAGGATTCAAACCTTTGTTTAGGAGAGACTCAAAGCGACGGGTAAGTTCACAACGTTTATTCTGAACAGCATGAGTATCTCGAATTTTTAAAGCTATATTTTCTGAACGAATTTTCTTATAAAATTTATATTTCTGGAAACTAGACATGTAGGGCTTCTTGATTAAATTTTATTTCATTAAATTCAACTTCGTTTTCAATTTTATACGTATTTTGGAAATAGAAACCACTGCACTGGAAATCCACGATTCCAGTATTGTGATCAGATTCACAAGACTATTTGTACCACCAAATGAACTCAAAAAATTCTGAAAGTTTATATGTATGTTAATATATGTGTCTAGGATTCCCAGTTTTAATTTCATAATTTTCTGATTAGTATTTTATTTTATAAAAATCACGGAACCCGTTCTGTTTGGTTTAGATTATGTGAAAACAGTTTCGAATTTGCTGAGAAGTAAATAGTTTTTAAAATGTTTTTGATATCGGATCCTCTTGTAAATTTTACATGGGGTACTCATGGATGTCCAGAATGGTTCCATAGGATTTTATATCATTCTGAGTCTTTGATTAAGAGTTAAAATTCCGAGAATCAGACCTGTACGGGTATGAATTAGAAAATCAAATTCTTAGAATAAGTTATTGATTGTCATATCTTGTATTTGTTTAAGGTTTTGAAGGTGTTTGAGGCTCTTAGAAGCTTAGAGGTGTGTTAATCCAAGTTCATTTGTCGAGGTAAGTAACTTCATTCCTAATGTACTGGATATGTAGAAGTATTTTGATATTATTATTATAAGTATAAATGTTTTGATACTACTTAAAGGATTACTAATTTTGATAACAAAATTAGCTTTATGTAAATGTTTTCAAACCATTCTTTTTAACAAAGTATTTTATAAATGCTTTTTAATATGTAAATGATTTTATGACATGACAACCTTTTATGATGTTATCTTTAAAATGTTATGCAAGCCTATATTATTGATATGAACTTTTATAAATCTGATACGAATGTTTTGTACCCATATATGATTTCAATTACTGATAATTGTATGAGATTCCTAATGTTTTGGCTCATTGTCCATAGTTATTCTGATTCTGATTCTGATCGTAATATACGATATATCTGTCTGGACCAGTACTGGGTTTCTGTTCTGAATGTGCACACGATATTCTGATTATGTTTCTGGCCGGGTCACCGGGACTATAGGTGACACTATGTGACATGAGCTAACCTGTTTGTTTTCTGTATACGTATTACATGAGTTGATTCGTAAGTAAATATGCTTTTGAATATTCTGAATTATTAAGAATTTATCTTATGTTATTGTGATATATCGTTTTATGAAAATTATGGATTATGATATATGCTTTAAACAAAAGAAGGCTTGCAATATTTTTGGTATCGATAGGCCTAGTGTGTTAGGAATGGTTTTACTTACCGAGTTGACGGCTCACCCCTCGTCATTACTTTTTTGCAGATTAAGTTTCTTTTGAGAGGTGCACTTAGCTTTGGAGTTAATGATTTCCAGTTTCCGTTTGCTATTGAATAAGAGGAGGAATAGACTTGTGTTTCTATTTAGTTACTTTTATTATGAACGTGTAATTTGGAGTTTGAGACTTTTGTTATTATTTTTATATGTCCTCGAGAGAGATTATTTAGTATTTGACGTTTGGATTTATGGATTTATTTGAATAAGAATTGGAGGAATTTCAGTTTGAAACTTATGAGTAAAGATTATGATTTGTGAGTAACCTCCTTCTTCACGTGCTCCGCACGTGTTAGATTTGGGGTGTTACAGTAACAGTGCAATAATTTTAATATTCGTGGACTAACACTACACCCAGCTTTTATTTCTTTGATTTCGATTAATTCCTTTAATTATCTATGGCGACTTTTTATATTTGACTAGTGACGTTCATTACTAGTTTGGAATCCATTCATATCTGTTACCAACTCAGACATCTAAACTAAATGAGATGTGCTAGCTTCTAATTAGTTGAGGAAGAAGTAAAAAATCCCCACATATACGAGGAGTAGGAATTTGTTTGGATTCTACTACATCAGCTATGATTTGGCGTAATTTAATTAGATATTTAAAATTAAAAAGGATTAATTTTGTGTTCAGATAGTGAACACTTATTTAAATTACTTATTATTTGTGAAAAAGAAAATGAGTTATCAACCGACTAATAAGTGGTCTGTTCAATGATGATTGACATTAATTAAATTATCTTCTTCAATTCAGCAACATCTAAGTTGAATTATTAAAAAATGATGATAAGATTTAGATTGTTAAATCTTCTTATATCCAATTATTTAAGACGAATGTAATGCTTAAGTTAAGTTGCATGCTTACAAGAAACACAGATAGAAAGCAAAAGGGTCAAAACAACATAATTGGAAAGATGTTTTATGGTGGTTAATAATTATATGCATTGCATTAACTTAAAGGTCACTTCTAGATGCATCCGCGATTTTTCCACACTTGGGTTTAAAACGCAAATAAGAGTTCATTAAGTTAAAGCAGCAATTACATTACGTTTACAAATTAAAGAAACAAAAAAAAAACGAAAAGAAAGCCATCAAACAGAAAGAGAAGAAGCTGGCCACATGCTGAGGACACAAGTGATATAAATGTATTTATTCTCAAACAATTGAAAACAAAATTAAACCAAAGTAACAACACATAGATGAAATTAAAGGTGTGCGTTGTCGATAGATCTTTTTTTGTATGTTTTGGTGAGTGTGATTCGCATTGAGCACATCCCATGTGACAGATACCAATATCATGTCAATATTTATCATCAAGATAAAAAAAAAAAAAAATGTCGTGCGTCTGTGTGTGATGCCAAATATTATTCTCAGTAGTGGAGATGATGTGGAGGAGGAGAATGACAAGTAAGCAATAGAAAAATAAAATAATGCAAAAAGCAAGTTAGGGTTTTGTTTTTAAGATTTTGTAGGGCAAGAAGGACCCACACAATGAATCATGAAAATAATGCAAAAAGCAAGTTATGGTCTTTTGATTCTCTTCTTTATTTGTACTCACAAATCACCCACTACTTCATCATCTTCCATTTACTCACATTTCCATGTACATATTTTGAGTAAAAAAAAAAAAGAAAAGAAAAGAAATGCCCTATGTCTAGTCCTCCATCTAAATAAAAGAAATGCCCCACGTATATCAATTTTATATGAAACCGGAATTAGTCATATTATGTGATCAAGTCATGTAGTATATTAGCAATAACATAGAAGGAATTATATAATAGTCGATGGTAAACCATTATGAAAATAATTTCAGGTATTAGTATGTATTAGTGGGGTTGATTTTCTTCTAAATATTTATAATCTACTAAGTCAATTTTACTCTAAAATATCCAAACTTTATCATCAAATAATGATTCGTGGTTTTTGGTAAACTTATGACGTACCTAAATATATACAAAATTCAAAAGAAAATTAATTATTAAAGGATCGCGAAGGGAGATAGCTAGAACTCTTAGGTTGTTGTAAGTGGAACTCATATACTGTATGATAACTGAAATCATTATTACGTGGCTTGAAAATCTTTGTTGCATATAATTTTAAATCCAACTTATAAAGCATGCGGATTAGCTCTTTTCATTTTCATTCTCACGTAAGCATGAGACGTTCATTAGCACTTAATGATAATTAAAATTAACTTCAACTAAATTTGGTTCATATATGTCATCCTATTAATAATCAAATAAATAGATAATCAATTGATCTTTTTAGGTTGCTGTAGTAGCTTCCACTTGTGCATTAGCAAATAGCAACTATTTTCTGTGCAAAAAGGCAGACTTAAACTGAGACCTAAGTAAAGTAATAATGTTGTTTCTTTCTATACACAAATCAAAATCTTTTTTTAAAATCACATCTGTTTATCAATTGTCGATGATCTCATCTTCATAGTCACTTGCAGCCGAAATCCACATAGTTGGACTAGCTAGCCAGATATAGGTTTAGGATATATCAAGATCATGAAATAGGTTTTATGGATTTTGTTTATAGGTTTTTTATTTGATTGGCCAATTATACATATATTCATTGGTGGCAGTGATAATGGAGAAATTGTGTGGCAAAGACAAAGATATGAGAGAAGAGGAAGGCTAGCTAGTTTTCTTTTTTTAAAAAAAAAAAAAAGAAAAGGAAAGAAAAATAGAGTTACTCAGTTGTTGTCCTTGTCATAATATATATAAGCAGAGATAATTAATGGCTATAATATGAACAAGGATAAAATTTAGGTTTGTGCGGAATGGTGGGCATGCTTACGATTACAATATGGTTACTATTGATAGGTCACTCTTATAACATGCACACGAAATCGCATTATCATTACTTACCCCTCCTGTTTAATTATCAAAAGCCATAGGAAACTGGCACAATTCTAATGGAAATAACCACACTTGCTTTTTTGACCACAACATCAAAGTGAAAAGAACGATTTTTTCATCTCCTCAGATCTCTTCATCTAAAATAAAAGTACAAATATAAACAGAATAAAAGTAAAAAAGAATCTTTAATGATTCTCTATTCTCCTCTTTTGAATACGTCTGGTGGTTCCTAAATCACTCAATTTTCTTTGTTGTTGTAATCACTGGACACTCTTTTCGTTTGATATATAAGCCCCAATTACCCCACAAAATGTCTGGCTTTGAGTTCTGCGGAAGCCTAGTGGCTTCAAAGGTCTGGTTGCTATATTTTATCTTTCTTGCAAATGTGCAATGCGTGTGTCGTTTTCTTGGCAGAATATCCATTGGGTTGACAATGCAACAAATTAATAAATTTATTCTGAAATTAAGACTTGTTAGTATTATCTAAGCGATCTAACAAAAAGGCTAGTACATCGACTTACAGAAAAGTTGATCAAAATGATCTCACATGATTCCCGTCTAACCCTAACATTATTCCTCAGTTTGAAGAAGGAGAAAACTCTTCAACTGTCACGTTCAAATGGCAGTAGAACTATGCTAAATTGACCTTAATGCACACGACGCAGTGCCATGTAAGCAATCAGTCGATATCCCACTAACATCAGGGCCATGATGCACACATCTGCCCACAAATTGTTCAGTCCCATTGATCTTACAGCAGGATAGTCTGCAACCCGGCACAACTCTCCCTTTGAGCACTCATAATAGTCATCATCATCATACTGAATCCCGAGTAGCATCTTGTAACAGTAGTAGCTATAGCTCAGGTACTTGAGCCAGATTATGAATGGTGGGATCTGTTGGACATAGTATCCTCCAGCCATTAGGAAAACAAGAGTCGTGACAGAAGCTAAAGTAGTGGCTTGTTTGACATCCATGAGAATAGCTCCAATTGCTAAACCAAGACCTTGTGCTACAAGGACTGAGTAAAGAACCGCCAGTAAGGATAGAATAAAAGTAACAGAATCGGCTTTAAGGCCACCCATCCAATATATTATGAAAACAAACGCTGTTGGAAGGGCTAGTTCTAATGGCAGGTCTCCGAATGTTCTGGCTAAGAAGTATGATGAAAGGCGATACATTCCAGATGATCTTTCCTTTATTAGCATTGTTCTCTCTTGGGGAAATGTAAAAACAGCATTGTAGAGGGGATAGAACCCCCAGAACACAGAAAAAAAGAAGAGCAAAGCTACCTGCATCCGAAAGGAAAGCCTGATTTAGTGTCTATTAGTTATCAAAACTATAGAGTATTAATCAAACAATTAGGCGTGTAATCTATGAACTAAATTAGAATTCTTACTCGGTCTTCGATGTGAGAAGTCGGAGTGTGCCACCACAGGAGTCCACCAAGCACAGCAACACTGATGACTTGGAAAATTCTAAGCTTGTTGAAAGCTTCAAACCTCCTCTCCCTCACTCCCCTTTGGAGCAGCACTTTGAACTGATGCCACCAGCTTGTGGACCACTGCTCTGCTTTCCTTCCATTTTCTGCATCATTTCAGAATTTATAATTCAGATTAACTCAAAAAGAGAAGAAAATAAAAATAGGAGACGTTTTAACTTGACGGGTGATAAGAGCAGAGGTAGTAAAGGAGAGAAAATTACTTGCAGAAGCATTTTTCGTAGAGTTGCAATCAATGGCACCCAAGTTGCTAAGCTCGTCTTTTAATTTTGTTGCAATGTTCTTCTCATAAGCAGACTTGAGAGCTTCCCTTACCAACTTCTGATCTTGATCCGTGTTCTCACCCTGCTCAGTTGATTGCCTGTATTCAGGGCTTACTCCTGTAATTTTAGGACAATCTGTAAATGTCTGATGTTCCAGTTAATTAAAAGACCATGCAACAACTTGGGATACATCAATCGCTAAAAGGATGAAATGAAAATCCGTGCACAGAATTACTTGGGATGTGATTGCATGTGGTTCTTGTTCACACCGTGTCACGCGTGTGTTTACATATGATCACAAATGAAGATGACTCCAAAGTTTCTCGTAGTGATAATGTAAATGTTTAGGTTGGTGGGGTCTTATTTTATTCCATTTACATAATTGTACAAGCAACATTTTCTGTAAGCCAAGTGATGTCCTATCCTAGTCTCATGTTAAAAGAAACCAAAGAGACTATGCAGGAATGATGAGTCAACAAAAGGAAACTACCCCCACCACGTATAAATTTTGCGACTTTCAATGTGTTTGTTCAGTGATAGTAAAATATGAAAAACAAGTGGGATAAAGTTTACCATTTGCAAGATCAAGTAAGAGATCGGCTGGATTGACAGTCACTGATGTAGAGAAACCAATGGAGGAAAAGTATTCCAAAGCTGTAGAAGCAGGGCCATTATAGATGAGGCTGCCTTCAGAGAGCAAAACTACTTTATCAAACATGTGGTAAAGTCTGCTGGATGGCTGATGAATGGTGGTGATGATGGTTCGGCCGCTATTTGCCAGCCGTTTGATAGTTGTCAGGATTCTTTGAGCCGTGGTTGAGTCCAATCCTGAGGTTGGCTCATCAAGCAGTAGCAAGCATGGATTGATTAGCATTTCTTGGGCTATACTTACTCTCTTCTTTTCCCCTCCTGATATTCCTCTCACCAGTGGCCCTCCTATCATGCTATTCCGGCACCGTGTTAATCCCAGCTCAGCGATAACTTGCTCCACATGCTGGTATTTTTCAGTATATGTCAAGCTATTGGGTAGCCTTAGCAGAGCAGTGAATAGAAGAGTTTCAGTGACAGTGAGATGTGGGTACAAAATGTCATTCTGTGCAACAAATCCTGTTCTTCTCTTTATGGAACCAGAAAAAGGCTGGTCATTGTATGTGATTTTCCCGGTTAACTTGCCGTGAAGACGTCCTCCGAGAGCACTGAGCAGAGTAGTTTTGCCACTGCCTGATGGGCCTAGCATAGCTAGTAGTTCTCCTGGACAAACCATTCCTGTTATCCCTTTCAGTATAGTCTTTTCTTTGTCTCCCCATGTTCCAGTACCTGTGCAAAATCCTATAGGCTGCTCCAATTTCACCTTGTAAACTACATCCTCAAACTGTGTATATATAGAAAAAAAAACCACAGACAAATCAAATAAACATGCACAAGTAAGGTATTTTATTATGTTAACATGACTTAGTATACTAACAAATTAATCCTTTATCCAAGAGAGAAATACCTTGAGAGTTATAGGACTCAAGATGAGCTGGTGAAGACCAGCAAGCTGTGACTTTGGTTGTACGGCAACGGCAAGGGCCGGCTTGTTCTGAGGCTCAATCGACATGTTAGAATTGGTGCTGCAATGTTCGGGCTTTGGTGCTATGCAGTTGAGGGGCTTATGGCTTAAACAATGAAATGACCTTGTTAATTATAAGCTGTTTTAATTAGTTGTAGAAGTGCGGTGGTGGTGGTGGTGGTAGTGATGTGTGATGATGATGATGATGATTGGGGGAAGGGACTATAAAGATGTAGTTATAAGGGGTTATTTTTAATAACTTGGCCTTGGCTTTTCCCAAACTGAACTAGAGAGCTCATGAATATATAGAGATGGTACAAATGAGGATTTCTGATTGTGCCGAGTGCCAAGCCTCCCCCACGGTGGGTTCCCACCTTTTTTCCCCTTAAATTATTCTAACACCAACTCTTAACCATTATTTATACTAATCTCTATATCTTTCCTTTTAGCTCTTTTTATCAGCATCTCTATCATGTTCCTATTGTAACCTTGATTGCATGGATTTTTTATGCAGCTGAGATCAAAGTATGACAATTGGAAAATCCATTGACAATATAAGATACTCTTAGAATTAAAGACCGGCTTTGAGTGCAAGACCTAAAAGACTTAAGTTGATTGGTAAGAGTTATTATCAATATATTAATTGAGACGAGTCTTAATAGATTTCTCATGTAAAATGAAGATGTAATTATAAGGTCATGTGAATTTTAAAAGACATACAAATACTTAAAAGTGAACGAACATTAAAAAGTAAATTAACTAAAATAAAGTGAACACATGAAAACCTAAACATAAAAACATGTTACAAAAGTTAATAAACCAAAATTTTAAAATTAATTACTAAAGACAAGTCCTAACCAGCAATTCTCACTACCTTTGGCACTTAAATGGAACCAGATTCTAAGCACATGGAAGTAGCTAAGAATGATAAACATAGCATCAATATTGCCATATTTCTTATTCTTGTTTTCTTACGTGCAGGTTGTAATAATAAATTGTGTAAAGATAAAACTTTGAGCTTGAAATAGTTAAAAAAAAGAAAAAAAAAGAGCAAGTTGTTGAATATGATCTAACAGACAATTAGTAGTGCTTCCCACCATTATTTGACACAAGGTACCTAGATTATGAAGGGAGTGGGAGATCCAAAAGCCTAATTGTATAGAGTTAGTACATTATAAGGTTTCAAAGTCACTACCCCTTTTTGTTGTGTTGTGTAACATCTTTATATGTACAACTTTTAATTTTTCCTTTTTTTTCTCAAAAGGAATTATTTGTTATTTATACAAGGCACTTTGTACATTATATGCTACTTGCATGTGAAAAAATGAGTATTGCTTAGCTAGAAGATAATCATTATGTTTCCCACCATTTCTCACATGGCATGCAAATTAACTATTTCTATCTGTCATACTATAACACACACACACACCACCTATTATAATTTTGATTATTTCAGGCATACGAAGTTAATCAAGATCCTTCGCAGTTTTTCTATTTGATTTCGTTAATGTAATTTGGTCATTTTCATATACTCAAAATCGAAAAGTTTTAATTTTATTAAGTAGAATGTTGTCAAAATTTTCATTTCTAACACTCAAATTTTCATGATATATCGTAATTAGATTTAGAAATAAAAAAATTTAGGATGCACCTAAAATTTAAAGATTTACAATGAGAACCAAAAAAAAAAAAAAAAAAAAGAGGCATCAAATCTCACAACAATTGTATTACAGACACATCAATGTACAAGTACCTAAAAAAGTTGAACACAACGATAAAAGATATCACAATCTATGGACTTTATTAGTCAATTGATTTACCCAAACACAAGGGGTTAAAAAATCTAATTTAGTTAATATTATATGTAAAAGTTTTTCATTGCTGGCTTCGTTCTTTTTATTGAGCCCCGAGAAAAGCTAAGCATAAAATAAAATGATACCAAATTACTGGCGGAAAAATCGCTCTTTAATTTTTTGAGCTCTAACACCTATGCTGCTTTGCTTAATTAATTGCTTTTGCTAGTCAACTTTCACTTTGAAGAATTTGCTTAATTACTGTACGAGGTCGACTTATCAACCTCGTACAGTACAAATTCATTAAAGCAAGCACTTTCTCCATTTTTTTATTTTTAAACAATTAAAAGGAAACACGTAATATGAAGAATTTGCAACATATATGACCTCTTAAATTAACTTTGTAATAGAATAGATTGAATTTATTTATGATTATCTAACCCGAAACAAATTGTGTCTTTTTTTTTAAAAAAAAAAATTTATCCTTCCTATATCAATGCCCATAATAGATAACATCTACTTTTAAATATTTAGAAAAAAAAAAAATCAAATTCTATAATGCACACAATAAAATTAAGCGAGGAGCTGCCCTCCAATCAGCTACAGTTGAAATGACTATTAGCCACAGAAATTCTATCATATAAAAAGATGAGAAGCCTGAGGTTATTTTCACATGCTTTATAGTATTTTCTCAGGACAATGACACGATTTGACTTCTCTGTATTCCCTGCACTTGGGACCAATTTTGAAGCAGTGAAAATTCGCGAGACAAACAAAGCATAAGAAACGAAACTAAAAATCTTTCCCGGATTCTTGCCCTTGGTTCCGTGCGTGCATGCATGCACATATGATACTTCTACTATCTATAACTAACAGTCGAATTTTGTGCGAATTAGTTATTTAACGACATTATCGCGTTAAATTTAAGCCAAAAGAAAAAGTTTCAGGTCTCAACACAGGAGAAGATTTTTTTTTTTTAAAAAAAGCTGTAGAAGAATAATAATATTCTCAAAAGAGGGGCCTGGTTTCAAGAAACTAATTAATAAAGTTATGATAGTGTTTAGCAGAGAAAGCATAATACTAAAGATGAAACGGATTGTCAAAAGAGTTAGTGAAATAAATTAAAAGTGAAAGCAATGATTCCTTTTCCATGTAAAGCAAAAACTGATTCTTTCAATCTATTCTCTTCCTCTTTTTAATTAATTTACTGTAGTCTTCAACATTCGTATCACCGAAATTCGATATGACCATTGCTTATCGTTTATATATTATTATCTCTAACTAATATTAATCACCTGAAGATGCTCTATATATGCTATGCTAAGCTAAGTCATCTCTCTAACTTTTATTATTTTTTTCCCTTAGTTTATTTTCTTATTTTATGCTGAATAAGAGAGAGACAAATGATTAAAGGAAAAGAAACCCCAATCTGATTCCAATTTCTGTCTCTAAAATATATAGATATATATTTTATTTGCAGAGCACTAAGAATGAAAGAAGTGTAATGGGGGGGGGGGGGGGGGCGAAAGTGGAGCCAGCCTTTTCAATGATCAAAGACTTGAGAGTTTTGGCTACTTCACATTATTGGGTGCGCATCATTTTTTTGAGTGCACCCCTTTCTGCGCCCTCAACTTGTATATATATTATGCGTTCAATAAGATTTTTCACTTTTTCTTGTGTTTTATGCTCTTGCTTTTTTGAAATATTCTTTCTCTCTCCATTGTTCTCTCATCATATCTCTAATTTTATCTATACACTATTTAGCTAGCTTGCTTCATTTTTGCATGAATCATTCTCTCTAGTTTTTGGGTATCTTTATTATTAATCAATGACCCTTTTGTGGTTGAGCTAGCATATTATTTATTAGGGTATCTTTACCTTAATCAATGACCCTTTATAGGTGAGCTCTAGAATATTATGCAAACATGTCAAGAATTTTCATTTCACATCAAATTGCAAATGTTGTTTACTGCTAAAAGAGATAAGCAAATTGATCGATCCATGAATCAACCAACCTGCATCCATTATTTTAAACCGGAAAAAAAATCGTGCTTTTAGATAGATAATGAAATTTTATTGCTATCATTATAATCAAATAGAAAAAAAAAAGATTCTCCCAATGCGATCGATTTTGACTAAATTATTCCATAACCATGTGCTTAGCTTGGCAATTCTTTTTCATTTTATCATAGTGGAAGCTGCTCTTCTCTAGATATATTGAAAATGACATGCACTTAGTTTTCTAATTTCACAACTAGATCCGAAGCTATCATTAATTAGATATTTTAACAGTGAATCTCTAAGTGCAACTTTGTTAGTGAATAAGAGAAAAGGTGAGAATTGAGATGATGATTAAAGTTAATGATAATGAAGTGCTAAGTTAATCTCACCATAAATAATTGTATCATTTAAAATAACAAAAGTAATTATTCTTTTTGAAGATATATATAATCATTATTAGATGTGGACTCTGCCCTTAGGATTGTTGATGTATAGTTCTTTTATAATTTTACAGCGCATAAAGGCACTTGACAACGAAATAAAAGGTTAATAAGTTACGAATGTCCATACTTGTGAATAGTCCTTCTTTGATGGACACAAAAAAATTTAAATTTCAAATTGTAGATGACAACTTTCTAAAAATAATATTGTCTAACTTGAAGTAATCATTAAAAAAAAAAAGAACTTCAAGTAATCACTAATTTTCTTTTTCTTTCTTTTTTTTTTCTTTCGTCTTTCACATTAGTTACTAATAGTATTTTCCGAACACTCACATATGAGAATTTATAATTTTATTAAAACATTAAAAATTTAAGAGAAAACCAATGGGCATGCTACAACTCCTACAGAT